>NC_038254.2:30650369-31270305 GCF_000004515.6 Glycine max
GAAAGACCAACCCTTGATTGCTTCAAAACGGCGTTGGTGATCCTCACTTCTGAATCGATGTCCGTCAAATTCCATATCCACTTGTGGGGCCGCACTGGATCCATCTCCAGCAGCATCTTTCCTTGCCTTCTTAGTTAGAAGCTTCTTAAGAGCCATTTCCTGCAAGGACACGTTCATAAAGTTAGTTTGCACAAACCGCACAATCATCATTTCATTTATTTTAAACAAGCAAAGGCCAAACAATTTTGAATGGTGCACATATCATTTTATTACACACACACACACACACAGAGATATATATATATATATATATATATATATATATATATATATATATATATATATATATATATATATATATATATATATATATATATATATATATATATATATATATATATATATATATATATATAATCATTCAAAATACATCGTTTCCGTAAACTCCGGGTAGAAATTTCCAGGATGTTACAACCACTTTCTCATTTATCTTGGATTTCGATGAATAACAATAAGTATAAATTATTGATGTTCTAATGAGTTTCTGACAAGTAGACAAGATCAACATGTTAAAGGATTTAACTATATTTTGCATGTATCGTCCACACTCCAAGAGAAAATGCTTTGTTAATTATTTAAACTAGTGTCCAACATGCTAAAACCAAAGAGCATCCACTCATTATGGTAATCAGTGTTATACACTGCGTTTTGTTAACTCTGTCATCAAGCCAGTAAGAGACTAACACATTATTTTGAAATGATCAACATTGATCAATAAGTCTATGATAATCAGAAAAGTGAAGCACACGTGTTCTATCATATGCAAATTTATTTTGCCTCTCTTTATTTTGAATTACTAACATTTGAATTTAATGAAAGGACATAATAGAAGAGAATAAAAGGTATTCATAGAATATTTTTCTGAGGTTGCTTTCGTCAACGACAAGGAGCACATGGCATTTTCTATACTATCACTCATTTCCTCGCAAATCAGAGCATGATACATAGCCTTATCTTCTAGTGTGAGACAATGGTCTTTTCAAGGAATCAACTTTGATCCTATAACAGAGCTTTCTATGAAGTCTATAAAAGGTTTTCTCTAATAAAAAAGAAATGAACAAAACATCATAACGAGAAAATGAGAACATCTCCAAAGTAATACTTTGTTGAAACCACTGGACAACTGATTTAAAACTTTCCTTTATTTATCCTTTTCTAAGCAAAGTTATCTTGTATTTTAGCTTTATGGTTTACTCACTCATTAAGTGTTATTGAATAGTTGTATTGATTCAAACTACTGTTTGTGAAAGCTAGGAATGGCTTAGTGTTAAACAATACTTGAGTTTCTTAGATTTAGGGGGAGTCTAAGACAATGCCAGAAGTGGTATTAAGAATCTTGTATAGCCAGAAGTGGAAGGTTAGAATACTTCTTTTGTGATCAAATTTTGATTAGTGGAACCTTTTATTGTTGAGTAAAGGAGAACTGGACGTAACTTAGGTTGACTGAATCAATATAAACATAGTGTTTCTACTTCTCTCCTTAACGATTTATTAAGCATTCTATTAATACTCTTTGTCACTTCTTTATTACCAAGTGTTTATTTGAAAAACTATTTTAAAGACTCTCTCTTATTAAGTCACTAGATGATCAAACCTATCTTCATTAAAACTTGTTTCTCTTTAGTGGACAACTTACCATACATATATTTTTCTATCTATATTTGTTCTAAAATTTATGAAAAGTTATTATCTTTGATATACACACTATTCAACCCCTTCTTCTAATGTGATTGTTATTATTTTATTTTCAGGACCAACATAACCATATCCCTCAAAAGCTTATATAAATTTTTAGTAGTTTTAGAAGCATGAGAAGAATCCACAGACTTTAGAAAGACAATAATAACTTTAGGGCAATAAACCAAAAGTTGATTAGAGTCTACTTGCATCAATCAGTTCACCCATCTGCCATAATGGTACAGTCAATTCGCTTCCAAATCTCACGGTACTTCATAATAACTTTCTTCACTTCATCAACACACTTATTTAACAAAAAACCACAAACATTATAAAAATTTGAACCTTTATATCCCGGGCTCATACTGCAAAATGCATCAACCATAGGCTAGAAATATGCGGAATTAACTGCAATGAAAGGCACACAAGCATCGATCATTCATCTTGCAAAAGTAATGCCACACTTTTCTACCACCTTGTTGCTTTGCAAGACACTTTTTAAGGTTGGTTGAGCTCCAACAGATGTTCTTGGAACAAAATAATCACTTATGTAGTTGGTATTATTCTCCCTTTGAGATGTAAGAGGTGTTGGTCTTAATGGAGGATCATCATCTATTCTCAAAGAATCTTCATCTAAAATAACAACAACCACACTAGAAGGGGGTTGAATAGCATGTATATCAAATATAATAACTTTTCGTAACTTTTAGAACAAATATAGACAAAAAAAAAAGTATATGTATGGTAAGTCATCCACTGAAGAGAAAACAAGTTTTAATAAAGACAGGTTTGATCGTCCACTGACTTAATAAGAGAGAGTCTTTAAAACAATTTTTCAAATAAATACTTAGTATTAAAGAAGTGTCAAAGAGTGATAATAGAATGCTTAATAAACCGTTAAGGAGAGAAGTAGAAACACTTGGTTTATATCAGTTCACTTAACCAGAGCTATGCCTAGTTCTTCTTTACTCAACAATAAAGGATTCCACTAATCAAAACTTGATTACAAAACAAGTATTCTAACCTGCCACCCCTGGCTATACAAGTATTCCAAATATCACTTCTGGCACTGTCTTAGACTCCCACTGAATCTAAGAAACCCAAGTATTATTTAACACTAAGTCACTCCTATCTTTCACAAACAATAGTCTGAATGAATACAAGTATTCAATAACACTCAATGAGTGAGTAAACAATAAAATCAAATACAAGATAACTTTGCTTAGCAAAGGATAAATAAATAAAAGTTTTAAATTAGTCGTCCAGTGTTTTCAGCAAAGTATTGCTTTAGAGATTTTCTCGTTTTCTCGTTATGATGTTTCGTTCCTTTCTTTTTTATTAGATAATGCCTTTTATAGACTTCAGAGAAAGCTCTGTAAGGGGATCAAAGTTGATTCCCTGAAAAGACCATTGTCTCACACTAGAAGATAAGGCTACGTATCATGCTCTAATTTGCAAGGAAATGAGTGATGGTATTGACAACGTCATGTGCTCCTTGTCCTTGATGAAAACGACCTCAGAAGAATATTCTATGAATACCTTTTATTCTCTTCTATTCTATCATTTCATTAAATTCAAATATTAGAAATTCAAAATAAAGAGAGGCAAAATAAATTTGCACAAGATAGAACATATGTAATTCCCTTTCCCAACTATCATAGACTTATTGATCAATGTTGATCATTTCAAAAGAATGTGTTAGTCTCATACTGGTTGGACATAAGAGTTAACAAAATATAGTGTATAACACTGATTACCATAATGAGTGGATGCTCTTTGGTTTTAATGCATTAGACACTAGTTTGAATAATTAATAGAGCATTTTCTCTTGGAGTGTGGATGATACATGCAGAATATAGTTAAATCCTTTAACATGTTGATCTTATCCACTTGTCAAAAAGTCATTAGAACATCAATAATTTATACTTATTGTTACACATCAAAATCCAAGATAAATGAGAAGAGTGATTGTCCAGACCTCTAATAATCTTCCCCTTTTTGATAATGACAAACAATATAAATTTTATTTATAGAAAATAATCAGAGTAAAATGAATGTAATGCATTTTAACTCCCTCTGAGTTAAACATAGCATAAAATGATATGGCAATATAAATTATATAACAGTGGAATAATAAAGGCTAAATAAAATACTTATATATACTCCAAAAACCACTTTTTTTTATAACTGAATAGCTCTTTACATTCAAAATTCCTTCTTCTCCCCCTTTTGTCATAAGCAAAAACGTTGGGTTTGAAGAAATAAATAGTGATGGACCTCATAGTCAATCCTATGTTGGCAATGGTGGTGGAGGTTGAGTAGGTGGAGGTGAAGATGGAGGAGTGTGAATGTATGTATATAGGTTTTTGATGATGCCAAAGTATAAGCAAATAAGATTGCTTCAAGAAACATTCAAGGTTAAGCAAACAAAGATTGTTTCAAGATTAATTCAAGGTCAAGCAAACAAGATCAAGAAAAAAGATAAGGCCTTAGTTTATTTGTTAAAAGAATCTCACACTGGTTGATCAATTTTGGCCTTAAACAATTATTTTCAACATCTCAAGGCACTGGTAATCGATTACAATATGATTACCAGGTATTGTAATCGATTACCAGAGACAGATTGCAAATGGGCTTTTCAAAAAAGGTTTTGAAATTTGAATTTTAAATCTTGTAATTGACTACCAAAATGTCTGTAATCGATTACCAGAAACGATACTTCAGAAAATACTTTGAAAAGTCATGACCCTTCAAAATATAATTGTGTAATCGATTACCAGAACATTGTAATCGATTACCAGTGAAAAAATTTTGAAAAATATTTTGAAAAGACACATCTCTTCATAATTGTTTTTGAACAACCACCAAGAGCCTATATATATGTGTCTTGACTTCGAAAAGAAGAGAGAGAGATGTTCTAAGAGAACTTAATTGTCAAATGCTCTCTAAACAACTATTTTCCAAACACTTGCAAATCTATTGAGAATTCTTTTAAGATCTTCAATTTGTATCATCTGCTCAAAAGGAGAGAAACCTTTCTATACTTCTTGTCGCAACCTACCCTTCGGCGGGAGGGCGACGCGTGACTCGCGGGATGCGTGTTCCACGAAAGGAATACGCGCGGAGTCGCCACCAACGTTTATTTGAGGAAAACGTCGGAAAAACCGGAAAAGACGCGATCTACGAACTTTTAAGTGAAAGGTTCGGGAGTTGTATTTACGCGCGGGGAAGGTATTAGCACCCCACACGTCCGTCACAAGGGACGGCAGCCTTTAATCGAATGTGCAAACATGACTTTGATTTTTACGTTCCCTTTTATGTCCTTATATCCTTTATACCCTTTTTATATTTTTTTCTCTTTTTGTGGTCGACAAGGGTGTTTCCCTTTGCTCCTACGTATTCCTCAATTGGGATGAGAAAATCAGACCTACGTAGTTCTTTCGGAACAAAGTGTTTGGTTAAGTTGTTTTTGTCTTTTTTTGCAAAATATGTTTTTATTGAACAAAAGGTCATTTAAGGTGTTGGACCATTAAACGGTCTTTTGATTTTGAAAGGAGAGAAACGTTAAGGCGTTGGACCATTAACGATCTCTTGTTTTTGAAAGGAGAGAAACGTTAAGGCATTGGACCATTAACGACCTCTTGTTTTTGAAAGGAGAGAAACGTTAAGGCATTGGACCATTAACGATCTCTTGGGGTGGTCGATAAAAGCGGGGCTTTTGCTCCTACGTATCCTCAATTGCGATGAGGAAATCAAACCTACGTAGTTCTTGCAAAAGCGGTAAAGTCACATGTTGATTTTATGCTTTTGAACGGTCCATGTTAACCGATAAAAGCAAAGAGGACCGTTTAAGGCGCTGGACCTTAAAACGGTTTTTAGTGATTTTTCGGAAAAAAACATGATTTGTGAGTTGATTTTAGTCTTAGTTTCACTTTGGTTTATTAATCAATTCATTCAAGGAAACTTCCAAAGAAAAACGTCCAATTGATTTTTTTTATTATTTTATTCAAAGATATTTTGATTATTTTATTATTATTTTTCAAGATATTTTGATTATTTTATTATTATTTTACTTTTTTTGGTTTAACCGAGGTTATAGCGTGAACGATCGGTTAGATTTCGTTTTAACAGTGATTAAACGAGATTACAACACAAATGATCGGTTGAAATTCATTTTATCATTTATTAGACGAGAAAACGGCATAAATAAATGGTTAAAGCACGTTAAAAACTGAAGAAAAGAAAACTGAAAGTAAACGAAATTAAAGTGAAAGTACACAAAACAAGAAATGAATTGAAAGTCTCGGATTCGAAAACTTACCCGTTGAAGAACGAAGAACGAACGAAGAACGGATGAAGAACGGTGAAGAACGACGAAGAACGATGAAGAATTTCCACATAATCGCTTACGGAAGCGTTACGGAAGTACTTCGACTTGATTTTTCTTCACGAAAACGTGTTTTTTGCCCAAAATAGCCGAAATGCATAGCCAAAGGGGTCTTGAACATTTTGAAACAGCTCCCCCCTCCCCTATTTATAGAAAAAAAGGGAGGTGCTTGCCGCCCAAAGACTTAATGAAGAAGATTTCTAAGCGCACCCGAATTACTAAGTTCACCCCCCTTTTCGTATTTTACGGAAAAGTTACGGAAGCCTTACGGAACTGTTTTCGAATTTGATTTTCATCTTTTTTCTCTTCCCTTTCACCAATGTTAAGTGGAATATGCTTACCCAAGGTTTTCGGAAATTTTACGGAAGTATTACGGAAGCCGCGGAAGCCCCCAAAACCATTTTTCAAAAATGTGGAGGAGCTTGCCGCCCAGTTGCTTCCTCCTTAAGCAACCCAACTTCCAAAATGTTCTGGAAGGGCCTAGATTTGAATTGCTATTTACACCCCTATCTTGATAAGTTCACCCCCTTACCTTTTTTGGTGATTCTTTTTTCGTAAAGTTACGGAAACTTACGAATCTCGTAACGATACTTGTTTTCTTTTCGTAATGTTACGGAACCTTGCGAATTACATAATCATCCCCTTTTTGACTTACGGAATGTTACGGAATCTCACTTAATTATGCAACGATGCTTCCATTTGATTTCCGGTGTGTCACGGAAACTTACGGATTGTGCATCAATATTTTTTGGTTTTCCGGCATGTCCTGGAATTTCACAAATTGCCTAATGATGGGTGCCAAGCACCTCACAAGGACAAAAGAAAGGTCGCATGTCATCAAGCAAAGGTCCCCGGACGAAATTAGGGTATGACAGTTGCCCCTCTTTACTTGTCTTTTATTGGAGATAAAAGGAAAGTAAAGATAAGACACTAATTTCGTTCCTCTCGATTTGACGAGAGTCGCGGGTGACCATAAAATCTCCACATGCAAATGACTTGTTGTTCCCGGAATTTCACAAATTGCCTAATGATGGGTGCCAAGCACCTCACAAGGACCAATGAAAGGTCGCATGTCATCAAGCAAAGGTCCCCGGACGAAAATTAGGGTATGACACTAATTTCGCTCCTCTCGGTTGACGAGAGTCGCGGGTGACCATGACTTGTCGTTCCCGGAATTTCACAAATTGCCTAATGATGGGTGCCAAGCACCTCACAAGGACCAAAGAAAGGTCGCATGTCATCAAGCAAAGGTCCCCGGACGAAAATTAGTGTATGACACTAATTTCGCTCCTCTCGGTTGACGAGAGTCGCGGGTGACCATGACTTGTCGTTCCCGGATTTTCACAAATTGCCTAATGATGGATGCCAAGCACCTCACAAGGACCAAAGAAAGGTCGCATGTCATCAAGCAAAGGTCCCCGGACGAAAATTAGTGTATGACACTAATTTCGCTCCTCTCGGTTGACGAGAGTCGCGGGTGACCATGAAATTTCCACATGTAAATGACTTGTTGTTCCCGGAGGAACAAAAGGTGCAGAAGACTATGTCAGCCTCTGCATGCTATCAAGCGTTCTGTCTTACAGATAGCAAAAGAATGTTTATACGGATAACCACTCGGGTATTTCCGCGTATCATCGGGCCCGCCGCCTCTGGATGATACAAGGGTGCAGAATGACCAAATTTGGTCTCTGCTTGTCATCGGGCCCGCCGCCTCTGGATGACAAAAGGGTGCGGATAACCGTAAGGTATCTCCGCGTATCATCGGGCCCGCCGCCTCTGGATGATACAAGGGTGCAGAATGACCAAACTTGGTCTCTGCTTGTCATCGGGCCCGCCGCCTCTGGATGACAAAAGGGTGCGGATAACCGTAAGGTATCTCCGCGTATCATCGGGCCCGCCGCCTCTGGATGATACAAGGGTGCAGAATGACCAAACTTGGTCTCTGCTTGTCATCGGGCCCGCCGCCTCTGGATGACAAAAGGGTGCGGATAACCGTAAGGTATCTCCGCGTATCATCGGGCCCGCCGCCTCTGGATGACAAAAGGGTGCAGAATGACCAAACTTTGTCTTTGCGTGTCATCGGGCCCGCCGCCTCTGGATGACACAAGGGTGCATGTCACATGACCTCAGGGTCAGTATGACAAAGATTATGGGGCGGCCGACAAAAGCAAGGCTCTTGCTCCTACGTATCCTCCAATGAGGAACTCAGACCTACGTAGTTCTAGATAACTTGTGAGACTTGAAAAAGTCTCCACCAGAAGATGCCTACATCTCCGGAAAGGGTGCAGATGACCATATTGGCCTCTGCTTATCAATCACACTCGAGGTGCGGATAACCGTAAGGTGTCTCCGCGGGCTACCAACTCTTGGGTCATGGTAACAGAAAGCGGTGCGGTCGACAAAAGCGAGGCTTTTGCTCCTACGTATCCTCCCATGAGGAACTCAGACCTACGTAGTTCTGGATAACTTGTGAGACTTGAAAAAGTCTCGGTGTTTTTTCCACTAAAATGCAAACATGCTTTAGCAAAGAGACAAATATTCCAACTGATTAGAGCAGCATATGCCTTTTTGAGTGAAAAACAATGCGTCTACCAGGGAAGGAGAGTATGCTGATGAAATTTTCTCATAACCATAAATGAGATTTTGGATGTTAGCATTTCGTTTCTAAATGACCATTTAGAGGAAACACTGGGTTCGACAAAAATAGAAGAAAATCACTCAAAGTGTATCAATCTCGCACAGGTAAGTGTTTCATCCTAATTCCGAACCATAGATATGTCATGACTTGACTATGCAAATTATTTCCTATCAAATCAAAAATTACATGTGTGATCATGGATCAATAGGGCTTCCCTTGGGAATGGGTTCTTTTGGTGGGTTTTTCGGCTTTTGTGTGTTTTTGCCCCTTTTCCTTTTCTGTTTTGGTTTTGCGCGAGGCGAACAAGTCACCGACGCACAGGATTTTGGTTGGTAATCAAAGGGAGAAGACCACTTTAGGTCATGGTTTCCTTTTCTTTCTTTTGTTCATTTGGTGACAATTCTGTATTGTTCAGATATTGTCTGGTCAAAAGACCTCTCTGCACATTTCTTCTAGTTTCTTTGATCAAGAACTTTCTTTCCTTCCTTTTTTTACTTTCTCCCATTCTTTGGTTGGGAATTTTCTTTCTTTTCTTTTTGCTTTCTCCCTCTCTTTGATTGGGAATTTCCTTGTTTCCTTTTTTCCTTTGATTGGAAATTTTCCTTCTCTTTTTCTTTGATTGGAAATTTCCCTTCTATTCTTTTTTGCTTCCGAGGGTAAGGATTGGCATTCTCACCCTGGGTCAAGGTTTATGGTGAGTCAGGATCTTTGTAGAATGGCTAGACATAATACATGTCGGGGTTTGGTTTGGCTCAAGGATAAAAGGGGTGCCCCACATTATTTCCATGACACAAATGCAAAAATGATGATTTGGAAACTTTATGCAAAACTGGTCATGCATGCACCTATGCGGACACTCAAGTGTCAAATTTTTATGGTCATGTGATGCTAGGGCTCAGGATTCATTTCCTCTATTTTAGTCAACCCAATGTTTCCAAAATATGTTCTTTTATCCATTTGTGCATTCATCCAAGTCCATTTCGGGCGTCCGGGAAAATTTCACAGCATTCACCCTTCAGGTGTACACACATTTTTTTTTCCAAAAACTAGCTATGATCAGCGAATTTTTCTTCAAAGAAAAGTTGGAAGTCATCTCTTTTCAAAAGCATGTTGGTTTTTCAGCTAGACAACTTATTTTTCTTTTTTCTCTCTTTTTTTTCTTCTTTTTTTTTATTTGTTTATTTCTTTTTCTTGTTTGTTTTTTTTTCTTCTCTTTTTTTTTTCATGAGGTATTTTGCTATATACATGCATATCCAAGGTATCTTGCTACCTAAACATACATATATATGTTTTGTAAGGTATTTTTGCTATATACATGCATATCCAAGGTATCTTTCTACCTAAACATACATATATATTTAGTGAAGTATTTTTTGTTTACATACATGCATATCTAAGGTATCTTTCTACCTAAACATACATATATATATTTTGTGAAGTGTTTTTTGTTTACATACATGCATATCTAAGGTATTTTTCTACCTAAACATACATATATATATTTTGTGAAGTGTTTTTTTGTTTACATACATGCATATCTAAGGTATTTTCACTACCTAAACATACATATATATGTTTTGTAAGGTATGACTACCTTCCGAGCTTGCGCTTGTTTTATTTAAATTCCCAAGATCATGAGCAACTAGGTGCGTCTTACTATAAAAAGTGATCAAATAGCAGGCAGAAATTTAAAAGGTACTAGGTTGCCTCCTAGTAGCGCTTCTTTAACGTCTTGAGCTGGACGCCTTATGACTTGTCGGTCACTGACCTAGTACTTTGCTTACCTTTGGCTTTGGACTTGGTCGCCTATTGGTCGGCCATGTGGTGTAGGCAATACTCAAACCTTTTTGTGGATGAGCAGAGGTGAACTCTAGAGGTGATGGCGGTGCGTCTGTTGCCCGCTGCCGGCCATCGCCAGGCTGCTGTGGTGTTTCGCCCTGCGCCTGCCTGGAGACGCAGAACTTCTTGATGAAAGCTCGATTGGTAGGGGGGACCTGATGACCTTGCTGGGGGCGACAGGCACTCCCTAGAACTGACAGAGACCCGTATTTAGAGCTGGCAACTCCAAGACCCTGTTGGCCTTCTTCGGGTCCACTAGGTGTCTTGCGGGCACAATCCCCGTAAACAATAGATGACATCAGAAATCAGTTGGGGGAGGTGCATACTTACCTATGCCACGACGACATGAACTTGCTGGGGGGAACGGGCGTCCTGTAGGGCCGACAGAGGCCCGTAACCAGAGCTGGAAACCCCAGGGCCCTGTTGGACTTCTTCAGATCCACTGGGTGTCTTTGTGGGTGCGATCCCTGCAAACAATAGATGGTATCAGAAATCAGTTCAACCATATGCATACTTACCCATGTCGGGACGACACAGACCAACTGATACTTTTGCAGGGGAAGATTGGCATTGCGGTCGCTGGGCAGAATGTTGCTAAGTAGCAATCTGTGTAAGAGTGGTCATGTTGGTGCGCATGATCCGCACTCGTCTCTTTGCAGCGGCACGGGTGAAATCTTGCCCCGGTATGCATAGTAGCTGTGTGATAGCCTCCCTTTCTGGTTGTGCTTGCACAGTTGGCCCTCCTCCAATATCAGGGGGTGGCCTAGGAACCGTTAAAAGGAAACTACTGGCCCCTTAACCGGGAGTGAAAGTCTCGGTTAAGCATTTAAGGGCAGAGGACCTTAAATCCTCTTAAGGTGTGGATGTGGAGCACACTGAAAATGAGGACACGTAGCCCTCTAAAGGTGAGGGCGTGCAGCCCTCTCAAGGCGAGGATGTGTAGTCCTTTGGAGGTGAGGGCGTGCAGCCCTCTGTTGGCGAGGATGTGTAGTCCTCTTCAAGGTGAGGGAATGCAGCCCTTTGTTGGCGAGGACGAGTAGTCCTCTCAAGGTGAGGGCGTGCAGCCCTCTGTTGGCGAGGACGTGTATTCCTCTAAAGGTGAGGGCGTGTAGCCCTACGAAGGTGAGGACATGCAGTCCTCTGATGGCGAGGGCGTGTATTCCTCTAAAGGTGAGGGCGTGTAGCCCTACGAAGGTGAGGACATGCAGTCCTCTGATGGCGAGGGCGTGTAGCCCTCTTAAGGTGAGGGTACTAGTACCCAAGGTGAGGACGTGTAGCCCACTCAAGGCGAGGACATGTAGTCCTCTGGAGGTGAGGGCGTGCAGCCCTCTGATGGTGAGGACGTGTAGTCCTCTCAAGGCGAGGACGTGTAGTCCCCTCAACGGTGAGGGTAACTAGTACCCAAGATGAGGGCGTGTAGCCCTCTCAAGGCGAGGACGCGTAGTCCTCTGATGGTGAGGGCGTGCAGCCCTCTGATGGTGAGGACGCGTAGTCCTCTCAAGGCGAGGACGTGTAGTCCTCTCAACGGTGAGGGTAACTAGTACCCAAGGTCCACCCTTATGAGAAAGCAAGAGATCGACTCATCGAGAGGGTCGGTCATCCCAAATCCACAAGATTTGGACATTAGATGTAGGAAATCTATGCAGTTAACATGATTTTTAGGGATGCAGATGCATGCAACCTTTGTCGTGAAATTTGGTAAATGCGGACTTCATTTGAAACAATGCAATGTAATGGAAAGTTGTACAATGTTCATGACATTCTTTCCCTATTTTGTGATTTTGATTTTGATTTAATTTTTTTTGGAAAACACAGATTGACTGTCCTTTTGAAAGAGGTGATAATTCATGCAACCTCATCCTATCTTTTTTGCAAATCTCTCCGGGAACTCCCTCAGAGTGTGTGTTCTGTTTGATTTAGTCACTTGACCATTTTGGAGTGACGGCAATGGAGTCGTTTGATGTTTGATCAATCCATTGAAATCCTAGGGTTTGTCCCCCCCTTTTTTTTTGTTAAAAACATCGATGGGTGAGAACTTTTGATCGGCCCCTATGTTCACTTGAGGCTCATGCACGGTGCCCCTCATTGCCCCAGTGTAAGGCTTTGAGGTATCAATCGTTGCCTTTCGTCATGACCTTGTAGGAGGGAACCTATTGGGTGAGAACTTCTAATCTGCCCCTAGGTTCGCTTGAAGTTTTTGCATGGTGCCTTTCGTTGCCCCAGTGTAGGGCTTAGAGGTACCAATTGTTGTCTTGTTTTCACAACCTCGTAGTGAGGAAGAATGAAAGACGCAATTGATTCTTGCAAAAAGAATTTTCCAAGGACGAGAAATAGTTGAAGGATTTTTCAGTTGATGGATTAAGTCAAATGACTCCTATGTAGAAGCAAGATGTTTTGATGTCTTGATGATGCTAAAGGATCAAGTGCTTCTAAGTTTTATTCAAGACTAGAATCCAAGAAAATCAAGATATATGATCAAGTTTGATCTCTTTAGAATCTTTAGGAAGAAGTTTCCAAATTGAAAAAAACAAAGGTTTGACCAAAGAATTCTATCATTTCAATTTGAGATTTGCTCTCTGGTAATCGATTACCAGTAGTTAAAAATGTTTTTATTCAAATTTTTTAAAACCTGTAATCGATTACGTAAGTCTTGTAATTGATTACCAGAGGGGATTTTCAGAAAATAATTTCCAAGAGACATATCTATTCAAATGTTTTATGAACGGCCATTCAAATGTTTTTAAAGAGAGTTTTCATTGCCCAAACAGTTTTATCCTCTCGAAAGATCAAGAGTTTTTCTAAACTGAAATGTCTTATCCTCTCAAAAAGATTCCTTGGTCAACCACTTGCATATTCAATAATGAATTTTGATTGGTCTTCATTGTACAATCTATCCCTTTTAAGAGAGATTTCTTCTTCTCTTCTTCTTACTTCTGAAAAGGGATTAAGAGACTGAGAGTCTCTTATTGTAGAGGATTCTTGAACACAAGGGAAGGGTTGTCCCTGTGTGGTTCAGACTTTGTAAAAGGAGTTTTACAAAGAGAGTGGAAAATCTCAAGTGGGTTTCTTGAGGATTGGACGTAGGCGCGGGAAGTGGCCGAACCAGTATAAATCAAGTTTGCATTCCTCTCTTCCTTTAAACTTCTTTTATTGCTATTTATCTTTTGCTTTAAAGAAGTTTATTTTGATTTGTCTTTTGAGTAATTCATGTTAAGGGTGCATTGTTAATCCAAAAAGAAAGAGTGATAGTTCAATTGGGGAATAGTCTTTGCATCTTAATTCAACCCCCCTTTTTCTTAAGGTAACTGAGGCCATTTGTCCAACATCCTATTCTTGACAACTCGCTTCTCTAAGAAGACAAACTTTCTGGAATGATAAAATGAAGTCACATGAACGTCTATATTTTTACTTGAAAACACAGTCAATCAAATGCCTTTTTATTTTTTTTTATTTTGAAACTTATTTTTTTATTTTGAAACTTATTTGTTTTGAACTTTACTCGTTGTTTTACGGCACCCCCACCAACGTGCAAGACGAGTAATCTCTGATTGAACAGTCTTGGAAGTCAACACTCAGGAGCGCAGGTCGCTTGAGCAAATAGACCAATGGCTTGCACCCACATTCCGGTGAAAGTTGAATAAGCAAACATGCGTTTGTGAGAGGATGAGGGACAAGGATGTCCATTTTATCCATATCATTTAGCATTGTAACTGTGGTTTATAATAATGGCATAAACTTGAAAATCCTGATGAGTCATAACAACAGCTTCCAGAATTGCCCCATGTATGGTGTTGCTTGTCAATGTTATGATTCAACAAGCGATTCTCCTCAAATTTCAGCCAGCCCGTATCAATTAGACTTCACACTTTATGCTTCGGGGTCATACAATGCTCAATGGAATGCCCCAGGGCTCCTCCATGATAAGCACACGTTGCGTTCGAGTCGTATCCTCAGAAAAATGGAGGTTGAGGAACCTTGGTTGGGGTTATGGCTACCATTGAATTATTGAGTGGATATGGGATCAAGTTTAGCATATGACAACGGAATTTGGGGTGAACCCTACAGGCTTTTTGCTGCAAAATTCCTTTTTGTTGGTGTTTTTTTGGTTTGTGCTAAAGGTGGTCTTCGTCATTGGAAGTGCGGTAGACAGGCTTTGTGGTTGATTTAAGGATGGCCTTTGTGGATAACTGGGTGGTGGGTAAGGAGGAGGTTTGTTATTGACTGAGTAATGACATTGTTGGGTTTGGTGGGAAACTTGGCCGTATAGGAATGGCAGTCACAGCATGGGTTTCTCCCTCTTTCTCACCCTCTTCATTTGCCCCAGTTTTCTCAGTCGTCCTAGTAGGATGATCAAATTTGCCTCTTTTCGGACCCACATCGATCCTTTCACTGGCGAAGACCAAATCCGCAAAGCTTTGAGGGTGCGTAGCCCACCATCTTTTCATAGTAGAGTATCGATAATGTGTCTACCATCACGATCATCGTCTCCCTTTCCATCATTGGGGGTACCACCTGGGCCGCCAGATCCCTCCACCTTTTGGGCGTGTTCTTTGAAAGATCCGTCCCCCTTTTTGCAAATGTTCTGTAGTTGCATCCTATCCGGAACCATATCAAAATTGTACTAATACTGCCTAACAAAGGCAACCATTAGGTCCTTCCAAGAATGGACTCGGGAAGATTCCAAGTTAGTGTACCAGGTAACAGCTACCCCAGTAAGACTTTCTTGGAAGGAATGTATTAGCAATTCCTCATCTTTTGCGTATTCCCCCATCTTCTGAAAATACATCTTTAGATGGTTCTTGGGACAAGTAGTCCCCTTGTACTTGTCAAGGTCCAGCACCTTGAACTTGGGAGGGGTGATGATATTGGGTTCTAGGAACAACTCTTTTAGGTTAGCAAAGGCATAATCTTCACCTCCTTCAATGGCCCTGAGCCTTTCCTCTAGATGATCCAACTTTCCCATTTCTGCCATAGCATGAGGGTTTTTACTTGTCGTGGAATGCAAGAGGTGTAGTTGTGGGTGATACTAAGGGCCTTCCAAAGGGTTTTGTAGGGGTATACCACCAACTGCTTGCCCTTCCGTGGCATATCCGAGGCAAGGCTCGAAGTCGGCTAGATTGTGGTGGGGAATTTCATGTGTCCCCCCCACGGTTTAAGAGACATGTGCATGATCAGTTTGGGGTTGTTGGCTCTCAATGGGTATGGGAGTGGAGTTATTGACATTCTTATTGGGAGTGTACGCCACTTTGGGTGGCGTATAGTTGAGAGGCAAGCCATATGGCGGGAAGGCGTGCTCGTTTTGAATTTGTACATTATGGGGGCTGCCCGTACTTCCCAAATCTTTGCCTACCATATCTGAGGTTGGATGATTCATTTGGTTGATGCCGGATGGGGACATCAGGTTCACCTTAGCAACAACGCTGGTAGCGGCAATTGCAACCGCATTGGCTTCCATTATCTTCTTCACGCTCATCATGGCCTCCATCATTGTGGCCATTTTCTCTTTAATGGCCTCCATGTCGGCCTTCATCTTCTCTTGTATCTCCTCTACTTCACCCATTACTCTAGCTCTAGCACTAGTTCGGTGAGGACGCCGTAAAGCATGTTTTTTTTTTTTTGATAACAATGATTAAGTTCATTTTATTTTATTTTATTTTATTTTTCAAGGAAAGAATGCAATGAGCAATGCAACCAATGAAAAGCATGGATGTATGCGAATGATGTACAGTTAAAGATTGCGAATTTTTACGCAGGATATGGGGTTGAATCAATTTAGATTTTCAACATGGTCCATGACATCTTTGTCAAGGTGAAACTAGAAGTAACAAGGACATCAACAATCCTAAATATGTTTGGCAGTAGACGAAGCAGTGATGTGACTCGATTCATCTTTTGCCCCAATTTTGCAAGACGGTTACTTCCATATTTTGACTTGATGAACCTTTTTATAAAAGCATGAGCTTGGTTCAACCCTATAATCCAAGGAATGGCAATTCTGATCGCCAATACTTCAACAACATCTCATAGGGATGAATGACTCGGGCATACTTTAAGCTATGCATGGAAAATGTAATTATGAAATTGAGATGCCCGAAGAAACACCATTTCCTAGTTAACCATGCATTAGGTACCATGTTCAATTATTTTGTTTTGTTGTTGTGTGTTTTTTTTTTTTTTAGAAATGGGTTTATGATCCCAACATGGTTGGCTCATGGTGCCTAACACATGCAACTAAGAATGTAGTGTGAAGTTTCACGCTTCCCCTTTTTTGTTTTTGTAGAGGAAAACACAAGGATGAGCAAACATGAAAACAAATGGTATGCAATTTTGCAGATCAAAAAGTTTGTTGAACGCATATGCATGATGATGCCATGACTCATGCAAAATGTGAGGCTGGAATATGATAACGGACAAATGCAGGAATGATATGTTCATTATGATGTTATGAAGAGATGCTTATGCGATGCATGATATGAATGCATTTTACGGACACGAGAGCCCGGAAAATTATCTCTTCTTACTTGCGCATTTGGGGGCGTAGTGCCCCATGTGTACAATTAAGAAGCTGATATGGACCTTCCGGCTTCCCGTGACAAAGGACGAGACCAACATACAATGCATGCTAGAGATAAAATGTGGGAGTGACTTGATTTGCACTGATTTTTGGAGTAAAAACGTGGGATAAACTCATTTTTTTCAAAAAGTTATAACTAGTCAAGATCTGAGCGACAATACAAACTTCCTAGCGGTTTCTAATCATATGGTCCATTAAGTCTATCATATGCTGAAAATAGCTGAGAAGTCCGTGGATCTCCTCGGGGGCGGAGTAGGTGTCTGCCACTGCTTTGGCCTTGGCTAGCAATGGGGGAAGTTCTTGACTCCTGTTCAAAGTAAGAGCAAATCGGTCCGTCCACATTGTTGCCTCTTGGTGCAATGAATCAATTACCCTTTCCCTTGCTTCCCTTTCTGCTGATATCTTGGCGTACTCATCCTCTAGCCTTTGCTCGTGAGTCGCCGCTAGATTTAGCTTCTCTTTGCACTTATCGATGATGGCCCACATATTCCCTTCAGTCTCGCTTAACTGTTGGGACAAATTTCTTTTCGACCTAAGGCAAACCTTTAGCTCGTCCTTCAAGATCATGCCTTTGACCCGTGATGATTCCTTTCACCTCTTCGGAGCTTGAGCTCACTATTGCTGCCCTATAAAGCCCCTCAAAACTTTGCTTTGGTCGTGTTCTTCCTTTCGGGCCTTCTTGGTTTCTCGTTCCAAAGCTTCAGCTGTGGCCATATTGACGTCCCTTAGTTCATCATACTCTTTTCAGACTTTGATGGCTATGGACTTGAACTTCTCTTCGACTACCCGGGCTCTTTCAAGCTCTGCCTTTAGGGCTTGTACCTCATCACTTTCTTCCGAAGCTTTAACCTCATCGTCTCTCACAGTCTTTAGATTTGGGAGCCAATCCAATCCTTGTGTTTGGACTCTCAGCCACTTATGATAGCCGCCGATGATCCCATTACTGCTTCCCCTAAGCTCTCTGTCCTTTCTTCACGCCGCATCCCATGCCTTGCGAACTCCTTGGAGTACCCTCGCGTTTGTGGTCACTGAAACCCCATGCGATGAAAGGCGTGATGCTTTCGTCTGATGGCACTTATCTCATGGGGTAGCCAAGCTGTCTTATGGCGAGGACGGGATTATAATTAATACAACCCCTTGTTCCCATCAAGAGAACATTTGGACATCCTTCGCATGAAGATAGAATCCTGATTCTTCCTTCCTTCTAGCGAGGGAACCAATTAACAGACGCCCCTCCATGCTAGCCAAGAGTTGGTCCCAATTCGCCTTTCCTTTTTCGACGCACGAGCGGTGACCTTGTAGCGGATAGACGGGCCTACCTTCTTGGAGAAAAGGGTGTGAAACCAGCCACACATAGAGAGCCAGTGCACAACAAAAAATTCTTGCGTCGCTCTTTTCACATCCCCGGTCGAACGTGTCATACATGGCCAAAATGGCGACGACCGGGCTTTCCTTGCCATGATGAAAGGCGAGGAAAGCGTCAATCACTGCTAGGTCCACTAACCCTTCCATATTCGGAAAGAGGACAACTCCAAAGATCAAAAGCGCCAAGATGTCAATAAAAGAAAGCCCATTCGCCTTGATTTTCCAAGGCCTTTGCCCTTTCCTCCAAACACTTCCTTGATACTCCGACTACCCCATTCCTATTTTGCTTTACCTGGTTCAACTCTTGTGCTGAGATTTTCACTACCTTGGCAACTCTTGTCGTGGAGGGATAGAACCCAGAGAAAAGATATGGCTTCCTTCCTCCCAGTGGGCATCCCATGATTTCTTTAAACTCTTTCACAGTCGGCACTAGCTGGAAGTCCTCGAATGTGAAGCACCTTAGGGGCTGGTCATAATACTGGGAAAGGTATGCAATCGGTTCCATGGAGACTTCTACCCTAGCTAGGTCCCAAATCTTACCATAGGCTTTGCGGAAGGCTTGCTGTTGAAGTTGACCCATTAATTGCCCCAACTCTCGTAAACTAGTGACCTCTAAGCTCTTGATTTTGACTTGATAGAACCTCTTTTTAAGCGAAGGCTTTTGACTTGATCCCATGTTTTACTAAAGTGAAATAAAATCTAGTCCGAATCAAAACTCCGACATCTATCATGGGTGGAATGGATGAATGCATGAAAAAATGCATATGACACAGATGCAATTTACGAATACGGGAGCCCGAGAAATTGTTTCCTTCTTGGATACAACGTTTGGGCAGCATGGCACCCAACGTATGTTTTTTAAGAAGGCGACACGGACCCTCCGTCGGTTTGCTAAAGTGAGGGGATCAAAGACGAAACCCACGCATGATGCATATGCGAAAGGCACAACACGGGGATGTACATAGTACGACAATATTCACAAACAAATATAAGCAAAAGGGTATATGATACTTATGCATGGCAGTGTGAAAAATGGCACGCAGCGTGTTTGCTCCGTGCCCCTATTTAAGGGACCTATAAGGGAGAGAGCTAACTAGGCTTTTAGTGATAACCCCCAAGGTAGTCATATCTCTCTTGATGGTTTCTAGAGGTATCATCCCCTTCGAAGAACATACTGCAGCAGTAGGGACTACAAGCAACAATATGTTTTCAAAGAGAAAAACTCTAGATGAGGGTTCACTGTAATCAAGCAAGTCGGAGACCTAGCATGATCACGGATTCACCTCCACTCCTTATGTTCCCACGAACCCGGGTATAGGGCCCTTTTTCAACTCACCGTGTGTGCAAATAGTGTTAGTGTTTGTGTGCATCAAATGAATAAATATTTACCTCATGCATACAAAAAAAATGCACTAAAAGCATCAAAGAGTTATATATACAAGAACATAATAAGGGGAAGCCAACAAAGGAGTAAGTCATGGCAAAATTTGCACAAGATTAAATGGCCTAACTCTCTAAAAACAGTCCCCAGTGGAGTCGCCAACTGTCGCAACCTACCCTTCGGCGGGAGGGCGACGCGTGACTCGCGGGATGCGTGTTCCACGAAAGGAATACGCGCGGAGTCGCCACCAACTTTTATTTGAGGAAAACGTCGGAAAAACCGGAAAAGACGCGATCTACGAACTTTTAAGTGAAAGGTTCGGGAGTTGTATTTACGCGCGGGGAAGGTATTAGCACCCCACACGTCCGTCACAAGGGACGGCAGCCTTTAATCGAATGTGCAAACATGACTTTGATTTTTACGTTCCCTTTTATGTCCTTATATCCTTTATACCCTTTTTATATTTTTTTCTCTTTTTGTGGTCGACAAGGGTGTTTCCCTTTGCTCCTACGTATTCCTCAATTGGGATGAGAAAATCAGACCTACGTAGTTCTTTCGGAACAAAGTGTTTGGTTAAGTTGTTTTTGTCTTTTTTTGCAAAATATGTTTTTATTGAACAAAAGGTCATTTAAGGTGTTGGACCATTAAACGGTCTTTTGATTTTGAAAGGAGAGAAACGTTAAGGCGTTGGACCATTAACGATCTCTTGTTTTTGAAAGGAGAGAAACGTTAAGGCATTGGACCATTAACGACCTCTTGTTTTTGAAAGGAGAGAAACGTTAAGGCATTGGACCATTAACGATCTCTTGGGGTGGTCGATAAAAGCAGGGCTTTTGCTCCTACGTATCCTCAATTGCGATGAGGAAATCAGACCTACGTAGTTCTTGCAAAAGCGGTAAAGTCACATGTTGATTTTATGCTTTTGAACGGTCCATGTTAACCGATAAAAGCAAAGAGGACCGTTTAAGGCGCTGGACCTTAAAACGGTTTTTAGTGATTTTTCGGAAAAAAACTTGATTTGTGAGTTGATTTTAGTCTTAGTTTCACTTTGGTTTATTAATCAATTCATTCAAGGAAACTTCCAAAGAAAAACGTCCGATTGATTTTTTTTATTATTTTATTCAAAGATATTTTGATTATTTTATTATTATTTTTCAAGATATTTTGATTATTTTATTATTATTTTACTTTTTTTGGTTTAACCGAGGTTATAGCGTGAACGATCGGTTAGATTTCGTTTTAACAGTGATTAAACGAGATTACAACACAAATGATCGGTTGAAATTCATTTTATCATTTATTAGACGAGAAAACGGCATAAATAAATGGTTAAAGCACGTTAAAAACTGAAGAAAAGAAAACTGAAAGTAAACGAAATTAAAGTGAAAGTACACAAAACAAGAAATGAATTGAAAGTCTCGGATTCGAAAACTTACCCGTTGAAGAACGAAGAACGAACGAAGAACGGATGAAGAACGGTGAAGAACGACGAAGAATGATGAAGAATTTCCACAGAATCGCTTACGGAAGCATTACGGAAGTACTTCGACTTGATTTTTCTTCACGAAAACGTGTTTTTTGCCCAAAATAGCCGAAATGCATAGCCAAAGGGGTCTTGAACATTTTGAAACAGCTCCCCCCTCCCCTATTTATAGAAAAAAAGGGAGGTGCTTGCCGCCCAAAGACTTAATGAAGAAGATTTCTAAGCGCACCCGAATTACTAAGTTCACCCCCCTTTTCGTATTTTACGGAAAAGTTACGGAAGCCTTACGGAACTGTTTTCGAATTTGATTTTCATCTTTTTTCTCTTCCCTTTCACCAATGTTAAGTGGAATATGCTTACCCAAGGTTTTCGGAAATTTTACGGAAGTAATACGGAAGCCGCGGAAGCCCCGAAAACCATTTTTCAAAAATGTGGAGGAGCTTGCCGCCCAGTTGCTTCCTCCTTAAGCATCCCAACTTCCAAAATGTTCTGGAAGGGCCTAGATTTGAATTGCTATTTACACCCCTATCTTGATAAGTTCACCCCCTTACCTTTTTTGGTGATTCTTTTTTCGTAAAGTTACGGAAACTTACGAATCTCGTAGCGATACTTGTTTTCTTTCCGTAATGTTACGGAACCTTGCGGATTACATAATCATCCCCTTTTTGACTTACGGAATGTTACGGAATCTCACTTAATTATGCAACGATGCTTCCATTTGATTTCCGGTGTGTCACGGAAACTTACGGATTGTGCATCAATATTTTTTGGTTTTCCGGCATGTCCTGGAATTTCACAAATTGCCTAATGATGGGTGCCAAGCACCTCACAAGGACCAAAGAAAGGTCGCATGTCATCAAGCAAAGGTCCCCGGACGAAATTAGGGTATGACACTTCTCATGTACTCAATTGTAATAAAGAGATTGTTTGTCTCTTAGCTTGTGAGAATCTTGAACACAAGGGTGAGGGATCCCAAGGTGTGTGTTCAAAGACTGTAAAGGATTTACGGAGATAGTGGAAAATCTCAAGTGGATTACTTGAGGACTGGATGTAGGTGTTCAGCTTCTGGCAAATGCACCGGATCGCACAAGTAGTATAAAATGGTAAGAACCGAGTATCGAACACTCGGGGAACTTGTGTTATTTGGTAAGCTATTTCAACAAATAGGTGTCTGGTGTGTAAAGGTAAGTGTGAATATGAACAGGTGTATAAACTATCTGTGCAAAAAGAAAGAAAATCATACAAGAAAAATTATGTGTAAAAACAAGTAGAGAACACGTTGGCCTTCCTAATAGGTGTCTGATGCTAAAAAGATATTCTCTATCTAACAATGCCCATGTGTTCTTATGGTGTCTCCTGAAATACTAAACCCCGATTCCTCATGATAGTTTAGCCTAATCCTGATCAAGCATCGTTCGCAGATTCCTCTTGTAAGACTAAACTCAACCAGGACTGCATTAAGACACACATACACAACTAAATTATCGCACCCCGATTCCTCATGAAAGCACGACAACTCAACCCTGTACTATCAAGGACTTTAGAGTCAGACCATTTTCCACTGTTGAATGATCCTAACAAAGCATGCATCTACGTGATCAAGGTAAAGACATAATGGAATGAAAAACAGATAGCGCAGAGAACACACAAAACATCATTAAATAGATAGAAATATATTTACATCAGGTACCTACAGGGAAGATCCAACAAAGGATTTAGCTTTCCATACCAGGAAGTCTTCCTAACAACAAAGAGAAGAACAAGATGAAAGATTGCAAAAATACAAGTGGTGAGGATGTCGCCTTCACCTTTAGGATCTCACAATCACTCATAAACTCATCTCAAGCTCTCAAACTAGCTCCTACTTCAAGCTCTGGTCTCTGCAGTTCTTCACACAACAAAATCTCTCAAAACTCTCTGGAACTTGGACCTTTCTCTCTCTAGAAACCCTAGACATGCAAAGCTCTGAATCCCATTCCAAACTCCCTCTCTAAAATCTGATTTCAGGCTTAAATAGGTGGCCTTGTTCGTGCTCGTGCGCTTAGCACACTTATGGACCGCTTAGCACACATTAGTGATTTTTGGCTTAGTGCGCCTTTCTCACTTAGCGGATGAACTGAAGCGGTGCACTTAGTGAGATGAAGTAGATGCTGAGTAAATGAGTCTTTGTTGGCATCCTTTGTAGATGCAAGCATCATCAAAGTGGTACTTCCTAACTGGGCGTAACACTTGAATGATGTCGCGGTGCACAATTTTGTCACTTCCATCATAACTAGAGGTGTAGGCTTTCTGAGTGTTCGTCCATAAGATTTGATTCCAGAAAGTCATACATTGTAAGCATCAAGATCACGAACCAGCTTCTTCCTATTGAACAATGAACTCCAATTTCTAGGGTAGTTGACCAATTCCATCTTCATCTGCCTTGAAGAAGGCATCTCTTCATTGTAGTACAACTTAAAGCATCCCATATAGGTAGTCATGGACACCCCTTGTCAGCAACAATCTTAACATTAGTGGCCCTTGAGATGTGCAATCCAGGTGGGTAGGCAGTGACTTGATCTTTCACATACATTTATGCATGGAGGTTGCCAATAGAGGTGAGATCTTTTTGAGATAGGTGGAGATTTTTTGAATGCACTGGTAAAAGCTTTGTGAATGGTGTCCAGAGATGCAACTTTTTTTATATTCGCTCTTTGGAGGTTCCACTTCTTGTGACGGTTCCTTTTTGTGCTTTTCAAACAGATACCTAGGGATACTATTTTGTGTGCTCTTCTTGTCCTTGCATGAAAAATCTTTCATCATACTCATTCCAAATTCTGTTTGCATTAGCTTAGAAAAATCTTCACAAAAATTTCATTAGTAGAACCAAAAATGATGTCGTCCACATATACTTGTACTAATAAAAACTGAGAATCGTAGTTTTTGGTCAACCTTTCCTCGCTCAAAGCCATTTTTCAGGAGAAAAGAACTTAGCTTTTCATACCAAGCTTTAGGAGCTTGCTTAAGTCCATATAAGGCTTTGTTGAGTTTAAAAACATATTGAGCAAAAGTTTCACTTTCAAATCTAGGAGGTTGTTCAACATAAACTTCCTCATGGATTAAACCATTAAGGTATGCGTTTTTTTCATCCATTTGATATAGCCTCATATTGTTATAAGTTGCAAATGAAAGTAAAATGCGTATTGACTCTAGAGGAGCTACAAGTGCATAAGTTTCTTTGTAATCTATACCTTCTTGTATTGAGTAAACTTTAGCTACTAACCTTTTCTTGTTCCTTACAACCTTACCATTTTCATCCAATTTTTTGTGGAAAACCCATTTAGATCAAACAACTTTCTTTCCTTTTGGCAATTCAACTAACTTCCAAACATCATTCTTCTGAAACTGATCAAGTTCCTCTTGCATGGCCTTAATCTAGTAATCATCTTGTATTGCATCATCAATGTGTTTGGGTTCTATTTCATTGTGCCCTTGTGTTCTGAGTGATGCTCTTGCTTGAACACGATTTGTTGGGTCTCTAATGATTTGACTTTCTATATGATTTCTTCTCATGATGCATATAGTGGTTTCTCTTACCTCTTCTTGTTGAATGGACACTTTTATCTCTAGATTTTGTCTAGACGAGCTAGTTTCTATTGAGTCATCGTCCAGTCTTAGATCTACAAAAGACTCGTCTAGCTTTGATAAATCTTTCTCAGGCTTGTTTTCATCAAATATCACATGAATAGATTCTTTAACTACCAAGGTGATGTGCCATTATTTCCTCCTATTTCTTAACCCTTTTTGCACCATTTTAAGTACTGATTATTCTTAATTGTCAAATTAATTAGGCAGTTTTATTATTTAGGCTCATTCAGCTAATTTGATGTTTTTAATCTAATTTCAGGAATTAATGAAGCATTGGGCTTAAATCCATAATTGGGCTTGGACTTAAAGAGGGCAGACTATTTTATTCTACAAAATTAGATCTTATCTTATCTTATCTTATCTAGATATTATTTAGATTTGATCTAATCTAGATATTATTTCATCTAGATCTTATCTTATGTTATCTATATTTGATTTTATTTTATGGGCTTGGATTTAAAACAGATTTGTAAGCTTTGGGGCTGAAAAACTATATAACAACACCAAGGTTCTAGTTTAGGCTCTCTCTCTCTCTTCTCTCTCTCCTGTTTTCGCTTTTAGTTTTAGGCTTTTCTTTGAGACATTTTTTCGTTTTGCAATTCCAGTAGCAATAAAATTCCGTTCTTCAATTTATAAGTGTGTTCTCTATTGATTAATGGAAGGCTAAGTCTCCAGCGTTGTTTTCTCTTGAGGATCAAGCACAGTTCTCTTTGAGGTTCTATTATTACTATTAAATTCTGTTCAGTTTTTCCTCTTCACTAATTATTCTGTATTTGTTGCTATTAATCCATGCATGCTTAGTGCTTGATTAATTGTCTCTACGCTTAACTATGTTCATGCTTAATGATCGTTTATGATTAATTATGTATGTGTTGCTTAATCACATAATGAATGCCTTATGTTAAATTTCGCTTAGTAATTTAATTTAGGGTTGGATTAAGTGGTTGAACTAATAAAGGATAAACTCTCGTAACCTAGGATAAGAGACTTGCTTGTGAATCAAGGGGAAGCAATGTGTTTTAATTCTGATATTTTCTAAGTCAATTTTACTCGTTGTTTAATTTACAAAAACAAATAACCCCCCCCCCCCCCAATTCGTTACTATTTTCCTATTATCTGTTATGAACATTTGGTTTATCATTGCTCGTTGGGAAACGACCTAGGATCACTTCCTAGTTACTACATTTTAATGTTTATTTGATTCGGATACGGCCTCGATCACAAGGTTCTTGAGTTGTAAACTTTAAAGAAGTTTCAGAGTATCCAAGAAATGTTTCATTATCACTTCTCAAGTCAAACTTTCCCAAGTTATCTTTTATGTTGAGAATGAAGCATTTGCATCCAAATGGATGAAGCTATGATATGTTGGGTTTTCGTCCCTTGCATAATTCATAAGGAGAGTTTCTAAGGATAGGTCTTACGAAATTTTTGTTTTGAAGACAACATGTCGTATTCACTGCTTTAGCCCAAAAGTGCTTAGGGGTCAAATTATCATTGAGCATGGTCCTGGCCATCTTTTATAGAGATCTATTTTTTCTTTCAACTACCCTATTTTGTTTAGGTGTTCTTGGTGTTGAAAAAATGTGAAGGATTCCATTTTTTTCACAGAACAGTTGAAATTTGTCGTTTTCAAATTTTCCTCCATGATAACTTCTAATTGAAGTAATGCATACTCCTTTTTCATTTTGAACACGTTTACAGAATTTAAAAGAAGATATCAAAAGACTTATCCTTGTGGTGGAACATGACCCATGTCCATCTAGAGTAATCATCCACTATGGCAAGTCCATACCTCTTTCCACTAATGGACACAGTTATGGTTGGATCAAACAGATCAAGATGTAGCTGCAAGGGTCCAGAGGTGGAAACAATGTTTTTACTAGAAAAAAGAGTTTTTAATTTGTCTTCCCTTTTGACATGCCTCACAAAGTAAATCATCCTTATATAACATACTTGGAAGACCTCTTACAAGGTTGTTTTTCTATAGTTTGGATATTAACCTCTAATTTGCATGTCCAAGTTTTTTATTCTATAGCTAGTGGTTTTCTTTAACATATAGTAAGCATGACACCTTTTGATATGAGAGTTTTCCTAGTCTGATCTAGTAGATTTTTCCTTTTCTCTTGGCAGAGAATATGGGGGACCCATCTTTACATAGAACAACACACTCATCTTTGTTGAAAGAGACATCATATCCACTGCCACATGATTTACTTATACTTAGTACATTGGGCTTAAGACCTTCAACAAACAGAACATTATCAATAGAGGGATAGGGGTGAATACCTATCTTACATACTCAGGTTATTCTCCCTTTTTTATTCCCTTCGAAAGTAATTGTTGCCACCCTTGGCTATACAAGTATTTTTAATACCACATTTGGCACTATCTTATACTCCCCTTAAATCTAAGAAGTTCAAGTATTGCTTAACAGTAAGTCACTCTTAACTTTCACAAATAGTAGTTTAAATGAATACAAGTATTCAATAACACTCAATGAGTGAATAAACAATAAAGCTCAAATACAAGATAACTTAGCTTAGCAAAGGATAAATAAATGAAAGCCTTAAATCAGTCGTCCAAATGTTTCAAGAAAGTATTGCTTTAGAGATATTCTTATTTTCTCATTATCTTGATTCATCATTTCTTTTTTAGTAGAGATTTTTTTTATAGGCTTCGGAGAATGATCCGTTATGGGATCAATGTTGATTCCTTGAAAAACCATTGTCTCACACTAAGAGATAAAGCTATGTATCATGCTCTGATTTGCAAGGAAATGAGCGATAGCACAAACAACACCACCTGCTCCTTGTCCTCGACGAAAGCGAGCTTAGAGGAATATTCTATGAATACCTTCTATTCTCTTATATTTTTTCCTTGCCTTAATTTCAAATGTTAGCAATTCAAAATAACATGAGGCAACATAAATTTGCATAAGATAGAACATGTTTACTTCCCTTTTTTGGCTATCACAAACTTATTCGTTAATGTTGATCATTTCAAAAGAATGTGTTAGTCTCTTACTAGTTGGACACGAGAGTTAACAAAATGCAGTGTATAACTCTTATTACCATAATGTGTGGATGCTCTTTTGTTTTAGCACGTTAGATACTAGTTTAAACAATTAACAGAGCATTTTATCTTGGAGTGTGGATGATACATGTAAAATATAGTTAAATCCTTTAACATGTTGATCTTGTCCACTTGTCAAAAAGTCATTAGAACATCAATAATTTATACTTATTGTTATTCATCAAAATCCAAGATAAGTGACAAGAGTGGTCGTCCAAACCTAACATTATCAAATGCAATATCATCCTCATCGACTTCTTAGGTTTTTCTTTTCTTGGTCTTATTCTCATTGATGTTTTTCTTCATTTGAAAATGAATATCGGCTGACACTTTTGTGCATTGTTCAACTTGTCCTTTTTCTCCAGTCAAGTGAGCCTTTAATATATTAATTCCACCTCCTTTAATAACTTTATTACAATATAAAAACATATAAAAAATTGTCACTTTCTACAGCAAGTTGTTTGCAATGTGCCTAAGCCGGATCAGTTTCCCCCGATGCTTTGAACCTTGAGTTGATGCTTATTGTGATGATGGTTGTTCGAGTTCAAGATTCACTTGTAGAAATGAACTTGTTATGTTACTTACAATGTACAACTTTACTAACAAAAACACAGTAAGTAGAGCATAGATGATAGAACTTTCATTTTTGTTTTACACATTACTATTATACAAAAGTTTAGAACCACTAGCAATTTGAAATTGAAAAATTATCTTAAAATCAATTCATAAATTCAAACTATTCAATATCAACTATCAAGAAGAATAGAAACACTTCAACACCATGGATTCTAAAAGGGTAGTAACATACATAATTAATTACAATTCAAAGTGCACCAAACAGAAGTGTTCAACAAAGGAATTTGAACAGAGAACATAAGCATTCAACAAGGGGTTCGAGCAGAGCACCAAAGGGTTCAACATAAGGTGTGAACATAACCTATTTTTAGAGGCCAAGAAGGGTGCGAATCTGGAGGTTTAGTGTGTTTCCTATGATGAAGGTTTCTATGATGAGGTTCACTTGTTGCGGTAAGGGGTGATGATGCTACTGAGGTGTCGTGCGGCGAGGGCAGGGGCACTGCTAGGGCCGGGTACCACATGTGAGCTGCTAAGTAAGGTCAAGCCTCGCGAGAGACAACCTCAAATTAGGGAAATTTTAAAATTTCCCCCATTTACCAAACGATGTCGTTTAGGCATCTAGGAAAAAATGACTCACCTGGGTGGGTCACTGGTTTAAGATTGAGTTAGACCGGGTCATATTGGTTCACATGCAACAGTTAGGTGCCAGATTCCTAGGCTAACGAGTTAACCCTATCAATCTGAGCCGAGTTGAATAATTCGTAAACAACCCTAACTCCATGGGCATCACCCTCCCCTCTCTTGTATATCACTCTAATGCAATTGCTTTATCCACTCCTATATTTTACTTAAAATACTTCTCTTTTAAATATTCTTCTAAAAAACACCTAAGAAATCCACTCTTTTTTATCGAATATACTTCCTTTTAACAAAAAAATAGCATAATACCCTATGCCTTGCACAAGTGTTTAGTTTACAATTTATGATTTTCTTATATTATTATATTTTGTATAATATATTTATCAATTTTTTTTAAAACAATTATATAAGATAATTATGAAATTCACACACACACACATTCAAATAGTTTTACATTATAAGTGTCTTATTCTACAAAAAAAATGCATATGAGATTGTGCATAGGGATGACAATGGATGAGATGAGCACATGTAATAGCCACTAGTTATCCATCCCACTAGATAAATACTCGTCATGTGCCCGCTCATTATCCACATGGTACTCGTTAAGCGGATACCTATGGATTTTTTTAATATCCGGGGATATACATGGGTACCCATGGATATTTTTGCAAAAATAAAAAATAGTTTAAAAATATTTAGATTAACTAAGTTTTTAGTCCTTAAGCTTTTTAAAAATTGGTTTTAGACCCTTAACTTTTGTTTGGCTGATCAAGGTCCCTCTACTTTTTTCTGTTAAGGTTTTGAGTCCTTAAACTTTTGTTTGATTGGTCAAGGTCCCTCAATTTTTTTCCATTAAAGTTTTTAGTCATTAAACTTTTTGAAATTAGATTTTTAGTCCTTGAAATCTCATTAAATAAATAAAATAATGGATTCACATTTTGTTCGGGGACTAAAAACTAAAATTTCTAAAAGTTTAGGGACGTTGTTGGTCAAACAAAAGTTTGGGAGCTAAAAACCTTAATGAACAAAAGTTAAGGGACATTGACCAGTGAAAAAAAAAGTTTAGGGACTAAAAACCAAATTTTGAGAAAATTTAAGGACTAAAAACTTATATTTCAGTGGAGTACTTTGCTTTTATTTCCATTTAGTGTATTTTATAGTTTTACTAGTTCATTAAGTTTGTTCACTACTTTAGTGGATATTTATTATTACTTAGTGGATATTAATAACTACATAGTGCATCTTTTCTACAAAAGACACCATGTACTCAAATTCCAAATCAATTGAATGAAGTTTATTCATATTGCTTATTGAAATTGTTTATAATTCTTATATAAGTAAGGTTTTTTTTTTTTTTACTTAGTGGAGAATTATTTGAATTCTTATCACTCTCAATTTGTTCTTTTCTAGAGTGTGGGGAATTCAAATTGGTTACTTTAGGATATGGCATTTGTACGTATCAACCTAGAGTTGGTCAGATTCTACTCTTTTCCTAATTTCTATTTTTTGGGCACATCATAATTTTGGTATCAGAGCCTAGTTCATAGCCTGAGTGTAAACACTTGGAGAGAGACCTACCCTGGTGAGAGAGTGAAACCTCATTTTTCAAACACTAGTTAGAGAAATTCCTAAACCTTACTTTGAAACAAGCTCAAATTTTGGGGAATCAACGTAGCCATGAGGAGATTATAGAGAATGCCTTGATCGTTTGATTGCAACAATTGAAAGGCTTGTTGTTCAAAACCAAAATAGTGGTAATAGAAGAGATATTGATGCTGAAGAAGAGGAGAGGCCACCAAATCATAGGAGACAACAAAATTCAACAAGTAACATTAAGATGAGGATTCCAAAATTCAAAGGCACTAGTTCACTAAAGGAGTATTTGGAGTGGGTGCAGCGTTTTGAGAAAGTATTTGAATGTAATGAGTATTCTGAAGAAAAAAAATGTCAACTTGTTGTTCTTAAGTTCACTAATTATGCAAACTTATGGTGGGAGAATTTGAAAGCACAATGTTGAAGGGAGGGAGGAAAAGAAATAAGAAGTTGGAGAATAAGAAGAAGACAAAAGGGAGGCAATATCCATTGGTTTGCACAAAGGGATAGAGAAAGTAGTTGATTCCAATCCACCTAAGAGAAGTAGGGATATCAAATGCTTCAAATGTCTTGTTTATGGACACATTGCATCAGAATGTCAAAATCAGAGATTAATGATTATAAAGGTGGCACAAGGTGAGGTATAGAGTGAAGATAAGGCATTTGAAGAAGAAGAAGAAGATGAGCATATAGAAGAATAGAATGTGGAGTATGTTGATGAAGGGGAAATGCTCATAATTAGACATGTATTGAACTTACAAGCAAAAATGGAGGTTGAATAGAGGGAGAATATATTCCACACTAGGTGCACAATTAGGAATAAGTTGTGTGGTGTGATTATTGATGGGAGGAGTTGTACTATTGTAGCTTCCACTACTTTAGTGGAAAAACTAAACTTGCCCACAACTAAACATCCCCATCCATACAAAATACAATGGCTGAATGATGTAAGAGAAGTAAAAGTTACTAAACAGGTGATGGTTCCATATTCCATTGGAAAAATCCTACAAGGATGAAGTTCTATATGATGTAGTCCTAATGAATGTAAGCCATATGCTATTGTGAAAGTCGTTGCAGTATGATAGGAAAGTTGCATATGCTTTTGAGAAATATGGCTAAAATATTACCTTAGCACCTCTTAGTCCTCAACAAGTGCAAAAGGATAAATTGTTGGCCAAAAAAGAGAAGTCTAGCTTACTTGCAACTAGGGGAGAAGTTACAAAAGCAATATTTAGTTCATATCTTGTCTTGTTGTTGTTGATAAAGAAAATGGAGCCTAATATAGTGGGATCACTACCCCACAAATTTAGTCACTTTTGAGGGAGTATGAAGATGTTTGTTTGGAAGAATTTCCAAAGGGGTTACCACCAATTAGAGGGAGTGAGCACCAAACTAATCCTATCCTAGGGGTTGCTTTACCAAACAAACTAGCTTATAGAATGAATCCGGAGGAAGCAAAGGAGATAAAGAGACAAGTAAATAAATTACTTGAAAGGGGCCATGAGCAGGAGTCTATTAGTCCTTATTCTATACCAGCCTTGTTGGTGCCAAAGAATGATGGATCCATGCACATGTGTGTGGACAGTAGGGCTATCAACAAGATCACAATCAAATACCAATATCCAATTCCAAGATAATGACATGCTGGATGAATTGTATGGTTCTAAGGTGTTTTCAAAATTTTGTTTAAGAAATGGTTATAATCAAATTAGAATGAAAGAAAGAGATGAGTGGAAGACAACTTTCAATACCAAGCATGGCTTATATGAATGGCTTGTCATGCCATTTGGGCTATCTAATGCTCCAAGCACTTTCAAGAGGCTAATGAATCATGTGTTGTGCAAGTATCTTAGTGAGTTTGTTTTATTTTGATGATATCTTAATTTACAACAAGAGCCATAATGAGCATGTAGATCATTTGAGTAAGGTTTTTCAAGTGATGCAAGAAGAAAACTATTTGTGTGTGTGTGTATATATATATATATATATATATATATCAAGAAATGTCAATTCTATCAAGATCGAGTTGTCTTTCTTGGTTTTGTTATTTCATAGCAAGGAGTTGATCCTCCGTAGGGGGTAGCAACACTCATAAGGCAATTCAAAAACATTAAAGGCTATTCGACAAGCAATAGCAAGTTTATCCTAACACTCAAAACATTTAACAATTTAAAAAAGTAGGAAAGATTATATTCTTCACATAATCATAATTGAAACTTCCTCTAGTATCAGAAGTCATTCCTCTACTTCAATCATTGTGAGTTGCCATGAAAAGTTGACAAATTGTTCCTACGAAATTTGAGTAACTTCGCATATTAGGGATTTGGGGGTGGTACCCCTCTAGCGACAACTCCCTCAATTTCCCATATGACAGATAATCTCCATTTGCTTTTGCATAACTTTGACCACTCAGTCCAAAACTATAGCAAGCACCTCACTCATCATTGCCCTCCTCTTATTAGCTTTAATGAATTTGCACACCACTTCTCGGATATTGGGTTGATCAAGTCCAATACCTAAGAGATTAGTATGCACACCACCCCTCAAATATTAGTTTGATCAGTCCCAATATCGAAGAGATTAGTATTTTACATTCATAGTTCTAACAATCAGGTCTATGCACCCATATTTGTTTTTTTTTAAAAAAAAAAAAACAAACCCACTACCACAGTTTTATTTAGGATCAACTAGGCTCTAATACCATAAATGTATTATCCTTCGTTAAAATAACAACCTGTAATAAAAATAAACTTTAAAACATTCATATATAAGATTTTAGAAATTTCAATGGTTCAAAATACTTCAAATATAGTAAATAAATGAGTGCTTACATAAATAAAAAAATTATCCTCAAATATGGATTCTACGAAGTTTAACTAATAATGAACTAAGTCTTCAATTCTCCTTTGTCTCAAAAACTTCTTCGTCTCAAAAACTTCTTCTTCGAACTTTGAAAACAACACTTTTAATGAAATAATAGTCCCAATGAATAAAACAAGTTCTAAAAGAGTTTTCAAATAGTATTGTTCTTAGCTGGCATAATAATAGGAAAAATCCAACCATGGTATCTTCAAACTTAAATTAAAAATAATATATACATACTTATGAAAAAACCACAAATTATTCACACAACAAAATAACACTCTAGTAAATAAACACCAATTGTTTGCATATGACTAGAATCACTAGACTCAACACTTTGGTTCCCAGAATTGGTGTGGATCTCAGATTTTTCAAAAGGGTTTATGAGCTCATATCCATGCAATGGTGTCCCACTGCCTCCCTCATCATAGATGGAGGTTTCTATAATTCTCTTCCCCATCCCAGATGGAGGTATTTATCATATATTTCTTTCTCATCCCAGATGGAAGTATCTATCATCTTATTCTCATAATAGGAAGTACATCATTATCCATTTTTAGAAGGTAATAATCAACTCACACATAATTGTAAAATATAATTCCATATGACTACCAAATAATTCATTAATTACATGCACTCAATAATAATTCACAAACTCATACCTCAACATTATAACATCATGAAAATCAATTAGTAATTATCAATATAAAGTAAAGAACACCTATAGACACACATAATCCACAATCAAGTTATAAAATAGAAAATCTACAAAACAAAAGAAAACCCACAAACAAAAACTCCTTATCCTCAATGTGATTCAATTCACATGCTTATATAAAAGGCTATTTGATTACATTCATGCATCCCTTTATATAATAATAATAATAAGAATAATAATAATAATAGTAGTAGTAGTAGTAATATTAATAATATACATGGAAGTTTATTATCACCAAATCACGAATCACCCCATGTTATTTATTTTGCACACAAGATTACAAGCAATATCACCAAAATTTGGGGACAATCACAACAGCACTAAATACTATATTTAACATGATAACTCAATTGTTCAAAAATTATATGACCAACATACATGAACATTCAAATGTAATTCAATCTTAATATTTATAATATCTTTGATCTAATAATTTCCTATCAAGAACCCAAAAGTCATACTTTTCAATAAATATAACATGGATGGTTTGAAAAGATAAATGTTTTACTCACCTCTGAAAGCATAGTTGTTAGAGATAAGGGGAGCAACATGAGCAACATGAAGACTAAAGCTTGAAGCTTGGAAGAAAGCTTGAAAATGTTTTGTCTTTTACATGCCTAACTCCTTTGAGTGGCATTTGTATTGGTTGTTATATTGAATGTTGTATCTTAGTCCATATCATGTCTCTTGTGCATCATGCATCATCATGAGTAAGTGAAAATAAAAATTTCTAAGTTAGAAAAGTTTCTTCAGAAGGAAAAACTCTCTGTTTTAATCGATTACAACTGTATCGTAATCGATTACACAAGTTGTGTTAAGCTTGCAGAGTTATGTCTCGTATCAATTTGATTGATTATAGCCTTATCATAATCGATTACACAATTGTTTTTGAGACAATAACTGATTCATTCAGGAATCTCTACTTTAATCAATTACCATGTGATATAATCGATTACTTCTTTTCCTGTAAGTGTTTCAAAAGTGAACAAGAACACTTTAATCGATTACTTTGAGTATCTAATTGATTGCATTGTTCTTGAGCTATTTCCAGGTTTTGGGAAGAACACTTTAATCGATTAAAAAGATAATTTAATCGATTACTTCATTGAATTAATCTATTACATTGTAGATTTAATCGATTATAGGCGGTTATAACTATTTTCTCTATAAATAGCCACCTTGTGTTCTCTCTTATAACAATTTTTTATGAGTTGGAAAAACAACGAAATAAGCTTCTAAATGAGCTAAGATCACGTGTTGTCATTAGTTAAAGAAAGAAGAGAATAAAAGTACTTAGAAAAGTAACTCACACCTTCAATTTTTTTTATTGTGAAGATCTTTTGTGATAAGTGAGTTTTGTCACTTTCTTGAGTTCAAGAAGAACACCTCTTCAGTCAAGCAAGGTTTTGTGAAAAGGATTGATCAACTTGTGTCTATCTTTACTCTTGGTTTTCGTGTATGGTTTTACACATCTTTTTGTTTGTGCATGAATCACTAAAGGCATGCTAGAATATGTGTTTCTAGTTTGAGCTAAGGGTAGGTTTCTCTTAGGTTCTTATTCATAGAGGACCCTAGTGTTAGGTGCCTAAGTCTCTTTTTTTGGATGGGAACTGTAAATTTGTAAGGATTCTATATGCATAGTGGAAATCTAGTTCGAGTTTTGAATAGATAATTAGATTAGTTTCTCTAGTGATAGAGAGTGAATCAGTATAAAAAGATTGTGTACTTCTTCTCTTGATCTGATCTTTATCTCTCATTCTAGTCTTAATTAGTTTTGTAAAAGGTTTAAGAATATATCTTTGTGAAAGAAAGAACATTAATGAAGGATCTTGTGTAAATGGTGGATTGATTCAGTATGGATTGAGTTCTATGAAAGTTTTGTAATACGATTCGTACAAAAGAAGTTTTAACTCTAGTTCCTCTTGGTTTGTGAGTACCATACATGAACATTCAAATGCAATTTAATCTTAATATTTAGAATGTCTTCGATCTAATAATTTCCTATCAAGAACCCAAAAGTCATACTTTTCAAGAAATATAAAATGGAAGGTTTGAAAAAATAAATGTTTTACTCACCTCTAAAAGCATAGTAGTTTGCGTTCTTCACTTATTTCTTTCTCTTCCTTTTTCTCAATCCTACATGTTCTACTAATTTCTATTTTTTTTATTTCCTGATAGAGACTATCTATACAATTATAAGAGAAGAGAATTGTTTATCCTTATATAATTACAAGAGATATACTTAATAGATTTGGCTAATCAAATCTTTCTTTATCTTTTTCTAATCTATTATCTAGATTTATCTAATTCTTAACATTATCTAATATTTTATTTTCTTTCAAGATATATTAGGATAAAACATGATAAAATTTAAATAGTTCTTAAGGATCACCAATTCAAATATAACAAACATTTTATCCAAATTAGATATATAATATTATATTATTATTATAATAATTATTTTCACAATAATAATCTTTTAATCCTTTCAGTATTATATAGAATTGTCACATTTTCTTTTATAATATAATTCCATCAGTCCTACTTATAAGATCTTTTTTAGAAATTTGTTTGTTTTTTATTATAAGACTCTTTTTTAATTTCTAGATGTATCAATATTTTTCCCCTTATATGTTCTTACTTAATTACTCTCTCTCAAAATATTAATAAGAAACAATTAGGTGGATAGAGATATAAGAAAAGAGAAATTTTGGAATGATAATAATTAATTGACAGATTTAACATGATTAACTAAATTAATTACTTTTGTTAATAAGCGCGAATGAGTTGAAAGAATCTTATAATTGAATACATAGAAAGTAAATAATCTCAACAATTATATATCAACCACCTAATGTTTTTTAGAATAAAATAATTATTTAACTCAATCAATTTAAATAAAGTATTTAAAACAATCATATAATTTTTACACACACATATATATATATATATATATCATAATCATTTTAATTCAAATAAATTTTTATACCAAATCTAATAACAATAATTATATTAGAAATTTATGATGTTACATAAACACGTTTCTATATAAAAAAAATTGATACAGAAAATGCTATCACCGTTATATATTATTATAGATTTTTTTTGGTACATTAGACTTCTTTAAAATGAATTATAAATTATGGAATTAAATAAAAAAATGAATATGAATTTTTTTTGTTATTGTTATAAAAAAAGCTATCGTGGTTATTATTATTTTCATATTAATGTCATAAAAATAATAAATGGAAAAAGACTTCTTTAGAATGAATTATAAAATATGGAATTAAATAATAAATATCAAATATGAAAAATATATATAGAAATAATTTAATTTCAAATGAAAATAATCATAGTGCAATTAAATATGAAATTAAAATAATTTGAATTATTATTTGTCATTCTCCATAGGTTAAACATAAATTTATGTATGATGAGACAGCAAGATATAATCATATTGCATTTATTTTTTATCAATAAAAAACTATATTGCATTTATTTTTTATCAATAAAAAACTGCATTGTTATTGTTATTGTTACTATTATTTGCCATATAATTTGTAAGAAATATTCAATTTAATCAATACGCTAATCATAGTAATTAATGCTAAAAATATAATCTTTTATTACTTAAAGTAATATACAAAGTTGTAACAAAAATTTCTAATCAAGTAATTTGACACATGTAATTAATGTGTTGAAGTTAATGTTGAACCCTTAGAGTAATATAATAGTTGATAAAAGAAATTTTTGACCTCTTTTTTTTCTGATGAATAGAAGAGTTAAGATAAAAAAATCTTAAACAAAATATTTTAATAATATTTTATTTTGAATAATAATCCTTATTTTAATATGCTAATAAGATATGGAAGATTAAAATTAAAATGCTTTAATTAAAAAAATAGAAGGACTAAAATTAATATTTTATTTTTTAAATTGAGAGACAAAATGTCACAAATAAAAAATGAGATAACTAAAATTTCTTATTTGAAAATATATATGGGAAAAAAAATTAAGGTGATATAATATTTCTTTCCTAAAATGTTGATGTGATAATGGTAAATATCTATATCTTAGAATGATCTATCTTTTTTGAGATTAAAATTTTATCCATACTTTTATATAAATCTAGTTTTCATTTTATTTTTTATATTAATTATTTTTGGTGTATATTTTAGTTGGATGATTTAACAAATTTTAGTATATTTTATAATTATTTATAAATAATTCTACAAAAATCCTTCCTTTTATTTTAAGGGAAAAATTAAGAGAAAAAATATTAATAGATTAAGTATATTTTATTATATTATTTAAATAGAATTTAAAGGATATTATAATGGTATAACAATAAATAATAAGCTGAGTTATCATAGTATTTTTAATGAATGTTATATAATTTATGAAATTACTTTTTAAAATATGATTTTAATTTTTGTGGTGTTTTATGATTATGATTGTGTTTTATAAAAGGCCTTTGAAGGAGTTTCAATTTAATTATCATAATATTTTTAATCAATACCATTTATTTATCAAATTTTTTGTATTAATTAAAGTGGTGGTAAAAGGTACAAGTATGAGCATTTACATACACACGAGAAATAATATGGGTATTAAAGTTACTACCGAATAGGTATATTGGTCTAGATACAGGAAAATTTAAGATTGTGGAATATATATTATAAAATTTTATCCAGACCTTATTTATTGTTATTCTTATTGGGATATATATCATGCTCGACAAGCATTACTTGGATTTAAGTTTTAATTTAAAAATATTAGTTAAAAATGTCATTTCACAATAATTGTTTTTTATTATAACTAGCAACTCTTACTTTAAATTAATTAAAATATTATTTCACAATAATGATTTAAATTATTATGTTACTTAACATATTGTATTTTAAAAATCATAATCTAACATTTATATAATCAACTGTATATTTATAATGCACAAAAATAGTTAATAATTAAAATTTATATTTTAATTATAAATAATTACTAATATAAATTTAGAAAATATTTTATAAAAAAATCATAAATAATATTTACCGGTGCCCTGGGTAGAAATGTAAAATCCAAATTAAGGTGAACTGGTGGTCCAGAACTCAAACTGGACCACTGGACCACCCTATAAAAACCCCGCGTGACGAGGATTACACGAGAAAACACTAAAACGGTACACCCACAACCTCGTTTCATTCTTCAACAACACAATACAATACAACACAGAAGATCGTTCCCTCTTCGTAGTTACTCCGATTTCTTCAATTTCTTACTTAACTCTAAACAATCGACAAAACGTGACACGGTGAAAAGATCGTAGTTTTGCACCCTCCACTGTTTCACTGTAAGTTACGCCATGTTTGTTTTTTGTTTTTGTTTTTTCCCAGCACAGGTTTTTTTTTTTTTTTTTTTGAAGAACGCAAATAAGTACTTATTCAGATCTTTGCCTTGCACTTTCTGCACTTTACCAACCACCGTCTCTCTGTGGGGAAGCCTTTGTTTATATTCGTGTGTGTGTTTGAGAGAGAGAGAGAGAGAGTTTTATTCAAGTTTTCTTATTACTTAGTCAATGATTTTTCTCACGGTCTCTTGAGATTTTGGAATTGGGATTTGAAAAAAATTGTCTTTTCTCTCTAATTTTATGTTTTTAAAGGACACGAGATTGTTTATGTCTTTTAGTAGAGGCAGAGTGTGAGTGCATCTTAGAAGATGATGAGAAATGAGTTTGGGGAGCTATAGATGTTAAGGTCCATATTTGAACATAATGACTATGGAGTTTGTGGATTGGTAATTGGTGGTAATACAAGCCTAAAAGGTGAAATGTGGCAGATTTTGAAGAACGTGTTGTTGGATAGTTTCTGATAGAGCCAATCCAAGAAATTTAATTATTAAGTTGGGCTTGGTTATTGTATGAAGTTGAAGTTTAGGGTTTTGATAATTTCCTATTCTAGTGGAATTTTATCGTAGATATGCAGAGGGATAAAATGATAAGAGTTAAGATAGTTCTAGGGGAAGAAGATTAACCGAAGAACTAGGATGAACAGGAAACCTTGAAAGAGAAAAGGTTTCGAGAAGTTTTATTGAATTAGATCAAAGATACAGAGAAGAATGTTTACAAGTAATGGAATGAATGCATCAGGAGAACGAATTGACTATATAAAGTTGTTACTAACAACCAATCCTAACAGCTTTTTCTCAACAGAAAATGGTACTAACTAACTAATCCAAGGCTCCCTCAGTGACAGACACGTGTCCTTCAGCAACTGCATGACACGTGGATCATTCAGTTTTGCTCCATATCATAGAACAGCTTTGCTCCATTGATGTTTTCTCTTTTTCTTTAATTTTTAACTCTTTCTCTGTTATGGAAGATCCCTTATCATTCAATTTCCTTGTATGCTATCTTTGTTTTAATGAATTTATTTATTCTTTTTATAAAAATGTATACAGGACTGTAACTATGGACTGCATGAATACTTTTATAGACACTGTTTTCCAAACTTCTTTTAACTAAGTGATGATCTACAAGTGGTTTTTCCGGGATAATCATGTCATATGTTTTTTAAAAGGAAAGAGTATTGACATTATCCACTTGGCACAAATATACTTCGACGATTTCTAAGTTTATCCACCTTACCTTTACCTGTATCATTTCAATGTCAACTCCATGAATGTGCAAACACAGACAGAGTGATCTCTGCCCTTTTCATTTACTTTTAAGCAATAGTAAGATACTGAATCAAACATTTTGAATTGGATAAATCCACATGCATGAAAAGTATTAAATTAGATCTACCTGTTTGATCCCCATAATTAGGCTGCTACAAATCTACAAAAGTGAGTAATATAGGTATATGGTTATAAGGCTTGCAGAATATGTTGCTATTTTGCTGGACATATGAATCCAGAATCAATTATGGCTTCAAGTGTTTCAAATAATAGTGTCCTTTTTGTAGCATTAGCTCAAAAAGAATCATAACCTAAGTAGGTTGAAATAGAAGAAATGAGTCATTCCCTTCCAGTTCATAGATGTTAATCATGAATGACTGAGCTGGCAAATACAGGGTTTCTAATCTATAGATTCTTAGGTAGAAAATTAATATAACAGTTGCATGATCTAGTCTAACCTTGATGTGAGCCCATGACTACACATTAGTAACCCTGCTTCAACTGGACAAGTAGGATGCCAACCCAGGGCTTAGCTGACAGCGTTTATGTTGGAATAATTTGCTCACTGACTAGTTAATAACACAATCAACTCCTGGTTTTTCAAAGTTGAGGCAGGATTATGAATAGAATTAAAAGCTTGTAAGCTGAAACATATCAAGAAAGTTTTCCCCAAAACTTTGAAGAGAGAGAAAATAAAAAACACAAAACATTAATATAGCATTGCTTCTTCTTAGATAACATAAACCAATGAAAACAACTTGCTTTGCTGTCCTTTTGACGGTGTGGTTCTTTGGATTAAAAAGCTTAATTTTATTTGTTTCTTTCTTACTTTTGATATATCGTAGAAACCTTGTTTACCTGCATGCATTGGCAGTTCATGTTAATCTTTTATTTGCTTGTAAAAAATTCTGTGGTCTTTTTGTCATCCCCATAGGGAAATGGAGTGATGGATGGGCTGTGATAAGAGTTGATATTGGATAAACTATTTGTATACAGTAGTTTCAGCTATTTAATCTTGCCGTCATGCTGTGGCACAATTGTTATCTAGTGCTTGTTTGGATGACTTATTTTATAGAAATAGTCATTTTTTTAATCATTTCCATCTTCTTGAGAGAGTTTTTGAGAAACAGAGTGATTATTTTCCCAAAATAATCCAAATTCCTAGCCAACTCATATTATGTATGAATTTGACTCAATTTCCTTAAAATGCAATTCATTTCACTGTTCCCCGCTTCCCTTTCTAATTTGCATTGGTCCTTCAAAGCAAGCTATCACTCAGATTCTGTTTCCTGTGGTCTAGCTGAAAGTAAATTTCTCAAAAGCCTGGAGAAACTTCAGTTGTATGTTTCTAAACTTGATAAAATAAACATGAAATATATCTACAGTGAGGCTTATTCTCTATTTTCTCTGAACATGTTGACACACTTTTGGGGAATTGATAATGCATCTGCTAATTCAAAAGCACTGAATATTTATATATCAAATACCATGAATTTTTGAATTTGTTTATCTTAATGACTCAAGGGCAGACTTTTATGGATTCTGTGGTAGTGGATTCAGACAAGGGAAATGAAGCAGAACATAGCTGTCTAGAAGAAAGTATAAGTATATTTGGCGGAGTTGAAGTTCAAGAGCCATATGTGGGCATGGAATTTGGTTCTGAAGAAGATGCTAGGAAGTTTTATGTTGATTATGCCAGACGGGTAGGATTTGTTGTACGCATAATGCAAAGGCGACGCTCTGGAATCGATGGGAGGACTCTTGCTCGCCGACTTGGATGTAACAAACAAGGATTCTCACCAAATAACAAGGGAATATTAGGACCAGAGAAAAAGCCAAGACCTAGCGCCCGAGAAGGTTGCAAGGCAACAATTTTGGTGAAGTTTGAAAAATCAGGAAAGTGGATTGTCACAAGATTTGTAAAGGATCACAACCATCCTCTAATTGCTACAGCTAATGGGTTCAGCACAGCGGTGAGTTTTCTTCTTGTTTAAATAATGCTGCATAGTTCATTGTGCATTATGTATAAACTTATTTCATACAAGTTGTAAGTGATAATAGTCGTTTCTTTTTTACTTTTTGGGATCTGCTTTGCTGGCAAGTCTGTGAATTGTGCATATAAGACCTGTGGTTTTATCTGCTGATAACATTAATTACAGAATATAAACATTAATATATATATTTGTTAATATCTGTCATAACCCAAGACATCACTGATTTGTTAGATTCTGTTTATTTGGAATTTGCATAACTAGAGTCTCAGCAAATGTTTTGCAGAATTGCTAAATTCTATAAATATTGTTTTGTAGTAGAAATTACTAAATGAAAGTATGAGACAAAGAAGAATAACATTTATTGGAGGTATTTTTTTCCTAATAACTTTTGTTCATAAGCGCCGCTGATTTTATATTACGTAATAAGCATGGAGTATTTTGAAATTCTTATTAATAGTCAGATTTAGGGAATATTTAGTCAATTTTTTCTTATAATGCATTAGAAAGAGCAGGTAGTATCTATTGTAGTAAAAATGGTAGAATGTTGCCTTAAGTGGTTTGGGCATGTGTAAGACTTGTAAAAACACTAATAAGGAGAGTAGAGAAGATGCTAGATAGAGGGTAGTCCTATCACTGGAGGTAGAGGGAGATTGTCAAAAACTATTGGTGAAAGTGAAACCGTAAAGAAGGATTTAGAGGTTAATGGTCTAGTTGTCTACAAACATGATTTACTATAGAACATTATGGGTCATTTGATCCATAAGCATACAGCTAATGCCTGACCCCACCCAATGGGAAAAGGCTTGGTTTTTGTAATCAAATTAGGGAGTGATATTATTCTAGTTTTCTGTTCTTCCAAAATCTAAAGTAATTTACACGCTGCTTGAAAAGGAAATTAGGTTTGAATAACAATTGTTGTTTTAGTGACCAAATCTTTTAATTAATAATTTAAGATGCGATGTTTAAGTCTGAGGCTTGAAATCATGATTGAGTTGGCAGTGGAAGAATCAGAGATTAACCCGTCCAAATTTTGGGGTAGCAACGGTGCTGGCCCTTCCTAATTTATGATTAAATTTCTTATTTCAATGGAGACATAAAATTTAGAAGAAAAAAGAGAAAAGTACATTTTGTGCCTGCCCTAACTGAAGCCCTGTAGTGTGGCCCCACAAGGATTTTCCCCAAAGATCAGCAGTGGAAATCTTACCAATGTTGTGCTTCCACCTAGCAAATTAAGCTTTTGTGTTGAATCAGTTCTTGATATGGTTATAGCCTTCTTGTCCAAGTAATTAGACATTTGGACGTTTAATTTAGGTTGCATTGGTTCTTGACTGTTACCAATTGATTCCTAGGAAACCTACAAAAGCAATAGGTTGTTGTTCTTGAACTTTAGTGCTGTCTTACCTTTCCGCTCTTCTATAACATTTTTCTTTTTCCTTCTCCAGATCATATATTTGAGTGTTGTTCCTTTTCTCTCTTAAAATTCCGTATGTTAAGTGTAAGGGATGCACTAGTGAGAAGAGTAGATTGTATGGTTTTTAGCCCGGTGAAGAAGAGAGGGAGGCCAAGAAGGATATTGGAGAAACTGATCAAGATGGATCTCATGGTAAATAAAATTTCTAAATCTCTAGTCTTTAACCAAGCGAATGACATTGGCAACATGTGATCCCCCATGTAGACAACCTCACCTAGATAACAGATTTTTCTTCAATCCTTTCTTGAGTTCTTACTTCTTACCCTAACTTGAGTTGGGTCTTACCGATGACTTTGCCTATAAGTTAGTTGTGAGTAAGAAAACTGTTGTTCTCAGTTGAAGCTAGGCTGCCAGTAGCATGTGAGCTAAGATAATTTTAGAAAGGTCTCGTTCCTTTCTATGTTGTCAATAGCGGCCGTAGCGGCGGAGTGGAGCAGAGCGGCACCCATCCGCGACGGACACGTGTGTAGCGGTGCGGTTTCGGGTCGCGGCCGCTATCGCGGCGGAGCGGTTTTTCGTGCCGCTACTCGAAGCAGTGGAAATTCCAAAAATACCCTCACTTAATGAGGGTAAGTGAGGGTATTTTTGGTTTTTGGTTTGTCTTCTAAAACCTGTTGTTTCTCGATTTATCGGGGCTCCATTGTTGCGCTGGAAAACATTGCGAAAACCCTAGCACTGCCGTTGCTGCTCTGCGTTCCGTCCACCGTCCGTTCCGGCGCCGTTGCTGCGTTCCGGCCACCGTCCGTTCCGGCGCCGTTGCTGCTCTGCGTTCCGGCCACCGTACGTTCCTAGTGTTGTCGTTGCTGCTCTGCTCCATTGTTCTGCACTTTTGCTTACTCCTGCACCTGCGACACCTATTCTGTTCCGTTCCTCCATTCTGTTTTGACTTCGGTTCTGCTTCCGTTCCTCCGTTCTGTTCTGACTTCGGTTCTGCACTTCTGCTTACTCCTGCACCATGGCATCCTCTGATCAACAAAAGAATATCAATTTAGAGGGGTCTTCAACTGGAATGTTCAAGCCTATGGGTGATAAGGTAGATGTCTTTTGGAAATGGAACAGCTTAAAGGATAAAAATAACAGGAAGAGTGTGACGTGATTTTTGTCACAAAACGTCTACTGGAGGAATTTCTAGAGCAAGAAGACATCAACTTCAAATAAAAGGAGATGTGGGTTCTTGTAAGAAAGTACTGGAGGATGTTAAATTAGAAATGATTTTTGTTTATGAGAAGAAAATAGCTGAAACTGCAGCATACATGGAGGCAACGCAAGAAGAAGACGACGAAGAGGAAGATGGGATCCAAGAGATTGCAAGACTTAAAAGTGGAAAAAGGCCTCCAGCAACATCAAATGAAGCCTCCTCAACTGCTTCCAAGAAGAGGACCACAAATAAAAAAGGCCCTCTTGATTTTTTGTTCTCCAAAGAACCTGAAGAAAGTATCAAATTTGGAAAAACCATGAGACAAACAAGTGTAAATGAATCTTATAACAAGGCATCAAGAGACAGGGCAGTTCAGTACATTGCTCGTTTCTTTTTTAGGAATGGAATAGCATTCAATGTTGCTAAATCAAAAAGTTTCAAGTTGATGATTCAGGCAATTGGAATCTATGGTCCTCATTTAAAGCCTCCAAGCTATCATGAATTGAGAGTTCCACTCCTTAAAAAAGAGTTGGAATACATGAAGGGCTTATTGAGGGGTCATGAGGAGAAGGGAATCAAATATGGATGTTCAATTATGTAAGATGGTTGGACAGATAGGAAGAATAGAACTTTGATTAACTTTTTGGTAAATTGTTCATTGGGAACGCAGTTTGTGAGGAGTGTGGATGCTTCTGAATACATGAAGACTGGTCAGAAGATCTTTGATCTTTTGGATAGCTTTGTTGAGGAGATTGGAGAAAAGAATGTTATTCAAGTGGTGACGGACAATCGAAGTAATTATGTGTTGGCGGCAGTGTTATCAAATGGCGGCAATGGCGGCGCTATGGCGGTTTTGCATGGTGAAAGTTTGAAAAAACGCCACCGAATAGCGGTGGCGTGGCGGGTTTACAATGGCGGCCGCCATAGCCATGGTGGTCATGGTGGTATAGCGGAAATAGCGGGTTTTTTTGTTTTTTTTTTTTTTGCGCGGTAGGAGTTGGGCTGACCCGACCCAACCTTACTCGTTATGTTATTCAAAAGTGCAACGGGGAAACGCAGCACAGAACGCAGCACGCGACCAGGAGCGACATCCCGCACCCAGCAGTCACCGTGCACTCAGCAGCGACGACCCCGTGGCCCGCACGCACGACCCAGCAGCGACGAGCACCGGCAGATGACCCCGTGAAGGCGACGCCGCACCGACCCCGCACCTCGCACCCTCACGAAGGTGAATGTCGCGGCGCAACTTCAGTGTGGTGCGCTTCTTTATATTTATTTATTTTTGTTGTTTGACACCCGTTTTTGATGTCTACAACTTTTTTTTTTGTTTTTCTATTTGACACCCTCTTTTTATTTTTGACCGTCCCATTTTTATTTTTTTTTCTATTTGACACCATTTTTTTTTTCTGTTCAGTCCTCTTTTAAATGGCTGAACCATCCGCCATGACATCTGCTATTTTCCGCTATGCCATCTGTCATATTTTTATGGCGGATTTTTGGCTTTCGGCCATGAACCACCATCTGCCATTAACAACATTGGTTGGCGGGTGAGAATTCAATCATGCTTAATGAAGTTTTTTATTTTATAATTATAACTTTTAATTGTTACACTACTCATACAATTTTATTGATTTTGGTCTTTTTAGGTAAAATTTTACAAGTCACGAGACCAAAAATATTTTGGACTCCATGTGCTGCACATTGTCTTGACTTGATGCTAGAAGATATTGGAAAGATCCCAAAAGTAAAAAGGGTTATACAAAGAGGCATCAAGCTTGTAGGCTACATTTACAACCATACATTCGCTTTGAACACCATGAGGAAATTCACACAAAAAACTGAATTGGTGAGACACGGAGTTACAAGATTTGCTACCACTTTCTTAACTTTGCAAAGATTGCATAAGCCAAAGGCCAATCTTTGAAGGACTTCGGATGAATGGTTGAAGTCTAAGGCAGCTAAAGAGCCCAAGGGGAAGAAAGCAGCTGATGTTGTTCTTATGCCATCATTTTGGAATGATGCTGTCTACACTTTAAAGGCTATGGGGCCTCTTGTAAGTGTGTTGAGGTTGGTGGATAATGAAAAAAAGAAAAACTGCAATGGGTTTCATTTATGAAGCAATGGATAGGGCCAAAGAGGCAATTCAAAGAGCTTTCAATAACAATGAAGGGAAGTATAAGGATATCCTTGCAATCATTGATAAAAGATGGGATTGTCAACTTCACCACCCTTTGCATGCAACGGGTTATTATCTAAATCCGAAGTTTTTTTACACCAATCCAAACATTGACAATGATAATGAAGTGGTGGATGACCTCTACAAATGTATTGATAGGCTTAGTGAAGATGATGATTTTGTAGTTGAAGTTCACAAACAATTACTACTGGAGAGAGGTTTGGTATGACTGTAGCAATGAAATCAATGACTGAAAGTTCTAAGTTTGACTTGTAGTTCATCGGGATGTGAGCGTAATTGGAGTACTTTTGAGCATGTAAGTAATTAACATTCATATTTTTTAAATTATGAAACATTAGAAGCTGAAATTGAAACTAAGTAACTAGCATTTATGTTTTTTAAATTATTATAGATTCACTCAAAGAAGAGAAGTAGGCTTGAGCACCAAAAGCTTCAAGACTTGGTTTATGTTAAGTATAACCAAGCTCTTCTAGATCGCTTTGAGTGTCATGATGATATTGATCCTATTGCTTTAAATGATATTGATAATAGCAATGAGTGGTTATTGGGAGAATTGGAAGGAGAAGAAGCTGGTAATGATTTGGTTTTTGATGATGATGATGATTTGAATTGGTTAGATGTTGCTGAGGCAACTGGGACTGGTGAACCTTTACAAAACACAAGGAGTCAAACACAGATAAACAAGGCAGCAGCTGCACCTGCACCTACAAATGAAAAAGGAAAATAAGTGGTGGAAGTGGAAGAAGAGAATGGAGATGAGGGGGAAGAAGAGTACAATTCTAATGCTAGTGAGAGTGATGGATTTCAAGAACATAATGACTTGGATCTTGAAGAGGATGAAGATTCTGATTAGTAATTTAGTATTAAGAAACTTGCATTTGTCTATTTGAATTTTAATGTCTACTTGTCTATTATTATAGTTACTTTAGGCTTTAGCTTAGAAGGATTAAGGCTTTAAGCCTTTTATTTGCTTGACTTTCTACTTTATGTTTTGTAACTTTTGTTTAAGTAATTATGTTTTCAGTTATTTTTTTATTTTTTGAACTTATATATATATATATACATATTATTAATTATTTAACATATATAAAAAAACATTAGAATAGTAGTCATCCCGCTATCCGCTATCCGCTATCCCACTATCCCACTTTTGGGGTCGGCCGCTCCGCTCCGCTACGCCTGTATTGACAACTATGGTTCCTTTTGTTTTTATTGAGTTGAAAGATCATGTTTTTGTATGTGCAAATAATGCTTATATTTGTTCTTGGTGTTACATGTGCAAAGAGGCAGAGATTTCTTGTCTTTCTAGTGAACAGAAAATAATAATAATAATGAAAGGTAAATAGTCAAATATGAAAGTTCACAAATCCAAACTGTAGCTCTACTCCAAATTTCCCTATATAAAATGCCGAGGATTGAATAATTCAATTGGGAAGTGACGGATGTAATTATGAAGTTATAGGTAGCTTTTGATGCTTTATTACATTACATAGTACATACAGTTCTCTATGTATTTGGGTAAAAAAGACATGAGCATATGAACTCAACTTTTTGTTCTCTCTGTAATTAATTCTTGTGAAGAGGAAACTTTTGTGACTTTTTGTTTCTCTGTGGGTTTCTCTTTTAGTATTATTTTCTATGTTCTGTTCCAATTCTACTATGTCTTTGTATCATTACCGTTTCAAAGTATATTTTTTTTCCTCTGCTTGTAGGGTGATAAAGATAAGAAAATTGTAGAACTTACTATGGAGTTAGAGCGCCAAGATCAATTGTGTGCTGCATATCGAGAAAAACTGCTCAGCTTCATAAGCAATGTTGAGGAAGAAACAGAGGAACTGTCCACAAAAATTCAACTCATTATTGAAAATGTAAGGAGAGCTGAGTCAGACATGAAAAAATGTTCACAGAACAGAAAGCCTTGGTGCTTAACCTGAGTGAATAAATGAAATGAGTATAGTAAATAATTTCACTACATATAGTGCTCCTTTACACAGTGAAATCTGTTCTTTGCATCTCCATTTTCCTAAAAGTACCATACTACTGTTAGTTATGCAAGGATTATTGAGGGAAGGAGACCGTAAGTCCCCAAACTTTTGCAGAGGAAATGGAGTACTAGCTACCTACTTATCACTGGATCCTTAAAAAGGTTCAAAACTTTCCTACCCTAGTGTAGTTACTGTATTATCACTGATATCCTTAAAAAAGGGTTCAAAACTTTCCAACCATGGTTAGTGACTGTATATTTTGCTAGACAACAATCTCTTTCCTTGGAGGTTTCTCCGGAATCAAAAGATTCAGTTCCAAGTCGTTTTTGGGTCTTGTCGGATTTACTACTCAAATTACAATAAACTTTGCTACCTTTACTATCAAGCCTATAATTTTTAAGCCTATAATGTTTTCGGTTTAATTATGTTTTTAGTTTCTTGAATTAAATAATATTTTTTTACTCCAAATAAAAATTTGTATTTAGTCTCTCAAATTGAAAAAAATGTTGTTTTTAATCCCTTTTCTCAAATTGGACTAAATAAAATATTTTTGAATTTAAGGGACTAAAATAATTTTTTTTTATTTGGGGACTAAAAATACTCTTAGAGCATCTACAATGAGAGTTGTTTAATGTGTTATTTAAAATTGGAGAGTTACTTATATAAGTAATTATTAGTCATGAGTTGCTTAATTTTTTATTAAATACATGAGAGATGTAACCACCTTAGATGTCACAAAGACTTTGACACAAAAAGATTCACATTTACTCCTTATAAAATTTTTGAATTAGTTTAATTATTAAAAATACATATAAATTTTTTCTGAGCACAAGCATGTGATATAAACATTATTCATAAAAGGTCCTCAAGACATAAAACATAAAAGTATTGTGTCCCAAGGCACTACATCATCAAAACATCATAAACATCACAAATTTAATATCATATCTAAATCCTAAGTTGGTCCCCATTAAGACAAAACATAAGTGACTGAGGGTCATCGGATCTCGTCCCTAAGCCCACCACCTAATCCACCTTAACCCTGAGTGACATGATCCTCAGAAGTTACATCATAATTTGCTCTCATATTAAATGACACAATCATCACAGTTCAACGAAAAAAAAATGCAAGAATAAGTTCATTTTAAAAGAGATATCATATAATTGAAAACAAGACAAGATCACCATCTCAAAAGATGCATATACAAAATTCTTCACATTTGTGATAACAATGTAGTTATACAACTCATCAAGTATAAGTTCACTTTTATGAAGTTTTAAAAAATGTCAATGGAGGAAAATGAAAATGAACTCAAAGAGAGGAAGAGGGGGAGATTACCTCACCTAGGGATAGTCAACAAACATTAAAAGGAAGAGAAATGAGCCTCCTTTTTTGCACAACACCAAAGCTCAAGGTTTCCCCAATGGTGGGTTTCTTGGAGAGGAAGAAGAAAGTGAAATGAGAATGTCGATGCTTTGTTTCAGCTTTGAAATACAAATAGTTGAGTCTATGACTCTTCTACTTCTTTCTATTTGCACCCTACTACTTCCTAAACTCACTCATCATGTTCCTACCACTCAAGGCCCATTCATCTCAACCCAAACACTTTAGAACTTGCTATTCGCACCTAAAATAAGGTTTTTGCATTTGTAAATATAAACATACATACATACAAGCATCACACACCATCATCTCATAATAATTAGTTATTTATAAACACTTAAATTAAATTTAGTTCCTTTTGTAATTTAATTAAATCACTTGTAAAAACAAATACGAAAACATAATGTTACAATACTCCCTAACAAGAAAATTTTTGTCCTAAAAAATTCACTTAACAGGGAATAGATTTGGATATTGCTCACACATCTTATCCTTAAGCTCCCACATCGTACTTCCCATAGTGTCTCTCCACACCACATTGACCAAATTGATGGTCTTGCCTCTAAGCTTTTTTATCCTGTTGCAACCTACCCTACGATGGGAGTGCAAGGCAAAAAGCCAAATAGATAGGCCAAAGCCTTCGTCTCCAAGGGAGAAAATGAGTGGAGTCGCCACCAACGTTTATTTGAGAAAAACGTTAGAAAAACCAAAAAAAGGTATGCAGATATTGAAAATAAGGGTTTAGGAGTTGTTTACGCATGGGGAAGGTATTAGCACCCCACGCGCCCGTCACAAGGGACGACAACCTTTAATCGAGTGTGCAAAACATGATTTCAAAATTGTGTATTTCCCCTTTTTATATTTGTTATTTTTTTTGGGGTCGACAAGGATTTTGCCCTTGCTCCTACATATCCTTAGGTGCGATGAGGAATTCAGACCTACGTAGTTCTTTAAGTTTGAATGCTTGTGTGTTAAATTGATTTTTTATGTTTTTGAAAGATTCATTTTAATTGCGAACAAAAAGTCGTTTAAGGTATTGGACCTTGAAACGATGTTTTAAACTTTGAAAAGCGGAGAGAATCATTTAGACATTGAACCTTGAAATGATCTTTTAAATTTGAAAAGCGGAGAGAGTCATTAAGGCGTTGGACCTTGAAACGATCTCAAGTGATATTTGATAAAAAGAAGAAGTTATGAGTTGGTTTTATCTTGGTTTTGTTTATTAACTTTCAATCTCATTTAAAGATAATTTTACAAGACTAGTGATCGATTAAGATTGAATTTTACAAAGAAAGGTGAGATCGCTGATGATAGATGGAGAAGATGAATGTGCACATAATAACAAAGAGGGACCCCTAAGGGCACATAGATCACATTCAAACCCAAAAATAAAACTAACCGACGGTCGCATGAAGAACACAAAACAAGAAACTAAGTAAGGAATGATTGCGGTCGCGATTTGGTAGCGCCTCGGCCTTGTTTCCTCTTCTTTCTCTCTTCTCTCAATCCTCTTCACTTCTGAACCTTGGAACCTCTCCTCAGCCTCCCAAGCACGCATATTTATGGGAAAATGGGCACTTGGGACCATGGCAGCTCGCCCAGGCGAGCCAAGACTTACACCTGAAGTAATTGGCTCGCCCAGGCGAGCTGGTTCCTTCAGGCTGAAGTCTTTTGAGGGCTCAGGTGAGCCAGAGGCTAGCCTGGGCGAGCTAGGATCCAGAAAACTTAGAAAAAAGATCCTTTTGCCCCTCCTTTTGGTATTTTTTGCATTCCTGATCGAAACACTGAATGGTTCCTTGCTTTGCATTGTAATTACCGTTCAACACCGTAAGTCAACTAGCAAGGATCAAAAGATCAACGAACGATAGTCCTCGAATGAAATTAAGGTATGACAGATTCTTTGATCCTCTATCCTTGCAAGAGTCTCTTAGGTCGTATCTCCATGCACTTGCATCGTGTCTGGTTCTAAGACATGTGTAGGGTCAGAAATATACTTCTTCAACTATGAAACATGAAACACATTGTGTAGGTTGGCTAAGAAAGGTGACAAAGCCATTTTATAGGCCACAATAACTACACGCCTGAGAATCTAATGAGGTCCAAGGAACTTAGGGTAAGCTTCTTAGACTTGATCACCCTTCCTACACCCGTTGTAGGTGTAACCTCCAAGAACACATGATCACCCATTTCTAACTCTAGCGGTCTCCATCGCTTATCCATATAAGACTTCTACCTACTTTGTCATGCTTGCATCCTTTCTTGAATTAGCTTGATCTTCTCTATAGTTTGTTGTAAGGACTCTAGCCCCACAACCATGTTCACACCATCTTGATACCAACAAAGAGATGTCCTACACCTCCTATCTAGCATGATTGTTGTAGGTGAATTCCACAACAGGTAGAACCTCTTCCCCACTCCCAAGGTGATCAAAGACACAAGCCCTCAACAAATCCTCTAATGATTGGATCTTCCTCTTGGACTGCACATCCGTTGATCGAGGCCGTACCCGAATCAAATAAAAATTAAAAATGTAGTATCTAGGAAGTGATCCTAGGTCGTCTCCCAACGAGCAATGGTCAATCAAACATTCATAACAAATAGTAATAAAATAGTAACGAATTGGGGGGAGTAGTTTGTTTTTTGTAAATTAAATAGCAAGTAAATTTGAATTAGAAAATAACAGAATTAATACATGTTGTTTCCCCTTGATTCACAAGCAAGTCTCTTATCCTAAGTTACGAGAATTTATCCTTAATCAGTTCAACCACTTAATCCAACCCTAAATTAAATTACTAAGAGAAAATTAACATAAGACTGTCATTATGTGATTAAGCAACACATACACCAATTAATCATGAATGAAACTGATCATTAAGCATGAACGTTGATCGAGGCCGTACCCGAATCAAATAAACATGAAACACGAAAGGATTAAACACACACTAACACAATACTAACAATTTAAACATAAAACACGAAAGGATTAAACACACAACACTAGCTAGCTATTATGAACCTTTGGACACTGCTCCCTGGCAACGGCGCCAAATTTGATCGAGGCTGTACCCGAATCAAATAAACATGAAAATGCAGTAACTAGGAAGTGATCCTAGGTCGTTTCCCAACGAGCAGTGACAAACCAAATGTTCATAATCTACTTGCAGTAACAGTAACGATTGGGGGGGGGGGGGCGGTTTGGTTGTTTGGTAATTAAAAAGCAGAACAAGTAAACTGGAATACGAAACTACTAATATTAAAAACGGGTTGTTTCCTCTGATTCAGAAGCCATTCTCTTATCCTGGGTTATGGAGAATTCGTCCTTAACAGTCAACCACTTAATCCAACCCTATTTCAATTTACTAAGCAAAAATCAACTTAGGGTTTTCAATACGTGATTAGGCACCACGTACACCAGTTAGCCCTTCGTCCATTAAGCATGAACGCAAGTTAGGCTCAGAGGCAATTAATCGAACACGAAGCGTGCACTGATTAATATTCACAAAATTGGGATAACTGGTGAAGGGAAATTGCCAGGAAACCACATTACAAGCGAAACCTCAAAGAGAGTTGGGCTTCGTCCTCAAAAGGAAACAACACCAGAAAATCTAGCCTTCCATGGATTCAAACAGAAAACGCAAATGAAACATGAAACAGAAACATAAATGAACAGAAACGTAAATGAACAGAAACGTAAATGAAAGTAGAAGAAGAAGCACAAATGAACTCGTAATTAGAAGTAGAAAACGGAAATTTGCATTAAGAACGAAAATTGTAACAAGGGAACAGAAAAATGTGAAAACCTAAAACCAAAGCTCTGAATAATGAAAATAGCATAAAAGAATGCCCTACACGAATCCCAAGGTAGCTATTTAAAAAGAGTCACTCAAAGTCACTGGGCCCTATTACAATACTCTGGCCCAAAACGAAATAAACACTGAACAACATAAAATAAAATTGCGAAATTTCCTAATTAGAAATTAACTAAGGTAAGCGCTGCTTTATTTGCCCTCTTCAAGTCCATAACCAAAATCCGGATTAAGCCCAATGTTTCATTAATTCCTGAAATTAGATTAAAAACATCAAATTAGCTAAATGAGCCCAAATAGTAAAACTGCCTGATTAATTGACAATTAAGACCAATCAGTAATTAAAATGGTGCAAAAAGGGTTTAGAAAATAGAAGAAAATGATGGCACATCAAAACCCCCCATACTTAGCCTTTTGCACTCCTGGGCAAAATGAAACAAAGAACAAAATCCAAGGATATCAAAGGGAGACAAACAAAAACATTCACATATTTCTCAATGAACATCAAGGAATGAAAGGAATGGGTAACATCTAACATAAGGAGATCCAAAAAGTCAAGACATTCATGAAAATCATCCAAGCAACCCAATCATGGCAAAATAGTTAATCAGCTCAAGAATGAAAAGTGATAAAGCCTCACAAGATATACACTCTATCTCTCAAGTGTCTAGGCTACTATTTACCCTCAAAGCACCCATGAAAGCAAACACCACATAAACTTGGCAAGATTCTAAAATTGACAATCAACCCATAAACACAAGCACATGAGGATCAAAAGGTCTTTTAAGGTTGTAATGGGGCCAAGGACAAGGTATGGAAAAATATGGAATAAGTGGCTAAATCCCAAAGGGATAGAGGAGCAATGGGGAATAAGTGCATATTAAGAAAAAATAAGAAAATAAAAAGAAGTAAAGATAAAATTTAAACATGAAGAGTAGAACCAAGAGTTTCATCATTCTTGTGCCATTTAAGATCTTATTCACTCAACTTTATTGCTTTTTTTTTTTTTTTTCCTCTATAGCCTTTGAGAAACAACATTTCATTCAGCATGTCCAACATTTAACCAATATACAATGTACATCAAGTATGGCCCAAAATACATCATGAAGCATAGCCAACAAAACAAATTGTCCAATGAAACAAAAACCCCCCACACTTATTCCCAAAACAATTCCAAAGCTCCAAAATTCCTTAAGGATATGGTGATATCATGGTTTTCACTTAAGGCTTGTAGTGAGCTTCAAAACAAGGAAAGGGAAACAAGGCTCAAAAGGGCTATCAAAGGAATTAATTCAAGGTAAGTCCATTTGGCTAGAAGCTTATAAGAACAAAATTGCCTCAATCATTTCCAAATATGCATGTGAATTAGGACGCATCAACAAGAATCAAGCCAAGGCTATTGTGCAAGCAATCAATGGGGCAAAACACACCAAATGATTATGATGATGGATGGCTCAAATTCTCACAAAGGTAAAATCATCACTTTCAAATTGAGCTTTCAAAACTATCATGACATGTAGAGAAGAATCAAGGATTTCAAGTCACAAAATGTCAAGAACTTTTATTTTCAAAACAATTACCCATTTCTTGAACATATCCTATAATTCAAAGAAAAACATGCAAAGTCGTACGTGTACACAAAATTGACCCAAAATATTAAACTAAAAATCCGACGAAACTAACAACATTAACAAATTAACACAACTAACAAATTAACAAAACCAAAGAGTAGGGTGGAGTAAGGAAGTCTCTTCCACCACTACGTCCACTAAAGAAGGGTTCGTGAGGAATGGCTTAAGTCGATGTCCGTTGACCTTGAAGCTCTTGTTTGTGGAGTCGCTTTTGGTCTCAACTGTACCATAAGGAAAAACATTAGTAACAACAAAAGGACCAATCCACTTAGACCTCAACTTACCACTCATGAGTCCAAGCCTAGAATTATACAATAACACTTTTTGCCCAACCACGAAGTCTTTTTTAACTATCATGCTATCATGGAACTTCTTGGTCTTTTCTTTGTAGAACTTGGCGTTCTCGTAGGCTTCTAGGCGGATTTCATCTAACTCACTCAGTTGCAACTTTCTTTCCTCACCAGCTTGATCCATAGAGAAGTTGCAAGTCTTCACTGCCCAGTAAGCTTTGTGCTCAATTTCCACTGGAAGATGACATGCCTTTCCAAAGACAACCCGATAAGGAGACATTCCTATGGGTGCTTTGTAGGCAGTCCGATGTGCCCAGAGAGCATCATCAAGCCTGGTACTCCAATCTTTCCTGCTTGGCTGCATAATCTTCTCTAAAATTCGCTTGATTTCTCGGTTAGAAATTTCTGCCTGTCCATTGGTCTGGGGGTGGTATGGTGTGGATACCCTGTGTACCACCCCGTACTTTTTAAGCAGGGCATGCATTGTCCTGTTGCAAAAATGGGTTCCTTGATCACTAACAATTGCTTTAGGTACTCCAAACCTGCAAAACAGATTAGACCTGACAAAGTCTGCGACAACTTTAGCATCATTAGTTCTAGTGGGCTTGGCTTCCACCCATTTTGAAACATAGTCAACTGCAAGGAAAATGTAAACATAACCAAAAGAGACAGGAAAAGGACCCATGAAATCTATACCCCAGACATCAAACACCTCATAGAATAGCATAGGTTGCTGAGGCATTTGTTGTCGCCATGTAAGTGTATTTCCTGCTCTCTGACACTGCTCACAAGTGCTGCAGATCTTCCACGCATCTTTAAAGATGGTGGGCCAATAAAAACCACAATCAAGCACTTTGCGAGCTGTCCTTTGAACACCCAGATGACCTCCCGGTGCGGAAGAATGACAGAACTGCAGGACTGAGTCAGTCTCATGATCTGGAATGCACCGTCTAATGACCTGATCACTGCACAATTTCCACAAGTAGGGGTCATCCCAAATAAAATGCTTAGCATCACTTTTAATTTTATCTTTTTGGGCCTTAGATGCTAAGGGAGGAAAAACAGAGGCAACTAAATAATTGACAATGTTAGCAAACCAGGGAGTAGAAAGAGAGTCAGAAATACTATACAATATATACAAATGATCATCCGGGAAATCATCCCGAATAGGTGAATCTGCATCAGAGACACGTTCGATCCGACTCAAATGATCAGCAACTAGATTTTGTGCTCCGCTCCTATCACGGATCTCCAAGTCAAACTCTTGGAGCCAGAGCATCCATCGGATCAACCTAGGCTTAGAATCAGCCTTCTTCAACAAGTACTTTAGAGCTGCATGGTCAGTATAAACAATAATGCGAGTACCAAGCAAATAAGATCGAAATTTTTCAAGAGCAAAAACTATGGCTAGAAGCTCTTTCTCAGTAGTAGTATAATTTGCTTGGGCAGCATCTAAAGTCCTAGAAGCATAATATATCACCCTGGGCAATTTATCAATTTTCTGAGCAAGGACAGCCCCCAATGCATAATTTGATGCATCACACATAAGCTCAAAAGAGGCTGTCCAATCGGGTGCCTGGATGATGGGGGTGGTAGTCAACGCTCTTTTGAGGCAATCAAAAGCCTCTTTGCATCTTTCATTAAAGTCAAACTCCACCTCCTTTTGCAACAAGTTGGACAGTGGAAGGGCTACTTTGCTAAAATCCCTTATAAAGCGCCTGTAGAATCCTGCATGACCAAGAAAAGATCGCACCTCTCGCACACAAGAGGGGTAAGGCAATTGTGAAATAACAGAAATTTTTGCAGGATCTACTTCAATACCCTTATTGGAAATAATGTGGCCTAAAACTATACCTTGCTCAACCATAAAATGACATTTTTCAAAATTTAGAACAAGGTTAGTTTCAATGCATCTATTCAAAACTTTTTCCAAACTATTCAAACAACCATCAAAAGAGGATCCATATACAGTGAAATCATCCATAAACACCTCTATGCAGTTTTCTAAAAAATCACTGAAAATACTAATCATGCACCGCTGGAAGGTACCAGGGGCATTGCACAGGCCGAAAGGCATCCTCCTGTAGGCAAAAGTGCCAAAGGGGCAGGTGAATGTGGTCTTTTCCTGATCCTCAGGAGCAATAGTAATTTGCATATAACCAGAAAAACCATCAAGGAAACAGTAGTGGGATTTACCTGCCAGGCGTTCAAGCATCTGGTCAATGAATGGCAGGGGAAAATGGTCCTTTTTGGTAACCTGGTTCAGCCTCCTATAGTCAATGCAGACTCTCCAACTGTTCTGCACCCGAGTAGGAATCAGCTCCTCCTTCTCATTTCTGATCACTGTGAGGCCAGTCTTTTTCGGGACTACCTGGACGGGACTCACCCATTGGCTGTCGGAGATAGGATAAATGATTCCAGCTTGCAAAAGCTTGGTTATCTCCTTCTTCACTACATCAAGAATCACCGGGTTGAGTCTTCTCTGTGGCTGTCTTACTGGTTTAGCTCCATCCTCTAAATTTATTCGATGCATACATGTGGATGGGCTAATACCAGGAATGTCCGCCAGGGTCCAGCCTATAGCCTTCTTATGCTTCTTGAGAACTGACAACAACTTCTCCTCTTGCTCATCAGCAAGGAAGGCAGATATAATCACTCGAAAACTCTTGCTATCATCCAAGTAAGCGTATTTTAAATTTGATGGCAGAGGCTTCAATTCTGGTGTGGTCGGCTGGACAGTGGTAGAAGGAGATGGTTTCTCAGCCTTTACCTCATAAAGAAAGTCAGAGGTATGTGTACTTCCTGAAACATGGTTAGTCCTATCTGACTCTATAAAATCAATCTCGAGAGGTAAAACACCACCACCAGACATGCAATCAATATCACTCTCAGATTCACTCTCAGCATCAAATTCAGACATATGATCAAGTACAATTTCAGACTCAATGCATGAAGAGTGAGAAGCATGCAGATTAGAATAAAGATCAGTCATGTATTCATCAACAACATGGTCAATTATTTCAGCACGAAATACAGAAAGATCTTCAGATGGGTATTTCATAGCATCCAGAATATTAAAATGAACAGTTATATCACCAAATTCCATGGATAGTGTGCCTGCATATACATCTATCTTAGTTCTAGAAGTTTTCATAAACGGTCTGCCTAGAATGATGGGAACTGATCCTTGAGAAAATCCATCTTCCATATTCTAGATATAAAAATCAACAGGGAAAATCAGTTCACCAACTCTAACTAAGACATCTTCTATGAAACCAACAGGATAGACAACACTTCTATTAGCTAAATGAATTACCACATCAGTTGACTGCAAGGGACCTAGAGATAGAGAATTAAAAATCGACAGAGGCATAACACTAACAGAGGCTCCTAAATCTAGCATGGCATTGTCAAACTTACTATTCCCTATAATACAAGGTATGCTGAATGTACCTGGATCTTTGCATTTTTCAGGAATTTGAGGAACAGATTTACCAATCAATGCGGAGACATTTCTGCCCATGCTAATTCGTTCACTTCCTTTAAGCTTCCGCTTATTAGTGCACAGCTCCTTCAAGAATTTGGCATATCTTGGAATTTGCTTTATTGCATCCAACAGAGGTATGTTTACCTCTACTTTTCTAAACGTTTCCAAGATCTCTTTCTCTGCCTCTTCCATTTTTTTGTTGGAAACTGCTCTTGGAGGGAATGGAAGAGGGGGAATGTGCTGCTTCTGCAAATCAGAATTACCTATGGAAGAAGATTCACCTGCACAGAAATTGTTAGGTAAATTTTTGTCATCACCTTTTTCTGGAGTAGAGTGAAGTTTGGCAGGTTCATTTGCAAATGAGGAAGGTGCTACGGGTTGAGGTCCTTGACACTGCTTTCCCGACCTCAATGAAATGGCATTGACATTTTTGGGATTTTGGACAGCTTGAGAAGGCAGCTTGTCAGAATTCTGGGACTGTTGTTGATTCAATTGGGTAGCCAATTGTCCCATCTGATTGGTTAAGCTCTGAATGGAGGCTCTGGTCTCTTGCTGAAACTGCATGTTCTGCATAGTCATTTGCCTCACATGTTCTTCGAGGGAAGGTTGTGGAGGGGCCTCAACTGTTGGCTGTTTCTGGGGTTGTTGCTGTTGTTGGATTGGTGGAGGAATGTATGGTCTGCTTGGGCCAGCAACATTTTGGAAGGAAGGAGCAGGCTGCTGTTGTTTTTGCTGAGGGCTGGACCATCTGAGGTTAGGGTGATTCCTCCATCCAGGGTTGTATCTGTTGCTAGAGAGGTCATAATTGCTTTGCTGTGGTTGATTTTGCTGCTGAGGTTGAGGAGGTCTATTGTAAATATTTGCAGCATAAGCTTCAGGCTGCTCAATTGCTCCAGGTTGCTGCATGGAAGGGCAAAGGTCTGTATGGTGGTCAGCAGAGGAGCACAAACCACAAACCCTTGCGACAGGTACATATTTCTGATTCAAGGCCAGCTGGGTTACCAAGTTGACCAATGCATCCAGTTTGCCTTCAAGCTTCTTAGTTTCAGATGATGCAGATGGGTTTGTAGCTACCTCATGCACTCCTCTAATGACTATGGCATCATTTATGGCGCTAAACTGCTGGGAGTTGGAGGCCATCTTCTCAATTAAATTTCTGGCTTCAGCAGGAGTCATGTCTCGAAGGGCTCCACCACTGGCAGCATCTATCATACTTCTCTCCATATTACTGAGTCCTTCATAAAAATATTGGAGAAGAAGCTGTTTTGAAATCTGATGGTGGGGGCAACTGGCACATAGTTTCTTAAATCTGTCCCAGTACTCATACATGCTCTCTCCACTGAGTTGTCTAATACCTGAGATATCCTTCCTGATGGCTGTGGTCCTGGAAGCAGGGAAATTTTTTTCTAAGAATACTCTCTTAAGGTCATCCCAGCTCGTGATGGACCTTGGAGCAAGGTAATACAGCCAGTCCTTTGCCACTCCCTCTAATGAATGAGGAAAAGCCTTTAGAAATATGTGATCCTCTTGGACATCTGGGGGTTTCATGGTGGAGCAGACAATGTGAAATTCTTTCAAATATTTGTGCGGGTCTTCACCTGCAAGGCCATGAAACTTTGGAAGCAAATGAATCAGTCCAGTTTTAAGAACATATGGGACATCCTCATTAGGGTATTGGATGCACAAGCTTTCATAGGTGAAATCAGGTGCAGCCATTTCCCTTAGAGTCCTCTCACGAGGTGGAGGTTGTGCCATGTTCTCAGAATGTGCAAAATCAGAATGCTCAGAATCAGAATGCTCAAAATTATAATGCTCAAGATCAGGATGTTCAAAATCACCAATAACAGAATGCACAGATTCACCAGTTATGGAATGCTCAGAATGATCAAAAGGTATAAAATGATGCCTAATTAATCTATGAAATGTCCTATCTATCTCAGGATCAAAGGGTTGTAAGTCAGATGGATTGCCTCTAGTCATACACTACATTCAGCATGCACACAACTAGTTGCCTTGTCATGTAAATAAAGGTGTAGGTTTGAACTACAGCTACCCTCAAATGATATCCAAATGACTTGAAATTTTGTGAGCAACCTTATAAAATGATGAGAAGATAGCACAAAAAATTTCAGAGAAAAATTCAAAGTCTAACTATGAAAGCTAAAATTGGTAGGTTAAGAAAAATAAGTGAATAAAACTTGAAAAATAAAAAACTTTTGACAGAATCGCTTTTTTTGGACGATGGAGACCTCAGCCAGCCTACAGCGGGATTCCACGGCGTAGGAAAATTTTTTCTACCCCAAATGCATATATAATAATTGCGATTCTGATAACCGGAGCAAAAGTTATGGCCGTTTGAAGTTTTGACAAACACAAAATTTGCTAGTTTTTTGGAACTTTCAAATTTGACCAAACTAAAGGCTCTAGCTATTTTTCTCACAAAATATGGATTAAAAGAAGTTACCACAAAAACATTCAGCCAAAAATAACAACCTTAGCTACTAAAACAAAAAATTTCAAATAATTCAGCATGGGTGGTCGCTAAAATCCGTCTCTAATTGATTTCTACTACTACTCTGTTTTTGCCGCAAGCACAATCTTCACAGCGAAACACCCAAGACAGAAACAGGGGAAACGCTTAATGGGAAAACTGAAACAGAACACACATTAAACAAAATACCAGGACACTAAACAACACTAACACACACACTAACACAATACTAACAATTTAAACATAAAACACGAAAGGATTAAACACACAACACTAGCTAGCTATTATGAACCTTTGGACACTGCTCCCCGGCAACGACGCCAAATTTGATCGAGGCTGTACCCGAATCAAATAAACATGAAAATGCAGTAACTAGGAAGTGATCCTAGGTCGTTTCCCAACGAGCAGTGACAAACCAAATGTTAATAATATACTTGCAGTAACAGTAACGATTGGGGGGGGGGGGTTTGGTTGTTTGGTAATTAAAAAGCAGAACAAGTAAACTGGAATACGAAACTACTAATATTAAAAACGGGTTGTTTCCTCTGATTCAGAAGTCATTCTCTTATCCTGGGTTATGGAGAATTCGTCCCTAACAGTCAACCACTTAATCCAACCCTATTTCAATTTACTAAGCGAAAATCAACTTAGGGTTTTCAATACGTGATTAGGCACCACGTACACCAGTTAGCCCTTCGTCCATTAAGCATGAACGCAAGTTAGGCTCAGAGGCAATTAATCGAACACGAAGCATGCACTGATTAATATTCACGAAATTGGGATAACTGGTGAAGGGAAATTGCCAGGAAACCACATTACAAGCGAAACCTCAAAGAGAGTTGGGCTTCGTCCTCAAAAGGAAACAACACCAGAAAATCTAGCCTTCCATGGATTCAAACAGAAAACGCAAATGAAACATGAAACAGAAACATAAATGAACAGAAACGTAAATGAACAGAAACGTAAATGAAAGTAGAAGAAGAAGCACGAATGAACTCGTAATTAGAAGCAGAAAACGAAAATTTGCATTAAGAACGAAAATTGTAACAAGGGAACAGAAAAATGTGAAAACCTAAAACCAAAGCTCTGAATAATGAAAATAGCATAACAGAATGCCCTGCACGAATCCCAAGGCAGCTATTTAAAAAGAGTCACTCAAAGTCACTGGGCCCTATTACAATACTCTGGCCCAAAACGAAATAAACACTGAACAACATAAAATAAAATTGCAAAATTTCCTAATTAGAAATTAACTAAGGTAAGCGCTGCTTTATTTGCCCTCTTCAAGTCCATAACCAAAATCCGGATTAAGCCCAATGTTTCATTAATTCCTGAAATTAGATTAAAAACATCAAATTAGCTAAATGAGCCCAAATAATAAAACTGCCTGATTAATTGACAATTAAGACCAATCAGTAATTAAAATGGTGCAAAAAGGGTTTAGAAAATAGAAGAAAATGATGGCACATCAAAACCCCCCATACTTAGCCTTTTGCACTCCTGGGCAAAATGAAACAAAGAACAAAATCCAAGGATATCAAAGGGAGACAAACAAAAACATTCACATATTTCTCAATGAACATCAAGGAATGAAAGGAATGGGTAACATCTAACATAAGGAGATCCAAAAAGTCAAGACATTCATGAAAATCATCCAAGCAACCCAATCATGGCAAAATAGTTAATCAGCTCAAGAATGAAAAGTGATAAAGCCTCACAAGATATACACTCTATCTCTCAAGTGTCTAGGCTACTATTTACCCTCAAAGCACCCATGAAAGCAAACACCACATAAACTTGGCAAGATTCTAAAATTGACAATCAACCCATAAACACAAGCACATGAGGATCAAAAGGTCTTTTAAGGTTGTAATGAGGCCAAGGACAAGGTATGGAAAAATATGGAATAAGTGGCTAAATCCCAAAGGGATAGAGGAGCAATGGAAAAATCCCTAAACTAAAACCTTGGTGCTGTTATATAGGTCCTCAGCCCCAAAGCTTACAAATCTATTTTAAGTCCAAGCCCATAAACGAAATAAAATAAAATCTGGACAAGATAAGATAAGATTGGATGAAATAAAATCGGGATAAAATAAAATCTAGATGAAATAAAATCTGGATAAGATAAGATTTGATAAAATAAAATTGTCTGCTCTCTTCAAGTCCAAGCCCAATTTCGGATTCAAGCCCAATTGCTTATAATTCTCCTGAAATTAAATTAAAAACACAAAATTAGTCAAGTAGGCCCAAATGATAAAACTGCATAATTAATTTGACAATTAAGCCTAATCAGTAATTAAAATGGTGACAAAAAGGGTTAATAAATAGGAGAAAATAATGACACATCATCCATCAGTGGGTAATAAGCCAAACTAAGTCTCAACTTAGTTCCCAAAGCCTTTTGCAAACTTTGTTAAAACCTTGAGGTAAACCTCGTATCTCGGTCAAAAAATAATGCCAGAAGGCACTCCATGAAACTATACTATCTCCTTGATTTACAACTGAGTCATCTTCTCCAATCAATAACTCATGTTAATAGATAAGAAGTGAGAACACTTTGTTAACCTATTTACAATCAGCCATATAGCATCACAACCTCTAGTAGATCTTGGCAAGTGTGTGTGACAAAGTCCATAATGATAGTTTCCCACTTCCACTCAGGGATCTCTATGGTTTGCAACAAACCACCAGGACTATGATTCTCTACCTTAGCTTTTTGACAAGCCAAGCAAGCCGCCATATAGTCTGTAACATCTTTCTTCATGCCAAACCACCAAAACATCTTCTTCAAATCTTGATACATCTTCGTCGTGCCTTGAAGCAAACTAAGTTTTCTCTTGTGACCTTCATCTAAGATAAGCCCCTTCAACTCAGGAGCTTGCGGTATACAAACTCTGCTTTTGAATCTCAAGATGCAATCATCACCCATGTTGAAATTCACAACCTTTTTTGTACCCAACATCTCTATCATTTTCCATAAACTAGGATCCAACAATTACTTATCTTTAACCACCTCAATAAAATCATTAGTGATGGTCATCATACCACAACTAATGTGATCATGGGCTAACTCAACACATAAGTTCAAATCCCTAAATTTCTCCACCAACTCTAACTCCTTGATCATCAAAGCTGACACCTGAATCGTCTTTCTACTAAGAGCATCCACTACAACATTCGCCTTATCTGGATGGTACATCAACTTAAAGTCATATTCTTTCAAAAAATCTATCCATCTTCGTTGCCTCATGTTGAGATCTTTCTAATCAGACAAGTACTTTAAGCTCTTGTGATCACTGAGCACATCAAACTTGGCTCCATAAATATAATGTCTCCATATCTTTAGAACAAAAACCACTACAAAGCTAATACCAAATCATGAGTAGGGTAGTTATTCTCATGAACCTTTAACTGACTCGAGGCATAAGCCACAATCTTCTTACTTTGCATCAACATGTTGGATCAAGTGGCCTCGGAATAATTAAGAAGGGGGGTTGAATTAATTATTAATGTACCTTGACTAATTAAAAATCTATCCTTCTTAATGTTACTAGATTTAATTAGGCTTTTACTATAATGTTTAGAAAGTAAATAACAGAAATAGAAACTTAACCAAAAGTAAAAGCGATAATTAAAGTGCACAGCGGAAATTAAAGAGTGTAGGGAAGAAGAAGACAAACACAAGAATTTTATACTGGTTCGGCAACAACCCGTGCCTACATCTAGTCCCCAAGCGACCTGTAGTCCTTGAGATTTCTTTCAACCTTGTAAAATCCTTTACAAGCAAAGATCCACAAGGGATGTACCCTCCCTTGTTCTCTTTGAACAACCAAGTGGATGTACCCTCCACTTGAACTGATCCATAAGAGATGTACCCTCTCTTGTTCTCAGTTACAACAACCCAAGTAGATGTACCCTCTACTTGTATCACAAAGGATGTACCCTCCAATGTGTTAAGACAAAGTTCTCAGGCGGTTAGTCCTTTGAAACTTTGTGAAGGGGAAACAAAAGATATCTCAGGCGATTAGTCCTTTGAAATTTTTTGTTTAAGGGAAAGGGAAGAATCAAAAGAATTCTCAGATTATGTCATTTTGAATTCTTTGAAAAGGGAGAAGGGAGACACAAAAGAATTTAGGCGGTTAGTCCTTGGCGAATTCTTTTTGGCAAAGGGAGAAGAGAATGAAAAAGATGAATAGCACAAGTTTTTGAACAAAGAACTTTTCTTGGAAGAGAAAGTTTTGAACAAAATCTTTTAGAAGGATGAAGAGAAATGAAACCAGAAAGTTCTGTTAAAAGAAATGAAAGAAGATGTTGAAATATAGATTGAAAGATAGAATGATTGAAAGAAATGATGGATCATTCTCAAATTCATGCCATGGTCACATATTTATAATCTTTTGATGACTCAAGTCAAAGTTTGTGACTCTTGGAAATTTCTTTTAAAACTAGTCACTTAGAAAAGTTGTGACTTTTGAAAGAATCTTCAGAAACAAGTCACTTGAAGAATTGTGACTTTTGGAAATGAATTTTTCGAAAACAGTTACTGGTAATCGATTACCATTAAGGTGTAATCGATTACACATCAACAAATGTGACTCTTCATTTTGAATTTTGAAAATCTTAACATTTTAAACACTGGTAATCGATTACATGATTATGGTAATCGATTACTGTGGCGTCCCCAAAATAATGACTGGTTTAATAGTAATAAATTAAACAACAAAGGCCATGGAAATTTTATTTTATTTTCACAATAATTAAGTTCAGAGGGAAAATCATCACTATAGAGTCCTGAATGGCCAGTTCACAACTCTATTCGGAGTCATTTCTTTCTGATCACTCATAACCTCTAAATATTTAGCTTTTTCAAAAGGAAAGGTATGCCAGCCATTACTTTAGGTCATCACGTGAAAATAATAAAGTAAAATACGGTCGATAAACTCTTTTGCAAATAAAGTTTGCTAATGCTTTCTTTTCAAATAACAAGATTAAACATAACTACATTCATCATTTAAAGCTGTCCAGAATATGGGAGTTTTGCAAAATACATAGTGTCATCCAGGGCAAAGGTGTCCAAGGTGGTGGCTTCAGCCACATGTATACATTCATCAAATTCCTATACAATAGGTCTACCCATACAAAACAAAAGAGTAAACCTAACAGTCAGCACTAGATACACCCACCCTCAAAAAGTATATAAACCTAGTCTAATGAGCTGTCTACTATGATGAATAGCTTCCACTAGTCGCCATCTCTCCAGGGCCACTCTCCTCCGTAGAGTCAGCCTCAGATACCGACATGACGTCCTTGGGAGAATCCACTGCAGGGAGTGGGTCCTCATCATCCTCTAGGAAGTCAAGAGCATCCACAGCAGGCTCAGGAGGTAGCTCCTCTGGGTCTTCCTTCCTCAAGGTCTTCCTCAGATGACGTCACCTCGATCACTTGGACTGGCTCCACTAGACGATATGGTGTAGGCGTGGGTAATATCCACTCCACAGTGCGCTGAAGCATGCGCGCGGGTTCCTCTGGATGCACCAATGAAGTAGCCGTGAATCGAATCGTGCCCCGAAATCGGCACCTCGCATTGACTTCAAGGGTCTCCCAAGCTCCCTCTAGGCACTCCATCTCCACTCGATCATGGATTACTTGCGCCGCCATCACGATCTACAAGAAATAAAAGAAAGGGGTAGACTCTTTCACGAGAGATCTAACTACGGTAGCAACACAATGCGTCCATAACCACTACATACAAGTAAAAGGGGTATCTCAAGGCTTTTCATCTCTGGTAATCGATTACCAATGAGGTGTAATCGATTACCAGAGGCCAAACTCAAATTACATAGCTGCAGGACATGAAAACCTACAAAATGCACTGTGTAATCGATTACACATAACTGGTAATCGATTACCAGTGGCTTGTTACTCTGTGTAATCGATTACACAGTATTGGTAATCGATTACCAGAGTCCTCCACAACATGCTGCCTTCATTTCTAAGCCTGGTAATCGATTACACCCCTTGGTAATCGATTACCAGAAGCCCTCTTAACTTCCTGATCTCGTTTTTAAGCTCAGTAATCGATTACACTCCCTTGGTAATCGATTACCAGAGGCCATCTTAGCTTCCTGTCTTCACTTTTAAGCCTTGTAATCGATTACCCACCCTTGGTAATCGATTACCAGAGACCATATCCCATATATCACTCAAGATTCATAGCTGGCCAGCCACCACACAAGCCTCCTTGCTTTGTGGTCTTTGTTCTTTTATCGGTTGACTGCCAGGAGCTCGCCTGTTTAGGTACATCACAGGTTCTCACTGACTGACTATGCCCGGGTTGGGTCGGGATTGGTCAAGCTTGGTTTTGGGCAATAGCACCCCACCTGACGTCCCCAAGGTCTCTTGACCCCCGCGACATATCTCTAGGTACCACTCTATGGTCAACGAATAAAAGTAGGAAGTCTCACCCTTCCCCACTTCCTCATTTCAAGCTTGTAGGATTATGGGGTACCCATCACATGTGGTACTAGGTGGCGGTCGGGCGATGGTGAAAGTCAACTCTCCACATCCACAATTCACACATAAACCCACCATCCCCAGTTGCCCACCTTCACTGAGCTCTCGTACTCCCACGTAGCCCTTATCCTCGTTCCTCTCAACGCCGGGTCCCCATCAATCCTCTCAAGCTTCCACAACATCTAAGTAATTCAACATCCAAGCATCATAAACTAACATAGCCAAGAAAATAGAGCAGAGGCAGAAAACTCTGCCCAAAACACAAACCAATATCACAGCTTTTCACACTCAAATACCCCAGTAACATTCTCTTCGTTCCAATTCGTTAACAGTTTGATCGACTCGAAAATTTTACTGGAAGTCTCTATTACATAAGTCTACATTTTGACCGTTGGGATCTGCTAGCAAATCTCCAGAACCCCATATGTACTACCCTTTCCACCACCAGCCATACACAAGCATTTTTCTGCACATATACAAAATTCTGCTGCACATATTTGACAGCAAAATTCTGCATAAAATGCAGACTTTCGAAACCACTCTTGCCTTCATCCAATTTTGCCCAAATTGAATCCTACAAGTCCTAAATCATGTCTAAACCAAGTACAAGCTTCAGATCAAAGCAACTCAAAATCTAGGTATCTAAAACCCTTCAATTTAGTGGATTTTCAAGGTTTGAGAAGTGAAAATGAGAATAGGGTAAATTTGGAGCAAACTCTCACCTCACACAAGTCTATAACCTTAATCTAAACTTGCTCAAACTGGTTTTACGCCTAAAATTCCACCGAATCAAAATTTGACTCCTCAACACCCAAATTTTACCATAGAAATGGCTCTTGTTTTCACTTTGGTCACTCATATTCCTCATTTGCACAGTCTAAGCTTTCTCTTAAGTCCTAAATGACATTTCAAACTAGGATTAACTCACTTTAACCCCCAATTACCACTGAATCCAGATTTAGCCTTCCAACTCTCAAAGCCTCACTCTTTTTCCACTCATGACACCACATTCTCACTTTCTAACCCTAGGTTAACTCTACCCTTCATCTCTAGCAGTTTTCCATAAGCAATTTCAGCACACAAACATCACAAGCATCATCATAAAAACCCTAAAACAGAATGGGTAAGCTTGACTCACACCAAACATGACAAGTTTAACATGCTTTCATCAAATCTCTTCACAAATAACTATCATAAAGCATAAACCTAGTAAAACTACCCATCATATCTCCCAAAGCCCCATACCCACGAAAATCATGTGAGAAAGAAGTCTACCCAAACCTGAAATTTCAAAGTCCCACACGTAGAGATGCGCTTCACGACTCCGAAAATGCCTTCCTTTCACAATTTGGAGCATAAATGGTGACCAAAGGTTGGAGCTTTGTTGGGCAACAATGGTGGGTGAGAAAGGAAGAAGAAAGCTACGTGAGAGAGAGGGAGAAAGCTTCTGAATTTTCTGAGTGAGGAGAGAGAACATAGCTTTTGGGTTTTTTTTTTAAAAAAGGCTTTTCTCTTTTCCTATTATTTTATTTTCTAAAGCACTTGCCACTTGTCCCATTTTGAGTGGAACAAAAAGGGCCCACCTTTTTCTCTTGATGTGACTCATGCACAGCCACAAGAAGAAGAGAAAAATCTGACCTTTGAAATGCTAAAATCCTGCCTCGGTTTGCGTGCCATTTCTTTGGTTTTAGTCCCTCGCGTTTCTCTGCACCCGTCGGGGCCAGTTTTCGAAAGTAAGCAATATATATCAAAACGCTCAGAATGAAACCCCGAGCGTGGTTCAGAGGTTGGTTTTGTTAAATTTTAAGTTGCACGCAAAATGATGATTTTTAGACTAATTAATTGAGAATTAACCTATACCCATCCAGTTATGGATTTCTCTTCATTAATTAGCCTAACCCGCGTATCTTTCCCCCAAAATACCTACTTCTACCAAGAATATATATACGTATATACATACACTGAATAACACTCCTATATATATATAACCATTCAAAATGCACCGTTTACAAAAATTTCGGGTAGAAATTTCCAGGATGTCACAATTACAGCTTTGTAAATCAGTTTGAAAAACAATGCTGGCTACTGGTAATCGATTACTACCTTCTGGTAATCGATTATCAGAGAGTAAAACTCTTTGGTAAAAGATTTTGTGAAAACTTCATGTGCTATTCAATGTTTTGAAAAACTTTTTAATACTTATCTTGATTTAGTCTTTTCGTGATTCTTGAATCTTGAGTCTTGAATCTTGATTTTGATTATTCTTGATTCCTGAAACTTGATTCTTGAATCTTGAATCTTGAAACTTGAAACTTGATTCTTGAATCTTTGCTTGAAACTTTGCTTAACTCTTGATTCTTTGGCATCATCAAAATAACCTTTGAAGGCATTGCTTCCACACAACACACACCCTAATACTTGATGAGATGCAACACACACCCTAGTTTTCACAACAACTTGGCAATTCTTTGAGATGTGCCTGGGCTTTTGGCACTTACACTAGATGACTTCCTTCTAAGTGCACTGATAAAAATGGTGCGGTCTACCACAAGTGTATCACCTGACACCCTTGTTCCCTGTACGAGACACAATTGGACCTCCATGATGTTGTTGTGGTCTATTGTATGGCTTCTTCTGATGGTTTCCCTTCTTAGGTCTAGATGATCCATCTCCATGAGTCTTCAACACCCGATTATTGCACTCTAAGTGCTCCATTATAACATCCCTAATTGTTGACTGCTTAGTGGCTCACACTCTATGGTACTTCACACTATGACACTTCACTCAACATCCTTGTTGGTTAGAACTTAGAACCCTCCATTGGTTAGAACACTCCATAGGTAGCCCTTTTTGAGACCTCAAAAATAAGCTCTGCCTACTTACAGGATCAATGAATGACCCCACAAACCAACACAAGATTTTTTAGCGTGCTTTGTCCTCACTCACATGCTTTTTGGGAAACTTCCCAGATGGTCACCCATCCCACAACTACTCCAAGCCAAGCATACTTAACTATGAAGTTCTTAAGTGATGGACTACCGAAAAGTAAAAATAGATGTATCTTGTTGGTATAGGTAATACCAATTAACTCCTTTTAAGTCATCCTCAATTGCACAATTCCATACTTGTACAACCTCTGGATCCCTCTCATTCTGGTGTGATTCGATTGGGGTGTTACATCGACAATCTTCATCTTCTCAACCATGGCAAGAAACTCTATGATAGCCATCAGAAAAATTGTCCTCTGCACCTTAAACCTTAAACCCTCTGCAAACTTCTTACATCTCCAAGCCTTAGTAGTAACTTGAGAGTAATAATGAGCCAAGCACTCAAACTTAGTTGCATCCTCATGCACAAATAGGTTTCCTCGCTGAAGCATCATGAACTCATCTTCTATATGATCTTAAGCACTCTCTAGAAAGTACTTGCCCAAAAATCGTTCCTTGAAGGCTTCCCCATGAGCTTCTATCATTGATTGGGTTCCATGCCACCAAAACTCTGCTTTAGTAGCTAACATGAACACCACATAAGACACTTTCTTGTCCTCAGGACAAGCCATAACATGAAAGATCATCTATAGCTCTCTAATCCAATGATCAATTACATTTGGATCAAAGTCCCCCTTGAACTAAGGAGGATCATTCCACCTAAACTTAGTAAGACCTTGAAACACTTGAGGAACAACAATTCAATTTGCCTTAGCGGCCAATCAGGTCGCCTCAAGCTAAGCCAAAGCTGCCTGATGTTGTGGAGCTATGGTGGTACTTTTCTTATGCAGTGTAGTTGCCATTATCTCAAAAGCACGAGCAATCTGAGCACTGTTAAATGGAGGTTGAGGTGTAAGAAGAGTCCTAGGAAGTTTCACAATCCTACTCACCAAGCCAAAAACGTCAAAAGAAAGTAAATGAAGATCAAGATCCTCAATCAACAAGCAAAGTTCACACATCAATACATGAACATCACACAATAGAAACATAATAGACTTACTCCCCATAGGTTTGTTCCCAAACGACACGACCAGCTCTGATACCATGAATTTAACAACCTTGTATGTCATTACATGGAAACACAATAGACTTTGACGCGAAAAGATTTACTTTTACTCCTTATAAAAATTGTGAGTACAAACATGTCATATAAACATCACCCATAAAAGATCCTCAAAACATAAAACATAAAAGTACGTGTGTCCCAAGGCACTACATCATCAAAACATCATAAACAAATCTCAAGTTCCAACATTTTATCCATAAAAGGGAGAGGAAAATGATCTTTCCTCCAACATTTGTGGTAATCAATGCACATCCTCCATTCCATCCCGATTCTTAAGGGAATGAACTCATTTTTCATTTTTGATGACCATCATAACCCCTTTCTTTGGCACCACTTGCAAAGAGCTAACCTATGCACTATTGAAGATGGGGTATATCATGTTGGCTTAAGCACCTATTTCCTTACTACTTCTTTCATAATAGGATTAAGTCTTCTTTGAGGTTGACCAATTGGTTTAATTTTTTCCTCAAGCATAATCTTATGTATGCAAAATGATGGGCTATTACCTTTTAGATAGAAAATATTCCAGCCAATTTTTGTTATCCTTTTAGACTTTCACTAGTTTTTCTTCCTCCAACCCAAAAAGAGAACTACTAATAATGATTGGTTTTCCCTCATCCTCTTCTAGAAAAATATATTTCAAATGAGATGGAAGCATTTTCAGCTTTAGCTTGGTATTTTCTTCTTTCTTTTCACTTTTCACCTTTAATTCTTCAAATACTCCTTAATTAGGTTGAATTTCTTTGGAATTATCTAGTTGCAACAAGCTAACATTTAATTCCCTTGCATCCTCCTCATCCAAATTATCACAAGAATCTATTAAAGCCTATTGAAGAGGATTGTAAACTTACATTTGATCCCACTTGTAGTCAATCATTTCATCTACCATATCCGCCTTAAAAACAATTCAAATCATAATTTGGATAAGTCATGGCATCAAATATATTGAAGATAATTTCATCATCCCTTGCTTTGATAGTGAGCTTGCTTTCCCCCATATCAACTATAGTTTAGATGGTCAACATGAACGACCTTCCTAAAATGAGGGGGACTTTTGAATCCTCTTTGATATCCATCACTACAAAGTCCATCAGAAACACAAACTTATCTTCTTTCATAAGAACATCTTCAACAACACCATAAGGATATTTAATTGAACAATCCGCTAATTGTAAGGACATTCTTGTAGGCTTGATTTCTGAATCCCCAATTTGTGCGACCATGGAAAAATGTATCAAATTAATGTTAGCTCCTAAGTCCAATAAAATTTTTCCAATGGTACATGGAATAGTGGCACTTCCCAGATCCTTGGTCTTCGGAGGTAAAGTTCTTTGAATTATAGCACTACACCCCTCTTTGAGTGTGATTGTACCTCTATCAAAGTATATTTCTTCTTCTTGGTGAATAACTCTGATGTAAGCTCCATTGGAGCTTGTAGGCCTAGGATCTTCTTCATCAATGGATTCCTTTGCTCCTTGGAAAATGAATGGCAGCGGAATGGAGAAGGAAGAGAGAGAGAGGAGACGCCACTTCAAGGAGAAGATGAGTCTAGAAGAAGCTCACCACCATAGGAGGCCATGGATAAGAGATTGGGGGAAGAAGGAGATGAATGAAGGGAGAGGAAGAGAAGAGCACGGAATTTTGTGCTCTAACAGAGCTCTGAACTTTGAAGTTTAATTTTCAAATGATCAAAGTTGAAAAAAAATGCACACACATGACCTCTATTTATAGCCTAAGTGTCACACAAAATTGGAGGGAAATTCAAATTTCACTTGAATTTGAAATTGAATTTGTGGAGCCAAACTTTGGAGCCAAAATTTCACTAATTATGATTAGTGAATTTTAGTTATGGTTCAGCCCACTAATCCAAGATCAATTCCAAGATTCTCCACTAAGTGTGCTTAGGTGTCATGAGGCATGAAAATCATGAAGGACATGCACAAAGTGTGACTATATGATGTGGCAATGGGGTGTTGTAAGCAAATGCTCACCTCCCCCTCTAAAATTTAATTGGATTGGGATTCTACCAATTCAATTAAATTTATTTCCAACCACACACATCGAATATCCACTTAGTGCATGTGAAATTACAAAACTACCCCTAATACAAAAACTAGTCTAGGTGCCCTAGGGCTGAAAAATCCTATATTTCTAGGGTACTCTACCTACATTATGGAGCCCTAAATACAAGGCCCAAAAATAATGAAACCTTAATCTAATATTTACAAAGATAAGTGGGCTCGTACTTAGCCCATGGGCCCGAAATCTACCCTAAGGCTCATAAGAACCCTAGGGCCTTCTCTTGCATCTCTGGCCCAATCTACTTGGAGTTTTTCTATCCAATGCCCTTGCAGGGTAGGATTGCATCATTCCCTCCCCCTTGAAAAGGATTTGACCTCAAATCTCGAGGTTCTTGAAACTCTGGGCTTTTTTCCTCAGCACCTTTTTCTGTATTTTCATGTTGATTATTCCTACTGTCATACCCTAATTTTGTCCGGGGACCTTTGCTTGATGACATGCGACCTTTCTTTGGTCCTTGTGAGGTGCTTGGCACCCATCATTAGGCAATTTGTGAAATTCCAGGACATGCCGGAAAACCAAAAAATATTGATGCACAATCCGTAAGTTTCCGTGACACACCAGAAATCAAATGAAAGCATCGTTGCATAATTAAGTGAGATTCCGTAACATTCCGTAAGTCAAAAAGGGGATGATTATGTAATCCGCAAGGTTCCGTAACATTACGGAAAGAAAACAAGTATCGTTACGAGATTCGTAAGTTTCCGTAACTTTACGAAAAAAAGAATCACCAAAAAAGGTAAGGGGGGTGAACTTATCAAGATAAGGGTGTAAACAGCAATTCAAATCTAGGCCCTTCCAGAACATTTTGGAAGTTGGGTTGCTTAAGGAGGAAGCAACTGGGCGGCAGGCTCCTCCACGTTTTTGAAAAATGGTTTTCGGGGCTTCCGCTGCTTCCGTAATACTTCCGTAAAATTTCCGAAAACCTTGGGTAAGCATATTCCACTTAACATTGGTGAAAGGGAAGAGAAAAAAGATGAAAATCAAATTCGAAAACAGTTCTGTAAGGCTTCCGTAACTTTTCCATAAAATACGAAAAGGGGGGTGAACTTAGTAATTTGGTGCGCTTAGAAATCTTCTTCATTAAGTCTTTGGGCGGCAAGCACCTCCCTTTTTTTCTATAAATAGGGGAGGGGGGAGCTGTTTCAAAATGTTCAAGACCCCTTTGGCTATGCATTTCGGCTATTTTGGGCAAAAAACACGTTTTCGTGAAGAAAAATCGAGTCGAAGTGCTTCCGTAACGCTTCCGTAAGCGGTTCTGTGGAAATTCTTCATCGTTCTTCACCGTTCTTCATCCGTTCTTCGTTCGTTCTTCATTCTTCAACGGGTAAGTTTTCGAATCCGAGACTTTCAATTCATTTCTTGTTTTTTTAAACTTTCATCTTTATTTCGTTCATTTTCGATTTCTTTTCTTCTGTCTTTAACGCGCTTTTACCGTTTATTTAAGCCGTTTTCTCACCTAATAAATGATAAAATGAATTTCAACCGATCATTTGTGTTGTAATCTCATTTAATCACTTTTAAAACGAAATCTAACCGATCGTTCACGCTATAACCTCGGTTAAACCAAAAAAAGTAAAATAATCAAAATATCTTGAAAAATAATAATAAAATAATCAAAATATCTTCGAATAAAATAATCAAAAAAATCAATCGGACATTTTTCTTTGGAAGTTTCCTTGAATGAATTGATTAATAACTAAAGTTAAACTAAGACTAAAATCAACTCACAAATCAAGTTTTGTCCGAAAAATCACTAAAAACCGTTTTAAGGTCCAACGCCTTAAGCGGTCCTCTTTGCTTTTATCGGTTAACATGGACCGTTCAAAAGCATAAAATCAACATGTAAGTTTACCGCTTTTGCAAGAACTACGTAGGTCTGATTTCCTCATCGCAATTGAGGATACGTAGGAGCAAAAGCCCCGCTTTTGTCGACCACCCCGAGAGATCGTTAATGGTCCAACACCTTAACGTTTCTCTCCTTTCAAAATCAAAAGATCATTTAATGGTCCAACACCTCAAATGACCTTTTTGTTCAATCAAAATATATCTTGCAAAAAGATAAAAAACAACTTAACCAAACACTTTGTTCCGAAAGAACTACGTAGGTCTGATTTTCTCATCCCAATTGAGGAATACGTAGGAGCAAAGGGAAACACCCTTGTCGACCACAAAAAGAGAAAAAATATAAAAAGGGTATAAAGGATATAAGGACATAAAAGGGAACGTAAAAATCAAAGTCATGTTTGCATATTCGATTAAAGGCTGCCGTCCCTTGTGACGGACGTATGGGGTGCTAATACCTTCCCCGCGCGTAAATACAACTCCCGAGCCTTTCACTTAAAAGTTCGTAGATCGCGTCTTTTCCGGTTTTTCCGACGTTTTCCTCAAATAAACGTTGGTGGCGACTCCGCGCGTATTCCTTTCGTGGAACACGCATCCCGCGAGTCACGCGTCGCCCTCCCGCCGAAGGGTAGGTTGCGACAGTTGGCGACTCCACTGGGGATTGTTTTTTAGAGAGTTAGGCCATTTAATCTTGTGCAATGTTTTACCGTGACTTACCCCTTTGTTGGTTTCCTTTCATTATGTTCTTGTGTATATAAACTCTTTGTTGCTTTTAGTGCGTTTTAAATGTATGCATGAAGTAAATATTTATTCATTTGATGCACACAAACACCAACACTATTTGCACACACTGTGAGTGAAAAAGGGCCCTATACCCGGGTTCATGGGAGCATAAGGAGTGGAGGTGAATCTGTGATCATGCTAGGTCTCCGACTTGCTTGATTACAGTGAACCCTCATCTAGAGCTTTTCTCTTTGAAAACTTATTGTTGCTAGTAGTCCCTACTGCTGCAGTATGTTCTTCGAAGGGGATGATACCTCTAGAAACCATCAAGAGAGATATGACTACCTTGGGGGTTATCACTAAAAGCCTAGTTAGCTCTCTCCCTTATAGGTCCCTTAAATAGGGGCACGGAGCAAACACGCTGCGTGCCATTTTTCACACTGCCATGCATAAGTATCATATACCCTTTTGCTTATATTTGTTTGTGAATATTGTCGTACTATGTACATCCCCGTGTTGTGCCTTTCGCATATGCATCATGCGTGGGTTTCGTCTTTGATCCCCTCACTTTAGCAAACCGACGGAGGGTCCGTGTCGCCTTCTTAAAAAACATACGTTGGGTGCCATGTTGCCCAAACGTTGTATCCAAGAAGGAAACAATTTCTCGGGCTCCCGTATTCGTAAATTGCATCTGTGTCATATGCATTTCTTCATGCATTCATCCATTCCACCCATGATAGATGTAGGAGTTTTGTTTCGCACTAGATTTTATTTCACTTTAGTAAAACATGGGATCAAGTCAAAAGCCTTCGCTTAAAAAGAGGTTCTATCAAGTCAAAATCAAGAGCTTAGAGGTCACCAGTTTACGAAAGTTGGGGCAATTAATGGGTCAACTTCAACGGCAAGCCTTCCGCAAAGCCTATGGTAAGATTTGGGACCTAGCTAGGGTAGAAGTCTCCATGGAACCGATTGCATCCCTTTCCCAGTATTATGACCAGCCCCTAAGGTGCTTCACATTTGAGGACTTCCAGCTAGTGCCGACTGTGAAAGAGTTTGAAGAAATCCTGGGATGCCCACTAGGAGGAAGGAAGCCATATCTTTTCTATGGGTTCTATCCCTCCACGACAAGAGTTGCCAAGGTGGTGAAAATCTCAGCACAAGAGTTGGACCGTGTAAAGCAAAACAGGAATGGGGTAGTCGGAGTACCAAGGAAGTGTTTGGAGGAAAGGGCAAAGGCCTTGGCAAATCAAGGCGAATGGGCTTTCTTTTATTGACATCTTGGTGCTTTTGATCTTTGGAGTTGTCCTCTTTCCGAATATGGAAGGGTTAGTGGACCTAGCAGCGATTGACGCTTTCCTCGCCTTTCATCATGGCAAGGAAAGCCCGGTCGTCGCCATTTTGGCCGTGTATGACACGTTCGACCGGGGATGTGAAAAGAGCGGCGCAAGAATTGTTTGTTGTGCACCAACTCTTGGCTAGCATGGAGGGGCGTCTGTTAAATGGTTCCCTCGCTAGAAGGAAGGAAGAATCAGGATTCTATCTTCATGCGAAGGATGTCCCATGAGAGGAGTGCCATCAGACAAAAGCATCACGCCTTTCATCGCACGAGGTTTCAGTGACCACAACGCGAGGGTACTCCAAGGAGTTCGCAAGGCATGGGATGCGGCGTGAAGAAAGGACAGAGAGCTTAGGGGAAGCAGTAATGGGATCATCGGCGGCTATCATAAGTGGCTGAGAGTCCGAACACAAGGACTGGATTGGCTCCCAAATCTAAAGACTGTGAGAGACGATGAGGTTAAAGCTTCGGAAGAAAGTGATGAGGTACAAGCCCTAAAGGCAGAGCTTGAAAGAGCCTGGGTAGTCGAAGAGAAGTTCAAGTCCATAGCCATCAAAGTCTGAAAAGAGTATGATGAACTAAGGGATGTCAATATGGCCACCGATGAAGCCTTGGAATGAGAAACCAAGAAGGCCCGAAAGGAAGAACACGACCAAAGCAAAGTTTTGAGGGGCTTTATAGGGCAGCAATAGTGAGCTCAAGCTCCGAAGAGGTGAAAGGAATCATCACGGGTCAAAGGCATGATCTTGAAGGACGAGCTAAAGGTTTGCCTTAGGTCGAAAAGAAATTTGTCCCAACAGTTAAGCGAGACTGAAGGGAATATGTGGGCCATCATCGATAAGTGCAAAGAGAAGCTAAATCTAGCGGCGACTCACGAGCAAAGGCTAGAGGATGAGTACGCCAAGATATCAGCAGAAAGGGAAGCAAGGGAAAGGGTAATTGATTCATTGCACCAAGAGGCAACAATGTGGACGGACCGATTTGCTCTTACTTTGAACAGGAGTCAAGAACTTCCCCCATTACTAGCCAAGGCCAAAGCAGTGGCGGACACCTACTCCGCCCCCGAGGAGATCCACGGACTTCTCAGCTATTGTCAGCATATGATAGACTTAATGGACCATATGATTAGAAACCGCTAGGAAGTTTGTATTGTCGCTCAGATCTTGACTAGTTATAACTTTTTGAAAAAAATGAGTTTATCCCACGTTTTTACTCCAAAAATCCGTGCGAATCAAGTCACTCCCACATTTTATCTCTAGCATGCATTGTATGTTGGTCTCGTCCTTTGTCACGGGAAGCCGGAAGGTTCATATCACCTTCTTAATTGTACACATGGGGCACTGCGCCCCCAAATGCGCAAGTAAGAAGAGATAATTTTCCGGGCTCTCGTGTCCGTAAAATGCATTCATATCATGCATCGCATAAGCATCTCTTCATAACATCATAATGAACATATCGTTCCTGCATTTGTCCGTTATCATATTCCAGCCTCACATTTTGCATGAGTCATGGCATCATCATGCATATGCGTTCAACAAACTTTTTGATCTGCAAAATTGCATACCATTTGTTTTCATGTTTGCTCATCCTTGTGTTTTCCTCTACAAAAACAAAAAAGGGGAAGCGTGAAACTTCACTCTACATTCTTAGTTGCATGTGTTAGGCACCATGAGCCAACCATGTTGGGATCATAAACCCATTTCTAAAAAAAAAAAAAAACACACAACAACAAAACAAAATAATTGAACATGGTACCTAATGCATGGTTAACTAGGAAATGGTGTTTCTTCGGGCATCTCAATTTCATAATTACATTTTCCGTGCATAAGCTTAAAGTATGCCCGAGTCATTCATCCCTATGAGATGTTGTTGAAGTATTGGCGATCAGAATTGCCATTCCTTGGATTATAGGGTTGAACCAAGCTCATGCTTTTACAAAAAGGTTCATCAAGTCAAGTTGAAATATGGAAGTAACCGTCTTGCAAAATTGGGGCAAAAGATGAATCGAGTCACATCACTGCTTCATCTACTGCCAAACATATTTAGGATTATTGATGTCCTTGTTACTTCCAGTTTCACCTTGACAAAGATGTCATGGACCATGTTGAAAATCTAAATTGATTCAACCCCATATCCTGCGTAAAAATTCGCAATACTTCAACTGTACATCATTCGCATACATCCATGCTTTTCATTGGTTGCATTGCTCATTGCATTCTTTCCTTGAAAAATAAAATAAAATGAACTTAATCATTGTTATCAAAAAAAAAAAAAACATGCTTTACGGCGTCCTCACCGAACTTGTGACGGAGCTAGAGTAATGGGTGAAGTAGAGGAGATACAAGAGAAGATGAAGGCCGACATGGAGGCCATTAAAGAGAAAATGGCCACAATGATGAGCGTGAAGAAGATAATGGAAGCCAATGCAGTTGCAATTGCCGCTACCAGCGTTGTTGCTAAGGTGAACCTGATGTCCCCATCCGGCATCAACCAAATGAATCATCCAACCTCAGATATGGTAGGCAAAGATTTGGGAAGTACGGGCAGCCCCCATAATGTACAAATTCAAAACGAGCACGCCTTCCCGCCATATGGCTTGCCTCTCAACTATACGCCACCCAAAGTGGCGTACACTCCCAATAAGAATGTCAATAACTCCACTCCTATACCCATTGAGAGCCAACAACCCCAAACTGATCATGCACATGTCTCTTAAACCGTGGGGGGGACACATGAAATTCCCCACCACAATCTAGCCGACTTCGAGCCTTGCCTCGGATATGCCACGGAAGGGCAAGCAGTTGGTGGTATACCCCTACAAAACCCTTTGGAAGGCCCTCAGTATCACCCACAACTACACCTCTTGCATTCCACGACAAGTAAAAACCCTCACGCTATGGCAGAAATGGGAAGGTTGGATCATCTAGAGGAAAGGCTCAGGGCCATTGAAGGAGGTGAAGATTATGCCTTTGCTAACCTAAAAGAGTTGTTCCTAGAACCCAATATCATCACCCCTCCCAAGTTCAAGGTGCTGGACCTTGACAAGTACAAGGGGACTACTTGTCCCAAGAACCATCTAAAGATGTATTTTCAGAAGATGGGGGAATATGCAAAAGATGAGGAATTGCTAATACATTCCTTCCAAGAAAGTCTTACTGGGGTAGCTGTTACCTGGTACACTAACTTGGAATCTTCCCGAGTCCATTCTTGGAAGGACCTAATGGTTGCCTTTGTTAGGCAGTATCAGTACAATTTTGATATGGTTCCGGATAGGATGCAACTACAGAACATTTGCAAAAAGGGGGACGGATCTTTCAAAGAACACGCCCAAAAGGTGGAGGGATCTGGCGGCCCAGGTGGTACCCCCAATGATGGAAAGGGAGACGATGATCGTGATGGTAGACACATTATCGATACTCTACTATGAAAAGATGGTGGGCTACGCACCCTCAAAGCTTTGCGGATTTGGTCTTCGCCAGTGAAAGGATCGATGTGGGTCCGAAAAGAGGCAAATTTGATCATCCTACTAGGACGACTGAGAAAACTGGGGCAAATGAAGAGGGTGAGAAAGAGGGAGAAACCCATGCTGTGACTGCCATTCCTATACGGCCAAGTTTCCCACCAAACCCAACAATGTCATTACTCAGTCAATAACAAACCTCCTCCTTACCCACGACCCAGTTATCCACAAAGGCCATCCCTAAATCAACCACAAAGCCTGTCTACCGCACTTCCAATGACGAAGACCACCTTTAGCACAAACCAAAAAAAAAAAAAAACACCAACAAAAAGGAATTTTGCAGCAAAAAGCTTGTAGGGTTCACCCCAAATTCCGTTGTCATATGCTAAACTTGATCCCATATCCACTCGATAATTCAATGGTAGCCATAACCCCAACCAAGGTTCCTCAACCTCCATTTTTCTAAGGATACGACTCGAACGCAACGTGTGCTTGTCGCAGAGAAGCCCCGGGGCATTCCATTGAGCATTGTATGACCCCGAAGCATAAAGTGTGAAGTCTAATTGATACGGGCTGGCTGAAATTTGAGGAGAATCGCTTGTTGAATCCTAACATTGACAAGCAACACCATACATGGGGCAATTCTGGAAGCTGTTGTTATGACTCATCAGGATTTTCAAGTTTATGCCATAAACCACAGTTACAATGCTAAATGATATGGATAAAATGGACATCCTCTCACGAACACATCTTTGCTTATTCAACTTCCACCGGAATGTGAGTGTAAGCCATTGGTCTGTTTGCTCAAGCAACCTGCGCTCCTGAGTGTTGACTTCCAAGACCGTTCAATCAGAGATTACTCATCTTGCACGTTGGGGGGGTGTCGTAAAATGACGAGTAAAGTAAAAGTAAAAAAAAAAAAACAAAAAAACAAAAAAAGAAGAGAGGGCATTTGATTGACTGTGTTTTCAAGTAAAAATATAGACGTTCATGTGACCTCATTTTATCATTCTGGAAAGTTTGTCTTCTTAGAGAAGCGAGTTGTCAAGAATAGGATGTTGGACAAATGGCCTCAGTTATCTTAAGAAAGGGGGGGTTGAATTAAGATGCAAAGACTATTCCCCAATTGAACTATCACTCTTTCTTTTTGGATTAACAATGCACCCTTAACATGAATTACTCAAAAGACAAATCAAAATAAACTTCTTTAAAGCAAAAGATAAATAGCAATAAAAGAAGTTTAAAGGAAGAGAGGAATGCAAACTTGATTTATACTGGTTCGGCCACTTCCCGCGCCTACGTCCAGTCCTCAAGAAACCCACTTGAGATTTTCCACTCTCTTTGTAAAACTCCTTTTACAAAGTCTGAACCACACAGGGACAACCCTTCCCTTGTGTTCAAGAATCCTCTACAATAAGAGACTCTCAGTCTCTTAATCCCTTTTCAGAAGTAAGAAGAAGAGAAGAAGAAATCTCTCTTAAAAGGGATAGATTGTACAATGAAGACCAATCAAAATTCCTTATTGAATATGCAAGTGGTTGACCAAGGAATCTTTTTGAGAGGATAAGACAGTTCAGTTCAGAAAAACTCTTAATCTTTTGAGAGGATAAACTTTGTGGGCAATGAAAACTCTCTTTAAATTCGTGTTTCCAAGTCACCTTTGATGGCCATTCATAAACCATTTGAATAGATGTGACTCTTGGAAATTATTTTCTGAAAATCTCCTCTGGTAATCGATTACAAGACTTGTGTAATAGATCACAGGCTTTAAAATTTGAATAAATTGCTGGTAATCAATTACCATCCATGTGTAATCGATTACACATTATAAATTTTGAATTCAAATTTCTAGTGACTGTTATAAACATTTTCAGCTGCTGGTAATCGATTACCGGAGAGCAAATCTCAATTTGAAATGATAGAATTCTTTGGTCAAACCTTTTGTTTTTTCAATTTGGAAACTTCTTCCAAAAGATTCTAGAAATCAACTTGATCATATATCTTGACTTTCTTGGATTCTTGTCTTGAATAAAACTTAGAAGCACTTGATCCTTTAGCATCATCAAGACATCAAAACATCTTGCTTCTACATAGGAGTCATTTGACTTAATCCATCAGCTGAAAAATCCTTCAACTATTTCTCGTCCTTGGAAAATTCTTTTTGCAAGAATCAATTGCGTCTTTCATTCTTCCTCACTACGAGGTTGTGAAAACAAGACAACAATTGGTACCTCTAAGCCCTACATTGGGGCAATGAAAGGCCCCATGCATAAACCTCAAACGAACCTAGGGGCAGATTAGAAGTTCTCACTCAATAGGTTCCCAACTACAAGGTCATGACGAAAGACAACGATTGGTACCTCAAAGCCTTACACTGGGGCAATGAGGGGCACCGTGCATGAGCCTCAAGTGAACATAGGGGCCGATCAAAAGTTCTCACCCATCGATGTTTTTAACAAAAAAAAGGGGACAAACCCTAGGATTTCAATGGATTGATTAAACATCAAACGACTCCATTGCCGTCACTCCAAAATGGTCAAGTGACTAAATCAAAAAGAACATACACTCTGAGGGAGTTCCCGGAGAGATTTGCAAAAGGATAGGATGAGGTTGCATGAATTATCACCTTTTTCAAAAGGGCAGTCAATCTGTGTTTTTCCAAAAAAAAAAAAATCAAATCAAAATCAAAATCACAAAATAGGGAAAGAATGCCATAAACATTGTACAACTTTCCATTACATTGCATTGTTTCATATAAAGTCCGCATTTACCCAAATTTCACAACAAAGGTTGCATGCATTTGCATCCCTCAAAATCATGTTAACTACATAGATTCCCTACATCTAAATGTCCAAATCTTTTGAATTTGGGATGACCGGCTCTCTCGATGAGTCGATCTCTTGCTTTCTCATAAGGATGGACCCTCGGGTACTAGTACCCTGGTCTTCAGATGACTACACTCCTCGCCAACAGAGGGCTGCACGCCCTTACCTTAAGAGGACTGTGTGTCCTCACTTTCAGAGGACTGCATGTCCTCACCTTCAGAGGGCTACACGTCCTCGCCATCAGAGGACTGCGTGTCCTCACCTTCAGAGGGCTACACGCCCTCGCCATTAGAGGACTGCACGTCCTCGCCTTGAGAGGGCTACTCGCCCTTGCCTTGGGTACTAGTTACCCTCACCTTCAGAGGACTACATGTCCTCACCTTCGTAGGGCTACACGCCCTCACCTTTAGAGGACCACACGTCCTCACCTTCAGAGGGCTACACGCCCTCGCCATCAGAGGACTGCATGTCCTCACCTTCGTAGGGCTACACGCCCTCACCTTTAGAGGACTACACGTCCTCGCCAACAGAGGGCTACACGCCTTCACCTTTAGAGGACTACACGTCCTCGCCAACAGAGGGCTGCACGCCCTCACCTTGAGAGGACTACACGCCCTCACCTCCAGAGGACTATACATCCTCGCCTTGAGAGGGTTGCACGCCCTCACCTTTAGAGGGCTACGTGTCCTCATTTTCAGTGTGCTCCACATCCGCACCTTAAGAGAATTTAAGGTCCTCTATCCTTAAATGCTTAACCAAGACTTGCACTCCCGGTTAAGGGACCAGTAGTTTCCTTTTAACGGTTCCTGGGCCACCCCCTGATATTGGAGGACGGCCAACTGTGTGAGCACAACCAGAGAGGGAGGCTATCACACAGCTACTATGCATACCGGGGCAAGATTTCACCCGTGCCGCTGCAAAGAGACGAGTGCGGATCATGCGCACCAACATGACCACTCTTACACAGATATAGATGACATTGCTACTTAGCAACATTCTGCCCAGCGACCGCAATGCCAATCTCCCCCTGCAAAAGTATCAGTTGGTCTGTGTCGTCCCGACATGGGTAAGTATGCATATGGTTCAACTGATTTCTGATACCATCTATTGTTTGTAGGGATCGCACCCACAAAGACACCCAGTGGACCTGAAGAAGTCCAACAGGGCCCTGGGGTTTCCAGCTCTGGTTACGGGCCTCTGTCGGCCCTACAGGGCGCCCGTTCCCCCCAGCAAGTTCATGTCGTCGTGGCATAGTTCTAGGGAGTGCCTGTCGCCCCCAGCAAGGTCATCAGGTCCCCCCTACCAATCGAGCTTTCATCAAGAAGTTCTGCGTCTCCAGGCAGGCGCAGGGCGAAACACCACAGCAGCCTGGCGATGGCCGGCAGCGGGCAACAGACGCACCGCCATCACCTCTAGAGTTCACCTCTGCTCATCCACAAAAAGGTTTGAGTATTGCCTACACCACATGGCCGACCAATAGGCGACCAAGTCCAAAGCCAAAGGTAAGCAAAGTACTAGGTCAGTGACCGACAAGTCATAAGGCGTCCAGCTCAAGACGTTAAAGAAGCGCTACTAGGAGGCAACCTAGTACCTTTTAAATTTCTGTCTGCTATTTGATCACTTTTTATAGTAGGACGCACCTAGTTGCTCATGATCCTGGGAATTTAAATAAAACAAGCGCAAGCTCGGAAGGTAGTCATACCTTACAAAACATATATATGTATGTTTAGGTAGTGAAAATACCTTAGATATGCATGTATGTAAACAAAAAAACACTTCACAAAATATATATATGTATGTTTAGGTAGAAAAATACCTTAGATATGCATGTATGTAAACAAAAAACACTTCACAAAATATATATATGTATGTTTAGGTAGAAAGATACCTTAGATATGCATGTATGTAAACAAAAAATACTTCACAAAATATATATGTATGTTTAGGTAGAAAGATACCTTGGATATGCATGTATATAGCAAAAATACCTTACAAAACATATATATGTATGTTTAGGTAGCAAGATACCTTGGATATGCATGTATATAGCAAAATACCTCATGAAAAAAAAAAGAGAAGAAAAAAAAACAAACAAGAAAAAGAAATAAACAAATAAAAAAAAAGAAGAAAAAAAAGAGAGAAAAAAGAAAAATAAGTTGTCTAGCTGAAAAACCAACATGCTTTTGAAAAGAGATGACTTCCAACTTTTCTTTGAAGAAAAATTCGCTGATCATAGCTAGTTTTTGGAAAAAAAAATGTGTGTACACCTGAAGGGTGAATGCTGTGAAATTTTCCCGGACGCCCGAAATGGACTTGGATGAATGCACAAATGGATAAAAGAACATATTTTGGAAACATTGGGTTGACTAAAATAGAGGAAATGAATCCTGAGCCCTAGCATCACATGACCATAAAAATTTGACACTTGAGTGTCCGCATAGGTGCATGCATGACCAGTTTTGCATAAAGTTTCCAAATCATCATTTTTGCATTTGTGTCATGGAAATAATGTGGGGCACCCCTTTTATCCTTGAGCCAAACCAAACCCCGACATGTATCATGTCTAGCCATTCTACAAACCTTGAGCCAAAATCATGACTCACTATAATCCTTACCCTCGGAAGCAAAAAAGGAAAGAAGGAAAATTTCCAATCAAAGAGAAAGCAAAAAGAAAAGAAAGGAAATTCCCAATCAAAGAGTGGGAGAAAGCAAAAAGAAAAGAAAGGAAATTCCCAATCAAAGAATGGGAGAAAGTAAAAAAAAAAAAAGAAGTAAAAGGAAGGAAAGAAAGCTCCTGATCAAGGATCGAAAGAAATCAGAAGAAATGTGCAGAAAGGTCTTTGGACCAGACAATATCTGAACAGTACAGAATTGTCACCAAATAAACAAAAAAGGGAAAGGGAACCATGACCTGAAAGTGGTCTTCTCCCTTCGATTACCAACCAAAATCCTGTGCGTCGGTGACTTGTCCGCCTCGCGCAAAACAAAAACAGAAAAGAAGAAAAAACCAACAAAAAATCAAAAGCCAAAAACACACAAAAGCCGAAAAAACCACCAAAAGAACCCATTTCCAAGGGAAGTCCTATTGATCCATGATCACACGTGTAATCTTTGATTTGATAGGAAATAATTCGCAAAGTCAAGTCGTGACATATCTATGGTTCGGAATTAGGATAAAACACTTACCTGTGCGAGATTGATACACTTTGAGTGGATTTCTTCTATTTTTGTCGAACCCAGTGTTTCCTCTAAATGGTCATTTAGAAACGAAATGCTAACATCCAAAATCTCATTTATGGTTGTGGGGGATTTCATCAACATACTCTCCTTCCCCGGTAAAAGCATTGTTCTTTTCACTCGAAAAAAAAGCATATGCTGCTCTAATCAGTTGGAATATTTGTCTCTTTACTAAAGCATGTTTGCATTTTTAGTGAAGAAAACACCGAGACTTTTTCAAGTCTCACAAGTTATCTAGAACTACGTAGGTCTGAGTTCCTCATTGGAGGATACGTAGGAGCAAGAGCCTTGCTTTTGTCGGCCGCCCTCCAGAACTACGTAGGTCTGAGTTCCTCATTAGAGGATACGTAGGAGCAAGAGCCTCGCTTTTGTCGACCACACCACCTTTTGTTGTCATGACCCAAGAGCTGGTAGCCCGCGGAGACACCTTACGGTTATCCGCACCTCGTCATTCAGTGACCCCAAGTGTGATTGATGAGCAGAGGCCAATGTGGTCATCTGCGCCTTTTCCGGAGATGTCAGCATTTTCCGATGGAGACTTTTCAAGTCTCACAAGTTATCCAGAACTACGTAGGTCTGAGTTCCTCATTGGAGGATACGTAGGAGCAAGAGCCTTGCTTTTGTCGGCCGCCCCATAATCTTTGTCATACTGACCCTGAGGTCATGTGACATGCACCCTTGTATCATCCAGAGGCGGCGGGCCCGATGATACGCGGAGATACCTTACGATTATCCGCACCCTTTTGTCATCCAGAGGCGGCGGGCCCGATGATACGCGGAGATACCTTACGGTTATCCGCACCCTTTTGTCATCCAGAGGCGGCGGGCCCGATGACAAGCAGAGACCAAGTTTGGTCATTCTGCACCCTTGTATCATCCAGAGGCGGCGGGCCCGATGATACGCAGAGATACCTTACGGTTATCCGCACCCTTTTGTCATCCAGAGGCGGCGGGCCCGATGACAAGCAGAGACCAAGTTTGGTCATTCTGCACCCTTGTATCATCCAGAGGCGGCGGGCCCGATGATACGCGGAGATACCTTACGGTTATCCGCACCCTTTTGTCATCCAGAGGCGGCGGGCCCGATGACAAGCAGAGACCAAGTTTGGTCATTCTGCACCCTTGTATCATCCAGAGGCGGTGGGCCCGATGATACGCGGAGATACCTTACGGTTATCCGCACCCTTTTGTCATCCAGAGGCGGCGGGCCCGATGACAAGCAGAGACCAAATTTGGTCATTCTGCATCCTTGTATCATCCAGAGGCGGCGGGCCCGATGATACGCGGAGATACCTTACGGTTATCCGCACCCTTTTGTCATCCAGAGGCGTCGGGCCCGATGACAAGCAGAGACCAAATTTGGTCATTCTACACCCTTGTATCATCCAGAGGCGGCGGGCCCGATGACAAGCAGAGACCAAATTTGGTCATTCTGCACCCTTGTATCATCCAGAGGCGGCGGGCCCGATGATACGCGGAGATACCTTACGGTTATCCGCACCCTTTTGTCATCCAGAGGCGGCGGGCCCGATGACAAGCAGAGACCGAATTTGGTCATTCTGCACCCTTGTATTATCCAGAGGCGGCGGGCCCGATGATACGCGGAGATACCTTACGGTTATCCGCACCCTTTTGTCATCCAGAGGCGGCGGGCCCGATGACAAGCAGAGACCGAATTTGGTCATTCTGCACCCTTGTATTATCTAGAGGCGGCGGGCCCGATGATACGCGGAGATACCTTACGGTTATCCGCACCCTTTTGTCATCCAGAGGCGGCGGGCCCGATGACAAGCAGAGACCAAGTTTGGTCATTCTGCACCCTTGTATCATCCAGAGGCGGCGGGCCCGATGATACGCGGAAATACCCGAGTGGTTATCCGTATAAACATTCTTTTGCTATCTGTAAGACAGAACGCTTGATAGCATGCAGAGGCTGACATAGTCTTCTGCACCTTTTGTTCCTCCGGGAACAACAAGTCATTTACATGCGGAAATTTCATGGTCACCCGCGACTCTCGTCAACCGAGAGGAGCGAAATTAGTGTCATACCCTAATTTTCGTCCGGGGACCTTTGCTTGATGACATGCGACCTTTCTTTGGTCCTTGTGAGGTGCTTGGCACCCATCATTAGGCAATTTGTGAAATTCTAGGAACGACAAGTCATGGTCACCCGCGACTCTCGTCAACCGAGAGGATCGAAATTAGTGTCATACCCTAATTTTCGTCCGGGGACCTTTGCTTGATGACATGCGACCTTTCTTTGGTCCTTGTGAGGTGCTTGGCACCCATCATTAGGCAATTTGTGAAATTCTAGGAACGACAAGTCATGGTCACCCGCGACTCTCGTCAACCGAGAGGATCGAAATTAGTGTCATACCCTAATTTTCCTCCGGGGACCTTTGCTTGATGACATGCGACCTTTCTTTGGTCCTTGTGAGGTGCTTGGCACCCATCATTAGGCAATTTGTGAAATTCCGGGAACAACAAGTCATTTGCATGTGGAGATTTTATGGTCACCCGCAACTCTCGTCAACCGAGAGGAACGAAATTAGTGTCTTATCTTTACTTCCCTTTTATCTCCAATAAAAGACAAGTAAAGAGGGGCAACTGTCATACCCTAATTTCGTTCGGGGACCTTTGCTTGATGACATGCGACCTTTCTTTGGTCCTTGTGAGGTGCTTGGCACCCATCATTAGGCAATTTGTGAAATTCCAGGACATGCCGGAAAACCAAAAAATATTGATGCACAATCCGTAAGTTTCCGTGACACACCGGAAATCAAATGAAAGCATCGTTGCATAATTAAGTGAGATTCCGTAACATTCCGTAAGTCAAAAAGGGGATGATTATGTAATCCGCAAGGTTCCGTAACATTACGGAAAGAAAACAAGTATCGTTACGAGATTCGTAAGTTTCCGTAACTTTATGAAAAAAAGAATCACCAAAAAAGGTAAGGGGGGTGAACTTATCAAGATAAGGGTGTAAACAGCAATTCAAATCTAGGCCCTTCCAGAACATTTTGGAAGTTGGGTTGCTTAAGGAGGAAGCAACTGGGCGGCAGGCTCCTCCACGTTTTTGAAAAATGGTTTTCGGGGCTTCCGCGGCTTCCGTAATACTTCCGTAAAATTTCCGAAAACCTTGGGTAAGCATATTCCACTTAACATTGGTGAAAGGGAAGAGAAAAAAGATGAAAATCAAATTCGAAAACAGTTATGTAAGGCTTCCGTAACTTTTCCATAAAATACGAAAAGGGGGGTGAACTTAGTAATTTGGTGCGCTTAGAAATCTTCTTCATTAAGTCTTTGGGCGGCAAGCACCTCCCTTTTTTTCTATAAATAGGGGAGGGGGGAGCTGTTTCAAAATGTTCAAGACCCCTTTGGCTATGCATTTCGGCTATTTTGGGCAAAAAACACGTTTTCGTGAAGAAAAATCGAGTCGAAGTGCTTCCGTAACGCTTCCGTAAGCGGTTCTGTGGAAATTCTTCATCGTTCTTCACCGTTCTTCATCCGTTCTTCGTTCGTTCTTCATTCTTCAACGGGTAAGTTTTCGAATCCGAGACTTTCAATTCATTTCTTGTTTTTTTTAAACTTTCATCTTTATTTCGTTCATTTTCGATTTCTTTTCTTCTGTCTTTAACGCGCTTTTACCGTTTATTTAAGCCGTTTTCTCACCTAATAAATGATAAAATGAATTTCAACCGATCATTTGTGTTGTAATCTCATTTAATCACTTTTAAAACGAAATCTAACCGATCGTTCACGCTATAACCTCGGTTAAACCAAAAAAAGTAAAATAATCAAAATATCTTGAAAAATAATAATAAAATAATCAAAATATCTTCGAATAAAATAATCAAAAAAATCAATCGGACATTTTTCTTTGGAAGTTTCCTTGAATGAATTGATTAATAACTAAAGTTAAACTAAGACTAAAATCAACTCACAAATCAAGTTTTGTCCGAAAAATCACTAAAAACCGTTTTAAGGTCCAACGCCTTAAGCGGTCCTCTTTGCTTTTATCGGTTAACATGGACCGTTCAAAAGCATAAAATCAACATGTAAGTTTACCGCTTTTGCAAGAACTACGTAGGTCTGATTTCCTCATCGCAATTGAGGATACGTAGGAGCAAAAGCCCCGCTTTTGTCGACCACCCCGAGAGATCGTTAATGGTCCAACACCTTAACGTTTCTCTCCTTTCAAAATCAAAAGATCATTTAATGGTCCAACACCTCAAATGACCTTTTTGTTCAATCAAAATATATCTTGCAAAAAGATAAAAAACAACTTAACCAAACACTTTGTTCCGAAAGAACTACGTAGGTCTGATTTTCTCATCCCAATTGAGGAATACGTAGGAGCAAAGGGAAACACCCTTGTCGACCACAAAAAGAGAAAAAATATAAAAAGGGTATAAAGGATATAAGGACATAAAAGGGAACGTAAAAATCAAAGTCATGTTTGCATATTCGATTAAAGGCTGCCGTCCCTTGTGACGGACGTATGGGGTGCTAATACCTTCCCCGCGCGTAAATACAACTCCCGAGCCTTTCACTTAAAAGTTCGTAGATCGCGTCTTTTCCGGTTTTTCCGACGTTTTCCTCAAATAAACGTTGGTGGCGACTCCGCGCGTATTCCTTTCGTGGAACACGCATCCCGCGAGTCACGCGTCGCCCTCCCGCCGAAGGGTAGGTTGCGACACCTACCAAAAAGTATGACAAACCTAAGGTGTCTCATATGAGTGCCTAAGTTTGTATTGAAACTAAAAATAAGAACAAACCTACCTAATGAGTCCCTATGTACACAAATGATGAAGATGTTGGGTGCACGAGTGATTTTACAAAAGAGTGTTGCACCACCCAAAGCGTTCATCACACCACCTATTTTAGGGATTTGGTGTCTAATAATACCTATTTTGGGCACCAACAAAGCACAAGGATTTAATCTCTTGCGAACCAAACCCTCATCCAACAACTCCTTTACTTGAGGAATAAACTCAAGCCTAAGAGATGTGACAATGCTAACAAGTGTCTTTTTACAAAGGAGAAAATGTGGAGGTTGTCTAAGAAGGGAAATTTCTTTAATATTTGTCTTTATTTCAAAATGTCTTTCCTTCTTAGCTAACCTCTTGGAGGAGACACTTACCTCCTTACACTCCTCCTTAAGCATTAAAGGTTGTCCTTCTTCTTGGGGGTAGATCTCTTCACTAGATTCTTCCCCTTTTGCTTCTTCACTTTTACTAGAGGAAGGTGAAGTAGTAGCCTCATCTTGGCTACTATAAATGTCTTGGCCCATCATAATCATGGTTTTCTTGGTGGGGCATTGAGAAGTAATGTGTCCTCTTCCAAGACATTTAAAGCACTTCATGGAGCTAGTCTTCTCTTGCATACTAGCCTTAAGGGGTTGCTTTTCTATTGTCTTCCCCTTATCATCTTTGGGCTTAGAAGGTCTCACCCCTAAGATTCCTTGACCTTGGTCTTTCTTTGGATAAGAGTGAGAGCCATAAGATTTTGAAGTAGACTTCCTTTTAAGTTGTTGCTCTACCCTTATTTCCCAATCTAAATTAGCCTCTACATTGTCCTTCCCATGGAAGTATGGGAGTTTAATGTTAACCTCTTGAGGCTTTCTTTCATTTTCTCTCCTATGGGAGTGAGGTCTAAGATGTGACCTATGCCTTCCTTCATAATAGTCACGAAGTTCTTCACTTAGGCTCTTGCAAGAGTTATGACTACCATAGGAGACATGTTTTTCTCTTTTCATTTCTTTCATTATTTTTCTTCTTTCTTCCTCTCTTATTTTCTCTCTTTCATCTTGACTTATTTCTTCCACTCTTTTTTTACCTTTTTCTTTTCTCTCTTTTTTTTCTTTCCACAACTTAAGGGATCTCAACTCATCTAATATCTTATACAAGGGGTCCTTAGGAGTAGAACCCTCACCATTAACACTAGATGAAGAATGAAGACTCATGTTGGTTCCTAAGTTATGGTTCTTTCTTGTTGGGGGTTTGAAAACAAAAGGTAAAATAAACTATGGTTGAAACTAGCCAAAATAAACACTAAAAGAGGTGTGAAAGATAAGGTAAAAACTAATTGGTAAAAGGCAAGCTATCTAGGCGGTTTGACAATGGAGGGTAAAGGAAATAAGCTATGAAAATAAGCAAGAAATTAAAGTGCAAGAAATGCAAACTAGGCGGATCCTAGGAGTGTTTGGATGACCTCATTTAAGGTTCCCAACAAAACACTCACTATCCTAAGGGGAAATTGCCTAAAATTATTACACACAAATGGAAGTAGGGTGACCTAGTGGAGGCTCCCAACTTACTTCCAATGAAAGGCCTTTTGTTACAAAATTTGAAAGCAAAGCAAATTGCCAATTACAAAATTACAAAGAAAAAGTCCTCAATTGTGGTGGCTATTCTCTCTTTAGTGTTTCACTCAATTTGGAGTGCTTCTTAGTCCAATAGCTCTTAAGGTGGTTGGCCCCTTGCTTCTTGACTCAAATTCTTCAAGATATGGCACCAATCCTCCTTTCCAATTTCCTATATGGCAACTCACAAGCAAGGAAACAAAGAGACAAGCAATAACCAAAGACCAAAAAAAATGAAATGAAAGCTAAACCAATAGAGTTTTAACAAGACAAATTTCCAAGGATTATTCAACAATTAAAGCAATGAAAAGCACAAAAAAGCAAGCTAGGACTCAAAGAGAAACCTAGAATGGCTCTAGAGTAGAGTAGAAAAACTCTAAAAGAAAAAGACTCAAGAAACCTCTAGTTTTGGCACTTGTTTTCACAATAATTTTCAATTGAAATTTCAGAACTAGGATTGGTATAAAATAGGCACCAATTATAGAACAAATTTTGAGTCAAAACAACAAGCACACTTTCCTTTCACTTTTTTTTTCCTGGACACTGATTTTTCTGCCAACTTGTGCAATTTTTCTTATTTTTTCCTTTAATCCAAATCGCTTGGTTCTTTTTTTATAATTTTTTTTCCAGATGTCTAGAAAATTCAGTAAAAGTTTCAGCTCAAAAAACGTAGTGACCAATTCCCAGTAATTTATACAAGTTCGTATGTTCAAGCTGCCAGCACCAGTGATTTCAACCTAGAAATCAAGAGTAGTGTTTATGTTGCTTAAGGCTTGGATAGTTACAATTTGTGTTTGCCTATGCTCAATTATCTTGAATAACACAATTAAAGAGAGCTTAAGACTTATTTTGATTCAAAAATCCAGCCACAACTCAGCACCACAACTCAACTTCATCATAGGCATCATGTAGGAAACTTATAAAGCAAAAAAAAAAGTTCATGAACAAGACTACTTCTAGGAATTGATTTAGAACATGTTATAAACTAAATAACATGCATGAATTAGACTCAAAATTCAAAAGATAGGCTAAGAATGACAAGAATACATGAACAAATGTATCTAGAATTCAATCAACAAAATAAAATTCAACACAAACTTAGAACATAATGTGACAATTACTATGACTAAACATGACTCTAAGACAACATGGATTAAGTGATTTACACTTAGATTTTTGTGTTTTTTTTTCTAATCAATATTTTGGAACAAAATTTAGATCTAAAGGTTCAGCACAAGAATATTATGAATGAAAATTGATAGAACCTAAAATCAACACAAAAACAAGTTTCAAGAGTAGATCTACAAAATTTGAACCATAGAAATGCAAGAACAAGTGTAGATCTAAGATTTAATCGGTTTATTTTTTTTTTGAATCTACTCTAAACAGCACCAAACCACAAGACAATGGAGGATATACATGGAGAATAAGATGAAGAAAAAGGAATTAAAGAGAATTCACCGAACAAAAAGATAGAGGAAGCAAAAGAACATCACCTAGAAGAAGATGCTCTTGATACCACATGATGCAAGCTCCATTGGAGCTTGTAGGCCTAGGATCTTCTTCATCAATGGATTCCTTTGCTTCTTGGAAAATTAATGGCAGCGGAATGGAGAAGGAAGAGAGAGAGAGGAGACGCCACTTCAAGGAGAAGATGAGTCTAGAAGAAGCTCACCACCATAGGAGGCCATGGATAAGAGCTTGGGGGAAGAAGGAGATGAATGAAGGGAGAGGAAGAGAAGAGCACGAAATTTTGTGCTCTAAGAGAGCTCTGAACTTTCAAGTTTAATTTTCAAATGATCAAAGTTGAAAAAAAAATGCACACACATGACCTCTATTTATAGCCTAAGTGTCACATAAAATTGGAGGGAAATTCAAATTTCACTTGAATTTGAAATTGAATTTGTGGAGCCAAACTTTGGAGCCAAAATTTCACTAATTATGATTAGTGAATTTTAGTTATGGTTCAGCCCACTAATCCAAGATCAATTCCAAGATTCTCCACTAAGTGTGCTTAGGTGTCATGAGGCATGAAAAGCATGAAGGACATGCACAAAGTGTGACTATATGATGTGGCAATGGGGTGTAGTAAGCAAATGCTCACCTCCCCCTCTAAAATTTAATTGGATTGGGATTCTACCAATTCAATTAAATTTATTTCCAACCACACACATCAAATATCCACTTAGTGCATGTGAAATTACAAAACTACCCCTAATACAAAAACTAGTCTAGGTGCCCTAGGGCTGAAAAATCCTATATTTCTAGGGTACCCTACCTACATTATGGAGCCCTAAATACAAGGCCCAAAAATAATGAAACCTTAATCTAATATTTACAAAGATAAGTGGGCTCGTACTTAGCCCATGGGCCTGAAATCTACCCTAAGGCTCATAAGAACCCTAGGGCCTTCTCATGCATCTCTGGCCCAATCTACTTGGAGTTTTTCTATCCAATGCCCTTGCGGGGTAGGATTGCATCAAACTCTTTCATAAATTTGGCATAAGATGAAAATTGCTCCAATGCTTCAAGGAATGGAAGATTAAGTTGCAACCGACTTAAGGTATCCACGAAGTGAGCATATTGCCATTGCTTATCTACTTTGGAAGGATTTAAAGGATAAGGTATCTCTTTTGGCAATGTCTCCTTGAAAACACCCTTCTCCTTTTTCTCACTCTCTTGTTTGTTTGTTTTTTTCTTTTTCCTCCTCTAACTCTTTATTTTTCATTTCACTCCCATCTTCCTCACATTCTCATTTCTTTCTTTCTCACTCACTTTCCTTTTTTTTTTTTGTACAACATCTTTATCACTCATATTTTCACTCACATGCCCCATATCCTTACTCTTGTAACAACATCCTTACAATCTTCATTGTTGGATTTTTCTTCTAATTGCCTATCCAATTGTTCCACTTGCATTTCCAACTTCTTGATGGAAGCCTCAATGTTTTTGTTGGTAGATATGGATGCTTCCATGAATTGAGTGAGCACTTCCTCCAATTGGCTTGTTTGTCCATTCATGCTTGGCCTGTGAAATTCATGAAAGTCTACAAATGCTCCTTTTTGTTTCTCTAATTCAGTTTGAAAGGTAGGTTGTTGTTTTATATAATTTGGCTGTGGCAAATTCAGTCTCTTGCCATGGTGAGAACTATTGATAAATTCTTGCTGAGGCAAATGGTATGTATTGCCATAAAGAAAATCTCTTGCAGCATGAGACTGAGTGCTTCATTGACTGAATTGAGAATTATAAGCCCAATGTCCTCTTTGATTATGCAAGTATTGAACATCTTGCTTGTTGAGAGCTTCAAGTTGTTAAGTTAAAATCTGATGTTGAAGTAAAAGTATCTTATGAGCATTATACTCAAGAGTCTCTTTTTGATGCACCAACTCTCTTTCTTCTTGAAACTCATAGTCATTATAAACCATATTCTCAATTGAAATGACAAATATCACACTAGAAGAGAGGGTTGAATAGTGTGTTAGGAAAACTTAAGCTTTTTTGAAAGATAAGATACTTTTCAAAAGATACTTATTACAAGCTTGAAGAAAATACTCTTAACCAGAGCATCCAACTGTTAAAAGCAAATTTTCACAGAGAGAGTTTCAATAAAATCTTATGCATCCAAAGATAAGATAGAAGCAACTAAAAATAAACAAGTTATAATAGAAATTAGAGTAAAAACACAATGTTTATACTAGTTCACTCAACTTGAGCTACATCTAGTTCTCCTTTATGACACCATCAAGTGTTCCACTAATCAAATTGATTACAAATGAGTTTTTACTTTGCCACTCTTGGTTACAACAAGTATTTTCTATGCCACTTCTAGCTTACCCTTAATCTCTTCCCGAGATTAAGAACACCCAAGTATTCTTTGATCACTAAGGCACTTCTGACTTTTGTTGGTCTTTTGGAAAGCATAGCAATTTGACCGAAGTAGACAGTGTATGTAGGGTTGCCGTATCCATAGGGACTAGTCAGCTTTTTATCTAATTTCAAATATCCCAATTAAAACTCCTCAAAGAACTATGTACATTTGTACAAAAATTCATAATTTGACACTTTGCAACGAGGATGAAATTGGTAAGTACTAAAATAACAAAAACAAAGTACTAAATGTATTGAAGCTCAGTGAGAATAGATGTCAGGATTGGAATTCACCCATCTTATACTTCTGCAACCTTAAGATCATACACACATGATTCTAGGCTATTCAATGCTATTGAATTCTATGATTCATTCTAGGTTAATTCCTTAATCCTGGAAAACCTAAGGATTTCAATCTAATAACCAATTCCTTGATTACTCGATGAAAGTCCTTACATTAAGATCAAGCATTTTTACCAACTAATGGTTCTAACTCTATTCCTAGCAATTAGAACTATTAGGTGATGTGATTTAGGACAAATTTAGATAGTATTTTCCAATCAAAATCTATATCTAAGATAATGAAATGGTCGATTAAGTCATCCCAAGCATTGAGAACAAAATCAAATCACTAACATTGAATAACATGAACTCATATATATATATATATATAAAAGATTACAAAAGAGTTTGATAGATTGCATCCAATCCCAACATAGAGATGATTAGCTATTCATGGTGATGAGAGCAATCCAATGTTACAAAGAGAAGACAAAGAGATGTTCAACTTGAATTCTCTCTGTTTTTGACTCTATTCTCTTCATTTCTTTTTTCCCTCTATTTTCCCTTTTATATCTCTTTGATTACAAAAACAATATCCCCTAAGTGAGTGATTCGCTCAACGCAATAAATTTTGTCGAGCGAAATAGGCATACTTCATGTTGAAGAAAGCCAATTCACTCAACACTTTCCTCCCTCGCTCAACGGATTTGGAATTTCCATATTGATCTTCTCGACCTATAATCCACTTAGCGGAATCCAGCTCGCTCAATGGGTTTGTGGTAGTGATGTAGCTCCATGTGGAGCTTGTAGGCCTTGGATCTTCTTCATCAATGGAGTCCTTTGCTTCTTGAAGATCAATGGCAGCGGAATGGAGAAGGAAGAAAGATGATTGGAGATGCCACTTCAAGGAGAAGATGAGTCAAGAAGAAGCTCATTACCATAAGATGCCATGGATAAGAGCTTGAAGGTAGGAGAATATGAGTGGAGGGAAAAGGAGCAAGAAATTTTGTGCCTCAAATGAGGTCTGAACTTTGAAGTGTAATTCTCAAATGATCAAAGTTCAAAAAATGCACAAATAAGGGATTTTTTTATAGCCTAAGTGTCATACAAAATTGGAGGAAAATTTGAATTTCTATTCAAATTTCACTTGAATTTGAATTTGAATTGGTGGAGCCAAAATTGGAGCCAAAATTTCACTAATTATAATTAGTGAATTTTAGCTATGGTTCAGCTCACTAATCCAAGATCAAGTCCAAGATTCTCCACTAAGTGTGCTTAATTAGGTGTCATGAGGCATGTAAAGCATGAAGGACATGCACAAAGTGTGACTATATGATGTGGCAATAGGGTGTAGCATGTAAATGCTCACCTCCCCCTTAAGATGATCCAAAATTTAATTGGATTGGACTTCTCCCAATTCAATGAAATTTATCTCCCAACATACACATCAAATAGTACACTTAATGAATATGAAATTACAAAACTACCCCTAATACAAAAACTAGTTAGGTGCCCTAAAATACAAGGGCTGAAAAATCCTACATTACTATGGTACCCTCCTACACTATGGAGCCCTAAATACAAGGCCAAAAAATAATGAAACCTTAATCTAATATATACAAAGATAATTGGGCTCATACTTAGCCCATGGGCCCAAAATCTACCCTAAGGCTCATGAGAATCTTAGGGCCTTCTCCTGTATCTCTGGTCCAATATTCTTGGAGTCTTCTATCTAATGCCCTTGGGGGGTAGGATTGCATCAGGTAGAGACTTTCTCTCCAAAATTTCTTCATTTGTCTCAGCCACAGATAAATCCAATCATTGAATTGCTTCCCACAAATGATTCTTCTTCTGACCTGTCACCAAAATAAGGGATTTGTAATAAAATATATATCTCTTCACAATATAACATATTTACAATATATTTTACAAAAAAACCTATTCGTGGGGTTTTCTAATGAAATTTCTACTTAAACCTAGTCAAATAAGTCTCATGAAAACAATATTATCAAGTAAAATTCACACTTATCAACTTTCCAAACAATAGTTTGATTTAATACAGGATTCAAAACTCTTAAAGAGAGGATATACAATCTGAATACGACTAATAAGTTTGCTAAGAAAAGGGTAAAAATTTCTAAGTTTTGTATATTTGAGCGTCCAACACTTTTTCGATAGAGTCTCGACACTTGCAAAATATGAATTTATGTTGTGTTGATTCTTGAGGTTTCTTTTATAGACTTTATGAAAGATATCCATTGTGTGATTTGTTGTTGACTCCAAAAACCCTTGGTGTTTTAGTTATGACAAACATTTTGAATACAAATCATAAGCCTTCTGAGTGTATGACTATTGATGAGTTTGGTTAAGTGTATTAAGAAAATACAAGTTCTGTAAATAAAATCAATTGAAGTAAACTTAGGGTTGTCATGAGTCACCCAGAAAGGATGATAAGCTTGAAAGCTCAAATGAAGACTCAGTGTTATTAGCTGTGTACTGAAATGAATAAGTCAACATGCTCATTGGATGAAGAGAAAAACTTTAAACCATGAGAAGTAATCAATAACTATAGGACAAGAAGAATTTTGTAGACATGAAGATTTGCAAAATGAATGTGACATGAAGAACAAAATTTTTGCAACACACTCATAATGAAATTTCATCAACATGATGAGTTCATTTTGGACATTGTATCTGTAACGCCCTAAAATTTCGCTAATTGTATATCAATGTTTAAATATATTTCTTGTGTTATTTGATTATGTGATTGACTTGGATGAGTTGAGGTATTGTGTGAATTAACCATGTGTAATTTTCTTGATGTGGATGTTGAGTTATGTGGAGTTTTATTGACTTAAGTCGAAATTATGAGATTTCAAGTTTTACCTAAACCTATTCCCGTAAAACCATGATCCCAGATTCGTTAACCGTTGGATTGGCTTCGAATTTGGAGAACCCACGTCTCCAAGTTTTGACTGTTGGGATTTGAAACATAATAATATGACATCTCGTTTAGCAGGAGAAGCTTGTTAAGCGCAATTCCAACCCGAGAGGGAATTGCGCTGAGCGCGAAATATTGCACTTAGCGCAATAGGAATTATGCTCAGTGCGAATTGTCATGCTCAGTGCAAATCCTAACCCGAGAGGGATTTGTGTTTAGTGTCAAAAGTCACGCTTAACACCAAAAGTGGATTCCCAGTTGTCTAAGTGAGATCTGCAAATTATAAATACGTTATTCAGCGTGAAAAACACGATTCACACGCCTCCCTCTCTCAAAACTCCACCAAACCACCCTAGAAACTCTTCCTCTACCACCCACGACCACCGGTGGCGACCACGAGCCGCTATTGCTTGCCATCGAACCACCATACAGAAAGGAACGTTTTGATTAGAGTGGAATCCTCAGAATTCACCTCAAGGATTCGGTGGAGAACAAGCTTTCAATCCTTTATTTTGTAGTTTCTCTGAGGTAATCTTGACTTCTATGTCTTTTTCCTAGTTAGTTTAAGCTTCCCTTAGTGTCTCTTTTATTTTGGATATTGTAATAGGATGCTTTTACACTTCCTTTGAAAAACCCTTGAAAACGAGACACTGTAAAAATTATCTTTTTATAAAATTCATGTTATTTTTGTCAGACCCTAATTTCGTCTAGGGACGATCATTTGCTAACATTTTGATTCTTGATAACCAAATTGAGCTGCTTGATTCTAGTTGCCACGCAATCCGAAAGGTTTTTCGACATTTCGGAAAAGATTACGGAAAATACCGAAAAGGGGGGGCAAAAGGGTCATTTTGAGGCTTTTTCAGACCCGTGGCTCACCCAGGCTAGCCTCTGGCTCGCCTGGGCCCCTAGAAAACTTAGGAGTGAAGTAACCATATTGCCTGGGCGAGCTGCTATTCAACCTCCTCCCCTTATTTTCTATAAATAGACGTGAGGGGGCTGAAGTAATGGGTTCAGACTTTCAAACATTGACAGATTTAGTGAAATTAAGGAGAAGAAGGAGAAAGAAGAAGAAAAAATGAGGCCGAGGTGCTTCCGAATCGCATCCTTGATCGATTCCTACATCATTCTTCGTCCGTTCTTCATTCATTGACCCGTTGGTTTTTATTTTGAAGTTTTGAATTCGCTCTATGCACCCTTAGGGGTCCCCTCTTGCTTTTCACATCTTCATCTTCATTCTTCTACCATCAGTGATCTCATTTATTTGTGTAAAGCGAGTTTTGACTGATCGTTTGTGCCATAATCTCACTTTATCATTGTAAAATAAAATTTCAACCGAGCATTTGTGTCGTAATCTTGGTTTGTCAATGTAAAATAAAGTTTCAACCGGTCATTTACGTTGCAAGTCGTCTTTTAATGAGATTGAAAGTAAACAAGTGAAACCGAAGTTAAATCAACACATAACCACGCTTTTATCAACAAAAATCACTTGAATCCATTCAAGGTCCAACGCCTTAACGGTCTCTTTTACTTTTATTTGTTAAAATGAACCTTTCAAAAGTTTAAAATCAACACTACGCGTAACTTTCTTTCTTTTTTTGAAGAACTACGTAGGTCTGAGTTTCTCATTGCACTTGAGGATACGTAGGAGCAAGGGCAACGCCCTTGTCGACCCCAGAAAGTAAAAAAACATAAAAAGGGAAATAAAATAAATATTGAAGTCATGATTTTGCACATTCAATTAAAGGTTGTTGTCCCTTGTGACGGGCGTGTGGGGTGCTAATACCTTCCTTGCATGTAAACAACTTCCGAACCTTTACTTTCAAAATTCGTAGACCCCTTTTTTTTGGTTTTTTCTAACGTTTTCCTCGAATAAATGTTCGTGGCGACTCCCGTGCATTTTCCTTTCTTGGAAGAAGCACCCTTGAGTTTCGCGTCGCCCTCCCGCCGAAGGGTAGGTTGCGACAATTTTCATGACCTTTGTTGAACCCCAGTTACATTGGTGTGATCGGAATTTCAAAATGACGCCTCCTAGTACTAAAACCCGAAACATGGGTATTTGACCCCGAATGTTATTATTGACCTTGTTTTTGAAATCTATACTAAATTGCTTTCGATTTGGTATATAGAACTCTGTGTTTGGACCAACGAACATGAATGAGAGAGGTCTCTGAGCAACGCAGAGAGGAGCTGACGGAGAGCTCATGATAAGTGAGGGGAGTTTATTATAATTTTATGGCTTTGATACCATAATTGGGGTTAGGGAACCTAATTATGGGAATGTATGTTTGTCCCTGTGTATACTGGTTTTCAAGAAAAACAATGTTTTTGACTAATGGGATGCGATATGTCTGTTATTGATAAATGAAATTATTGTTTTTATTAGACTTGTGTTGTTTGAAGACTTGAGAAGTGTGAATCTCAAGCATGAACTATATATGTATGTATGTGCGGAATGTGATTTATTGATGATATTGTTATTGATGATATTAATTGATATGAGGTCACGTTGATGTTTATGATAATGTTGATAGAGAATGATGTTGTTATTGAAGATGATATTGATAATAATTGATACGAGACAATGCTGGTGTTTATGATAATATTGATATGAGATGATGTTGTTATTGATGATTATGTTGATATGAGATGATGTTGTTGTTTTGATAATGTCATTGGGATGAGATGATGTTGATGTTGAGAATGACATTGAGATGAGATGATGTTGATGTTGAGAATGACTTTGAGATGAGATAATGTTGATTTTGATAATGACATTGAGATGAGATGTTGTTGATGTTTGTAAAGATGTACGATGTGTATGTACATGAGGGGTGTAGTGACAATGATGGATATCCCTGGTGGAGGAAATAAAGTGGTTAAAGAGTTTTAAGCATCTCTAGAGGGGGATGACTTAGAATCTTTAATTATCCACGATCAATGCATTGATGGTGCCCATGTTTCATAGTTCATATTGAATGGAAATAGTACAAACTTTGTCAGTAAGTACTTATAGTTTCTCATGAGGAGGAATACTTCTATTTGGGGGCATGTCACTCGGTTTGGATCTCCCTTGAGACTCAAGCTGATCACCATGGGGTTAGGCGGGGGGGGGGGGGGGGGGGAGTTGTCTGTGCACGACAGGGTGACCTCGACACTTATTGCCTAGTTTTCCTAAGTGAGAGTGTCGCATGGACACACTTAGGCTATTTCCCGATGAATGGTACCACATTGCATTTGGGAGCTGAGGTCAGGCGCATGCATCATACAGAGCATGATTGATTTAAATTATGGAAGGTTGATGATTATTTGTTGATTGTATGTTGGACTAATGGATGTTTGTGTATGATTATGGTATTTGTTAATGTTTTCTTACTAATCATGGTCATTTAATTTTTGTGTTGATTTCTTTTATAATAAACTCACCCTTGTTATTTTTGTACCATGTGGTTGGTGCCTGTGATGATCGTGAACCTTCATTCGTAGGAGTAGATGGACAATAGTAGAGTACGTGAAATGAGATTCTTTTGTGGAGTCGCCAAGCCAACGTGATGTCATTGGGATTATTTTGGGAGAGAGTTGTGTTTTGTTAATCAACTCATCCATAGCTAGTTTTATAATTCTTTTCAAATTGAGAATGTGAATCACAAATTTAATTATATGTAGGAACTAATTTACTTTCTGTTATGTGAATGATGTGTACCGAGTTATTATGTCTATATATATATATATATATATATATATATATATATATATATATATATATATATATATATATATATATATATATTCATTTAAGTAATCATGCATTGTTTGGTGAATGTATATCGTGAAAAATTTACTCTCATTTTTCATTAGCAAATTAATGGAGTTTTCATTTAAAAATTGCAATTTATGCGGTTTAGAGTAGTGATATCGTAGTGACGAGGCAGATCATTACAGTATTTGGAGTTCCAGAAATGCAGTTAAGCTATTCTTGGTGGCTATGGAAAGCATGAAGAAAGATATTCAACTTTCATTTACAAGTCATGGTCTAATACAACCTGTATCATGGACAAAATTGAGTCTAAACTTGCAGATGCTGATATGCCTAGACAACTTTATATGTGTAGTAATTTGAAGACTATTTGAGCTATAGAAGTGCATTTAAGATGATCTCAGTGTTTGTGGAAATCTAGGATAAAGAAGTTGTGAGCTAATATGGCTTATATCTTGGAGGAAATTGATTATCAAGACAAAGATGCCATTTTGTCCTCACAATATAACACAAATTCTTTGAAGATTTCTTATGTTGTTGTGGTTCAAATGGCATGAGAATAGTGTATGAATATTAAGGATAGAATTCTCTACAACTCTAATGAAGACATCAAAAGCCAATTTGACCATTCAAAGGGTCAAAGAAATAAAAAATAGTAGCATGTATAACATGCTACAATAAGCTCACACTAGAATGTTTGGAATACAAGTTTGTCATGTCTCATCAATGTATTCCTTTAAGAAGAATATTTAGTGGCTCTCCATCTACATCATAGAACTCTCCTAAAGCAGAACTGTCGCAACCTACCCTTCGGCGGGAGGGCGACGCGGGGCTCACGGGTGCGTCTTATAAGAAAGGAAAATGGGCAGAGTTGCCACCAACGTTTATTTGAGGAAAACGTCGGAAAAATCGGAAAAGGTGTGGTCTACGAAAAGTGTGAAAGGTTCGGGAGTTGTTTTTACGCACGGGGAAGGTATTAGCACCCCACGCGTCCATCACAAGGGATGACAACCTTTAGTCAAATGTGAAAATATGACTTCAATTTGTTTTATTTTCCCTTTTTTATGTCTTTTTACGCCTTTTGTATTTTTTTATCTTTTTGTGGTCGACAAGGGTATTTCCCTCGCTCTTACGTATCCTCAATTGCGATCAGGAAATCAGACCTATGTAGTTCTTTAAGAACTAAACGTTGGCTAAGTTTTTTTTATCTTTTTTCGCGAGATATATTTTAACTGAACAAAAGGTCATTTAAGGCGTTGGACCATTAAATGATCTTTTCATTTTAAAAGGAGAGAAACGTTAAGGCGTTGGACCATTAATGATCTCTTGGGGTGTTTGACTAAAGCGGTAAAGTTACATATTGATTTTATGTTTTTTGAACGGTCCATGTTTAACTGATAAAAGCAAAAAGGACCGCTTAAGGCGTTGGACCTTAAAACGGTTTTTAGTGATTTTTACGGACGAAGCTCGATTTGTGAGTTGATTTTAGCTTTAGTTTCACTTTTGTTATTAGTCAATTCATTCAAGGAAACTTCCAAAGAAAAACGTCCGATTGATTTGTTTTGATTATTTTATTCGAAGATATTTTGGTTATTTTATTATTATTTTGCCTTTTTTTGGTTTTAACCGAGATTACTGTGTGAATGATCGGTTGGATATTATTTTAACAGTGATTAAACAAGATTACAACATAAATGATCGGTTGAAATTCATTTTATTATTTATTAGGTGAGAAAACAACTTAAATAAATGGTTAAAGCACGTTAAAAGGGGGTACGGAAAACAGACAAAATGAAAATAAAAGTACGCGAAACAAGTGGGGACCACTAAGGGTGCATATAATGAATTGAAAGATTTGATTTTGAGAACTTACTGGTGGAAGACCGAAGAACGACGAAGAATGATGAAGAACGGTGAAGAATCTGCACGAAATCGCTCACAGAAACGTCTCGGAAGCGTTACGGAAGCACCTCGGCTTGGATTTTTTTCACGGAAACAATTTTCCTCACTAATTTTAAGAGAATCCTCAAATACCAGAAGGGCTGAAAAGTTTACTCTACCCTCTTTCCCCTATTTATAGGAGAAAAGAGGGAGGTGGTTGTCGCCCAGCTCGCCCAGGCGAGCAGGGTTGCTTCCACTAGAAGGCACCGCCTTCTGTTGGAACCCCCTGGAAGGCCCAAATGGGCCTAGTTGCTATTTGCACCCTTTTTTTTACTAAATACACCTCTTTTGTGTTTTTTTGCTGATTCCTTTCCGAAACGTTACATAACTTTTTACGGATCACGTAACGACACCCATTTTCCTTCCAGAATGTTGTGAAACTTTACGGATTACGCAACAAGGCTCTTTTTGACTTCTAGAATGTTACGGAACTTTACGGATTGCGCAACAATGCTTCTTTTTGACTTCTGAAATGTTGCGGAACTTTACAGATTACCTAACGATGGGTGTTAAGTACCTTGAGGCGGTCAAGCGAAGGTTGCATGCTACCAAAAAATGGTCCCCGGATGAAATTAGGGTATGAAAGTTGCCACTCTTTACTTATCTTTGATTGGAGATAAAAGCGAAGTAAAGATAAGACACTAATTTTGTTCGAGCAGAACATTATTCGGCCGGTCAATATCCCAACCAACGGAACCTGTCATTCAGAAAGAAAAAAAAGGCATCAGAAGCGTCAACAAAACTTCAGTGTCTTGAAAGCGATAAAGTGGGACAACCATGACATTTCCCCACGCCATCGAACTTGATCGCCCCCCGCCTAGCAGATAAGAATCTTGTGCATTTTCGGGCTTGAATGTCTCCGGACGACGAGAGTAAGAACCTACAAAATTTTTGAGAGTAATTAGAATCGGACGACCAACATCATCCTGATACTGTCGAACTCGTTCACCTCGATTGACGAAAGGTGCGTATGACCATAAGGTATCTCCGCCTGCCACCTGACTCGCTATCCCTGCATGACAAAAGGTGCAGAAGACGACGTTAGTCTCTGCGCACCAACGAGCTCGTTTGCCCCTGGTTGACGAAATGTGCGGATAACTATACGGTACCCCCGCATGTCACCTGACTTCATGGGTCAGGATGACAAAAGGTGCAGAAGACGATGTTAGTCTCTGCGCGTCAACAGGCTCGTTTGCCCCTGGTTGACGAAAGGTGCGGATAACCATACGGTACCCCCGCATGTCACCTGACTTCATGGGTCAGGATGATAGAAGGTGCAGAAGATGATGTTAGTCTCTGCGCGTCAACGGGCTCGTTTGCTCCTGGTTGACGAAAGGTGCGGATAACCATACGGTACCCCCGCATGTCACCTGACTTCATGGGTCAGGATGACAAAAGGTGCAGAAGACGACGTTAGTCTCTGCGTGTCAACGGGCTCGTTTGCCCCTGGTTGACGAAAGGTGCGGATAACCATATGGTACCCCCACATGTCACCTGACTTCACAGGTCAAGATGATAGAAACTGTTTGTACGGATAACCTCTTGGGTATCTCCGCACGTCACCTGACTTCACGGGTCAGGATGACAGAAACCGTTTGTACGGATAACCGCTTGGGTATCTCCGTACGTCACCTGACTTCACTGGTCAGGATGATAGAAGGCGCAGAAGACGACGTAAGTCTCCGCGTGTCAACGGGTTCGTTGGCCCCCGATTAACAAAGGGTGCAGAAGACAATGTTAGTCTCTACATGCTACCGGACTCTGAGTCTGACGGATAGCGAAAGAGTGTTTATACGGATAACCACTTGGGTATCTCCGCCTGCCACCTAACTTCACGGGTTAGGATCAACAGAAATCGTTTGTCCGGATAATCACTTGTGTATCTTCGCATGTCATCGGACTCACAGGTCACGATAGCAAATGGTGGGGTGGTTGACAAAAGGGAGGCTTTTGCTCCTACGTATCCTCCATTTGTGATGAGGAACTCAGACCTACGTAGTTCTTTCTTTTGTGATGTGTGAGACTAAAATAGTCTCTACCAGGAGACGCTGACATCTCCAGAAAGGGTGCAGATGACCACATTGGCCTCTACATGTCAATCGAACTTGGGGTCTTCGAATGATGAGGTGCGGATAACTAGAAGGTGTTTCCGCATGCTACCAGACTCTTGGGTCATGATAGCAAAAGGTGGGGTGGTCGACAAAAGCAAGGCTTTTTCTCTTACGTATCCTCCATTTTTGATGAGGAACTCAGACCTACGTAGTTCTTTCTTTTGTGAGACTAAATAGTCTCGGTGTTCTTTCACTAAAATGCAAACATGCTTTAGTAAAGAAACAAAACCTCTAACTGATCAGAGCAACATATGATTTTTGATGAAAAACAATGTGTCTATTGGGGAAGGAGAGTATGCTAATGAAATTTTCTCATAACCATAAATGAGATTTCGGATGTTAGCGTTCGTTCCTAAACGACCATTTAGAGGAAACACTAGGCCCAACAGAATAGAAGAAAATCACTCGAAGTGTATCAATCTCACACAGGTAAGTGTTTTATCCTAATTCCGAACCATAGATATGTCATGAATTAATTTTGTGAATCATTTCCTATCAAATCAAAGATTACGTCCGTGATCATGGATCAATAAGACTTTTTCGGGAATGGTGTTTTGGTGAGGAATTTGGCTCAAAGTGTTTGGGCCTTTTCCTTTTCTGTTTTTGTTTAGTGCGGGGCGAGAAAGTCGCTAGCGCACAGGATTTTGGTTGGCAATCAAAGGGACAGGACCACTTCGGGTCATGGTTTCCTTTCTTTTCGTATTTGGGGTGACAATTCTGTATTGTTGAAATATTGTCGGGTCCAAGGACCTTTCTGTATATTTATTTTGTTTTTTTCCCAATCTTTGATCGGGAATTTTCTTTCTTTTTTGCTTTCCCCCAATATTTGATTGGGAGTTTTCTTCTTTTGCTTTCTTCTTATCTTTGATCGGGAACTTTCTTCTATTTTTTTGTTTTCTTCCGAGGGCAGGGTTTATGGTAAGTTGGGATTTTGGCTCAAGGCTTGTAGAACGGCTGGACATGATATATGTCAGGATGTTGGTTTGGCTAGTGATTCAGGGAAAAAGGAGATGTCCCACATTATTTCCATGATACATATGCAACACTGATGATTAGGAAATTTTACACAAAACTGGTCATGCATGCACCCATGTGGACACTCAAGCATTAAGTTTTTATGGTCATGTGACACTAGGGATTAGGATTTATTTTTTCCTATTTTAGTCAACCAAGTGCTCCCAAAACATGTTCTTTTATCAATTCATGCATTCATCCGAGTCCATTTGGGGAGTTCGGGAAAATTTTCACAGCATTCACCCTTCAGGTGTATACACATTTTCCAACAAAAAACCCTTCGTTTTGATCGGTGAATTTTTGTTCAAAGAAAAGCTGGAAGTTATTTTCTTTTCAAAAGCATGTTGGCTTTTTAGCTAACCAATTTTATTTTTATTTATTTTTCATCTATTAAGTTATTATTATTTATTTATTTTCTCTTTCTGAAAAGGTCGTGTGGATGAGGGCACACATGACCTACCTATGTCAAATCACAAAGCAAACCGAGAAGAATGCAATGGTAAGTCGCAATAAAAAATAGTGACAAAATAACCGAGAGCCGTAATGCCAGATCATAGCAGAAACAAAAACAATAACTGAAAGCAGTAATGTTAGATGACAACAAAAACAATAACTGAAAGCAGTAATGTTAATCACAAAAAAAAATAACAAAATAAAAAAAGTGCGGCGACCTTGGTCATGTTGCTCCGCTCCCTCCCAAGAAACCGAGCAGGTAGTCATATCCTCATCCATACGAGATTCATCTGCCTCACCGGGGGATCTTGCAGGCTCCTCCCCTGCCTGGGCATCGGGCCAGTCTCCAGGCCATGCGACCTCAGCCCCAAACTGCTCCGGGGTAGGGCATACAAAAGGGGCGGAACCCTGCCCCTGCTGACTGAGGCTGAACCGGTAGAGACATTCATGTATATGCACCTGTCCACGGTGGTTGGCCGCCTGCTGGCGAACCAAATGCTGTAGATACCGCTCCACGCCCAGTGGCCTAGCCGAATCAGCCTGTCGAGGTGGCGGTGGTGCGCCCGCGTCCTGATGTGCGTCACCCTGCGCCTGCCTAGGCGTGCAGAACTTCTTGATGAAGGCTCGGGTGATCGGCGGTCGGATTACCTTGCTGGGGGTGACAGGAACTCTGTAGGATTAGCAGAGGCCCATGATCAGAGATGGAAACCTGAGGGCCCTGTTGGACTTCTCTGGGTCCAGAGGGTGCCTAGTAGGCTCCATTCTTGCAAACAAATAAATGGCATCAGCAATCACCTGGGCTATGTGAACGCTCATCCGTGTTAGGATGGCATACACCAACTGGCACTTAGGCAGAGGGAGGTCGGAGTTGTGGTCGCTAGGCAAGACATTGCTGAGTAGCAATGTCATCCATATCTGGGTCAAGGTAGTCATGCTGGTGCGCATGATCCGCACCCGCCTCCCTGCAGCAGTTCGGGCGAAATCCTGCCCCGGTATGCTTAGCAGCTGGGCGATGGCTTCATCATCGAAACCGTCTGCCTGGCTCCTCCTCTGGCTGAATTCACACTGCTGGTCTTCCTCCAAAATCAGTGGGTCGCCCAAGAACTAGCTGATGGCATTTGCATCAAAGGGGACCCAGTGACCCCTCACCCATGAGCGCATGTCCCGAACCCCCTCCTCAGTGGGCCATGCATTGGCATAAAATTCTATGATTATCTCCGAGTCAAATTTACCCATAGGGGTCACTAGCCGTGCCCAATGCCTGTGAGCTATCTCTCCCTGGAAGTCAGGGTACTCGTCTTCCCTGAGCTGGACACGCCTCTCCCTGTGGAATGACCATCCCTTGATGGCCTCAAAGCGCTGTTGGTGCTTGGCACTCCAGAAACGATGACTATCAAACTCTGCTGGTGCTTCGTGGAGAGTTTCTTTGGAGCCATTTCACATTGACGTGCGGGTTTTCCTACGACATACATACGTTTACACACATCTTTCCTTTGGTGAACGACATTTTATGAGATGCACATACTTTCGTTTGCAAAGAATTTTCTTATGCTACATGCAAAACTATCCAACATACATATTTTGCAAGGCACCTTGCCTACCTATCTAACCATACACACATATTTGCAAAGCATTTTTTTTGCCACCTATCTACTTCATTTGAATGGCATTTTTGCTATATGTTCACATTTTATTCACATATATGGTCATACACCTGAGAGGTAGCTTCATGCTATGTACATTCACACATATTTACACTCATTTGAAAAGCAATTTCATGTTACACATTCATTGGAAAGGAAATTTTTGAATTATTAATTCATATTTTTGAAAGGAAATTTCATGTCATATATTCCTATTTTGAGAAGCATTTTCGTGCCATATTCAACATACATGCACACTTGCAAAGTACTTGGCTACCTATTCTATATACATATGTACATGGTGAACAACATTTTCACACCATCTAGGTACAAAGAAATCATCATGGTGTAGCCCAAACCAAGTGCTGGCCTAAAGGGGAAACCTCACCAACATGCTCTCATTTTCATGCTTTCTTGCACTCAAAACCAAAGGCTTGGATTCCTAGGTCTAAGTCCTTATTTTTGGCATTTATCCTAACCTCACTCCCCCAACCCTTTTTCATCTACCTCGTGCAGGGGGTGCTCACACAGGCGAGCCAACCCTGTGCATTTTTTTTTGAAGAAAATACGCGTTCTCTATGGGTCGGTGTTCGCTTACTTGAAACCCTTAGGGTAAGTTAGCACCCGATCATCACCTTAAAGAAACAATAATAATAATAGGTAGGAATTTAAAGGATACTAGGTTGCCTCCCAGTAGAGCTTCTCGATCGTCCGAAGCTGGACACGGGACAGTGATCTGTTGATCAAGGGCCTAGCATCCATTCGTGCTCGTCCTCGAGTACCTGAAAGCAGGAAATAACATTGCGTAGCACATCATGGTCACGCTACCACTTACCTCGATTCATCTTTGTATTGGATTTGGCGCAGTATTTGACCATTACTTAAAACGATCCTGTCCCGATCACAAGATAACAAAATATGCATGTACATGCGTATGCATGAGTATTTTCAAACGCAATAATTCTTTAGCAAAAAATTGTTTGTTTCAGTCTTAATTAAGCGCTTGGGGCACCCCTATGGACTGAGCAGAAAAGGGCTCGGGTCATTTAAAGACTGCGCATCTTTTAAGGCAAAAAGCGAGGATCAGAACCACGAAACCCCAATCCTACGTTCTATAAAAGACTGCGATGAGAAAATTATAGAGGACAGGAATCCCTGGGGGAAACCGTAGAAAATAAAAAACATGCAGTGACTTCCTTAATTGCCCCAGGTAACCATGTAGCGCAAACGGGAGCATCTCGTGCCAATCCTTGTATGACACAGTCATCTTTTGGATAATGTTCTTGATATTCTTGTTGGCTGCCTCCACTGCTCTGCTCATCTTGCGCCTATAGGGTGTGGAATTATGGTGTTGGATCTTAAACTCTTCACACATTTCCCCCATCATCTTGTTATTCAAGTTGGTGCCATTGTCCATGATAATCTTCCTCGGCAAACCATACCGGTAGATAATCTCCCTCTTGATGAACCTGACCACCACACTCCTTGTGACGCTAGCGTACGAAGCAGCTTCAACCCACTTGGTGAAGTAATCGATCGCCACTAGGATGAAACAATGTTCGTTCACAGCATTGGGCTCTATGGCCTCGATCACATCTATTCCCCACATGGAAAATGACCATGGTGCGACCAAAACACTCAGAGGCAAGGGCGGAGCATTGACATTGCCCGCAAACATCTGGCATTTGTGACACTTCCTCACATGGAGACAACAATCGCTCTCCATGAAAGAGACCTCATGGACCTCCCCCAGCATGCTCTCAGCTTCTTTAGCGTTCATGCATCAGAGTAAAACCATGTCATGGTTTCTCTTGTATAGTATGCTTCCGCTCAAGAAGAAACCGACCGCCAATCTCCTTAACGTCCTCTTGTCATTGTCGGAAGCCTCCGGTGGGTACTCTTTGCTTTCAACGTATCGCTTGATATCAAAATACCAAGGCTTACCGTCCTGCTCCTCTTCCACCAAACAATAATGTGCGAGTCTTCCGTGACACCTAAACTCAATGTACGATAGGTCTCCGTGCGGTGTCAGCTGGAACATGGACGCTAAAGTGGCAAGCGCATCTGCCATTTGATTTTCCTCTCGGGGAACGTGATGGAAGGAGATCTCATCAAAGAACTCAGCCAATTCCTTGATATAGGCCTGGTATGGTACCAGTTTGTGATCCCTAGTCTCCCATTCTCCTCTCAGTTGGTGAATCACTAGGGCCGAGTCTCCGTACACCTTGAGTAGCTTGATGTTGAAGTCAATTGCTGCCTGGACGCCTAGAGTGCATGCTTCGTATTCAGCCATGTTATTGGTGCAGTCGAACCCCAGCCTGGTCGTGAAAGGTATACATTGATTGTCCGGAGAGACCAATGCTGCCCCAACGCTATGGCCTAGAATGTTTGACGCCTCATCAAACCACACGATCCACTTGTCCCTGTCCTTGTCTAGCTTCTCTTCAAATGAGGCCATGATGTCCTCATCCGGGAACTCGGGATGCATGGGTTGATAATCATTGAGAGGATGCTGAGCCAAATAGTCCACCAAGGCGCTTCCCTTTATCGCCTTTTGGGTGACATAGACTATATCGAACTCGGATAGCAAAACCTACCACCGAGCAATCCGCCCCGTGAGAGCAGGCTTCTCAAAGATGTACTTGACCGGGTCCATCTTGGATATCAGCCAGGTGGTATGGCTCAGCATGTACTGTCTTAAACGGTGGGATGCACAGACTAAAGCACAACATGTCCTTTCCAGCAGGGAGTAGTTCATCTCACAGGCCGTGAACTTCTTACTCAAGTAGTAGACGACTTGCTCTCTTTTCCCGGACTCATCATGTTGCCCTAGCATGCACCCCATTGACTCGTCCAAAATCGTCATGTACAAGATGAGAGGTCTGCCGGGCACCAGCGGCATAAGCACAGGAGGGTTCATGAGGCACTGTTTGATCTTTCCAAACGCCTTTTGACAGTCCTCGTTCTAGTGGATGGATTGGTTCTTGCGTAAGAGCTTGAACAGCGGCTCACAGATAGCGGTGAGTTGTGATATGAATCTGGCAATGTAGTTCAAACACCCCAGGAAACCTCGGACTTGCTTCTCGGTATGTGGTTGTGGCATCTCAAGGATGGCTTTTACCTTTTTGGGGTCCACCTCTATTCCTTTATGACTTACGATGAAACCCAGTAATTTTCCTGACTTGACCCCAAAGGTGCACTTAGCGGGGTTCAACCTCAATCAATTCTTCCCAAGCCTTTCGAACAACTTCCGTAGATTGACAAGGTGTTCCTCCTCAGTTTTAGACTTGGCGATCATGTCATCTACATAGACTTTGATTTCTCGGTGCATCATGTCGTGGAATAAAGCCACCATAGCCCGTTGATAGGTTGCCCCGGCGTTCTTGAGCCCAAAGGACATCCATAGCAGAACGTCCCCCATAGGGTGACGAAGGTGGTCTTTTCCATATCCTCTGGCGCCATCTTTATCTGATTGTAGCCGGAGAAACCGTCCATGAAGGAAAACAAAGCGAAATTGGCCATATTATCCACGAGGACATCGATGTGCGGCAGTGGGAAATTGTCTTTGGGAATGGCTCAATTTAGGTCCTGATAATCCACACACATTTGTACCTTCCCATCCTTCTTAGGGACTGGTACAATGTTGGCAACCCATTCCGGGTACCGAGCGACAACCAGAAAGCCAGTGTCAAATTGTTTCTTTACTTCTTCTTTTATTTTCAGGGACGTCTCGGGCTTCATCCTCCTCAATTTTTGTTTTACCGGGGAACACTCAAGATTTAGAGGTAATCTGTGTTGTACGATTTCAAAACTCAAATCGGGCATATCTTGGTACGACAAGGCAAAGATGTCTCGGTAGTCTTTCAGCAGGGCCATTAATTCTTTACGGACGGGTGCGATCATACCCGTGCCTACTTTTACTTCCTTTTTCCCACTGCCGGTTCCTAAGTCTACGAGTTCTATCTCTTCTTGATGCGGCCTTATCTCTTGGTCCTCCTGAGCGATTATCCTCTCCTGCTCTGGGGGAAGCCCTACATCCTCGTCCTCTTCATTCTCCGTCCGACTTGCTTCTTGCTCGAAATCGACGGCCGGGTCCCCGGTATTAGTACCTTTGCGGGACTTGTCGTCAAATCTGTATCATTTTAAGCGTAACAAGGAAATAAACATTCAAATGAATGAGAATGGGTAGAGGCGCAGGAACAGATGAAGAAAGATCTTTATATTATAACTTCAAGAACAAAAGACATAATGCCTTAACAAAAGGAAACTCTAAAGTCTAGGCCCAACTGTAGAGTTTTAAAGCTACAAAAGGTTACATTATGCTTGTCGCGTAAACGTCTGGGCGTTCCTCCACCCGCTAATTTCCTAGTTGGATACCAGGAGGGCATGGCTATACCAAATCCGATCTCCTCAGGGAGTCATCATCGCATATCACGGCGACTTGACCTTCGTGTCTTAAACCCGCACTTATGAAGCTCCTATTGATGTGGCACGGTGGGGCCTCTTTGGCTCACTGTCCCGACCGCGGGCCCTGGCCTTTGTTCTTCCTTTCCGAGATATTTTTCCTTATGTCAGCATGTGTAGGTTTATAGCCTAACCCAAAATTCCCACGTGTCATACCCTAATTTCGTCCAGGGACCTTTGCTTGATGACATGCAACTTTTGTTTGGTCCTTGTGAGGTGCTTGGCACCCATCATTAGGCAATTTGTGAAATTCCGGGACATGCCGGAAAACAAAAGAAAATATTGATGCACAATCCGTAAGGTTCCGTGACTCACCGGAAATCAAATGGAAGCATCGTTGCACAATTAGTGAGGTTCCGTAACATTCCGTAAGTCAAAAAAGGGGATGATTATGTAATCCGCAAGGTTCCGTAACATTACGGAAAGAAAACAAGTATCGTTACGAAATTCGTAAGTTTCCGTAACTTTACAAAAAAGGATCACCAAAAAAAAGGAATGGGTTTTTACTTAGTAAAAATGGGGGTGCAAATAGCAACCAGGCCTACTTAGGCCCTCCAGAAGATTCCTCTAGAAGGCTGTTGCTTCTGGAGGAAGGTTTCCGTAAGTGATTTCGCGAAGGTTTTCGACCGTTTTTCGACGTTCTTCATCGTTCTTCAGTCTTCAACGGGTAAGTACCTCAAACCAAGCTTTTCAATTCATTCTATGTACCCGTGGTGGTCCACATTTGGTTTCATGTATTTTTATCTTCGTTTCATTTACTTTTTATACCCCCTTTTGACGTGCTTAAGCCGTTTTATTTAAGTCATTTCTCGCTTAACCTAAAAATAAAATAAATTTCCACCGATCGTTTGAATTGTATTATCCGTTAATTTCGGTTAAAATGAATTCCGACTGTTCGGTCGTGCCGCAACCACGTTGGAAATCAAAAAAGAGGTAAAAAAAAAAATATAATAATCAAAAAATACCTTTTAGTAAAATAAAGCGAAAAATCAATCAGACGTTTTCTCTTTGGGATTTCTCATTCTTAATTGAATTGACTAATAACTAAAGTGAAACTAAGGCTAAAATCGACTCACCTAGTCAAGCTCATCCACAAAAATAGGATTTTGAAAGTTAATCATTTATGTTTCTTACTAAGTAAAATGGATCGTTTTCAAGGTTCAACGCCTTAAAATGATCACCTTTTAAGTAAAAAAGAATCACTTGATTCACTATGTAGGTCTGATTTCCTCATCGCAATTGAGGAATACGTAGGAGCAAAGGGAAACACCCTTGTCGACCACAAAAAGAGAAAAAATATAAAAAGGGTATAAAGGATATAAAGACATAAAAAGAGAGCGTAAAAATCAAAGTCATGTTTGCACATTCGATTAAAGGCTGCCGTCCCTTGGGACGGACGTGTGGGGTGCTAATACCTTCCCCGTGCGTAAATACAACTCCCGAGCCTTTCACTTAAAAGTTCGTAGATCGCGTCTTTTCCGGTTTTTCCGACGTTTTCCTCAAATAAACGTTGGTGGCGACTCCGCGCGTATTCCTTTCGTGACTTTCTCCTTTGTTGGTTTCCCTTTATTTGTCTTATGTTCTTGTGTATATAAACTCTTTGTTGCTTTTAGTGCCTTTTAAAATGTATGCATGAGGTAAATATTTATTCATTTGATGCACACAAACACCAACACTATTTGCACACACTGTGAGTTGAAAAAGGGCCCTATACCCGGGTTCATAGGAACATAAGGAGTGGAGGTGAATCTGTGATCATGCTAGGTCTCCGACCTTCTTGATTACAGTGAACCCTCATCTAGAGTTTTTCTCTTTGAAAACATATTGTTGCTAGTAGTCCCTACTGCTGCTGTATGTTCTTCGAAGGGGATAATACCTCTAGAAACCATCAAGAGAGATATGACTACCTTGGGGGTTATCACTAAATGCCTAGTTAGCTCTCTCCCTTTTAGGTCCCTTAAATAGGGGCACGGAGCAAACACGCTGCGTGCCATTTTTCACACTGCCATGCATAAGTATCATATACCCTTTTGCTTATGTTCAGTGAATATTGTCATACTATGTACATTCCCGCATTGCGCCTTTTGCATATGCATCGCATACGGGTTCTGTCTTGATCCCCTCTATAGACAAATCAACGGAGGGCCCGGGTCACCGTTTTAAATACATACGTTGGGGCACTTTGCTACCCCTAGACGTTGTGTCTAAGAAGGAGACAATGTCCCAGGCACCCGCATTCTTAAATTACATCTGTGTCATATGCATTCCTTCATTCATCCATTCCACCCATGAGATATCGGAGTTTTGATTTGCACCAACTTTTTGTCTCACTTTAGTAAGCATGGGGACAAATCAAACCGGCAAGAGGTTTTACCAAGTCAAGGTTAAAGGCCTAGATACCACCAGCATCAAGGAATTAGGGCGGTTGATGGAACCTCTCCAAATGCGAGCCTTCCACAAGACTTACGGAAAGATCTTAGAGTTGACCATAGCAGAGGTATCCATAGAAGCCATTGCATCACTCACCCAATACTACAACCAGCCTTTGAGATGCTTCACTTTCAGAGACTTCCAATTGGTACCGACCATTGAAGAATTTGAGGAGATTCTAGGATGTCCTCTCGGGGGAAGAAAACCATATCTTTTCTCCGGTTGTCTCCCCTCTTTGAGCAGAATTGCAACTGTGGTCAAGGATTCAGCAAGAGGTTTGGACCGCGTAAAACAAACTCGAAACGGCATAGCGGACCTACCACGGAAGTACCTAGAAGACAAGGCGAGGGATATGGCAAATCAAGAAGATTGGGTCCCATTTATGGATGTGTTAGCATTGCTAATCTTTGGGTAGTCCTCTTTCCAAACATAGATGGTTTGGTGGACCTAGCCGCAATCGACGCATTCCTTGCATACCGCCATAGCAAGGAAAGTCCGGTGGTAGCTGTCTTGGCAGATTTATTTGACACATTTGACCGAAGGTGCGAAAAGAGTAGCGCACGGATCATCTGTTGCTTGCCCGCTCTCTGTGTTTGGTTGGTTTCACACCTGTTCCAGCAAGACACGAGGCATCCATGTCCACTCCAAAGCCATCACTCGTGTACTGAAAAGAGAAGAATAGATTGGGACCAGCTTTTGGCTGGGATAGGAGGTAGAACAATCAATTGGTTCCCCCGATGGAAGGAAGGAAAGGAGGGAGTCCTTTTCTCATGTGGAGGGTACCCAAACGTTCCGCTGATAGGAACGAGGGGTTGTATTAACTACAATCCCGCGCTTGCTATAAGACAACTAGGGTACCCCATGAGGGGAGCACCGATGGAAGAAAGCATGTCTCCTTTCCTTGTGAGGGATTTCGGCGCGCAAAATTTCAAGGCTATACAAAGAATCCATAAGGCATGGGAAACCCCGTTAAGGAAAGATCAAGAACTTAGGGGCATTCATAATGGCATCATTGGTGGTTACCATGAATGGCTGAAAGTTCATATACGAGGTTTAGATTGGCTCGCCAAGTTAAAAGTCGTCAGCGAAGAGAGTTTCGAAGCACCGGAAGAGGACGAAGAAGTCCAAGCTCTCAAAAGCGAGTTAGGAAAGGCGAAACTTGTCAAGGAGAAGTTCAAGTTGGCCACTACACACATCTGGAAGGAGTGTGTCAGATTACGGGAAGAGAATGCAACTACCGCAAGAGCCCTTGAACAAGAGGCCAAGAGGGCTCGCAAGGAAGAGTATGGCCGTAACAAATTTCGCGGAGCTCTGTGGGGTAGCAACAATGAACTCAAGCTGCGAAGGGAAGAGAGGGACCAGTCGCGAGCACATAGCATGGTCTTGAAAGAGGAGTTAGTTGCCTGTTCAAGGTCCAAAAGGAGCTTGTCTCAGCATTTATGCGAGACGGAGACCAACATGCTAGCTATCATCGCCAAGTACCAAGAAGAGTTAGGTCTAGCCACGGCCCACGAGCATAGGGTCGCGGACGAGTATGCCCAAGTATACGCGGAAAAAGAGGCTAGAGGAAGGGTGATCGACTCTTTACACCAAGAGGCAACCATGTGGATGGATCGGTTTGCTCTTACCTTAAACGGGAGTCAAGAACTTCCCCGATTGTTAGCCAAGGCCAAAGCAATGGCGGACACCTACTCCGCCCCCGAAGAAATTCATGGGCTTCTCGGCTATTGTCAGCATATGATAGACTTAATGGCCCACATAATTAGAAATCGCTAGAAAACTTGTATGGTCTCTCAGACCTTGACTAGATACGACTTTCTGAAATAAAATGAGTTGGTCCCATGTTTCTACTCCAAAAAAGCTTGTGCGAATCAAATCACTCCTGCATTTTATCTCTAGCATGCATTCTTTCTTTCTTTACCCACTCCTCACGTTTGGTTTTTTAGGGAAAAACACCATAACTAAACGCGCCACAAGGCATCCCTATCGCACCAGATCCAAATCTAGAACGATGGGTGATCAAGAGGAGACACAGGAACAGATGAAAGCCGACATGTCGGCTCTGATAGAACAGATGGCTTCCATGATGGAGGCCATGTTAGGAATGAGGCAGCTCATGGAGAAAAACGTGGCCACTGCTGCCGCTGTCAGTTCGGCTGCCGAAGCAGACCCTACTCTCTTGGCAACCACGCGCCATCCTCCCTCAAACATAGTAGGACGGGGAAGGAACACGCTGGGGCACGACGGCAACCCTTATCTGGGATACAACCGAGCGGCTTACCCTTATGGATTGCCGCCCAACTACTCACCACCCGTCTTGCAAGACGATGCGGGCAATATTGCTTCTCCCGTCCTTGAAAGAGAGCCTCCTCAACAGCCCGACGAGGTCCACGAAGACCCTCAAGACTATGCTCGAAGGGATGTCGAGTTCTGTCCCCCGATCCCCGAAGGGCCGGCACCCAGCACGTTGCCTCAGCCCAACATCACGACACAACCAATAGTTTTGTCCATGGAAAGACCGCCCCCGGCAACTGAAGAAAGGAGGAAGCTCGATCTCCTCGAGGAGAGATTGAGAGCCGTGGAAGGATTTGGGGACTATCCGTTCGCAGACATGACGGATCTTTGCTTAGTACCCGATGTTGTTATCCCCCCGAAGTTCAAAGTACCGGACTTCGACAAGTATAAAGGGACGACTTGTCCCAAGAATCATCTCAAGATGTACTGTCGCAAGATGGGCGCACACTCTAAGGATGAGAAGCTATTAATACACTTTTTTCAAGATAGCTTGGCCGGAGCCGCGGTAGTTTGGTACACTAATTTGGAAGCTTCCCGTATCCGTACTTGGAAGGATCTGATTACTGCCTTCCTAAGGCAATATCAGTATAATTCCGATATGGCTCCCGATCGCACTCAGCTGCAGAATATGTTCAAGAAAGAGGGCGAAACCTTTAAAGAATACGCACAGCGGTGGAGAGACCTGGCGGCACAAGTGGCTCCTCCCATGGTTGAGAGAGAGATGATCACCATGATGGTAGACACTCTGCCAGTGTTCTACTATGAGAAGCTAGTAGGTTACATGCCGTCCAACTTCGCGGACCTAGTGTTCGCCGGGGAAAGAATCGAGGTAGGGTTGAAAAGAGGAAAGTTCGATTACGTTTCCTCCACGAGTGCGAATGCCAAAAGAATCGGGACAACGGGGGCAAAAAGGAAGGAAGGAGATGCCCATGCCGTCTCTTCAACGCCCGCGTGGGTCAAACCCCCGCAGACGCCTCATGGTACCCATCAGTACGCGCAACATCACCCGAGCTTCTCGGCTCATACCGGGAACGCCTCTAGTTCAACACCTGTGCAGCCTAAGGCACCCACCCAGAGGGAAGCTCCCCAAGTTCCAACTCCGAACACAACTCGCCCGACCGGTAAGTCCAACGCAACAAGGAACTTCCCTCCGAGGCCATTTCAAGAATTCACCCCACTCCCAATGACGTACGAAGACCTCTTGCCGTCCCTCATCGCCAACCATTTGGCCGTGGTAACTCCCGGAAAGGTCCTCCAACCCCCTTTCCCAAAGTGGTATGACCCTAACGCAACTTGCAAGTACCATGGGGGTGTCCCGGGGCATTCCATTGAAAAATGATTGGCCTTTAAATACAAGGTCCAACATTTGATAGATGCTGGATGGCTGACTTTCCAAGAGGATCGGCCCAATGTGAAAACCAACCCGCTTGCCAATCATGGAGGGGGAGCGGTTAACGCCGTTGAGTCCGATAGGCTGCGCAGGTCTAAACCTTTAAGGGATGTGGCAACCCCTAGGAGGTTTATCTTTGAGGCCCTACAAAAGGGAGGTGTGATTCCTCATAGTGGGCGTAAGGAGGATTCCTGTTTGCTGCATTCCGGCGAGCTGCATGACATGGAAACGTGTTTGGGAGTAGAGGAATTGTTACAGCGAATGATAGATCAAGGTCGACTGGAAGTTAGCAGTGAAGGAAGAGAGGAGCAGCATATATGCATGCAGTCCACGGATGGGAGCAGTGTTGCGAAGCCCAAACCCTTGGTGATATACTTCACCAAGGGCACAGCTTCGCAAAAGCCCGGACACCCCTTAGCAGCTAAACCTGTTCCTTTCCCATACCAAAATAGCCACGCAGTCCCATGGAGATATACACCTCCGAGGGGGAAGGAAGAAGAAGCCACCGACGTCAGCTCGTTGTCGGCTAAGGTAACAAATATCACGGGATTGAGTGGTGTGACCCGTAGCGGTCGTGTGTTTGCGCCTCCGGACCTACCAGTCCAACCCGCGAATGTCAAGGGGAAAGGAAAAGTGGTGGAGGAACAAGATGGTGAAGCACCCCACGCTTCGAATAAAGATATTCCGGCGAAAGGTCTTCCGGAGAAAAAGGATGGTAAAAAGGAGGTGTCACTAGAGGAAGCCAGTGAGTTCCTCCGTATAATTCAGCAGAGCGAATTCAAGGTTATCGAACAGCTCAACAAAACCCCGGCCAGGGTCTCGCTGTTGGTGTTACTCATGAGCTCCGAGCCTCATCGGGCTCTGCTAGTAAAAGTTCTGAACGAGGCCCACGTGGCCCAAGACATCTCGGTAGAAGGTTTCGGAGGGCTGGTCAATAATATCACTGCCAACAACTACCTCGCCTTCGCCGAAGAAGAAATCCCCGCCGAGGGGAGAGGACATAATAAAGCTTTGCACGTGTCAGTCAAGTGTATGGACCATATCGTAGCCAAAGTGCTCATCGATAATGGTTCCAGTTTAAACGTGATGCCTAAGAGCACTTTGGAGAAATTACCATTCAATGCTTCCCACCTAAAGCCGAGTTCAATGGTGGTTCGTGCCTTCGACGGCACCCGCCGAGAGGTTAGGGGGGAGATCGATCTCCCGGTACAGATAGGCCCTCACACCTGTCAAGTTACCTTCCAAAAAATGGATATTAACCCCCCCTACAGCTGTCTGTTGGGGCGGCCATGGATCCACTCAGTGGGAGTTGTTCCCTCTACACTCCACCAAAAGTTGAAATTCGTAGTGGAAGGGCATCTGGTCATCGTATCAGGCGAGGAAGACATCTTGGTGAGCTGCCCATCCTCTATGCCTTATGTGGAAGCCGCAGAGGAGTCATTAGAAACCGCTTTCCAGTCTTTTGAGGTGGTAAGCATTTCCTCTGTGGACTCCTTCTCTGGGCAGCCTTGCCTGTCCGATGCAGCAGTAATGATGGCCCGGGTTATGTTGGGGAACGGTTACGAACCCGGAATGGGTTTAGGCAAAGACAACGGCGGCATAACTAGCCTGATAAATGCCAAAGGAAATCGTGGGAAATATGGTTTAGGCTATAAGCCCACTCAGGCAGATATAAAGAGAAGCATCGCGGGAAGGAAGAGCGGTAGTCAAAGCTCGCGGTTGAGACAAGAAAGTGAAGGAAGCCCGCCATGCCACATAAGTAGAAGCTTTATAAGCGCGGGTCTGGGGGACGAAGGTCAAGTGGTCGCGATATACGAAGATGATGTTCCGAGTACATTGGATTTGGTACGACCATGCCCTCCTGATTTCCAGCTGGGAAATTGGCGAGTGGAGGAACGCCCCGACATTTACGCAACGAGCATAATGTAAACCTTTACGGTTTTAAAAACTCTATAGTTAGGCCTAGGCTTTAGAGTTTCTTTTGTTAAGGCTTTGTGTCTTTTGTTTTGAATTTATAATACAAGGATCTTTCTTCATCTATTCCTACGTCTCTACCCATTCTCATCCATTTGCATGTTTACTTCTTTACTTTTTAAAACGGCGGATCCGATGACGAGTCCCTCGAAGGTACTAATACCTGGGACCCGCCTATCAACTTCGAGCAAAAGACGAATCAAACGGAAGATGAAGGGAACGAGGATGTGGGACTTCCCCCAGAATTAGAAAGGATGGTCGCCCATGAGGACCAAGAAATGGGGCCTCATCAAGAAGAAACAGAACTAGTAGACTTGGGAATTGGCAGTGGAAAAAGGGAAGTAAAGATAGGCACAGGTATTACCGCACCTATCCGTGAAGAATTAATAATCCTGCTAAGAGACTACCAAGACATCTTTGCTTGGTCATACCAAGATATGCCCGGTTTGAGTTCTGACATTGTCCAGCATCGATTATCTCTAAATCCCGAGTGTTCCCCGGTAAAGCAGAAACTGAGAAGGATGAAGCCCGAAACATCCTTGAAGATAAAAGAAGAAGTGAAGAAGCAATTTGACGCTGGTTTTCTGGCCGTCGCTCGGTACCCAGAATGGGTTGCCAACATTGTACCGGTCCCTAAGAAGGATGGGAAAGTACGAATGTGTGTGGATTATCGGGACCTGAATCGGGCCAGTCCCAAGGACAATTTTCCTTTGCCACACATCGATATCCTCGTAGATAATACGGCCAATTTTGCTTTATTTTCCTTCATGGACGGTTTCTCCGGTTACAATCAGATAAAGATGGCGCCAGAGGATATGGAAAAGACTACCTTTGTCACCCTGTGGGGAACATTCTGTTACAAGGTGATGTCCTTTGGACTCAAGAATGCCGGGGCAACTTATCAACGGGCCATGGTAGCTTTGTTCCATGATATGATGCATCAAGAGATCGAGGTCTACGTGGACGACATAATTGCTAAATCTAAATCCGAAGAAGAACACCTTGTCAACCTGCGGAAGTTGTTCAAAAGGCTTAAGAAATATCAATTAAGGTTGAACCTCGCCAAGTGTACCTTTGGGGTCAAATCAGGGAAATTGCTTGGTTTCATCGTAAGCCAGAAAGGGATAGAGGTAGACCCCAAAAAGGTGAAGGCCATCCTTGAGATGCCGGAACCCCGTACTGAGAGGCAAGTCCGAGGTTTCCTGGGACGCTTGAATTATATTGCCAGATTCATATCGCAGCTCACCGCCATTTGTGAGCCGTTGTTCAAGCTCTTACGCAAAAACCAAACTGATCGCTGGAATGAGGGTTGCCAAGAGGCTTTTGGAAGGATCAAGAAGTGTCTTATGAATCCCCCTGTGCTTATGCCACCAGTACCTGGAAGGCCTCTCATCTTGTACATGACAATCTTGGACGAGTCAATGGGGTGTATGCTGGTGCAACATAACGAATCCGGAAAGAAAGAGCGCGCTGTTTACTACCTAAGTAAGAAGTTCACGACCTGTGAAATGAATTACTCCTTGCTCGAAAGAACGTGTTGTGCTTTGGTATGGGCATCCCATCGCCTAAGGCAGTACATGCTGAGCCATACTACCTGGTTGATATCCAAGATGGACCCGGTTAAGTACATCTTTGAAAAGCCAGCTCTCACGGGACGAATCGCCCGGTGGCAAGTCCTGCTATCCGAGTTTGATATAATTTACGTCACCCAAAAGGCGATAAAAGGAAGCGCCTTAGCAGATTATTTGGCTCAACAGCCTCTTAAACGACTATCAGCCCATGCATCCTGAATTCCCGGATGAGGACATCATGGCCTTGTTTGAGGAAAAATTGGACGAAGATCGGGACAAATGGACCGTATGGTTTGACGGAGCGTCAAACATTCTAGGCCATGGCGTTGGAGCAGTATTGGTCTCTCCGGACAATCAATGTGTACCTTTCACAGCCAGGCTAGGATTCGACTGCACCAACAACATGGCCGAATATGAAGCATGTGCCCTGGCCGTCCAGGCAGCAATTGACTCCAATGTCAAACTACTCAAGGTGTACGGCGACTCAGCGTTGGTAATCCATCAGCTGAGAGGGGAATGGGAAACTAGAGATCCCAAGCTGATACCCTACAAGGCCTATATGAAGGAATTGGCTAAGACCTTTGATGAGATCTCCTTCCATCATGTTCCCCGCGAGGAAAATCAAATGGCGGATGCGCTTGCTACTTTGGCGTCTATGTTCCAGCTAACGTCGCATGGGGATCTACCATACATTGAATTTTTGTGTCGTGGCAAACCCGCGCATTGTTGCCAAGTAGAAGAGGAACGGGACGGTAAGCCTTGGTATTTCGACATCAAGCAATATGTCGTAAGCAAAGAATACCCGCCAGAGATTGCCGACAATGATAAGAGGACATTGAGAAGATTGGTGGCCGGCTTCTTCATGAGCGGGAGCATACTGTATAAGAGAAACCACGACATGACACTCCTGCGGTGCGTGGATGCCAAGGAGGCGAATCACATGATCGAGGAAGTCCATGAGGGCTCGTTTGGAACGCACGCCAACGGGCATGCTATGGCCAGAAAGATCCTAAGAGCAGGTTATTACTGGCTTACCATGGAAAGTGATTGTTGTGTCCATGTAAGGAAATGCCACAAATGTCAAGCGTTCGCAGACAATGTCAATGCTCCACCGCATCCTCTGAATGTCCTGTCCGCCCCTTGGCCTTTCTCCATGTGGGGGATAGATGTCATTGGGGCCATTGAGCCCAAGGCCTCGAATGGTCATCGCTTCATCCTCGTAGGATATATTATTTTACCAAGTGGGTCGAGGCGGCCTCCTATACCAATGTCACGAGGGGTGTGGTGGTCAGGTTCATTAAGAAAGACATCATCTGCCGATATGGTTTGCCAAGGAAGATTATCACGGACAACGACACCAACCTGAATAACAAGATGATGGGGGAAATGTGCGAGGAGTTTAAAATCCAGCATCACAATTCCACGCCCTACCGGCCAAAGATGAATGGAGCCGTGGAAGCGGCCAATAAGAATAACAAAAAGATTATCCAAAAGATGACCGTGTCGTACAGAGATTGGCACGAGATGCTCCCATTCACGTTACACGGTTACCGAACTTCAGTGCGAACGTCAACTGGGGCAACGCCGTTCTCATTGGTATATGGGATGGAGGTTGTGTTAGCGTTTGAGGTAGAAGTCCCGTCATTAAGGATCTTGGCAGAATCCGGATTAAAGGAATCAGAGTGGGCTCAAACGGGCTATGACCAGCTCAACCTCATTGAGGGTAAGCGCTTAACGGCCATGAGTCATGGGCGCTTGTACCAGCAAAGAATGAAGAGTGCATTCGACAAGAAGGTACGCTTGCGCAAGTTCCATGAGGGAGACCTTGTGCTAAAGAAAATGTCCCATGCTGTCAAGGACAATCGAGGAAAATGGGCCCCAAACTACGAAGGGCCTTTTGTTGTGAAGAGGGCTTTTTCCGGAGGAGCCCTGGTGCTTACCAACATGGATGGCGAAGAGCTACCTTCACCTGTGAATTCTGATGTCGTCAAGCGATATTATGCTTAGAATCTGGGGCAATTAAGGATGCCGCTGCATGTTCTTTATCTTTATGTGTTTTCTGGGTATCCCCCAGGGATTCCCCGTCTACTGTATCTCGCGTTACAATCTTTTAAAGAAGTGAATGTGGGTTCGAGGCTTTAGTCCTCACGTTGGTTTCAAACCTTGTGTTAATTTGTGATCACCTGAGCCCTTCCGCTTAGTTCATGGGATGCCCCAAGCGCTTAATTAAAATTAAACCTAGACCAACTTTCACTAAAATTTGCTGCGTTTGAAAACATTCATGCATACGCATACGCATGCATATTGTTGTAGTAAAACAGGGGCAGGATCATCTTGAGCTACCTTTGGGGTAGAGACAAAGCTAGAACAGCAGAAACCAATCAAGGTAAGACAACGACGCGGTCAAGATTTGCCACACCTTGTTGTTTCTTACTTGCAGGTACATAGGGACGGATGCAAGTAGGGCTAGGGTCACGACCGACTGATCGTTGCCCCTTCCCGGCGCTAAACAAGCAGAGGACGTCGCTGCAAGACAGCCCAGTATCCTTTGCGTTTGCAGTTTCTTTTACTATTGTTTGTTTTAAATAAATAATCAGCACCTAATTCTAACTTAAGTAGGTTCAAGTTAGGCAAAACGCTAACCCGTAAGGGAGGAGGGGACATGGTTAATATTCCCCTCAAAAAAAAAAAAACAAACAAAAATCATGATAAAAATAATAAAAAGAAAAGGAAAGAGAGAGCAAGTAAGGAGAAAAAGAAGGAAAATAGAAGATAAAGAATCAACATGTTTTTGAAAGAGATGATTTTCGACTTTTGATTGAAAGGAAAATTCGCCGATCATAGCTACTTTTTGAAAAAAAATGTGTGTACACCCGAAGGGTGAACGCTGTGAAATTTCCCCGGACGCCCAAAATGGACTTGGATGAATGCACAAATTGATAAAAGAACATATTTTGGAAACATTGGGTTGACTAAAATAGAGGAAATGAATCCTGAGCTCTAGCATCACATGACCATAAAAATTTGACACTTGAGTGTCCGCATAGGTGCATGCATTACTAGTTTTGCATAAAATTTCCAAATCATCATTTTTGCATTTGTGTCATGGAAATAATATGGGGCATCCCTTTTTATCCTTGAACCAAACCAAACCCTGACATGTATCATGTCTAGCCATTCTACAAGCCTTGAGCCAAAATCCAAAATCACCATAAACCTTGACCTAGGGTGAGAATGTCGATCCTTACCCTCGGAAGCAAAAAAAAGGAAGAGAAGGAAAATTTCCAATCAAAGAGAAAGCAAAAAAACAAAAAAAAAGGAAAGGAAATTCCCAATCAAAGAGTGGGAGAAAGCGAAAAGAAAAAAAAGAAAATTCCCAACCAAAGGATGGGAGAAAGCAAAAAAGGAAGGAAAGAAAGCTCCCGATCAAGGATCGAAAGGAAACAGAAGAAATGTGCAGAAAGGTCTTTGGACCAGACAATATCTGAACAGTACAAAATTGTCACCAAATAAACAAAAAAAGGGAAAGGAAACCACGACCTGAAAGTGGTCTTCTCCCTTTGATTACCAACCAAAATCCTGTGCGTCGGTGACTTGCTCGCCTCGCGTCAAACAAAAACAGAAAAGGAAAAAGCCAAAAAAATCAAAAGCCGAAGAACCCACCAAAAGAACCCATTCCCAAGGGAAGTCCTATTGATCCATGATCACGCATGTAATTTTTGATTTGATAGGAAATAATTTGCAAAGTCAAGTCATGACATATCTATGGTTCGGAATTAGGATAAAACACTTACCTGTGCGAGATTGATACACTTTGAGTGGATTTCTTCTGTTTTTGTCGAACCCAGTGTTTCCTCTAAATGGTCATTTAGAAACGAAATGCTAACATCCAAAATCTCATTTATGATTATGGGGGGTTTCATCAGCAGACTCTCCTTCCCTAGTAGACGCATTGTTTTTCACTCAAAAAAGCATATGCTGCTCTAATCAGTTGGAATATTTGTCTCTTTCCTAAAGCATGTTTGCATTTTAGTGGAGAAAACACTGAGACTTTTTCAAGTCTCACAAATTTCCAGAACTACGTAGGTTTGAGTTCCTCATTGGAGGACACGTAGGAGCAGGAGCCTCGCTTTTGTCGACCGCACCGCTTTTTGTTACCATGACCCAAAAGCTGGTAGCCCGCGGAGACACCTTACGGTTATCCGCACCTCGTCATTCAGTGACCCCAAGTGTGATTGACGAGCGGAGGCCAATGTGGTCATCTGCGCCCTTTTCGGAGGTGTCAGCATTTTTCGGTGGAGACTTTTTCAAGTCTCACAAGTTATCCAGAACTACGTAGGTCTGAGTTCCTCATTGAGGATACGTAGGAGCAAGAGCCTTGCTTTTGTCGGCCGCCCCACAATCTCTATCATACTGACCCTGAGGTCATGTGACATGCGGAGACAAATTATGGTCATTCCGCACACCTTTTTGCCATTCAGACACAGTTGTGTCCGATGGCACGCAGAGACAAATTATGGTCATTCTGCGCCCTTTTGTCATCCAGAGGCGGCGGGCCCGATGACATGCGGAGACAAATTATGGTCATTCCGCACACCTTTTTGCCATTCAGACACAGTTGTGTCCGATGGCACGCAGAGACAAATTATGGTCATTCTGCGCCCTTTTGTCATCCAGAGGCGGCGGGCCCGATGACATGCGGAGACAAATTATGGTCATTCCGCACACCTTTTTGCCATTCAGACACAGTTGTGTCCGATGGCACGCAAAGACAAATTATGGTCATTCTGCGCTCTTCGTCAATCGCGGCCGACAAGCCCGTTGACACGCGGAGATTTACGTCATCTTCCGCCCTCACAAGATCTGTCATACTGACATTTGAGTCACGCTGACGGGCGGAAATACCCGAGTGGTTATCCGTATAAACATTCTTTTGCTATCTGTAAGACAGAACGCTTGATAGCATGCAGAGACTGACATCGTCTTCTGCACCTTTTGTTCCCCCGGGGACATCAAGTCATTTACATGCGGAGGTATTTTATGGTCACCTGCGACTCTCGTCAACCGAGAGGAACGAAATTAGTGTCTTATCTTTACTTCCCTTTTATCTCCAATAAAAGACAAATAAAGAGGGGCAACTGTCATACCCTAATTTCGTCCGGGGACCTTTGCTTGATGGCATGCAACTTTTGTTTGGTCCTTGTGAGGTGCTTCGCACCCATCATTAGGCAATTTGTGAAATTCCGGGACATGCCGGAAAACAAAAGAAAATATTGATGCACAATCCGTAAGGTTCTGTGACTCACCTGAAATCAAATGGAAGCATCGTTCCACAATTAGTGAGGTTCCGTAACATTCCGTAAGTCAAAAAAGGGGATGATTATGTAATCCGCAAGGTTCCGTAACATTACGGAAAGAAAACAAGTATCGTTACGAAATTCGTAAGTTTCCGTAACTTTACAAAAAAGGATCACCAAAAAAAAGGCAGGGGGGTGTACTTAGTAAAAATGGGGGTGCAAATAGCAACCAGGCCCACTTGGGCCCTCCAGAAGATTCCTCCAGAAGGCTGTTGCTTCTGGAGGAAGCAACCCTGCTCGCCTGGGCGAGCTGGGTGGCAAGCTTCTCCCCCAATTTTCTATAAATAGGGGGAGAAGTGAAGTAGAAAAGGGTTCAACCCCTTAGGCACTTCTCTCTCTTTCGAATTTGCTTAGAAAAATTGTTTCTGGGAAGAAAATCCAAGCCGAGGCGCTTCCGTAACGTTTCCGTGAGTGATTTCGCGAAGGTTTTCGACCGTTCTTCGACGTTCTTCATTCGTTCTTCATCGTTCTTTAGTCTTCAACGGGTAAGTACCTCAAACCAAGCTTTTCAATTCATTCTATGTACCCGTGGTGGTCCACATTTGGTTTCATGTATTTTTATCTTCGTTTCATTTACTTTTTATGCCCCCTTTTGACGTGCTTAAGCCGTTTTATTTAAGTCATTTCTCGCTTAACCTAAAAATAAAATAAATTTCCACCGATCGTTTGAATTGTATTATCCGTTAATTTCGGTTAAAATGAATTCCGACCGTTCGGTCGTGCCGCAACCACGTTGGAAATCAAAAAAGAGGTAAAAAAATAATATAATAATAAAAAATAACCTTTTAGTAAAATAAAGCGAAAAATCAATCGGACGTTTTCTCTTTGGGATTTCTCATTCTTAATTGAATTGACTAATAACTAAAATAGGATTTTGAAAGTTAATCATTTCTGTTTCTTACTAAGTAAAATGGATCGTTTTCAAGGTCCAACGCCTTAAAATGATCACCTTTTAAGTAAAAAAGAATCACTTGATTCACGCATAAGAAAGAACTACGTAGGTCTGATTTCCTCATCGCAATTGAGGAATACGTAGGAGCAAAGGGAAACACCCTTGTCGACCACAAAAAGAGAAAAAATATAAAAAGGGTATAAAGGATATAAAGACATAAAAAGAGAGCGTAAAAATCAAAGTCATGTTTGCACATTCGATTAAAGGCTGCCGTCCCTTGGGACGGACGTGTGGGGTGCTAATACCTTCCCCGTGCGTAAATACAACTCCCGAGCCTTTCACTTAAAAGTTCGTAGATCGCATCTTTTCCGGTTTTTCCGACGTTTTCCTCAAATAAACGTTGGTGGCGACTCCGCGCGTATTCCTTTCGTGGAACACGCATCCCGCGAGTCACGCGTCGCCCTTCCGCCGAAGGGTAGGTTGCGACACCGCGGTTTCCTCTGGTGCTTACCAGGCTGGTCCTGCCGCCGTTGTTCTTGCCCAAACCCATTTCAGGCTTGTAGTCGTGCCCTAGCATCACCCGGGCCACCATTATTGCCGCATCAGACAGGCGGGGCTTCCTAGAGAGGGAATCTATGGAGGCGATGCTTACTACCTCAAAAGATTATAAAGCCATTTCCAATGACTCCTCCGTGGCTTCCACGTATGGCATAGAGGAAGGACAACTTACCAAGACATCTTCCTCACCTGATACTATGATCAAATGTCCTTCCACTATAAACTTCAACTTTTGTTGGAGTGTGGAGGGGACGACTCCCACTGAGTGGATCCATGGACGTCCCAAAAGACAGTTGTAGGCCAGGTTGATATCCATCACTTAGAATGTAACCTGGCAGGTATGAGGCCCTATCTGTACTGGGAGGTCGATCTCTCCCCTTACCTCTTGGCGACGGCCGTCGCAAGCACGGACCACCATGGAACTTGGCCTTAGATGGGAAGCGTTAAATGGAAATTTCTCCAACGTGCTTTTGGGCATCACGTTCAGGCTTGAGCCATTGTCGATGAGTACTTTGGCCATAACGTGTTCCATGCATTTGACTGACACATGTAAAGCCCTGTTATGTCCTCTCTCCTCGGCGGGGATTTCCTTTTCACCGAAGGTGAGGTAGTTGTTGGCTGTGATGTTATTGACGATTCCCCTAAAGCCTTCTATGGAGATGTCTTGGGCTACGTGAGCTTCATTCAAGACCTTTACCAGCAAATATCGATGAGGCTAAGAGCTCATGAGTAGCACCAGAAGGGAGACTCTAGCTGGGGTCTTGTTGAGTTGTTCAATGACTTTGAACTTGCTTTTTTGGATAATGCGGAGGAACTAGGAAAGATCCTTCATCGGAACATCCTCGCCCGGTGTGGGGATCACTTTGACATTTTGTCCTTCGGTCATCCTTGCTTTTCCTTTAGTGTTTGCGGGCTATATCGGCAGGCTAGAGGGTGCGAACACGCGACCGCTGTGGGTTATGCCGCTCAGCCCGGTGATATTGGTCACTTTGGCCGATAGTGAGCTGATATCGGTAGCTTCTTCCTTCCTATCGCCCGGAGGGACATACCTCCACGGAACTGCGCGACTGTTCTCGTAAGGAAACAAAATAGATCTACCGCCCGACACTGCCGAGGGGTGTTGAGGTCTTCGGGGATCTGTGTCCTTGGTGAAGTGTATTACCAAGGGTTTAGGCTTTTTAGGTCCTTCTTCATCTGCCGACTGCATGTATACATGTTGTTCCTCCTCCCTCTCACTACCGACCTCAAGCCGGCCTTGGTCTATCATCTGTTGTAATAGATCTCTTACTGCCAAACATGTTTCCATGTCATGGAGTACACCCGGATGCATTAAGCAACAATCTTCTCTACGCCCGCCGTAGGGAATCATGCTCGCCTTTTGTAAGGCTTTGTAGATAAACCTTCTGGGGGTCGTTACGTCCTTCAAAAGCTTGGGCCCGTGTGACCTACTTACCTCGATGGCATTAACCGGCCCCCCTCCATGATTGGCAAGCGGGTTTGTTTTTATGTTGGGCCTGTCCTCTTGAAAAGTCAACCACCCAGCCTCTATCAAGCTTTGGACCTTGCTTTTCAAGGCCAAACACTGTTCGATCGAGTGGCCTGGGGTCCCCCCATGGTATGCGCAAGTCGTGCTAGGGTTATACCATTTTGGGAATGGAGACTGGAAGATCTTTCCCGGGACCACCATGACCAATTGGTTGGCGATGAGAGATGACAAGAGTTCCCCATATGTCATTGGGATCGGGGTGAAAATCTGTGCCTGCCTTGGCAAAAAGTTCCACGCTGTGTTTGCGCCAAAGTGAGCGTTGTTGGTTGGCTGAGGCCGAGTTGGAGCTGGAGCCTGAAGAACTCCCCCCTGTGGGGGTGTGGGCGCCCTTGGTTGGGTGAGTGCTGTATCGGAAGAGGCCTCGGCGCGAGCCGCAAAACTCGGGTGATGTTGTGCATATTGGTGGGTACCATGGAGGGTTTGCGGTGGCTTGGGCCACGCAGGTGTTGAAGTGATGGTATAGGCATCTCCCTCTTTCTTCTTTGCCCTAGCTATTTCGGTCCTCTTACTGCTGCCACCTATCGGGGAGACATAATCAAACTTTCCCCTCTTCAAACCCACCTCGATCCTTTCTCTGGCGAAGACCAAGCCCGCAAAGCTGGAAGGCATGTAGCCCACTAATTTCTCATAGTAAAATACAGGCAAGATATCCACCATCATAGTAACCATTTCCCTCTCGACCATGGGAGGGGCTACTTGCGCTGCCAGGTTCCTCCAAATCTGAGCATATTCTTTAAAGGACTCGCTTTCCTGTTTAATCCTATTTTGCACCTGAGTCCGGTCGGGAGCCATGTCAGAGTTGTACTGATACTGCCTAAGGAAGGCGGTAATCAGATCCTTCCAGGTGCGGATGTGGGAAGCTTCTAGATTAGTGTACCAGATGACCGCTGCCCCAGCCAAGCTATCTTGAAAGAAATGCATCAATAACTTCTCGTCCCTGGAATACGCACCCATCTTGCGACAGTACATTTTTAGGTGATTCTTAGGACAAGTCGTCCCATTGTACCTACCAAAGTCAGGTACCTTGAACTTTGGAGGGATGACGACGACCGGAACCAAGCATAGGCCAGTCATGTCTGCGAACGGATAATCGTCGAACCCTTCAACAACCCTAAATCTTTCTTTGATGAGATCGAGTTTCCCCTTTCCCTCTGCTGCCCGGGGTGGCCCTCCCGCGGACAGAAACATTGGCTGCGTTGGGTGGTTTTGAGGTTGTCCCGTGATGTTGGGTTAGGTAGTGCGTTGGGCGTCGACCCCTCGGCGGGAAACGGGGAGTAGGAGTCGACGTCTCCCTGAGCATGTTCTCGATGATCCTCTTGGACCTCGTCAGGATGGCGAGGAGGCTCCCCTTCGAGGGTGAGGGGAGGAACGGACCCGCATCGTCATGTATGACTGGTGGTGTGTAATTAGGTGGTAAACCGTAGGGGTAAGTTCCTCGGTTGTACCCCGGATGGGGGTTGCTGATGTGCCCCAGTGTGCTTCTCTCTCGTCCCACAATGTTTGGAATAGGGTGGTGCACGACAGTTGGGAGAGTCGGGTCTGCTTCGGCAACCAAACTAACAGCGACGGCGGTGGCCACATTACTCTCCATTAATTGTTTCATTCCCAACATGGCATCCATCATGGAAGCCATTTGTTCTATCAAAGCCGACATGTCGGCTTTCATCTGTTCCTGTACTTCCTCTAGGTCATCCATCATCCTAGATTTGGATATGGTGCAATAGGTGTCGCAACATGCCCTTTTGCGGGTGTGCGAGGCGAGGCTCATGGGTGCGCTTTCCAAAGGAGGAAAGCTGCGCGGAGTCGCCACCAACGTTTATTTGTGGAAAATGTCGGAAAAATTGAAGGAAACCGGTCAAAATGAAAATTCTAAGTTCGGGAGTTGTATTTACGTTTGAGGAAGGTATTAGCACCTCTCACGTTTGTCTCAAAGGACAACAACCTATTTTTAGAATTGTGGAAATTGTGTTACCTTAACTTTTTATTTCTTTTTATTTGTTGAGGTCGACAAAAGCGGGGCTTTTGCTCCTACGTACCCTCCATTGAAGAGGAAATCAGACCTACGTAGTTCTTTCTTTAAGAGTGAATCAAGCGATTCTTGTTACTTGAAAGGTGATCATTCTAAGGCGTTGGACCTTAAAAATGATCCATTTACTTGATAAGGAAAACTGAGATGATAAACTTTCAAACCCTTTTTAGTGACTTTTTTTGTGGACGAGCTTGACTAGGCGAGTTGATTTTAGCCTTAGTTTCACTTTAATTATTAGTCAATTCGATTAAGAATGAGAAATCCCAAAAAGAAAACATCCGATTGATTTTTTCACTTCATTTTACTAAATGGTATTTTTTTATTATTATATTATTATTTTACCTCTTTTTTGATTTCCAACGTGGTTACGGCACGACCAAATGGTCGGAATTTATTTTAACAGAAATTAACGGATATTACAAATCAAATGATCGGTGGAAATTTATTTTATTTTTTGATTAGGCGAGAGATTACTTAAATAAATGACTGAAGCAAGTCAAAAGGGGGTACGGAAAGTAAACGAAAACGAGAATAAAAGTACATGAAACAAATGGGGACCACCACGGGTACATAGAATGAATTGAAAAGCTCGGTTTGGGGTACTTACCAGGAGAGCTCAGCTGACCCAGGTGAGCAAGGTTGCTTCCTCCAGAAGCAACCGCCTTCTGGAGGAAGAATCTGGAAGGCCCAAGTGGGCCTGATTGCTATTTGTACCTCCCTTTTTACTAAATGCACTCCCTTTACCTTTTTTGGTAATTCTTTTTCCGTAACGTTACGAAACTTTACGAATTTCGTAACGATACTTATTTTCTTTCCGTAAGGTTACGAATCCTTACGAATCATGTATTTACTCTTTTTTAGCTTTCGAAGAAGTTACGGAAACTTACGGATTGCGCAACAACACCTCCTTTTGGTTTCCGCCACATTACGGAATTTCACGGATCATGTAACCCTGCTTCCCTTTGATTTTCGGCGTGTCTCGGGACTTACATATCGTGCAACAAAGGGTGCCAAGTATCTTGAAGCGGCCAATCAAAGGTTGCATATCATCAAGTAATAATCCCCAGACGAAATTAGGGTATGACAGTTGCCCCTCTTTACTTACCTTTTATCGGAGATAAGAGGAAAGCAAAGATAAGACACTGATTTCGTCCTTCTTGCCCTTTCCGTGATTAGCCCATGATGACTCTCGTCTCTACTCCTTTTTTTTTTCTGCACAACACAAAACAAAATACAAACAACAACAAAAACAACAATAATATAATATACACGTTTGGCAAATGAATCAATCGGGAAAATAACAAAGACCACATTTCCCAGTCAAGAGGGTCCGCACTTGACAGTGAAGAACACATTGGAGAATGGAGGATTGCACTAGAGGGTCCACACTAGGCAATCATGAAGCATGGCTCCAAACTCATTGGTGGAGGATGCATGAACGAAAACGCAATTCATGGGGCTCTGAATAAAAGGCGAGGATGAAGGATTGCACTAGAGGGTCCTCACTAGTCAATCATGAAGCATGGCTCCAAAATCTTTGGTGGAGGATGCATGAACGAAAACGCAATTCATGGGGCTCCGAAAAAAAGGCGAGGATGGAGGATTGCACTAGAGGGTCCTCACTAGTCAATCATGAAGCATGGCTCCAAACTCTTTGGTGGAGGATGCATGAACAAAAACGCAATTCATGGGGCTCCGAAAAAAAGGCGAGGATGGAGGATTGCACTAAAGGGTCCTCACTAGTCAATCATGAAGCATGGCTCCAAACTCTTTGGTGGAGGATGCATGAATGAAAACGCAATTCATGGGGCTCCGAAAAAAAGGCGAGGATGGAGGATTGCACTAGAGGGTCCTCACTAGTCAATCATGAAGCATGGCTCCAAACTCTTTGGTGGAGGATGCATGAACGAAAACGCAATTCATGGGGTCCGAAAAAAAGGCGAGACTGAATGGTCCACCGGGTTTTTTCCACCTAAAAAAGGCAAACATGTTTTTTTTGCAAAGAAAAATAAATCATTCGCGAGAGCACCATATCTTAGAGAAATAATATGCTAATGCCAAGGGTAATCTTCCTTGTAACTGAAAATGAAGGGCAGGATGTCAACATTTAGCTTTTAAATGAACATGCATGGGAAACATCGGGCTAAGCTGAAAATGAATCACTCATAGTATATAAAAAACTCACACAGGCAAGTGCTTCACCCTATTCCCAAACCATAACTGCACCATGACTTTATTTTGCACACGATTTCTTATCGAATCAAAGATTAAACGTACGATCACGGACCAATAGGATTTTCTCGAGGGCAATGTTTTTGGAGAGGAAGCTGAGTGTTTCGGTCTTTTCCTTTTATGTGGGGCGAGATATCGCCAGTCGAGAATGACTTTGAATGGAAATTCGAAAGGAAGAGACAAAAATGGGTTTTCCTTTGCTGACAGTCACTTATCTTGCCGAAAATTTATCTGGTCTGAAGATTTTCCATTCCCTTTCTTTCATTGATCGAGAATTACTCTGTTTTCCTCCGATCTTTTCCATTTTCACTTCCTTTCGATCTTCGATCGGGAATCCTCCTTTTTCTTTCTTTTTTATTATTCTTTTCTTTGTTTTCATCTTTTTCTTTTTCTTTCTTTCCATTTCTTCCTTTTCACTTCTCCTTCTCCATTCCTTTCTTTGGGAAATCGGGTTTTAGCATCCTATTCGCTTTCCCTTGGGGAGATTCCGCTGTCCTTTGCTTCGGGGGAAAGGATGAGGATTCTTTTGATAGGCCAAGGTTCAAAAAATTCTAAGGTTGTGTCTCAATGGGGGCTTTTATCGTGGGAGCCTGATCTTGATATCTGGGGTAAAACAAATTTGGGTGTCAAGGTGTCGGTCTCGGGCCGAACTTCCATATTATTCCACAAGGCACGCGTGACAATGATGATTTGAAAACAACGTGCAAAATTAGTCATGGCTACAACCAGGTAGGCACTCAAGCATCCCGTTTATGGCATTGTGATACTACGGTTGGGAATTAACACAAACAGACCCAACGTTTCCAAATTATGTTCTTTCATCAGTTCAATGAATTCATCCATTCTTATCTCGGTCATTCAGGAAAATAAACTCTTAGCGTCAGTCCCTTGTTTCCAGAAGATATGTTTGCTCTCTACGAATGATTTATTCTTCCTAACCATAACATGTCGACCTTCGAGGTCTTTCTTTCTTTTCCTTTTTGTTTCATTTTTATATTCACAAAAATATACACCCATTGCTATTTGTGAGAAAGCTTTTCTTCGTACACTTACATTCCTATACATGACGAACCCTTTTTCGTATACACATCAAAACTCTTTTTCTTTATGTCACACAGTCTATACACAAACCGTATCCATGTTCAAAGATTTTTCGTTTTTCCCAACATACACCTGTGGTTCATACAAAAGTTCCTTTATATACACTCGTTGCTCACACACACAAGAATTTCTTTCCATACATTATTTACACACACAAAATTCTTTTATACACATTTTCCTTTTACATATATAAAAAACTCTTTTCTTTTCTTTGTATACATAGACATGACATTCATTCACAACGCTTTATTTTTGGCGTTATCATGATTTTTTGTTCATTTTATTTTTAGGACGACATTCCTAAATGAAAAACTCTACACGGTTCCGAAATTTCAACAAACACTATTGACAACAACGAAGTAAGCACTAACGCAATAGTCCAAACAAAATATATGCACAAAACAAATGACAATCGCAACAACAAAACAAACATTAGTCCCTCAAGTCATAGAAATAAGATAACATACGAATGATAAATGATGGAACATACGGATTTGGGGATCCCACGGTCATGTGGCTCCGCATGCCACCGGACTCTTGGGACACGGTAACAAAAAGTGGGGTGGTCGACAAAAGCAGGGCTTTTGCTCCTACGTATTCTCAATTTGTGATGAGGAACTCAGACCTACGTAGTTCTTGATAATTGTGAGACTAAAAATAGTCTTAGTGTTTTCTTCACGAAAATGCGAACATGCTTTAGTAAAGAGACAAAACTTCCAACTGATTAGAGCAACATATGCTTCTTTTTTTTTTTGAAAAATGATGTGTCTATCGGGGAAGGAGAGTATGCTGATGAAATTTTCTCATAACCATAAATGAGATTTTGGATGTTAGCATTTCGTTTCTAAACGACCATTTAGAGGAAACACTGGGTCCAACAAAAATAGGAGAAAATCACTCAAAGTGTATCAATCTCACACAGGTAAGTGTTTTATCCTAATTCCGAACCATAGATATGTCATGATTTGATTTTGCAAATCATTTCCTATCAAATCAAAGATTACATGCGTGATCATGGATCAATAGGACTTATTTTGGGAATGGTTTTTAGGTGGGAATTTGGCTTTGAGTGTTTTTGCCTTTTCCTCTTCTGTTTTTGTTTAGTGCGTGGCGAGAAAGTCGCTAGCGCACAGGATTTTGTCGGCAATCAAAGGGAGAGGACCACTTCAGGTCGTGGTTTCCTTTTTCTTGTTTACTTGGTGACAATCCTATATTGTTCAGATATTGTCTGGTCCAAAGACCTTTCTGGATGTTTCTTATGTTTTCTTCCGATCCTTGATCGGGAATTTTCTTTCTTCTCTTTTTTTTTTTTGCTTTCTCCCACTCTTTGATTGGGAATTTTTGTTTTTTTTTTGTTGTTTTCCGAGGGCAAGGATTGACATTCTCACCCTGGGTCAAGGTTTATGATAACTTGGGATTTTGGCTCAAGGCTTGTAGAATGGCTGGTCATGATATATGTCAGAGTTTGGCCAGCGGTTCGGGGATAAAGGGGATGTCCTACATTATTTCCATGATACACATGCAACAATGATGATTAGGAAATTTTATGCAAAACTGGTCATGCATGCACCCATGTGGACACTCAAGCATCAAGTTTTTATGGTTATGTGACACTAGGGCTCAGGATTCATTTTCCCTATTTTAAGTCAACCCAGTGTTTCCAAAATATGTTCTTTTATCAAATCATGCATTCATCCGAGTCCATTTTGGGCGTTCGGAAAATTTTCACAACATTCACTCTTCAGGTGTATACACATTTTTTCAAAAACTGGTTAAGATCAGTAAAATCTTTCAAAGAAAAGTTGGAAATTATCTCTTTTCACAAGCATGTTGTTTTTTAGCTAGACAACTTTTTTTTTTATTTTCTATTTTTTTCTTCCTTCTTATTCTTTTCTTGCTCGCTCTCTTTTTGCTCTCTTTTTTTTCCATGAGGTATTTTGCTACCTAAACATACGTATATTTTTGTGAGGTATTTTGCTATATACATGCGTGTCCAAGGTATATTGCTACCTAAACATACATATATATGTTTTGTGAGATATTTTTGCTATATACATTCATATCCAAGGTATCTTGCTACCTAAACATACATATATATATTTTGTGAAGTATTTTTGCTACATACATGCATATTCAAGGTATCTTTCTACCTAAACATACATATATATATATATATATATATATATATATATTGTGAGGTATGACTACTTTCCGAGCTTGTGCTTCTTTTATTTAAATTCCTAGGATCATGAGCAACGAGGTGTGTCCTGCTATGACTTGAGAAACAAAAGTGATCAAATAACAAGCAGAGATTTAAAAGGTACTAGGTTGCCTCCTAGTAGCGCTTCTTTAACGTCTTGAGCTGGACGCTTGATGGCTTGTCGGTCACGGACCTAGTACTTTCCTTACCTTTGGCTTTGGACTTGGTCGCCTATTGGTCGGCCATGGATCATAAGCAACACTCTAACCTTTTTGTGGATGAGCTGAGGTGAACTCTAGAGGTGATGGCGGTGCGTCTATTGCCCGCTGCCGGCCATCCCCAGGCTGCTGTGGTGTTTCACCCTGCGCCTACCTGGGGACGCAGTACTTCTTGATGAAAGCTCGATTAGTTGGGGGCATGATGCCCTTGCTGGAGGTGACAGGCACTCCGTAGAACTGACAGAGACCCGTAATTAGAGCTTGACAACTCCAAGACCCTGTTGGACTTCTTCGGGTCCACTGGGTGTCTTGCAGGCGCGATCCCTGCAAACAATAGATGAAATCAGAAATCAGTTGAGCGATGTGCATACTTACCTATGTCACGATGGCATGATCTCGCTGGGGGAATGGGCACCCTGTAGGACTGACAGAGGCCCGTAACCAGAGCTGGAAACCCCAGGGCCCTGTTGGACTTCTTCGGGTCCACTGGGTGTCTTGTGGGCGTGATCCCTACAAACAATAGATGACATCAGAAATCAATTGAGCCATGTGCATACTTACCTATGTCATGACGGCACAGACCAACTGATACATCTGCAGGGGGAGATTGGCATTATGGTCGCCGGGCAGAATGTTGCTAAATAGCAACGTCATCCACGTAAGAGTGGTCATGTTGGTGCGCATGATCTGCACTCGTCTTTTTGCAGCAGCACGGGGGAAATCTTGCCCCGGTATGCATAGTAGATGCGTGATAGCCTCCTTCTCTGGATGTGCTCGCACAGTTGGTCGCCCTCAAATATCAGGGGGTGGCCCAGGAACTGATAAAAGGAAACTACTGGCCCCTTAACCGGGAGCGCAAGTCTCGGTTAAGCATCTAAGGGAAAAGGACCTTATATTCTCCTAAGGTGTGGATATGGAGCATACTGAAAATGAGGACGCGTAGCCTTCTAAAGGCGAGGGCGTGCAGCCCTCTGCAGGCGAGGATGTGCAGTCCTCTGATGGCGAGGACATATAGTCCTCTAAAGGTGATAGGTACTAGTACCCAAGGGTCCACCTTTATGAGAAAGCAAGAGATCGACTCATCGAGAGGGCCAGTCATCCAACAAGATTGGACACGAGATGTAGGAAATCTATGCAGTTAACATGATTTTTAGGGATGTAGACGCATGCAACCTTTGTCGTGAAATTTGGTAATTCTGACCTCATATGAAACAATGCAATGGAAAGTTGTACAATGTTCATGACATTCTTTCCCTATTTTGTGATTTTGATTATGATTTAATTTCTTTTGGAAAACGCAGATTGACTGCCCTTTTGAAAAAGGTGATAATTCATGCAACCTTATCCTATCTTTTTCAAATCTCTCCGGGAACACCCTCGGAGTGTATGTTCTGTTTGATTTAGTCACTTGACCATTTTGGAGTGACGGCAATGGAGTCGTTTGACGTTTAATCAATCTATTGAAATTCCAAGGTTTGTCTCCCCCCCCCCTTTTTTTTCTTGTTTAAAAACATCGACGGTTGAGAACTTTTGATCTGCCCCTATGTTCACTTGAGGCTCATGCACGATGCCCTTCATTGCCCCAGTGTAAGGCTTTGAGGTACCAATTGTTATCTTTCTTCATGACCTTGTAGCAAGGAACCTATTGGGTGAGAACTTCTAATCTGCCCCTAGGTTCATTTGAGGTTTCAGCATGGTGCCTTTCATTGCCCCAGTGTAGGGCTTAGAGGTACCAATTGTTGTCTTGTTTTCACAACCTCGTAGTGAGGAAGAAAGAAAGAAGCAATTGATTCTTGCAAAAAGAATTTTCCAAGGATGAGAAATTGTTGAAGGATTTTTCAGTTGATGGATTAAGTCAAATGACTCCTATGTAGAAGCAAGATGTTTTGATGTCTTGATGATGCTGAAGGATCAAGTGCTTGTAAGTTTTATTCAAGACCAGAATCCAAGAAAGTCAAGATATATGATCAAGTTGATCTCTAGAATCTTAGGAAGAAGTTTCCAAATTGAAAAAACAAAAGGTTTGACCAAAGAATTCTATCATTTCAAATTGAGATTTGCTCTCTGGTAATCGATTACCAACAGCTGAAAATGTTTAAAACAGTCACTAGAAATTTGAATTCAAAATTTATAACGTGTAATTGATTACACATGGATGGTAATTGATTACCAGCAGTTTATTGAGCGTTTTAATTCAAATTTTTAAAACCTGTAATCGATTACACAAGTCTTGTAATCGATTACCAGAGGGGATTTTCAGAAAATAATTTCCAAGAGTCACATCTATCAAATGTTTTATGAATGGCCATCAAAGGTGACTTGGAAACACGAATTTAAAGAGAGTTTTCATTGCCCAAATAGTTTTATCCTCTCAAAAGATTAAAAGTTTTTCTGAACTGAAATGTCTTATCCTCTCAAAAAGATTCCTTGATCAACCACTTGCATATTCAATAAGGAATTTTGATTGATCTTCATTGTACAATCTATCTCTTTTAAGAGAGATTTCTTCTTCTCTTCTTCTTATTTCTGAAAAGGGATTAAGAGAGTGTGTGTCTCTTTGTTGTAGAGGATTCTTGAACACAAGGGAAGAGTTGTCCCTGTGTGGTTCAGACTTTGTAAAAGGAGTTTTACAAAGAGAGTGGAAAATCTTAAGTGGGTTGGTTGAGGATTGGACGTAGACACAGGAAGTGGCCGAACCAATATAAATCAAGTTTGCATGCCTCTCTTCCCTTAAACTTCTTTTATTTATTGCTATTTATCTTTTGCTTTAAAGAAGTTTATTTTGAATTGTCTTTTGAGTAATTCATGTTAGGGGTGCATTGTTAATCCGAAAAGAGAGAGTGAAAGTTTAATTGGGGAATAGTATTTGTATCTTAATTCAACCCCCCTTTTTCATTAGGTAACTGAGGCCATTTGTTCAACATCCTATTCTTGATAACTCACTTCTCTCTAAAAAGACAAACTTTCCGGAATGATAAAATGAGGTCACATGAACGTCTTGAAAACACAGTCAATCAAATGCTTTTTTTTTCTTTTTGAACACTTTTTTTATTTTTATTTTGAAACTTATTTGTTTTGAACTTTACTCGTTGTTTTACAGCACCCCCACCAACGTGCAAGACGAGTAATCACTGATTGATCGGTCTTGGAAGTCCAAACTCAGGAGCACAGGTCGCTTGAGCAAACAGACCGATGGCTTGCACCCACATTCCGGTGAAAATTGAATAAGCAAAGATGCGTTTGTGAGAGGATGAGGGACAAAGATATCAACTTTATCCATTTCATTTAACATTGTAACTGTGGTTTACAATAATGGTACAAACTTGAAAATCCTGATGAGTCATTAGAGACATCTAACAACAGCTTTCAAAATTGCCCCATGTGTGGCATCTCTTGTCAATGCCAGGATTTACACGCGATTCTCCTCAAATTTCTGCCAGCCCGCATCAATTAGACCTTGCACCTTACGCTTCAGAGCCCTACAATGCTCAATGGAATGCCCCGGGGCTTCTCCATGACAAGCACACGTTGCGTTCGAGTCATATTCTCGGAGAAATGGAGGTTGATGAACCTTGGCTAGGGTTATGGCTACCATTGAATTATCAAGTAGATATGTGAGCAAGTCAGCATAGGACACTGGAATTGGGGTGAATTCTACAGGCTTTCTCGCTGCAAAATTCATTTCTTGGTTGGTGTTTTGGTTTATGCTAAAGGTGGTGTTTGTCATTGGAAGTGCGGTAGGTAGGCTTTGTGGTTGATTTAGGGATTGCCTTTGTGGATAACTGGGCGGTGGGTAAGGAGAAGGTTTGTTATTGGCTAAGTAATGACATTGTTGGGTTGGTGGGAAACTTGGCTGCATAGGAATGGCAGTCACAGCATGGGCTTCTCCCTTATTCTCACCCTCTTCATTTGCCCTAGCTTTTTTTTAGCATTTATCAAAGCATGATGATCAGATTTGCCTCTTTTTAAACCCACTTTGATCCTTTCATCGGTGAAGACCATATCATCAAAGCTTGAAGGTGTGTAGCCCACCATCTTTTCATAGTAGAATACTGGTAATGTGTCTACTATTATTGTCATCATTTTTTTCTCCGTCATTGAGGTGCCACTTGAGTTGCCAGGTCTCTCCACGTTTGGGCGTATTCGTTTGAAAGGTCCGTGCCCCCTTTTTGCACATGTTCTATAGTTGCATCCTATCCGAAGCCATTATACTGACACTGCCTAACGAAGGCAACCACTAGGTCCTTCCAAGAATGGACTTGGGAAGGTTCCAAGTTAGTGTACCAGGTAACAGCTACCCCAATAAGACTTTCTTGGAAGGAATGTATCAGCAATTCCTCATCTTTTGCGTATGCCCCCATCTTCCGATAATACATCTTTAGATGGTTCTTGGGGCAAGTAGTCCCCTTGTACTTGTCAAAGTCCAACACCTTGAACTTGGGAGGGGTGATGATATTGGGTACTAGGAACAACTCTTCTAGGTTAGCAAAGGCATAATCTTCACCTCCTTCAATGGCCCTGAGCCTTTCCTCTAGATGATCCAACTTTCCCATTTCTGCCATAGCATGAGGGTTTTTACTTGTTGTGGAATGCAAGAGGTGTAGCTGGGGATGATACTGAGGGCCCTCCAAAGGGTTTTGTAGGGGTATACCATCAACTGCTTGCCCTTCAGTGGCATATCCGAGGCAAGGCTCGAAGTCGGCTAGATTGTGGTGGGGAATTTCATGTGTCTCCCCCACGGTTTAAGAGACATGTGCATGATCAGTTTGGGGTTGTTGGCTCTCAATGGGTATAGGAGTGAAGTTATTGACATTCTTATTGGGAGTGTACGCCACATTGGGTGGCATATAGTTGAGAGGCAAGCCATATGGCGGGAAGGCGTGCTCGTTTTGAATTTACACATTATGGGGGCCACCCGTTCTTCCCAAATCTTTGCCTACCATATCTAAGGTTGGATGATTCATTTGGTTGAGGCCAGATGGGGGCATCGGGTTCACCTTAGCAACAATGTTGGTAGCGGCAATTGTAACCGCATTGGCTTCCATTATCTTCTTCATGATCATCATGGCCTCCATCATCGTGGCCATTTGCTCTTTCATGGCCTCCATGCTGGCCTTCATCTTCTCTTGTACTTCCTCTACTTCACCCATTACTCTAGCTCTAGCACAGGTTCGGTAAGGGCGCCGTAAAGCGGGTTCTTTTCTTTTTTATAACAATGATTAAGTTTTCTTTTTTTTTCTTTTTTTCCTTTTTTTAAAGGAAAGAATGCAATGAACAATGCAACCAATGAAAAGCATGGATGTATACGAATGATGCACAGTTGAAGTATTATGAATTTTTACACAGGATATGGGGCTGAATCAATTTAGATTTTCAACATGGTCCATGACATCTTCGTCAAGGTAAAACTGGAAGTAACAGGGACATCGACAGCCCTAAATGTGTTTGGCAGTAGACGAAGCAGCGATGTAACACGATCCATCTTTTGCCCCAATTTTTTGCAGGAGGGTTACTTCCATACTTCAACTTGACTCGATGAACCTTTTCGTAAAAGCACGAGCTTGGTTCAACCCCATAACCCAGGGAATGGCAATTTTGATCGCCAATACTTCATCAACATTTCATAGGGATGAAAGACTCGGGAATACGCATGCTATGCATGGAAAATGTAATTATGAGATTGAGATGCCCGAAGAAACATCCTTTCTTAGTTAACCATGCATTAGGTACCATGTTCAATCATTTTGTTTTTAAGTGAAATGAGTTTATGATCCCAACACGGTTGGCTCATGGTACCGAATATATGCAACTAAGAATGCAGCGTGAATTTTCGCGCTTTCTTTTTGTTTTTGTCTTGCAGGGGAAAACGCAAGGGTCACGCATGAGCAAACATGAAAACAATTAGTATGCAATTTGTAGATCAAAAAAGTTTGTTGAACACATATGCATGATGATGCAATGACTCATGCAAAATGTGATGCTGGAATATGATAACTAACAAATGTAGGAACGATATGTTCATTATGATGCCATGAAGAGATGCTTATGCTATGCATGATATGAATGCATTTACGGACACGAGAGCCTGGAAAATCATCTCTCCTTACTAGCGCATTTGGGGGCGCAATGCCCCATGTGTGTAGTTAAGAAGACGATATGGATCTTCCGACTTCCCACATACAACGCATGTGTGACGGCATGATGCAGATGCACAAAAGCGCAACAGGGGGATTTACACAGCATGGCAATATCCTCAAATAATCATACAACAAAGGCGTACATGACCTTTAGGTTATATGCATGACAATGTTTAAAACGGCACGCAGCGTGTTTGCTCTGTGCCCCTATTTTAGGGACCTACAGGATAGTATCTAGGGGTCTCTAATAACTACTCCCAACGATTCATAGCTCACACGGCTGTTTTCTAGAGGTATCATCACTCAAGATAATAATATTGTGGCGGTATGGAATACCAGCGACAACATATTATAAAGAGAGAAAGCTCTAGACGAGGTTTTACTATTATCAAGCAAGTCGGAGACCTAGCATGATCATAGATTCACCTCCACTCCTTAGATTCCCATGAACCCGGGTATAGGGCCCCCCTTTTTTACTCAAATCCGTGGGTGCTTAGAATTCAGTGTAAAGAATGTGAAATAGACAACAATTATTTACATTTTACACAGTTCAACAAATGCACACACAAAGTTTCACAATTCCACAATTCCATAAAATAGGCCTAACTCACAAAAAGTCCCCAATGGAGTCGCCAACTGTCGCAACATGCCCTTTTGCGGGCGTGCGAGGCGAGGCTCACGGGTGCGCTTTCCAAAGGAGGAAAGATGCGCGGAGTGGCCACCAACGTTTATTTGTGGAAAACGTCGGAAAAATCGAAGGAAACCGGTCAAAATGAAAATTCTAAGTTCGGGAGTTGTATTTACGTTAGAGGAAGGTATTAGCACCTCTCACGTTTGTCTCAAAGGACAACAACCTATTTTTAGAATTGTGGAAATTGTGTTACCTTAACTTTTTATTTCTTTTTATTTTTTGAGGTCGACAAAAGCGGGGCTTTTGCTCCTACGTACCCTCCATTGAAGAGGAAATCAGACCTACGTAGTTCTTTCTTTAAGAGTGAATCAAGTGATTCTTTTTACTTGAAAGGTGATCATTCTAAGGCGTTGGACCTTAAAAATGATCCATTTACTTGATAAGGAAAATTGAGATGATAAACTTTCAAACCCTTTTTAGTGACTTTTTTTGTGGACGAGCTTGACTAGGTGAGTTGATTTTATCCTTAGTTTCACTTTAATTATTAGTCAATTCGATTAAGAATGAGAAATCCCAAAAAGAAAACATCCGATTGATTTTTTCGCTTCATTTTACTAAATGGTATTTTTTGATTATTATATTATTATTTTACCTCTTTTTTGATTTCCAACGTGGTTACGGCACGACCGAACGGTCGGAATTTATTTTAACAGAAATTAATGGATATTACAAATCAAATGATCAGTGGAAATTTATTTTATTTTTTGATTAGGCGAGAGATTACTTAAATAAATTACTGAAGCACATCAAAAGGGGGTACGGAAAGTAAACGAAAACGAGAATAAAAGTACATGAAACAAATGGGGACCACCACGAGTACATAGAATGAATTGAAAAGCTCGGTTTGGGGTACTTACTAGTTGAAGACCGAAGAAAACGAAGAACGAACGATGAATGTCGAAGAACGGTTGAAAATCTTCGCGTAATTACCCACGGAAACATTACGGAAACGTTACGGAAGCGCCTCGGCTTGGATTTTCTTCACGGAAACAATTTTCCTCAGCAAATTTAAGAGAATACGAAGTGCCAAGAAGGCTGAACCCTTTTCCTCTTCACTCCTCCCCCTATTTATAGCAAAATAGGGGAGGAGCTTGCCACCCAGCTCGCCCAGGCGAGCTCAGCTCACCCAGGCGAGCAAGGTTGCTTCCTCCAGAAGCAACCGCCTTCTGGAGGAAGAATCTGGAAGGCCCAAGTGGGCCTGATTGCTATTTGTACCCCCTTTTTACTAAATGCACCCCCTTTACCTTTTTTGGTAATTCTTTTTCCGTAACGTTACGAAACTTTACGAATTTCGTAACGATACTTATTTTCTTTCAGTAAGGTTACAAATCCTTACGGATCATGTATTTACTCTTTTTTAGCTTTCGAAGAAGTTACGGAAATTCACGGATTGCGCAACAGCACCTCCTTTTGGTTTCCGCCACATTACAGAATTTCACGGATCGTGTAACCCTGCTTCCCTTTGATTTCCGGCGTGTCTCGGGACTTACATATCATGCAACAAAGGGTGCCAAGTATCTTGAAGCGGCCAATCAAAGGTTGCATATCATCAAGTAATAATCCCCGGACGAAATTAGGGTATGACAATAGGGATGCCTTGGGGCGCGCTTAGTTATGACGTCTTTCCTAAAAAGACCAAATGTGAGGAGTACGTAATGAGAAGTGAATGTATGCTAGAGATGGAATGTGGGAGTGATCTGATTCACACTATTTTTCTTTGGAGTAAAATCACGGGATAAACGCATTTTATTCAAAAAGTTATAACTAGTCAAGATCTAAGTGACAATATAAACTCCCTAACGGCTCCTAATGATATGGGTCATCAAGTCTATCATGTGCTGACAATAGCGGAGGAGCCCGTGGATCTTCTCAGGGGCGGAGTAGGTGTTTGCCATAGCTTTGGCCTTTGCCAGCAATCGGGGAAGTTCTTGACTCCCGTTCAAAGTAAGAGCAAACTGGTCCATCCACATCGATGCTTCTTGATGTAACGAGTCAATCACCCTTCCTCTAGCCTCCTTTTTCGTGTACACTCGGGCATATTCGTTCGCCACTTTGTGCTCGTGGACCGTGGCTAGATTTAATTCTTCTTGGTACTTGCCGATGATGGCTAACATGTTTGTTTCAGTCTCGCATAACCGCTGAGACAAACTCCTCGTGGACCTTAGGCAAACCCTCAATTCATCCTTCAGAATCAAGCCGTCTACTTGCGATTGGTCCTTTTCCTCTCTTCGGAGCTTAAGCTCACTATTACTGCCCCACAGAGCCCCTCGGAATTTGTTCCGGCCATGTTCTTCCTTACGGGCCCTCTTAGTCTCTTGCTTCAAGGCCTTGGTGGTGGCTATATTGACGTCTCTCAGTTCGGCGTTCTCCTTTCGAATCCTAACAGCTGCTGACTTGAACTTTTCTTTGACTGTTTGGGCTTTCTCAAGTTTTGTCTTGAGGGCCTGTAGCTCTTCGTCTTCTTCCGGAGTTTCACCCTCCATCCCCTTAGTGGTCCTCAAACTCAGGAGCCAATCCAGATCTTGTGCGTAGGCTTTCAACCACCTATGGTAACCGTTGATGGGCCCGTTGCTGCTCCCCCTAAGTTCCTTGTCCTTTCTTTGTTGCATTTCCTATGCCTTGGGGACCCTCTAAAGCACCCCCGCGTTGGAGCTATTGAAACCTCGTGTAATAAAAGGTATGAGGCCTTCCTCTGATGGCGCCCCTCTCATAGGGTAACCAAGTTGTCTTATAGCGAGGACGGGATTGTAATTGATGCAACCCCTCATCCCCATCAAGGGAACATTTGGAAATTTCCCACACGAAATAAGAATCCCGGTTCTTCCTTCCTTCCATCGGGAGAACCAATTGACAAACGCTCCTTCTTTGCTTGCTAAGAGTCGGTCCTAGTTTGCCTCTTTTTTCTCGGTGCATGAGCGATGGTCTTTTCCAGTTTTTTTGACGTTTTCCTTAAATAAACGTTGGTGGCGACTCCACGTGTATTCCTTTCTTGGAAGACGCATCCCGCGAGTCACGCGTCGCCCTCCCGCCGAAGGGTAGGTTGCGCCAAAACATAGAACGATGAGGAACAATGAAGAATCTTCACGAAATCGCTCACGAAAACATCTGGAAAGCATTACGGAAGCACTTCGGCTTGGATTTTTTTCACGGAAACAATTTTCCTCACTAATTTCGAGAGAATCCTCAAATACTAAAAGGGTTGAACAATTTACTCTGCCCTCTTTCCCCCATTTATAGGAGTAAAGAGGGAGGTGGTTGCCGCCCAACTCGCCCAGGCGAGCAGGGTTGCTTCCACCAGAAGGCACCGTCTTCTGTTGGAACCCCTGGAAGGCCCAAGTGGGCTTATTGCTATTTGCACCCCCCTTTTTACTAAGTACACCCCTTTTGTGTTTTTTTGCTGATTCCTTTCCGAAATGTTACAGAACCTTTTACGGATTACGTAACGACACCCATTTTCCTTCCGAAATGTTGCGAAACTTTACGGATTATGCAACATGACTCTTTTTGACTTCCGAAATGTTGTGGAACTTTACGGATTGCGCAACAATGCTTCCTTTTGACTTCCGGAATGTCTCGGAACTTTACGGATTACCTAATGATGGGTGTTAAGTACCTTGAGGCGGTCAAGCGAAGGTTGCATGCCACTAAACAATGGTCCTCAGACAAAATTAGGGTATGACAAGAACATCACATGCAAGAAAGCTATACAAACGAACATATCTATAAATGATACATATAGAAAAAGTAGAACATAACAAGTGTTCTAATGAGTTCAAAACAAGCTCAAAATGGATGTCTCAATTGTGCGTTCAAGTGAGAAGATTCAGAAGATTTGAATAAAGCCCATTTGTGTGATGAAGTTAATGTTTCCTTATAAAGATCTGAACCTTACTAAGTTGCAAAGACATCAAGAAAGCCTTTCATAAAAGATTTATCAAGGGCTACAATAAGCATACAACATTAGAATGAAATTGTACCATAATCAACATAAAAATGGTATAATTGAGGAATATTTGAATGAGAACATCAAAATGATACTCTAAGTACATACCATAATCAAGACATTAGAGATTCTAAGATACCTACATCATAATGGTGTATTGAAGTGAAGATCATGCAATATCTATGCATCAGAAAAAAGCTGCATTAGAATGATGAAGATCTTGACTTTAAAGAATGAAATTCATATGGAGTTTATAATGGTTCATATTACACCTCAAAGACAACATCATGTCTTTCATATGTTGCTACACATACAAAAGGCACATAAGAAGATTGAGGTTGATAGCATCTCACTTTCCATATACTGTCACACACACTGAGGGCACATAAAAAAGTGAATGTTAATTGCATTTAAAGATGCACAAGTTGGAAGCTAAGAATGTCCTAGAGAAGATCTGATATGCAACATCAGAATGAAGATTGAAGAGACTTTGTGAAGCCTAAACCAAGGACAGAACACTAACACAGCAACAAGAACCTTCACATGTTACTTATGCTGAAGTATGCTACTTTAGAATGATTTGTATTGTGATGAAGTGTTTGGATTGATGGAGTTGAGCTATCTACAATGTCATATCATTTTATCTTTGTTAGAAGGAACCTACATTATAATAGGTCCTTTCTTAGGAACATCAGAATATAATTTTGATATGCCATTAGAAAGCTACTAAAAATTTGATCATCAAAATGGCAACATCAGATAGATTGGTCAAAAAGGAGATGTGACAGTTGTAATGTTAAAAGCAATTTGTCTACTTCAAAAAAAAGTCACCCGATTGTCATAACATCTAGATAACGACCTATTTAACATGTGGGCCTATAAAAGGACAAAAGGACAACTACAAAACATGAGAGAGAAGGTAGGAGACAACCTATACTATGCAGAGACAAGATTCATCTCCCTTTCCCCACTCTAGATGCATTTTGATTTCAGAATGGTTGCAACAAGAGTGCATACAACTTAGAGCTTCAAAGAAGATTCACAAAATGAGTGTTGTAAAGCTATAAAACCACCTCAAACAAGTTTATAATTTGTATGCATCCCAAATTAACCATGTGGGTTAAGTATAATTGTAAGAGAAGTGATAAGGAGAACCCATGGAATGTGGGTAGCTTAGAGAGGGTTTCTAAGATGGCAGTCTAAAGAGGATAGAGTGAAATAATACTTGTGTGTCATGAAGAGGTGAAAGAAATACTTCAATTGTCTATCCCATGATCTTTGAGCCAAGACCAAGTGCAGTGTTATGGTGAAGGAGATGTTGTGAAGTCCAACAAGTGGTTGGCAGTTGTAAGAATCCAACATGTTGTTGGTGTTGCTAGTGGAAATCTCATCAGTTTGGGTGAGGATTGGACGTAGCCTAAAGTTAGGATGAACCAATATAAAAATCCATGTGTTTAATCCTCTCTCCTTATCTCTTTACATTATGTTATTTATTGTCATACATACTACATCTACATCAGAACATTCTAAGCATTAGAATGAGTAATTTGAGTTTGATAATGTCAGACTCTAATTTTGTCCGGGGACTATCATTCGCTAATGTTTTGATTCTCACTAGCCGAATTGAGTTGTTCGACACCAATTACCGTGCAAGATGAAAGATCATTTGACGTTTTGGTAAAGAATACGGAAAATACCCAAAAGGGAGGGCAAAAGGGTCATTTTAAGCCTTTTTTTGAACCCTGGCTAGCTTGGGCCCCCAAATAGCTTAGGGGTGAAGTAACCAGCTCGCCTGGGCTAGCAAGGTTACTTCAGGTTGAAGCAACAGCTCGCCTGGGCGAGCTACAGATCCACTAACCCCCCCCCATTTCCTATAAATAGGCATGAGGGGGGGGGGGGCTGAAGAAAGTGTTCAACTTTCAAACATTGAGAGGATTCATTGAAATTTGAAGAAAAGAAGAAGAAAGAAGAGAAAAACGAGGCCGAGGCGCCACTGAATTCTGACCATAATCGACTTCTACACTATTCTTCATTCGTCATCCGGTTAGTATTTGTTTTAAGAAATTGGACACGATCTGTGCACCCTTAGGGGTCCTCGTTGTTGCTTTGCACATCTTCATCTCATTCTTCTACCATCAGTAATCTCTTTTCTTTTTGTAAAGTGATTTTTTTCCGATCATTTACGTCACAAATCATCTTTTAAAAGAGATTGAAAGTTAATAAGTAAAACCAAGATGAGATCAGCATGTAATTGAGTTTTTATCCATAAAAGTCGCTTTGAATCCGTTCAAGGTCGAGCGCCTTAATGGTCTCTTTTATTTTTGTTGGTTAAAATGAACCTTTCAAAAGTTTACAATAAACTCAACACAACTTTCTCGCTTTTAAGAACTACGTAGGTCTAAATTTCTCATCGCACTTGAGGATATGTAGGAGCAAGGGCAACACCCTTGTCGACCCCAAAAAATAAAGAAACATAAAAAAGGGAAAATAGATATTACTGAAGTTACATTTTTTGCACACTCGATTAAAGGCTGCCATCTTTTGTGACGGACGCGTGGGGTGCTAATACCTTCCCCGCGCGTAAACAACTTACGAACCCCTTTTCTTTGAAATTTGCAGACCCCTTTTTGGTTTTTCTAACGTTTTCCTCGAATAAATGTTGGTGGCGACTGCCACTCGTTCTCTTTTTTTTGAAGACGCACCTTTTTATCTTACCTCGCCCCCCCGTCGAAGGATAGGTTGTGACAGTTGGTGACTCTGTTGGGGACATTTGTTAGAGAGTTTAGCCATTTAATCTATGTGCAATGTTTATCGTGACCTTTTCTTTATTTTGTTTCCCCTTTTCCTTTTATGTTCTTATGTTCATATAACTATTTTTCTGTGCTTTTAGGTTTGGTGTGGTTGTCTACCTTATTACATGCATATTTTAGAAATATTTGTTTGTTCTATGCACACATGGCACTTACGCCTTAGCATATGTGACATCCTGGAAATTTCTACCCAAAATTTTTGTAAACGGTGCATTTTGAATGATATATATATATATATATATAAGTATTATTCAGTGTATGTATATATGTATATACTCCTGGTAGAAGTAGGTATTTTTGGGGCAAAGATACGCGGGTTAGGCTAATTAAGGAAGAGAAATCCATAACTGGATGGTTATAGGTTAATTCTCAATTAATTAGTCTAAAAATCATCGTTTTGTGTGCAACTTAAAATTTAACAAAACCAACCTCTGAACCATGCTCGGGGTTTCATTCTGAGCGTTTTGATATACATATTGCTTACTTTCGAAAACTGGCTCCGACGGGTGCAGAGAAACGCGAGGGACGGGAACCAGAGAAACGACATGCAAACCGAGGCAGGATTTTAACATTTCAAAAGGCCAGATTTTTCTCTTCTTGTGGCTGTGCAGGGGTCACCTCAAGAGAAAAAGGTGGGCCCTTTTTGTTCCACTCAAAATGGGACAAGTGGCAAGTGCTAAAAAAAATAATGGAAAAGGAAAGCATTTTCTCATAAAAAGCTATGTTCTCTCTCCTCACTCAGAAAATTCAGAAGCTTTTCTCCCTCTCTCTTCTTCCTCCACCATTGAAGCTCCATCAAAGCTCCAACCTTTGCACACCTTTTCTGCTCCAAATCGCGAAAGGAAGCCATTTTCGGAGTCGTGAAGCGCACCTCTACGTGTGGGACTTCAAAATTTCAGGTTTGGGTAGACTTCTTCTCACATAAATTTTCGTGGGTATTGGGTTTTGGAAGATATGATGGGTAGTTTTACTAGGTTTATGCCTTATGATAGTTATTCGTGAAGAAATTTGATGAAAGCATGCTAAATTTGTCATGTTTGGTATGAGTCAAGCTTACCCATTCTGTTTTAGGGTTTTTATGATGATGCTTGTGATGCTTGTGTGCTGAAATGGCTGATGGAAAACAGATAGAGATGAAGGGTAGAGTTAACCTAGGGTTTAAAAGTGAGAATGTAGTGATATGAGTTGAAAAGTGTAATGCTTTGAGGATTTGAAAAGCCAAATCTGGATTTAGTGGTAATGGGAGGTTAGAGTGAGTTAATCCCAGTTTGAAATGTCATTTAGGACTGTGGGAAAGCTTGGGCTGTACAAAGGAGGAAAATGAATGACCAAAGTGAAGGCAAGAGCCATTTCTAGGGTAAATTGGGTGTTGAGGAGTCAAATTTTGATTCGGTGGAATTTTAGGCGTAAAACCAGTTTGAGCAAGTTTAGATTAAGGTTATAGACTTGTGTGAGGTGAGAGTTTGCTCCAAATTTACCCCGTTCTCATTTTCACTTCTCAAACCTTGAAAATCCACTAAATTGAGGGGTTTTAGATACCTAGATTTTGAGTTGCTTTGGTCTGAAGCTTGTCCTTGGTTTAGACATGATTTAGGACTTGTAGGATTCAATTTGGGCAAAATTGGACGAGGGCAAGTGTGATTTCGAAAATCTGCACTATTATGCAGAATTTTGTTGTTGAAATGTGCAGCACAATTTTGGCTTTGTGCAGAAAATGATGTGTATTTGCTGGTTGTGGAAAGAGTAGTACAGATTGGGTTCTGGACGTTTTCTAGCAGATCCCAACGGTCACAATGTATATTTATGTACTAGGGACCTCCAGTAAAATTTTCGAGTCGATCCAACGGTTAACGAACTGGAACGGAGAGAATGTTACTGGGGTATTTGAGTAAAAAAGGTTGTGGTATTGGTTTGTGTTTTGGGCAGAGTTTTCTGCCTCTGCCCTGTTTTTGCTTGGTTTTGATAGTTCATGATGTTTGGATGTTGAAATTGCTTGGATTTTGTGGAAGCTTGGGGGGATTGATGGGGACTCGGTGTTGAGAGGAACGAGGATAAAGGCTACGTGGGAGTACGTGAGCTCAATTGAAGGTGGGCAACTGGGGATGGTGGAATTATGTGTGATTTGTGGACGTGGAAAGTCGACTTGCACCATCGCCCGACCGCCACCTAGAACCACATGTGACGGGTACCCCATAATCCTACAACCTTGAAGTAAGGAAGTGGGGAAGGGTGAGACTTCCTACTTTTATTCGTTGACCATAGAGTGGTACCTGGAGATATGTCGCGGGGGTCAGGAGACCTTGGGGACGTCAGGTGGGATGCTATTGCCCAAAACCAAGCTTGACCAATCCCGACCCAACCCGGGCATAGTCAGTCAGTGAGAACCTGTGACGTACCTAAACAGGCGAGCTCCTGGCAGTCAACCGATAAAAGAACAAGGACCACAAAGCAAGGAGGCTTGTGTGGTGGCTGGCACGCTATGGATCTTGAGTGATATTTGCGATATGGCCTCTGGTAATCGATTACCAAGGGTGGGTAATCGATTACAAGGCTTAAAAGTGAAGACAGGAAGTTAAGATGGTCTCTGGTAATCGATTACAAAGGAGGTGTAATCGATTACCAGGCCTAAAAATGGGACCAGGAAGTCGAGATGGCTTCTGGTAATCGATTACCAAAGGGGTGTAATTGACTACCAGGCTTAGAAGTGGAACTGGAATATTGAGGGGGCCTCTGGTAATCGATTACCAATGTTGTGTAATCGATTACATAGAGTGATGTAAGCTCCATTGGAGCTTGTAGGCCTAGGATCTTCTTCATCAATGGATTCCTTTGCTTCTTAGAAGATAAATGGCAGTGGAATGGAGAAGGAAGAGAGAGAGGAGACGCCACTTCAAAGAGAAGATGAGTCTAGAAGAAGCTCACCACCATATGAGGCCATGGATAAGAGCTTGGAGGAAGAAGGAGATGAATGAAGGGAGAGGGAGAGAAGAGCACGAAATTTTGTGCTCCAAATGAGCTTTGAAATCTGAAGTTTAATATTCAAATGATCCAAGTTGAAAAAAATGCACACACATGACCTCTATTTATAGCCTAAGTGTCACACAAAATTGGAGGGAAATTCAAATTTCACTTGAATTTGTGGAGCCAAACTTTGGAGCCAAAATTTCACTAATTATGATTAGTGAATTTTAGTTATGGTTCAGCCCACTAATCCAAGATCAATTCCAAGATTCTCCACTAAGTTTGCTTAGGTGTCATGAGGCATGAAAAGCATGAAGGACATGCACAAAGTGTGACTATATGATGTGGCAATGGGGTGTAGTAAGCAAATGCTCACCTCCCCCTCTAAAATTTAATTGGATTGGGCTTCTACCAATTCAATTAAATTTATTTCCAACCACACACATCAAATATTCACTTAGTGCATGTGAAATTACAAAACTACCCCTAATACAAAAACTAGTCTAGGTGCCCTAAAATACAAGGGCTGAAAAATCCTATATTTCTAGGGTACCCTACCTACATTATGGAGCCCTAAATACAAGGCCCAAAAATAATAAAACCTTAATCTAATATTTACAAAGATAAGCGGGCTCGTACTTAGCCCATGGGCCCGAAATGTACCCTAAGGCTCATAAGAACCCTAGGGCCTTCTCTTGCATCTTTGGCCCAATCTACTTGGAGTTTTTCTATCCAATGCCCTTGTGGGGTAGGATTGCATCATTCCCTCCCCCTTGAAAAGGATTTGACCTCAAATCCCGAGGTTCTTGAAACTCTGGGCTTGTTTCCTCAACACCTGTAAAAAGAACAAAAACATATGTATTAGTGGTGTTTAGTATGTTGAAGTAAGGTAAGGTCTGAAAACTCATTTCCTGGGCATCTTCCCATGAAGGAATGGTTCCTCACCAACTCAATGAGTGGTGCTAGAAGTATAGAAAAATATGGGGCAAACCTTTTGTAAAAGTTTGTTAAGTCTTGGAAGCCCCAAATTTTTCTTACACTTGGTGGAGCGGGCCACTCAGGAATGACCTTTATTCTCTTAGAGTTTATGGGAACCCCTTGATCACAATTTGAAAAATTAAGAAAAGTAAAGCAATAGAACATACCTTTTTCTGTATTTTCATGTTGATTATTCCTACCAAAAAGTATGACAAACCTAAGGTGTCTCATATGAGTGCCTAAGTTTGTATTGAAACTAAAAATAAGAACAAACCTACCTAATGAGTCCCTATGTACACAAATCATGAAGATGTTGGGTGCACGAGTGATTTTACAAAAGAGTGTTGCACCACCCAAAGCATTCATCACTCCACCTATTTTAGGGATTTGGTGCCTAATAATACCTATTTTGGGCACCAACAAAGCACAAGGATTTAATCTCATGCGAACCAAACCCTCATCCAACAACTCCTTTACTTGAGGAATAAACTCAAGCCTAAGATATGTGGCAATGCTAACAAGTGTCTTTTTACAAAGGAGAAAATGTGGAGGTTGTCTAAGAAGGGAAATTTCTTTAATATTTGTCTTTATTTCAAAATGTCTTTCCTTCTTAGCTAACCTCTTGGAGGAGACACTTACCTCCTTACACTCCTCCTTAACCATTAAAGGTTGTCCTTCTTCTTGGGGGTAGATCTCTTCACTAGATTCTTCCCCTTTTGCTTCTTCACTTTTACTAGAGGAAGGTGAAGTAGTAGCCTCATCTTGGCTACTATAAATGTCTTGGCCCCTCATAATCATGGTTTTCTTGGTGGGGCATTGAGAAGTAAATTGTCCTCTTCCAAGACATTTAAAGCACTTCATGGAGCTAGTCTTCTCTTGCATACTAGCCTTAAGGGGTTGCTTTTCTATTGTCTTCCCCTTATCATCTTTGGGCTTAGAAGGTCTCACCCCTAAGATTCCTTGACCTTGGTCTTTCTTTGGATAAGAGTGAGAGCCATAAGATTTTGAAGTAGACTTCCTTTTAAGTTGTTGCTCTACCCTTATTTCCCAATCTAAATTAGCCTCTACATTGTCCTTCCCATGGAAGTATGGGAGTTTAATGTTAACCTCTTGAGGCTTTCTTTCATTTTCTCTCCTATGGGAGTGAGGTCTAAGATGTGACCTATGCCTTCCTTCATAATAGTCACGAAGTTCTTCACTTAGGCTCTTGCAAGAGTTATGACTACTATAGGAGACATGTTTTTCTCTTTTCATTTCTTTCCTTATTTTTCTTCTTTCTTCCTCTCTTATTTTCTCTCTTTCATATTGACTTATTTCTTCCACTCTTTTTTTACCTTTTTCTTTTCTCTCTTGTTTTTCTTTCCACAACTTAAGGGATCTCAACTCATCTAATATCTTATACAAGGGGTCCTTAGGAGTAGAACCCTCACCATTAAGACTATATGAAGAATGAAGACTCATGTTGGTTCCTAAGTTATGGTTCTTTCTTGTTGGGGGTTTGAAAACAAAAGGTAAAATAAACTATGGTTGAAACTAGACAAAATAAACACTAAAAGAGGTGTGAAAGATAAGTTAAAAACTAATTGGTAAAAGGCAAGCTATCTAGGCGGTTTGACAATGGAGGGTAAAGGAAATAAGCTATGAAAATAAGCAAGAAATTAAAGTGCAAGAAATGCAAACTAGGCGGATCCTAAGAGTGTTTGGATGACCTCATTTAAGGTTCCCAACAAAACACTCACTATCCTAAGGGGAAATTGCCTAAAATTATTACACACAAATGGAAGTAGGGTGACCTAGCGGAGGCTCCCAACTTACTTCCAATGAAAGGCCTTTTTGTTACAAAATTTGAAAGCAAAGCAAATTGCCAATTACAAAATTACAAAGAAAAAAGTCCTCAATTGTGGTGGCTATTCTCTCTTTAGTGTTTCACTCAATTTGGAGTGCTTCTTAGTCCAATAGCTCTTAAGGTGGTTGGCCCCTTGCTTCTTGACTCAAATTCTTCAAGATATGGCACCAATCCTCCTTTCCAATTCCCTATATGGCAACTCACAACCAAGGAAACAAAGAGACAAGCAATAACCAAAGACCAAAAAAAATGAAATGAAAGCTAAACCAATAGAGTTTTAACAAGACAAATTTTCAAGGATTATTCAACAATTAAAGCAATGAAAAGCACAAAAAAGCAAGCTAGGACTCAAAGAGAAACCTAGAATGGCTCTAGAGTAGAGTAGAAAAACTAAAATAAAAGACTCAAGAAACCTATAGTTTTGGCACTTTTTTTCACAATAATTTTCAATTTAAATTTCAGAACTAGGATTGGTATAAAATAGGCACTAATTATAGAACAAATTTTGAGCCAAAACAACAAGCACACTTTCCTTTCACTTTTTTTTTTCCTGGACACTGATTTGTCTGCCAACTTGTGCGATTTTTCTTATTTTTTCCTTTAATCCAAATTGCTTGGTTCTTTTTCTATAATTTTGGTCCAGATGTCTAGAAAATTCAGTAAAACTTTCAGCTCAAAAAACGTAGTGACCAATTCCAAGTAATTTATACAAGTTCATATGTTCAAGCTGCCAGCACCAGCGATTTCAACCTAGAAATCAAGAGTAGTGTTTATGTTGCTTAAGGCTTGGATAGTTACAATTTGTGTTTGCTTATGCTCAATTATATTGAATAACACAATTCAAGAGAGCTTAAGACTTATTTTGATTCACAAATCCATCCACAACTCAGCACCACAACTCAACTTCATCATAGGCATCATGTAGGAAACAGAAAACAAAAAAAAAGAGTTCAACAACAAGACTACTTCTAGGAATTGATTTAGAACATGTTATGAACTAAATAACATGCATGAATTAGACTCAAAATTCAAAAGATAGGCTAAGAATGACAAGAATACATGAACAAATGTATCTAGAATTCAATCAACAAAATAAAAATTCAACACAAACTTAGAACATAATGTGACAATTACTATGACTAAACATGACTCTAAGACAACATGGATTAAGTGATTTACACTTAGATTTTTGTGTTTTTTTTTTATAATCAATATTTTGGAAGAAAATTTAGATCTAAGGTTCAGAACAAGAATATTATGAATGAAAAATGATAGAACCTAAAATCAACACAAAAACAAGATTCAAGAGTAGATATACAAAATTTGAACCATAGAAATGCAAGAACAAATGTAGATCTAAGATTTAATCGGTTTATTTTTTTTGAATCTACTCTAAACAGCACCAAACCACAAGACAATGGAAGATATACATGGAGAATAAGTTGAAAAACAAGGAATTAAAGAGAATTCACCGAACAAAAAGATAGAGGAAGCAAAAGAACATCACCTAGATGAAGATGCTCTTCATACCACATGATGTAAGCTCCATTGGAGCTTGTAGGCCTAGGATCTTCTTCATCAATGGATTCCTTTGCTTCTTGGAAGATAAATGGCTGCGGAATGGAGAAGGAAGAGAGAGAGGAGACGCCACTTCAAAGAGAAGATGAGTCTAGAAGAAGCTCACCATCATAGGAGGCCATGGATAAGAGCTTGGAGGAAGAAGGAGATGAATGAAGGGAGAGGGAGAGAAGAGCACGAAATTTTGTGCTCCAAATGAGCTTTTAAATCTGAAGTTTAATATTCAAATGATCAAAGTTGAAAAAAATGCACACACATGACCTCTATTTATAGCCTAAGTGTCACACAAAATTGGAGGGAAATTCAAATTTCACTTGAATTTGTGGAGCCAAACTTTGGAGCCAAAATTTCACTAATTATGATTAGTGAATTTTAGTTATGGTTCAGCCCACTAATCCAAGATCAATTCCAAGATTCTCCACTAAGTTTGCTTAGGTGTCATGAGGCATGAAAAGCATGAAGGACATGCACAAAGTGTGACTATATGATGTGGCAATGGGGTGTAGTAAGCAAATGCTCACCTCCCCCTCTAAAATTTAATTGGATTGGGCTTCTACCAATTCAATTAAATTTATTTCCAACCACACACATCAAATATTCACTTAGTGCATGTGAAATTACATAACTACCCCTAATACAAAAACTAGTCTAGGTGCCCTAAAATACAAGGGCTGAAAAATCCTATATTTCTAGGGTACCCTACCTACATTATGGAGCCCTAAATACAAGTCCCAAAAATAATAAAACCTTAATCTAATATTTACAAATATAAGCGGGCTCGTACTTAGCCCATGGGCCCGAAATGTACCCTAAGGCTCATAAGAACCCTAGGGCCTTCTCTTGCATCTTTGGCCCAATCTACTTGGAGTTTTTCTATCCAATGCCCTTGCGGGGTAGGATTGCATCACAGAGTAACAGGCCACTGGTAATCGATTACCAGTTATGTGTAATCGATTACACAGTGCATATTGCAGGTTTTCATGTTCTGAAGTTGTGTAATTCGAGTTCGGCCTCTGGTAATCGATTAACAAGGCTGTGTAATCGATTACCAGAGATGAAAAGCCTTGAGGCATACCTTTTAATTGCATGTAGTGGTTATGGGACGCTTTGTGTTGCTATCGTAGTTAGATCTCTCGTGAAAGAGTCTACCCCTTTCTTTTATTTCTTGTAGATCGTGATGGCAGTGCAGTTCATCCATGACCGAGTGGAGATGGAGTGCCTAGAGGGAGTTTGGGAGACCCTCGAAGGCAATGCGAGGTGCCAATTCCGTGGCACGATCCGACTCACGGCTACTTCGTCGGTACATCCAGAGGAACCAGCACGCACGCGCCAGCGCACTGTGGAATGGATATTACCTACACCTACTCCATATCGTCTAGTGGAGCCAATCCAAGTGATCGAGGTGACGTCATCCGAGGAAGACCCTAAGGAGGACCCAGAGGAGCTACCTCCTGAGCCTGCTATGGATGCTCTTGACTTTCTAGAGGGTGATGAGGACCCACTCCCTGAGGTGGATTCTCCCGAGGACGTCATGTCGGCATTTGAGGCAGACTCTATGGAGGAGAGCGGCCCTGGAGAGATGGCGACTAGTGGAGGCTCTCCATCATAGTAGGCAGCTCCTTAGACTAGTTTTATATACTTTTTGAGGGTGGGTGTATCTAGTACTGACAGTTAGGTTTACTCTTTTGTTTTTGTATGGGTAGACCTATTGTATAGGAATTTGATAAATGTATACATGTGGCTGAAGCCACCACATTGGACACCTTTGCTCTAGATGACACTGTATTTTGCAAAACTCCCATATTTTGGACAGCTTTAAATGATGAATGTACTTATGTTTAATCTGTTATTTGAAAAGAAATCAGTAACAAACTTTATTTTAAAGAGATTTCACCGACCGTATTTTATTTTATTATTTTCACGTGACGACCTAAAGTAATGGCTGGCATACTTTTATTTTTGAAAGAGCAACATATTTTAAATGTTATGTGGGATCAGAAAGAAATGACTCCTGTGGCGTCCCTAAATTAATGACTGGTTTAATAGTAATAATTTAAATAACAAAAACCATGGTAAATTTTTTTTTCTTCTTTTTCTTTTTCATTTCTTTCTTCTTTCACCATAACTAGGTTTAGAAGGAAAATCCTCACTACAGAGTCCTGAATGGCCAGTTCACAACTCTATTCGGAGTCATTTCTTTCTTACCGCTCATAATCTCTAAACTATTTTGTTGTTTCAAAAGGAAGAATGTACCAGCCATTACTTTAGGTCGTCACATGAAAATAAAAGAATAAAATACAGTCGATAAACTCTTTTACAAATAAATTTGCTAATGCTTTCTTTTCAAATAACAAGATCGATCATAAACGCATTCATCATTTAAAGCTGTCCAAAATATGGGAGTTTTACAAAATACATAGTGTCATCCAGAGCAAAGGTGTCCATAGTGGTGGCTTCAGCCACAAGTGTACAATCATCAAATTCCTATACATCAGGTCTACCCATACAAAAACAAAAGAGTAAACCTAACAGTCAGTTCTAGATACACCCACCCTCAAAAATACACAAAACTAATCCAAGGAGCTGTCCACTCCACCGTGCGCTGAAGCGTCCGTGCAGGTTCATCTGGATGCACCAAAGAAGTAGCCATGAATCGAATGGTGCCCCGAAATCGGCACCTCGTGTTGCCTTCGAGGGTCTCCCAAGCTCCCTCTAAGCACTCCATCTCTACTCGATCACGGATTAGCTGCGCCGCCATCACGATCTACAAGGAAGAAAAGAAAGGGGTAGACTCTTTCACAAGAATCTAGCTATGCCGCCACACAATGCATCTCATAACCACTACATGCAATTAAAAGGGGTATTTTAAGGCTTTTCATCTCTGGTAATCGATTACACAGCCTTGGTAATCAATTACCAGAGGCTAAACTTGAATTACATAGCCTCAGGACATGAAATATGCAAAAATGCACTGTGTAATCGATTACACATACCTGGTAATCGATTACCAGTGACCCATCCCTCTGTGTAATCGATTACACAGGCTGGTAATCGATTACCAGAGGCTCCCTTAGCTTCCTGACTTCGTTTTCAAGCCTGGTAATCGATTACATCCCCTGGTAATCGATTACCAGAGACCATCTTAGCCCCCTGTCTTCATTTTTAAGCCTTGTAATCGATTACCCACCCTTGGTAATCGATTACCAGAGGCCATAATCCACATATCACACAAAATTCACAGCTGGCCAGCCACCACAAGCCTCCTTGCTTTGTGGTCTTTGTTCCTTTTATCTGTTGACTGCCAGGAGCTCGCCTGCTTAGGTACATCACAGGTTCTCACTGACCGACTATGCCCGGGTTGGGTCGGGATTGGTCAAGCTTGGTTTTGGGCAATAGCACCCCACCTGATGTCCCCAAGGTCTCCTGACCCCCGCGACATATCTCCAGGTACCACTCTGTGGTCAACAATAAAAGCAGGAAGTTTCACCCTTCAACACTTCCTCATCTCAAGCTTGTAGGATTATGGGGTACCCATCACATGTGGTACTAGGTGGCGGTCGGGCGATGGTGCACAACAAGTTTTCCACATCCACAATGCGCGCATAAACCCACCATCCCCTGTTGCCCACCTCCAACTGAGCTCACGTACTCCCACGTAGCCCATATCCTCGTTTCTCTCAACACCGGGTCCCCATCAATCCTCTCAAGCTTCCACAACATCCAAGCAGAACAACATTCAAACAGCACAAGCTATCACAGCCAAGCAAAACAGAGCAAAGGCAGAAAACTCTGCTCAAACACCAACCAAAATCACAGCTTTTTCTCGCTTAAAGACCCCAGTAACAATTCCTTCGATCCAATTCGTTAACCGTTGGATCGACTCGAAAATTTTACTGGAAGTCTCTAGTACATAAGCCTACATTGTGACCGTTGGGATCTACTAGCAAACATCCAGAACTCATTCTGCACTAGACTTTCCACAGCCAACCACACACAAGCATTTTTCTGCACTTGTTCAAGATTCTGCTGCACAATTTCACAGCAAAAATTCTGCATAAGTGCAGATTTCGAAAATCACACTTCCCTTCAACCAATCTTGCCCAAATCAAATCCTACAAGTCCCAAATCATGTACCAATCATGTCTAAACCAAAGTCAAGCTTCAAACCACAGCAACACAAAATCTAGGTGTCCAAAACCCCTCATTTTAATGGATTTTCAAGGTTTGAAAAGTGAAATTTAGAATGAGAAAAATTTGAAGCAAACTCTCACCTCACACCAGTCCATAACATCTATTTAGACTTGTTCAAACTGGATTTACACCTAAAATCTCACCGAATCAAAATTTGACTCTTCAACACCCAAATTTGCCCTAGAAATGGCTCTTGATTCACTTTGATCATTTGTTTTTCTCTCTAGCACAGTCCAAGCTTTCTCCCAAGTCCTAAATGACATTTCAAGCTAGTATTAACTCACTTTAACCTCCATTTACCACAGAATTCAGACTTAGCCTTCCCACTCTCAAAGCCTCACTCTTTTTCCACTCATAACACCACATTCTCACTTTCTAACCCTAAGTTAGTTCTACCCTTCGTCTCTAACAGATTTCCATCAGCAATTTCAGCATATAAACATCACAAACATCATCACGAAAACCCTAAAACAGAATGGGTATGTTTAACTCATCCAAACATGGCAATTTCAACAAGTTTTCAGCAAATGCCTTCACAAATAATCATCATACAGCAGAAACCTAGCAAGACTACCCATCATATCTCCCAAAACCCCATACCCACGAAAATCAAAGGAGAAAGAAGTCCACCCAAACCTGAAATTTCGAAGTCCCACTCGTAGCCACGCACTTCACGACCCCGAAAATGCTCTCCTTTCGCGATTTGGAGCAGAAATGAGCACCAAAGGTTGGAGCTTTATGTGGAGCTTCAATGGAGAATGAGGGAGAAAGAAAGGCAACGTGAGGGAGAGGGAGAGAGAAGGCTTCTGCAATTTTCTGCTGAGTGAAGAGAGAGAGAGAGTTGCTTTTTGGTTTTTAAAGGCTTTTTCCTCTTTTCTTATTATTTTATTCAAGCAATGCCACATGTCTCCATTTGATTGGAGCAAAAAGGGCCCACTTTCTCTTTTTGACTGTGACCCATACTCAGTCACAAAAGTGAGAAAATCTGACCTTTGAAAAGCTAAAATCCTGCCTCGGTTTGCGTGTCATTTCTCTGATTCCAGTTTCTCGCGTTTCTCTGCGTCCGTCGGGGCCAGTTTTCGAAAGCAAACAATATATATATCAAAACGCTCAGAATAAAACCCCGAGCGTGGTTCAGAGGTTGGTTTCGTTAAATTCTAAGTTGCATGCAAAACGATGAGTTTTAACTAATTAATTAGGAATTAACTCATAACCTCCCAGTTATGGACTTATCTTCCTTAATTAGTCTAACCCACGTATCATGCCCCCGCTATTCCTACTCTAACCAAGAACATATATGCATATACACTGAATAATACTTATATATATAATCATTCAAAATACATCGTTTCCAAAAATTCCGGGTAGAAATTTCCAGGATGTTACAACTCCGAATAGAGTTGTGAATTGGCCATTCAGGACTCTATAGTGATGATTTTCCTTTTGAACTTAATTACTGTGAAAAAGAGAAAGAAATGAAAAAGAAAAAGAAAAGAAAAATTTCCTGTGGTTTTGTTATTTAAATCATTATTATTAAACCAGTCATTATTTAGGGACGCCACAGCATACACAGTGAGTTGTTGGGCCTTATACCCGGGTCTGTGGAGACATAGCAAGTAGAGGTTGATTTGTGGTCATGCTGGGTCTCTGACTCGCTTCATGACAGTGAAGCCTCATCTAGAGTTTTTCTCTTTGATGATATGTTGTTGCTGGTAGTCCCTACCGCTAAAATGTTTGATATAAAAAAAGATGATATCTCTAGAAACCTTTGAAAGTTATGTGCGAACACCTTTGGGAGTTGTCACTAAATAGCAAACCTTTAACTCTTTCCATTAGGTTCCTAATTTAGGGACACGGAACAAACACACTATGTTTTGTTTCCTTGACTTGTCCATGCATATCTTTATGACATCGTGATTGTGTGCATCATTCCTGTATTCACCATGTTATTATGTTCACACACGGTATTTTGGCATTAAATCATTACGTTATCATGCTCATTCATTTAGCATGTTCTCTTTGTGCTACCAACCACATGCTCTCGTGCATGCATACTCATGTGGTGTCATCACTCATGCATTGCATTTGTTTTGTCATCTTTGTCATGGGAAGTCGGAAGGTCTACATCGCTTTCTTAATTGCATGTGTTGGGCACCATGGTAATGACTGCAAACGAGCCATGATACCCAACGCATTGTGGGTAAGAAGGGATGGACTTCTGGGCTCTTGTATCCGTAGATAAATGTATGTTGTCATGCAAAGCATAAACATGCCATGATGCATTCATCATACCTCCTCTGTGATAGGGTGTTGAAGTATTGGTCACCAGAATTTTCATTCTAGCAAACACGGGGTCGAACCAAGTGCCCTCTTTTAAAAAAAAAGGTTCTATCATGTCAAAGTCAAGAGCCTAGAACTAGCCAGCTTGTGAGAGCTAGGGCAGCGGATGGATCAACTTCTATGTCAAGCCTTCAGCAAGGCATATGGGAAAATCTGGGATTTGGCCTTGATAGAAGTGTCCTTTGAAGCCATTGCATCATCCCTCGCTCAATACTATGACCAGTCGCTCAGATGCTTCATGTTTGGGGACTTTCAGTTGGTTCCAACCATAGAAGAGTTTGAAGGGATCTTGGGATGCCCGCTAGGAGGAAGGAAGCCATATATCTTTTTTCCAGATTCTACCCTCCCATGGCAAGAGTAGCAAAAGTGGTGAAGATCTCGGCACAAGAGTTAGACCGAGTGAAGCAAAATAGGAATGGGGTGGTAGGGTTACCAAGGAAGTGCTTGGAGGAGAAGGCAGAAGCTATGGTAGATCAAGGAGAGTGGACCTTGTTCATTGATATATTAGCACTGTTGGTGTTTCGGACCATACTCTTTCCAAATGTAGACGGGCTAGTAGATTTAGCAGCGATCGACGCTTTTCTTTCTTATCATCACAGCAAGGAAAGCTCAGTCATTGTTGTTTTGGTCGATGCATATGACACATTTGAACTAAGATGCGAAAAGAGCGGTGCAAGAATTGTCTGTTGTATGCCTGCTCTTTATGTATGGTTGGTGATGTGCCATTATTTTCTCCTATTTCTTAACCCTTTTTGCACCATTTTAATTACTGATTAGTCTTAACTGTCAAATTAATTAGGCAGTTTTATTATTTGGGCTCATTCAGCTAATTTGATGTTTTTAATCTAATTTCAGGAATTAATGAAGCATTGGGCTTGAATCCAGAATTAGGCTTGGACTTGAAGAGGGTAGACTATTTTATTCTACAAAATTTTATCTTATCTAGACTTTATCTTATCTAGATATTATTTAGATTTGATCTCATCTAGATATTATTTCATCAAGATCTTATCTTATCTTATCTAGATTTGATTTTATTTTATTTATGGGCTTGGATTTAAAACAGATTTGTAAGCTTTGGGGCTGGAAAACTATATAACAACACCAAGGTTCTAGTTTAGGCCCTTCTCTCCCTCTCTCTCTCTCTTCTCTCTCTCCTGTTTTCATTTTTAGTTTTAGGCTTTTCTTAGACACTTTTTTGTTTTGCAATTCCAGTTTTGACTTTTCGTTTTAGAAATAAAATTCTGTTCTTCAATCTATAATTTCGTTCTCTATTGATTAATGGAAGGCTAAGTCTCCAGTGTTGCTTTCTCTTGAGGATGAAACATAGTTGTCTTTGAGGTTCTATTATTACTGTTAAATTTTGTTCAGTTTTTCCTCTTCACTAATTACTCTGAATTTGTTGCTATTAATTCATGCATGCTTAGTGCTTGATTAATTGTCTCTGCGCTTAATTACGTTCATGCTTAATGATCGTTTATGATTAATTGGTGTATGTGTTGCTTAATCACATAATGAATTCCTTATGTTAAATTTCGCTTAGTAATTTAATTTAGGGTTGGATTAAGTGGTTGAACTGATAAAGGATAAACTCTCGTAACCTAGGATAAGAGACTTGCTTGTGAAGCAAAGGGAAGCAACATGATTTAAGTCTTATATTTTATAATTCACATCTATTCGTTGTTTAATTTACAAAAGCAAACAACCCCCCCCCCCAATTCGTTACTATTTTATTACTATCTGTTATGAACATTTGGTTTATCATTGCTCGTTGGGAAACGACCTAGGATCACTTCCTAGTTACTGCATTTTAAAGTTTATTTGATTCGGGTACGACCTCAATCAAATTTGGCGCCGTTGCCGGGAAATAGTGCTTCTCCTGTTTCAGTTTTGTGTTTGATGTGAATAGTGCTTTGCGATGGATTCAGCGACCACTTTTGTTGAACTGGAAAACTGGGTAGTAGTGGAAATCCCTTAGCGACGGATTTTAGAGACCACTTTTGCTGAATTAATTAGGATTTTTTGTTTTGGTAGCTAGAGTTGTTATTTTTGGCTGAATTTTTTTGTGGTCACTTCTTTTGATCCATATTTTGTGGGAAAAATAGTTCGAGCCCTTAGTTTGGTCAGATTTGAAAGTTCCAAAAAAATAGCAAATTTGATTTTTGTCAAAACTTCAAACGACCATAACTTTGGCTCCGGGTATCAGAATGACTATCATTATATATGTATTTGGGGTAGAAAAAAATTTCCCATGCCATGGCAGCCTTCTGTTGGCTGGTTGAGGTCTCCTTCTTCCAAAAATTGTGATTCTGTCAAAAGTTTTTTATTTTGCAAGTATTATTCTCTTATTTTTCTTAACTTATCATTTTGGCTTATATAGTTAGACTTTGAATTTTCGTTTGAAATTTTTTGTGCTATCTTCTCATCATTTTATAAGGTTGCTCACAAAATTTCAAGTCATTTGGATATCATTTGAGGGTAGCTGTAGTTCAAACCTACACTGTTACTTGCATAAGAAGGCAACTAGTTGTGCATGTTGAATATAGTGTATGACTAGAGGCAATCCATCTGACTTACAACCCTTTGATCCTAAGATAGATATGAAATTTCATAGATTAGTTAGACATCATTTAGTACCTTTTGAGCATTCTGTTATTGGTGATTTTGAGCATTATAGTTTTGAACATTCTGATTTTGAACATTCTGAGAACATGGCACAACCTCCACCCCGTCAGAGGACTCTACGGGAAATGGATGCACCTGATTTCACCTACGAAAGCTTGTGCATCCATTACCCTGATGAGGATGTCCCATATGTTCTTAAAACTAGACTGATTCATTTGCTTCCAAAGTTTCATGGCCTTCCAGGTGAAGACCCACACAAGCATCTGAAAGAATTCCATATTGTCTGCTCCACCATGAAACCACCAGATGTCCAGGAGGATCACATATTTCTGAAGGCCTTTCCTCATTCTTTAGAGGGAGTGGCAAAGGACTGGCTATATTACCTTGCTCCAAGGTTCATCACGAGCTGGGATGACCTCAAGAGAGTATTCTTAGAAATTTTTTTCCCTACTTCCAGGACCACGACCATTAGAAAGGATATTTGGGGCATTAGACAACTCAGTGGAGAGAGCTTATATGAATACTGGGAGAGATTCAAGAAACTATTTGCCAGTTGCCCTCACCACCAGATTTCTGAGCAGCTTCTCCTCCAATATTTTTATGAAGGACTCAGTAACATGGAGATAAGAATGATAGATGCTGCCAGTGGTGGAGCCCTTGGAGACATGACCCCTGCTGAAGCCAAAAATTTAATTGAGAAGATGGCTTCAAACTCCCAGCAATTTAGTGCCAGAAAAGATGTTATTGTCATTAGAGGAGTGCATGAAGTAGCCACGATATCATCTTCATCAGCTGAGACTAAGAAGCTTGAAGGTAAACTAGATGCCTTGGTTAACCTGGTAACCCAACTGGCCATGAATAAAAAATATGCACCTATCGCCAGACTCTGTGGTTTATGCTCCTCTGTCGATCACCACACAGACCTTTGCCCTTCTGTGCAACAATCTAAAGCAATTGAACAGCCTGAAGCTTATGCTGCAAACATCTACAACAAACCTCCTCAACCTCAGCAGCAAAATCAGCCACAACAGAACAATTATGACCTCTCCAGCAACAGGTACAATCCTGGGTGGAGGGATCATCCCAACCTTAGATGGTCGAATCCTTCACAACAGCAGCAACAACAACAACAACCTTATTTTCAAAATGTTGCTGGCCCAAGCAGACCATACGTTCCTCCACCAATCCAGCAGCAACAACAGCAACAACCCTAGAAACAGCAAACAGTTGAGGCTCCTCCACAAACTTCCCTTGAAGAACTTGTGAGGCAAATGACTATGCAAAACATGCAGTTTCAATAAGAGACCAGAGCCTCCATTTAAAGCTTAACTAATCAGATGGGACAATTGGCTACACAGTTAAATCAACAACAGTCCCAGAATTCTGATAGATTACCTTCTCAATCTGTCCAGAATCCCAAAAAATGTGAGTGCCATTACATTGAGGTCGGGAAAGCAGTGTCAAGGACCTCAACTAGTAGCTTCTTCCTCATCTGCAAATGAACCTGCCCAACTTCACTCTACTCCAGAAAAAGATGATGACAAATTTAAAGAGTAAGTTACCTAACAATTTCTATGCAGGTGAATCTAAAGAGAAGCATCATATCCAAGGTAATTCTGATTTACAGAAGCAGCATATCCCTCTTTCATTCCCTCCAAGAGCAATTTCCAACAAAAAAATGGAAGAGGCAGAGAAAGAGATCTTCGAAACATTTAGAAAAGTAGAGGTAAACATACCTCTGTTGGATGCAATAAAGCAAATTCCAAGATATGCTAAATTCTTGAAGGAGTTGTGCACTAATAAGCGGAAGCTTAAAGGTAGTGAAAGAATTAGTATGGGCAGAAATGTCTCTGCATTGATTGGTAAATCTGTTCCCCAAATCCCTGAAAAATGTAAAGATCCAGGTACATTCAGCATACCTTGTATTATAGGGAACAATAAGTTTGACAATGCCATGCTAGATTTAGGAGCTTATGTTAGTGTTATGCCTCTGTCTATTTTTAATTCTGTATCTCTAGGTCCTTTGCAGTCAACTACTGTGGTAATTCATTTAGCTAATAGAAGTGTTGCCTATCCTGCTGGTTTCATAGAGGATGTCTTAGTTAGAGTTGGTGAGCTGATTTTCCCTGTTGATTTTTATATTTTAAATATGGAGGAGGGATTTTCTAAAGGATCATTTCCCATCATTCTAGGCAGACCTTTTATAAAAACTGCTAGAACTAAGATAGATGTATATGCAGGCACACTATCTATGGAGTTTGGTGATATAACTGTTCATTTTAATATTCTTGATGCTATGAAACACCCATATGAAGATCTTTCTGTATTTCGTGTTGAAATAATTGGCCATATTGTTGATGAATACATGACTGATCTTCATTCTAATATGCATGCTTGTCACTCTTCATGCATTGAATCTGAATTTGCACTTGATCATATGTCTGAATTTAATGCTGAGAGTGAATCTGAATTTGATATTGATTACATGTCTGGTGATGTTTTACCTCTTGAGATTGATTTTATAGAGTCAGATAGAACTAACCATGTTTTAGGAAGTACACATACCTCTGACTTTCTTTATGAGGTACAGGCTGAGAAACCATCTCTTTCTACCACTATTCAGCATTCCACACCAGAATTGAAGCCTCTACCATCGAATTTAAAATATGCTTACTTGGATGATAGCAAAAGTTTTCCAGTAATTATATTTGCCTCCCTTGTTGATGAGCAAGAGGAGAAGCTGTTATCTATTCTCAAGAAGCATAAGAAGGCTATAGGCTGGACCCTGGCGGACATTCCTGGTATTAGCCCATCCACATGTATGCATTGAATAAATTTAGAAGATGGGGCTAAACTAGTAAGACAGCCACAGAGAAGACTCAACCCGGTGATTCTTGATGTAGTGAAGAAGGAGGTAACCAAGCTTTTGCAAGCTGGAATCATTTATCCTATCTCTGACAGCCAATGGGTGAGTCCCGTCCAGGTAGTCCCGAAGAAAACCGGCCTCACCGTGATAAAAAATGAGAAGGAGGAGCTGATTCCTACTCGGGTGCAGAACAGTTGGAGAGTCTGCATCGACTATAGGAGGTTGAACCAGGTTACGAAAAAGGACCATTTTCCACTGCCATTCATTGACCAGATGCTTGAACGCCTGGCAGGTAAATCTCACTACTGTTTCCTTGATAGTTTTTCTGGTTATATGCAAATCACTATTGCTCCTAAGGATCAAGAAAAGATCACATTCACCTGCCCCTTTGGCACTTTTGCCTATAGGAGGATGCCTTTCGGCCTGTGCAATGCCCCTGGTACCTTCTAGTGGTGCATGATTAGTATTTTTAGTGATTTTTTAGAAAATTGCATAGAGGTGTTTATGGATGATTTCACTATATATGGATCCTCTTTTGATGTTTGTTTGGATAGTCTGGAAAAAGTTTTGAATAGATGCACTGAAACTAACCTTGTTCTAAATTTTGAAAAATGTCATTTTATGGTTGAGCAAGGTATAGTTTTAGGCCACATTATTTCCAATAAGGGCATTGAAGTAGATCCTGCTAAAATTTCTGTTATTTCACAATTGCCTTACCCCTTTTGCATGCGAGAGGTGCGATCTTTTCTTGGTCATGCAGGATTCTACAGGCGCTTTATAAGAGATTTTAGCAAGGCACCTGATTGGACAGCCCCATTTGAGCTAATGTGCAATGCATCCAATCACACATTGGGGGTTGTCCTTGCTCAAAAGATCTCCTTACTTCAGCTTACTTCCTTTCCACCATGACTTAGGGAGTTTTTCTTTTCCTATCTCCTCCTCTACTTTTATTACATTTGTCCGATTCTATTTGATGGTTTAATTGCTTTTAATCTTTTAATTGTGCTACATTGAGGACAATGTGTTGTTTAAGTATGGGGAGGGGGGAGTGTTCTTTGGTTTTGGTTTTGCTAGTTTTGGTAGTTTTGTTAATTTTGTTAGTTGTCTTAAATTTGTTAGTTTTGTTAGTTTTGTTGGGTTTCTAGTTTAATATTTTAGGTCAATTCTGTTTGCATGTACAACTTTGTATATTTTTCTTTGAATTATAGGATATGTTCAAGAAATGGGTAATTGTTCTGAAAATAAAAGTCTCTTGACATTTTGTGATTTGAAATCCTTGTTTTTCCTCTACATGCCATGATAGTTTTGAAAGCTCAATTTGAAAGTGATAAGTTTAACTTTGTGAGAATTTGAGCCATCCATCATCATAATCTATTGGTGTGTTTTGCGCCATTGATTTCTTGCACAATAGCCCTGGCTTGATTCTTGTTGATGCTTCCTAATTCACATGCATATTTGGAAATGATTTAGGCAATTTTGTTCTTATAAGCCTTTAGCCAAATGGACCTACCCTGAATTAATTCCTTTGATAGCCCCTTCGAGCCTATGTTCCCCTTTCTTTGTTTTGAGCTCATTACAAGCCTTAAGTGAAAAACCATGATATCACCTTACCCTTAAGGAATTTTGGTGCTTTGGAATTGTTTTGGGAATAAGTGTGGGGGGTATGCTTCATTGGGAGATATGATTTTTGGCCTTGCTTAATGTATATATATATATATTGCCTAGTTCTTGCTTTAATCTTCAAATTCGTACTGTTTAAAAAAAATGAAAAAAAAATTTCAGTTGCTGCAAATTCTGCAAATGCGTACTATTCAAAAAAAAAGAGAAGAAGAAAAGAAGTGAAGTTGAATAAATGAGGTCTTGTTATGAGGACTTGATTTGGGAGCCTTAGTTGATTTTGTTGATATTAGAGGGTTTGGGTTTACTACTTGTGCTTAATTTCCACTTATTCCCCATTGCTCCCCTATTCCTTTGGGATTTAGCTACTTATTCCATATTTTTTTCCCTACCTTGTCCTTGGCCCCATTACAACCTTTAAAGACCTTTTGATCCTTATGTGCATGTGTTTGTCAATTTTAGAATTTGGCCAAGTCTATGTGGTGTTTGTTTTCATGGGTGCTTCGAGGGTAAACAGTAGCCTAGACACTTGAGAGATAGAGTGTATATCTTGTGAGGCTTTATCACTTTTCATTCTTGAGCTGATTAACTATTTTGCCATGATTGGGTTGCTTGGATGATTTTCACAAATGTCTTGACTCTTTGGATCTCTTCATGTTAGATGTTACCCATTTCTTTCATTCCTTGATGTTCATTGAAAATTATGTAAATGTTTTTGTTTGTCTCTCTTTGATATCCTTGGATTTTGTTCTTTATTTCATTTTGCCCAGGAGTGCAAAAGGCTAAGTATGGGGGGTTTTGATGTGCCATTATTTTCTCCTATTTCTTAACCCTTTTTGAACCATTCTAATTACTGATTAGTCTTAATTGTCAAATTAATTAGGCAGTTTTATTATTTGGGCCCATTCAGCTAATTTGATGTTTTTAATCTAATTTCAAGAATTAATGAAGCATTGGGCTTGAATCCAGAATTAGGCTTGGATTTGAAGAGGGCAGACTATTTTATTCTACAAAATTTTATCTTATCTAGACTTTATCTTATCTAGATATTATTTAGATTAGTTCTCATCTAGATATTATTTCATCTAGATCTTATCTTATCTTATCTAGATTTGATTTTATTTTATTTATGGGCTTGGTTTTAAAACAGATTTGTAAGCTTTGGGGCTGGAAAACTATATAACAACACCAAGGTTCTAGTTTAGGCCCTTCTCTCCCTCCCTCTCTCCCTCTCTCTCTCTCTTTTCTCTCTCCTATTTTCGTTTTTAGTTTTAGGCTTTTCTTAGACACTTTTTCTTTTTGCAATTCCAGTTTTGACTTTTCGTTTTAGGAATAAAATTCTGTTCTTCAATCTATAATTTCGTTTTCTATTGATTAATGGAAGGCTAAGTCTCCAGCGTTGCTTTCTCTTGAGGATGAAGCACAGTTCTCTTTGAGGTTCTATTATTACTGTTAAATTCTGTTCAGTTTTTCCTCTTCACTAATTACTCTGAATTTGTTGCTATTAATTCATGCATGCTTAGTGCTTGATTAATTGTCTCTGCGCTTAATTACGTTCATGCTTAATGATCGTTTATGATTAATTGGTGTATGTGTTGCTTAATCACATAATGAATGCCTTATGTTAAATTTTGCTTAGTAATTTAATTTAGGGTTGGATTAAGTGGTTGAACTGATAAAGGATAAACTCTCGTAACCTAGGATAAGAGACTTGCTTGTGAAGCAAGGGGAAGCAACGTGTTTTAATTCTGATATTTTATAATTCACATCTATTCGTTGTTTAATTTACAAAAGCAAACAACCCCCCCCTCCCCCAAATTCGTTACTGTTTTATTACTATCTATTATGAACATTTGGTTTATCATTACTCGTTTGGAAATGACCTAGGATCACTTCCTAGTTACTGCATTTTAATGTTTATTTGATTCGAGTACGACCTCAATCAGTTGGTCTCCCACGTTTTTCGTCATGAAGGTAGACCTGTCTGCCCTCTTCAAGGTCATCGCATGTGTGCTGAAAAGGGAAAAGAAAATTGGGAAGAAGTCTTGGTAGGTATGGTAAGAGCATTCGTTAGTTGGATCCCCCGATGGAAAGAAGGAGGGGCCGGAGTGTTGTGCTTGTGTGAAGGATTCCCAAACGTCCCCTTGATGGGAACAAAGGGTTGTATTAATTATAATCCCATGCTAGCCATAAGACAACTAGTCTACCCTATGAGAGGTGCACCGTCAGAAGAGATCATTGCACTTTTCATCGCACGGGGTTTCAATGAAGGCAATGCAAAAATACTTCAGAGAATCCATAAAGCGTGGGACACAGTGGAAAGGAAAGATAAGGAGCTTAGGGGAAGCAGCAATGGTGTCATCGACAACTATCATAAGTGTTTGAAGGCAAGGACACAAGGGATAACTTGGCTCCCAAAGCTAAAAGGTCCAAGTGGGAAAGAAGCTGAAGTCCCCGAGGAAAGTGAAAAAGTGCAAGCCTTGAAAGCAGAGCTTTAACGAACGAGAGTGATAAAGGAAAAGCTAAAGACGGCAGTCACTAGGGTTAGGAAAGAGTGTGACGAGCTAAGAGATGTCAACATGACTACGATCAAAGCATTAGAGCGAGAAACAAAGAGGGCCCGAAAGGAAGAATGGAGCAGGAACAAGTTCTGAAGGGCTCTATGGGGCAGTAGTAATGAGCTCAAGCTTAGAAGGGCCGAAAGGGACAAGTCAAGGGTAGAAAACGTGGTGTTAGAGGATAAACTGAAGGCTTGTCAAAGGTCAAAGAGAAGTTTGACCGAACAGCTGAGTAGAACGGAAGAGAGTATGTTGACAATTATTGATCAGTATAAAGAGAAAGTAAACCTAGCTACTAGTCATGGGTAGAGACTAGAAGATGAGCATGCGAAGGTATTGACTCTACAAATGAAAAGGGAAGCAAGAGAGAGGGTGATAGAATCATTGCACGGGGAAGCTATGAAATGGATGGATAGATTTGCTCTCACTCTGAATGGGAGTCAAAAGCTTCCAAGGTTGTTAGTCAGAGCCAAGGCAATGGCAAATGTATACTCGGCTCTCGATGAAGTTCATGGGCTTTTCGATTATTGCCAACACATGGTCGAACTGATGTCCCACATAATTAGCAACCGCTGAGGCGTTTGTGTTGTATCTATGCTTTGGTTTTGACAAGATAAACAATGTTGTTTCTTAATGAAAATGAGATTTGATTTGACCCTGTGTCTTTAATGAAATTTCTACGTGGGTTCAATACTTCGACAACTTATCATTATCATGCATTCATGTTTATTTCATTAACACATTACTCATTGCAGTTTTTTTTTAGCAGCCATAGGAAAAAAGTAAACACAATAACCAAAAAGAACAAACACGTTTTACGACACCCTTACCAAACACGTGCCAAAACCAAAATCATGAGTGAAATAGAGGAAGTGCAAGAGCAGATGAAGGCCGACATGGAGGCCATGAAGGACCAAATGACCTCCATAATGAAGGCCATGATGAGTATGAGAAGGATGATGCAGGACAACACAGCCGCAGATGCCACTACTAGCGTCACCGCGGAGGCGGATCCGACTCACCCATTCGGCATAAACCAAACAAGTCATCCAGTTCTAGACGTGGTAGGTGATGTAAGCTCTATTGGAGCTTGTAGGCCTAGGATCTTCTTCATCAATGGATTCCTCTGTTTCTTGGAAGATGAATGACAGTTGAATGGAGAAGGAAGAGAGAGAGGAGACGCCACTTCAAGGAGAAGATGAGTCTACAAGAAGCTCACCACCATAGGAGGCCATGGATAAGAGCTTGGAGGAAGAAGGAGATGAATGAAGGGAGAGGAAGAGAAGAGCACGAAATTTTATGCTCTAAAAGAGCTTTGAAATCTGAATTTTAATTTTCAAATGATCAAAGTTGGAAAAATGCACACATATAGCCTCTATTTATAGCCTAAGTGTCACACAAAATTGGAGGGAAATTTCAAATTTCACTTGAATTTGAAATTGAATTGTGGAGGCAAATTTTGGAGCCAAAATTTCACTAATTATGATGAGTGAATTTAAGATATGGTTCAGCCCACTAATCCAAGATCAAGTCCAAGATTCTCCACTAAGTGTGCTTAGGTGTCATGAGGCATGTAAAGCATGAAGGACATGCACAAAGTGTGACTATATGATGTGGCAATGGGGTGTAGCAAGCAAATAATCACCTCCCCCTCTAAAATTTAATTGGATTGGGCTTCTCCCAATTCAAATAAATTTATTTCTCAACACACACATCAAATATTCACTTAATGCATGTGAAATTACAAAACTACGGCTGATACAAAAACTAGTTTAGGTGCCCTAAAATACAAAGGCTGGAAAATCCTACATTTCTAGGGTACCCTACCTACATTATGGAGCCCTAAATACAAGGACCAAAATTAATGAAACCTTAATCTAATATGTACAAAGATTAGTGAGCTCAAACGTATCTCATGGACCCGAAATCTATCTTAAGGCTCATGAGAACCCTAGGGCCTTCTCTTGCATCTTTGGCCCAATCTTCTTGGAGTCTTCTATCCAATGCCCTTGGGCAGTAGGATTGCATCATTCCCTCCCCCTTGAAAAGGATTTGACCTTAAATCTAGAGGTTCTTGAAACTCATAGATTCTTTCCTCAACACCTGTAAAAAGAATAAAAACATATGTATTAGCGATGTTGGGTATTTTAGAGTACGGTAAGGACTGAAAACCCCTTTCCTGGTGTAGAAGCAAGCTTCATGATGATGAATTAAGTATGAATCAAGTAGTTTTGATGATGACAAAAAGCCCAAAAGAATGATTTCAAGATTGAGTCAACAAGTTCAAGATCAAGATTGATTTCAAGATTCAAGAAAAGACATCAAGAAGAATCAAGATTCAAGAAAAGATGAATTCAAGAATCAAGAGAAGAAATCATGAAGCAATAAGTCAAGACTTCACAAGGGAAGTATTGAAAAGGATTTTTCAAAAACCAAACATAGCACAATTTTGTTTTACAAAAGAGTTTTCTCAAATTTTTCTAAGTTACGAGAGTATATACTCTCTGGTAATCGATTACCAGTTTCATGTAATCGATTACCAGTGATAAAATTTGATTTCATAAAGTTTTAACTGAATTTGAAACGTTCGAAATGATTTTTAAATGGTTTATTCGATTACAATATATTGGTAATCGATTACCAGTGTATCTGAACGTTGAAATTTAAATTCAATTGTGAAGAATCACATATTTTCATAAAATGCATTGTGTAATCAATTAAATGGTTATGGTAATTGATTACCAGTGACAAGTTTTGAATAAAAGGTCAAGAGATTTAACTCTTGACATGATTTTCTCAAGGTTATAACTCTTCCAATGATTTTCTTGACCAGACATCAAGAGTCTATAAAAGCAATACCTTGACTTGCATTCAATAGACTTCTTCAACAACTTTTAAGAAACCTTTAAAACCTTTACTACCTTTACAATTCTTTCCTACTCATCTTTCTTCTTCTTCTTCCTTTGCCAAAAAGCTTTCTAAGTTTCTTTTTTTAACCTTTTTCTTCTGCATGTAAAAATTCGGTAGAAAACAAAAGTGTGCTATATATTTTCATTCTCTTCTCCCTTTGCCAAAAAGAATTCAACAAGGACTAATCGCCAAAATTCTTTTTGTGTCTCTCTTCTCCCTTTTCCCAAAGAATAGAGGGACTAACCACCTGAATTCTTTTGTGTCTCCCTTCTCCCTTTCCAAGAGAATTCAAAGGACTAACCGCCTGAGAATTCTTTGTCTTAACACATTGGAGGGTACATCCTTTGTGGTACAAGTAGAGGGTACATCTACTTGGGATGTTGTAACTGAGAACAAGAGAGGGTTCATCTCTTGTGGATCAGTTCAAGAGAAGGGTACATCCACTTGGTTGTTCAAAGAGAACAAGGGATGGTACATCCATTGTGGATCTTTGCTTGTAAAGGATTTTACAAGGTTGAAAGAAATCTCAAGAACCGGTGGTTGCTTGGGGACTGGATGTAGGCACGGGATGTTGCCGAACCAGTATAAAATTCTTGTGTTTGTCTTCTTCTTCCCTACACTTTTTAATTTCCGCTGTGTACTTTACTTTTACGCTTTACTTTTGTTTAAGTTACATAACTTAGTAGTAAAGCCTAATTGAATCTAGTAACATTAAGAAGGATAAGTTTTAATTAGTCAAGGTACATTAATAGTTAATTCAACCCCCCCCCCCCTTCTTAATTATTCCGAGGCCACTTGATCCAACACCTGGCCATCTTCCCATGAGAGAATATAGTTCCTAACCAACTCAATGAGTTGTGCTACAAGTATAGAAAAATATGGGAGAAACCTTTTGTAAAAGTTTGTTAAGATATTGAAGCCCCAAATTTCCCTTATACTTGGTGGAGTAGGCCACTCAGGAATGACCTTTATTCTCTTAGGATTCATGGGAAGCCCTTGATCACAATTTAAAAAGTTAAGGAAAGTAATGGAATAAAACATACCTTTTTCTTTATTTTCATGTTGATTATTCCTACAAAAAATTACAACAAACCTAAGGTGTCCCGCATGAGCACCTAGGTTTGCATTAAAACAAAAAATAAGAGCAAACCTACCTAATGAGTCCCTATGTACACAAATCATGAAGATGTTGGGTGCATGAGTGATTTTACAAAAGAGGGTTGCACCACTCAACACATTCATCATACCACCTGTCGCAACCTACCCTTCGGCGGGAGGGCGACGCGAGACTCACGGGTGCGTCTTCCATGAAAGAAATACGCGCGGAGTCGCCACCAACGTTTATTTGAGGAAAATGTCGGAAAAACGGAAAAGACGTGATCTTCGAACTTTATCTGAAAGGTTCAGGAGTTGTATTTACGCACGGGGAAGGTATTAGCACCCCACACGTCGGTCACAAGAGACGGCAGCCTTTAATCAAATATGCAAACATGACTTCAATTTATGTTATCTTCCCCTTTTTTTCACGTTCTTATGTCTTTTTATGCCTTAATATTTTTTTTTTTTATCTTTTTGTGGTCGACGAGGGTGTTTCCCTTGCTCCTACGTATTCCTCAATTGTGATAAGAAAATCAGACCTACATAGTTCTTTGAGAACAAAGTGTTTGGTTAAGTTATTTTTTATCCTTTTTTGCAAGATACGTTTTTATTGAATGAAAGGTCATTTAAGGTGTTGGACCATTAAACAATCTTTCAATTTTTTTTTGAAAAGAGAGAAAACATTAAGGCATTGGACCATTAATGATCTCTTTATTTTTTGAAAGAGTGATGCAATCCTATCCCGCAAGGGAATTGGGTAGAAGACACCAAGTAGATTGGGCTAGAGATCTAAGGGAAGAGCCTAGGGTTCTCATGAGCCTTAGGGTAGATTTCGAGCCCATGGGCTAAGTATGAGCCCGCTTATCTTTGTAAATATCAGAATAGGTTTTTCCTTCGTTTGAGCCTTGTATTTTGGCCATTCTAGTAGTATAGGGTTTTAGCCTTGTATTTCGGGGCATTTTGAGTAGTCTTTGTAGTAAGGACTTTTTTTTGTATTTTCATGTTTTTTGTCATGGGGGTGAGCTTAGCTATTATAGGGGGTGTGTAGCTAAGTTCTAGCTTCTCATCTCAAGGAGGTGAGCTTAGCTATTAGAGAGGTATGTATAGCTAAGCTCTAGCTTCTTTAGGAATCTTCTTAAGGAAGCTTCTCAAGGAGGTGAGCTTAGTTATGAGAGGGGTGTGTGTAGCTAAGCTCTAGCTTCTCAAGGAAGTTTTCTCAAAGAAGCTTCTCAAGGAAGTTTTCTCAAGAAAGCTTCTCAAGGAAGCTACCTAGTCTATAAATAGAAGCATGTGTAACACTTGTTGTAACTTTGATGAATGAGAGTCTTGTGAGACACAACTCAAAGTTCAACTTCTCTCCCTTTTTCTTCCTTCAATTTCGTGCTCCCCCCTCTCTCTTTCTCTCCCTCTTTCTTTTCCTCCATTGAAGCATCCTCTCCAAGCTTCTTATCCAAGGCCCATCTTGGTGGTGAAGCTCCTTCTTCCATGGCTTATTCCTTAATGGATGGCGCCTCCTCTCACCTCTTTTCCTTTGTCTTCCGCTGCATCTCCATGGTGGAAAATCACCATTAAAGGACCCCATTGAAGCTCAAAGATCAAGCCTCCATAGAAGCCCCACAAGCAAGCTTTCATCAAAGAGGTAATAAAGCTACGTGTTGATTTTAGGTTTTTAGAAATCCACGTTTAACCAATAAAAGCGGAAAAGACCATTTCAAGGCGTTGGACCTTAAAAATGGCTTTTTAGGTGATGACAAAAGTTTGATTTATGAATTGATTTTAGCCTTAGTTTCGCTTTGGTTATTAGTCAATTCAATTAAGAAAGAAAAATCCCAAAGAAAAATGTCCGATTGATTTTTTGATTATTTTTACTAAAAGATATTTTTTTATTATTTTGCCTCTTTTTTGGTTTTAAACGTGGTTACGGAATGACTGGTCGGAATTCATTTTAACAGAAATTAAAGGATGTTATAATACGAATGATCGGTGGAAATTTATTTTATTTTTGATTAGGCTAGAAAATGACTTAAATAAATGACTAAAGCACGTCAAAAGGGGATACGGAAAGTAAATGAAATAAAAATAAAAGCACGCGAAACAAATGAGGACCACTAAAGATACATAGAATGAATTGAGAAGTTCAATTTCAGGAACTTATCGGTAGAAGACCGAAGAACGACGAAGATCGAACGAAGAACGACGAAGAATGGTTGAAAATCTTCGCGAAATCACCCACGGAAACGTCACAGAAGCGTTACAGAAGTGCCTCGGCTTGGATTTTCTTCACGGAAACAATTTTTCTCACTAATTTTAAGTGAATCTCAGATACCAGGAGGGTTGAACATTTTTGTTCTGCCCTCCTCCTCCTATTTATAGGAAAATGAGGGAGGAGCTTGCCACCCAGCTCGCCCAGGCGAGCTAGGTTGCTTCCTCCAGAAGCCACCGCCTTCTGGAGAACTTCCTGGAAGGCCCAAGTGGGCCTGGTTGCTATTTGCACCCCCTATTTACTAAATACACCCCCTTGCCTTTTTTTGCTGATTCTATTTTCGTAACGTTACGGAAACTTACGAATTACGTAACGATACTTGTTTTCTTTTTGTAATGTTACGGAACCTTATGGATTGAGTAATCATCCCTTTTTTGCCTTCCGGAATGTTACAGAACTTTACGAATTGCGCACTAGCACTTCCTTTTAACTTCCGTCATGTCACGGAACTTCACGGATTGTGCTACAATGCTTTCTTTTGACTTCCGGCATGTCTCAAAACTTCACGAATTGCCTAACGATGGGTGCCAAGTACCTCGAAGTGGTCAAACGAGGGTCGCATCCCAACAACGGATGGTCCCCGGACGAAATTAGGGTATGACCGTTGCCCCTCTTTACTTGCTTTTATTGGAGATAAAAGGGAAGTAAAGATAAGACACTAATTTCGTTCGTGCGAAACACCATTCGACCGGTGAATCTCCCTGCCAGTAGAACCTGCAAAATTTTTGAAAGTTATCAGTACCGGCACATCATCCTCATACTGTCGAATTCGTTCCTCTTGGTTGACACAAGGCGCAAAATGACCATAATTTGTCTCTGCGTTCCACCAGACACGATCGCCTCTGGATGGCGAAAAGGTGTGGGGAATGACCATAATTTGTCTCTGCCCACCACTCGACTTACTATCCCTGAATGAAAAAGGGCGCAAAATGACCATAACTTGTCTCTACGCATTTATCACTAAACTTGCTGCTCCTGAATGACAAAGGGCATAGAATGACCATAACTTGTCTCTGTGCGTTTATCACTCATTGAGTCTTACAGATAGCAAAAGCGTGCGGATGACCATAATTGGTCTCTGCATGTCATCGGGCCCGCCGCCTCTGGATGACAAATGTAAAAAGTGCGGGACCAACTGGTTCCCGCATGTCATCGGGCCCGCCGCCTCTGGATGACAAAAGGTAAAAAGTGCGGGACCAAATGGTTCCCGCATGTCATCGGGCCCGCCGCCTCTGGATGACAAAAGGTGAAAAAGTGCGGGACCAAATGGTTCCCCACATGTCATCGGGCCCGCCGCCTCTGGATGACAAAAGGCGTAGAAGACGACGTCAGTCTCTGCATGCCATTGACCATGAGCGTGTCTGAATGGCAAAAAGGTGTGTGGAATGACCATAATTTGTCTCCGCATGTCATCGGGCCCGCCGCCTCTGGATGACAAAAGGCACAGAAGAGGACGTCAGTCTCTGCATGCCATCGACCATGATCGTGTCTGAATGGAAAAAAGGTGTGCGGAATGACCATAATTTGTCTTCGCATGTCATTGGGCCCGCCGCCTCTGGATGACAAAAGGTGCAGAAGACGACGTTAGTCTCTACGTGCCATCGGACACGACTGTGTCTGAATGGCGTAAAAGTGTGCGTTATGACCATAATATGTCTCCGCATGTCATCGGGCCCGCCGCCTCTGGATGACAAAAGGGTGCAGAAGACAACGTTAGTCTCTGCGTGGCATCAGACACGATTGTGTCTGAATGGCGAAAAGGTGTGCGGAATGACCATAATTTGTCTCCGCATGTCACATGACCGCAGGGTCAGTATGACAGAGATTGTGGGGTGGCCGACAAAAGCGAGGCTCTTGCTCCTACGTTTCCTCAATGAGGAACTCAGATCTATGTAGTTCTGGATAACTTGTGAGACTAAAATAGCCTCGGTGTTTTCTTCACTAAAATGCGAACATGCTTTAGTAAAGAAACAAAACTTCCAACTGATCAGAGCAACATATGCTTTTTGGATGAAAAACAATGTCTACCGGGGAAGGAGAGTATGCTAATGAAATCTTCTCATAACCATAAATGAGATTTTGGATGTTAGCATTCTGTTTCTAAATGACCATTTAGAGGAAACACTGGGTTCAACAAGAATAGAAGAAAAATCACTCAAAGTGTATCAATCTCACACAGGTAAGTGTTTCATCCTAATTCCGAACCATAGATATGTCATGACTTGATTTTGCAAATCATTTCCTATCAACTCAAAGATTACATGCGTGATCATGGATCAAGAGGACTTTTTCTTGGGAATGGTGTTTTTTTGGTGGGAACTTTGGCTTTGAGTGTTCTTGGCCTTTTCCTTTTCTGTTTTTGTTCAATGCGAGGTGAACAAGCCACCGACACACAGGATTTTGGTTGGCAATCGAAGGGAGAGGACCACTTTAGGTCGTGGTTTCCTTTCTTTTTTGTTTACTTGGTGGTAACTCTGTATTTGTTCAGATGTTGTCTGGTCCAAAGACCTTTATGCATATTTCTTCTATTTTCTTTCGATCCTTGATCAGGAATCTTCTTCCCTTTCTTTTTTTGCTTTCTCTCAATCTTTGATTGGGAATTTTCTCTTTTTGTTTTCTCCCACTCTTTTGATTGGAAACTTTTCTTTTTTTGTTTTCTTCCGAGGGCAAGGATTGACATTCTCACCCTGGGTCAAGGTTTATGGTAAGTTGGGATTTTGGCTCAAGGCTTGTAGAACGGCTGGACATGATATATGTTAGGGTTTGGTTTGGTTCAAGGATAAAAGGGGATGTCCCACATTATTTCCATGACACAAATGCAACAATGATGATTTGGAAATCTTATGCAAAACTAGTCATGCATGCACCTATGTGGACACTCAAGTGTCAAAAAATTTTGGGTCATGTGATGCTAGGGCTCAGTATTCATTTTCTCTATTTTAGTCAACCTAGTGTTTCCATAATATGTTCTTTTATCAATTTGTGCATTCATCCGAGTCTATTTTGGGTGTTCGAAAAAACTTTCACAGCATTTACCCTTCAGGCGTATACACATTTTTTCCAAAAACTAGTTATGATCAGTGAAAGAAAAGTCGGAAGTTATCTCTTTTCACAAGCATGTTGTTTTCTAGCTAGACAACTTTTTATTTTTATTTATTTCCTCTCTTTTTTTTTCTTCATTCTTTCCTTACTTGCTCTTTTTTTCTTTCCTTTTTTTTTCTTTTTTACCTTTCCTTTTTTAAGTTATTATCATTTATTCATTTTCTTTCCTCTTTCTAAAAGATCGTGCGAACGGGGGTGCATACTACCTACTTACGTCTAACCACGAGGTAAACGAAAAACGCACGAACTGGTAAGTCGCAAAAACGTTGACGAAATAACTGAGAGCCATGACGCAAAAAATTTCTAATAGAAATGAATGATAATAATAGTAATGTTAGTAACCATATAAACAAAACAGAAAATAATGGTGTCAACAACAATATAGACAATAACAGAAGATGTCAATATCTAACTAACAGAAAAATGTCAAAAAAAGTGGGGTGACCTCGGTCACGTGGCTCCGGTCCCTCTCAAGAAACCGAGCAAGTTCGTCATCTCCTCATCCATGCGGGCCTCCTCTGCATCGCCGGGAGCTTCTGCAGGCGCCTCCCCTGCTTGGGCCTCAGGCCAATCTCTGGGCCATGCGACCTCAGCCCTAAACTGATCTGGAGTAGGACACGCAAAAGGAATAAAACCCTGGCCCTGCTGACTGAGGCTGAGCTGGTAGAGACACTCATGTATCTGCACCTGTCCCCGGTGGTTGGCCGCCTGCTAGCAAACCAAGTGCTGTAGATAACGCTCCATGCCTAATGACCCAGTGGGATCAGCCTGATGAGGTGGTGGCGGTGCGTTTGCAGCCTGCGGTGCATCACCCTGCGCCTGCCTAGGCGTGCAATACTTCTCAATGAAGGCTCGGGTGATCGGCGGTCGGATCACCTTACTAGGAGTGACAGGAACCCCAAATGATTGGCAGAGGCTCGTGATCAATGCCGGAAACCCCAGGGCCCTGTTAGACTTATCCGAGTCTAGAAGGTGCCTGGTAGGTGGCATACCTGCAAATAAATAGATGGCGTCAGCAATCAACTAAGCCACGTGAATGCTCATCCGTGTCAGGATGGCATACACCAGTTGACACTTCGGCAGGGGAAGATCGGAGTTATGATCACTAGGCAAGACATTGCTGAGTAGCAATGTCATCCACATCTGGGTCAAGGTGGTCATGTTGGTGCACATGATCCGCACCCGTCTCCCTGCAGCGGTCTGGGCAAAATCCTGACCCGGTATGCATAATAGTTGGGCAATGGCCTCTTCGTCGAACACATCGGCCCTGTTCCTCCTCTAACTAAACTTGCACTCCTGGCCTTCCTCCAACACTAACAGGTCACCCAGGAACTGGCTGAGGGCATCTGCGTCAAAGGGAATCCAATGACCCCTCACCCATGACCGCATGTCTCGCACTCCCTCTTCTGTGGGCCAAACATTAGCATAAAACTCCAGGACTATATCAGGGTCAAACTTAGCCATGGGAGTGACTAGCGACGTCCAATGTTGGCGAGCTATCTCCTCCTGAAAATCTGTGTACTCATCGTCCCTGAGCTGGACGAGTCTCTCTCTATGGAATGACCATCCTTTGATGGCCTCGAAGCGCTGCTAGTGCTTGGCACTCCTTAAATGGTGGCTATCAAACTCGGGAGCGGCACAGGTCCCTTCAGCCGCGGCGTCTCTGCTAGATCTCTTCGTGGAAAGCTTTTTCGGAGCCATTTCCTACGAGGACAAACATTTGGAAAGTTAATTTACAAGGAAATACCAATCATTACGAACAAAAGCCAAACAACACTTATATGGTGCGAGTGTCAACATGCACTTTACAAAACAATCACATTGGGGCATGTGCTATTTTATGACACATATCTATATGCATGCATTTACACATACATTTTTTTTTTTGGTGAAAGGCATTTTATGACACACATCCATGTATGTTTTTGACAAGCATTTTCATGCTACATCCCACATATATGAACATTTTTGAAAGGCTCCTTATGCTACCTACTCACAAATATGCATATTTTGAAAGGCATTTTTTGCTACCTATCCAACATATACAAATTTTTGAAAGGCATTTTTGCTACCTATCCAACATATACAAATTTTTGAAAGGCATTTCTTGCTATATATTTACACACTTTGCAAGGCATTTTCATTCTATATATTCACACACTTTGCAAGGCATTTTCATGCTATATATTCACACACTTTGCAAGGCATTTTTTTCATGCTACATATTCACATATATACATACTATTGAAAGGTATTTTTCATGCTACCTAGGTGTAAGGTATTCCTCATGAGGCAGCAAATTCAACCTCTCAAACATGTTCTAATATTCATGCATCTTTTACATTCAAAACCAAAAACTTAGATTCCTAGGCATAAGTCATGCTTTTGGCACCTTAGTCTAGCTTCTACAAAACTTCCCACACACTCACAATGGCAGCCATATGTGCATAATTTGTTCCACAAGCTAAGTTTCACAAAATCATGTGCAAATGCCATTGAGGCATTTCACCGAACACTTGGTGGGCGCATTTTTGGGCATGAATAGCAAGGGAATGGGGGCAATGTGGCATGCCCCATTATCTCAGAATGCACCATAGGCCTAGGGCCATCCCCCACAACCCCTCAATTCAACAAAAACAAGCAACAATTCAAGGATAAATCCCTCTCATTTTTGAGCAAATACATGCAACTTAGAGCTCCAAAATACATCAATGGAAAGCTAGAGATCCCAAGAATGAGGTACTTACTTGTTGGAGATGAATAATAGAGCAAAATGGAATCAAAAACGCGAAAAATGGTGACCTAAGGGCTGCAAAACTCGTGAATCCCGTGAGCCTTTGTTTTTGAATGAGGGGGGAGAGTTTTTGGGTGCAGAAACCTTCCCCTTCCCATTTTTAACCCCCTTCGTGCAGGGGTTGCTCGCCCAGGCGAGCTAACCTGCATTTTGTTTTGGGTATCAAATATGTACGGCCTCCTACGGGTCGGCGTTCGCTTACTCGAACCCCCTCAGGGTAGATTAGGCATCCAATACTTACTTTGAAGACATAATAGTAATAATTACTGGGAATTTAAAGGATACTTGGTTGCCTTGCAGCGGCGCTTTCCGTTTGTCCAGAGCTGGGCAAGGGATGACGATCTATCGGTCGTGACCCTAGCCTCTACTTGCGTCCGTCCCTAAGTACCTGAAAGTAGGAAACGACATTGCACGACAAACAGTGGCCGCGTCACCATTTTACCTTGATTGGTTTCTGCCTTTAGCTTCGTCCCGACATCTGACCACTGCCTAGGACGATTCTGCCCCTATTATCACAAAATATGCATGCATATGCGTATGTGTCGCAACCTACCCTTCGACGGGAGGGCGACGCGAGACTCGCGGGATGCGTGTTCCACGAAAGGAATACGCGCGGAGTCGCCACCAACGTTTATTTGAGGAAAACGTCGGAAAAACCGGAAAAGACGCGATCTACGAACTTTTAAGTGAAAGGTTCGGGAGTTGTATTTACGCACGGGGAAGGTATTAGCACCCCACACGTCCGTCCCAAGGGACGGCAGCCTTTAATCGAATGTGCAAACATGACTTTGATTTTTACGTTCTCTTTTATGTCCTTATATCCTTTATACCCTTTTTATATTTTTCCTTTTTTGTGGTCGACAAGGGTGTTTCCCTTTGCTCCTACGTATTCGTCAATTTGCGATGAGGAAATCAGACCTACGTAGTTCTTTCTTATCAAGTGATTCTTTTTTTACTTAAGTGGTGATCATTTTAAGGCGTTGGACCTTAAAAATGATCCATTTTACTTAGTGAGAAATTGAAATGACAAACTTCAAAAGCCTATTTTTATGGACGAGCTTGACTAGGCGAGTTGATTTTAGCCTTAGTTTCACTTTAGTTATTAATCAATTCGATTAAGAATGAGAAATCCCAAAGAGAAAACGTCCGATTGATTTTCCGCTTTATTTTGCTAAAAGATTTTTTTTTATTATTATATTATTTTTTACCTCCTTTTTTGATTTCCAACGTGGTTACGGCACGACCGAACGGTCGGAATTTATTTTAACCGAAGTTAACGGATAATACAATTCAAACGTTCGGTGGAAATTTATTTTATTTTTAAGTTAAGCGAGAAATGACTTAAGTAAAATGGCTTAAGCACGTCAAGAGGGGGTATAAAAAGTAAACAAAACGAGAATAAAAATGCACGAAACACAATGTGGACCACTACGGGTACATAGAATGAATCGAAAAGCTTGGTTCGAGGTACTTACCCGTTGAAGATCGAAGAACGATGAAGAACGAATGAAGAACGTCGAAGAACGGTTGAAACCTTCACGAAATTCTTCACGGAAAACGTTACGGAAACGTTTCGGAAGCGCCTCGGCTTAGATTTTCTTCACGGAAACAATTTTTCCAAGCAAATTCGAAAGAGAGAGAAGTGCCTAAGGGGCTGAACCCTTTTCTTCTTCACTTCCTCCCCTATTTATAGCAAAATAGGGGAGGTGGTTGCCGCCCAGCTCGCCCAGGCGAGCTGAGCTCACCCAGGCGAGCCAGGTTGCTTCCTCCAGAAGCAACAGCCTTCTGGAGGAATATTCTGGAGGGCCCAAGTGGGCCTGGGTGCTATTTGCACCCCCATTTTTACGAAGTACACCTCCCTCTTCTTTTTTTGGTGATTCTTTTTTCGTAAAGTTACGGAAACTTACGAATTTCGTAACGATACTTGTTTTCTTTGCGTAATGTTACGGAACCTTGCGGATTACATAATCATCCCCTTTTTGACTTACGGAATGTTACGGAATCTCACTTAATTATGCAACGATGCTTCCATTTGATTTCCGGTGTGTCACGGAAACTTACGGATTGTGCATCAATATTTTTTTGGTTTTCCGGCATGTCCTGGAATTTCACAAATTGCCTAATGATGGGTGCCAAGCACCTCACAAGGACCAAAGAAAGGTCGCATGTGATCAAGCAAAGGTCCCCGGACGAAATTAGGGTATGACAGTTGCCCCTCTTTACTTGTCTTTTATTGGAGATAAAAGGAAAGTAAAGATAAGACACTAATTTCGTTCCTCTCGATTTGACGAGAGTCGCGGGTGACCATAAAATCTCCACATGCAAATGACTTGTTGTTCCCGGAATTTCACAAATTGCCTAATGATGGGTGCCAAGCACCTCACAAGGACCAAAGAAAGGTCGCATGTCATCAAGCAAAGGTCCCCGGACGAAATTAGGGTATGACACTAATTTCGTTCCTCTCGGTTGACGAGAGTCGCGGGTGACCATAAAATCTCCGCATGTAAATGACTCGTTGTTCCCGGAGGAACAAAAGGTGCAAAAGACTATGTCAGTCTCTGCATGTCATCGGGCCCGCCGCCTCTGGATGACAAAAGGGTGCGGATAACCGTAAGGTATCTCCGCGTGTCATCGGTCCCGCCGCCTCTGGATGACACAAGGGTGCGGATAACCGTAAGGTATCTCCGCGTGTCATCGGGCCCGCCGCCTCTGGATGACAAAAGGGTGCGGATAACCGTAAGGTATCTCCGCGTGTCATCGGGCCCGCCGCCTCTGGATGACACAAGGGTGCAGAATGACCAAATTTTGTCTCTGCGTGTCATCGAGCCCGCCGCCTCTGGATGACAAAAGGGTGCGGATAACCGTAAGGTATCTCCGCGTGTCATCGGGCCCGCCGCCTCTGGATGACACAAGGTTGCAGAATGACCAAATTTTGTCTCTGCGTGCAATCAGACACGACTGTGTCTGAATGGCAAAGGGGTGCATGTCACATGACCTCAGGGTCAGTATGACAAAGATTATGGGGCGGCCGAGAAAAGCAAAGCTCTTGCTCCTACGTATCCTCCAATGAGGAACTCAGACCTACGTAGTTCTAGATAACTTGTGAGACTTGAAAAAGTCTCCACCGGAAGATATTGACATCCCCGGAAAGGGTGCAAATGACCACACTGGCCTTTGCTCATCAATCACACTTGGGGTCACTGAATGACGAGGTGCGGATAACCGTAAGGTGTCTCCGCGGGCTACCAGCTCTTGGGTCATGGTAACAAAAAGCGGTGCGGTCGACAAAAGCGAGGCTCTTGCTCCTACGTATCCTCCAATGAGGAACTCAGACCTACGTAGTTCTGGATAACTTGTGAGACTTGAGAAAGTCTCGGTGTTTTCTCCACTAAAATGCAAACATGCTTTAGCAAAAAGACAAATATTCCAACTGATTTTAGAGCAGCATATGCCTTTTTTTTGAGTGAAAAACAATGCGTCTACCGGGGAAGGAGAGTCTGCTGATGAAATCCCCCATAACCATAAATGTGATTTTGGATGTTAGCATTTCGTTTCTAAATGACCATTTAGAGGAAACACTGGGTTCGACAAAATAGAAGAAAATCACTCAAAGTGTATCAATCTCGCACAGGTAAGTGTTTCATCCTAATTCCGAACCATAGATATGTCATGACTTGATTCTGCAATTTATTTCCTATCAAATCAAAAATTACATGCGTGATCATGGATCAATAGGACTTCTCTTGGGAATGGGTTCTTTTGATGGGTTTTTTTGGCTTTTGTGTTTTTGGGTTTTGATTTTTGGTTGGCTTTTTCCTTTTCTGTTTTTGTTTAGTGCGGGGCGAAAAAGTCGCTAGTGCACAGGATTTTGGTTGATAATCAAAGGGAGAAGACCACTTTTAGGTCATGGTTTCCTTTTCTTTCTTTTGTTCATTTGGTGACAATTCTGTATTGTTCAGATATCGTCTGGTCCAAAGACCTCTCTGCACATTTCTTCTGTTTTCTTTCGATCCTTGATCAGGAGCTTTCTTTCCTTCTTCTTCTTCTTTTTTTTTCTTTTTTCTCCCATTCTTTGATTGGGAATTTCCCTTCTTTTCTTTTTGCTTTCTCTTTGATGGAAATTTTCCTTCTTTTCTTTTTTGCTTCCGAGGGTAAGGATTGACATTCTCACCCTGGGTCAAGGTTTATGGTGAGTCAGGATTTTGGCTCAAAGCTTGTAGAATGGCTAGACATAATACATGGCGGGGTTTGGTTTGGTTCAAGGATAAAAGGGATGCCCCACATTATTTCCATGACACAAATGCAAAAATGATGATTTGGAAATTTTACGCAAAACTGGTCATGCATGCACCTATGTGGACGCTCAAGTGTCAAATTTTTATGGTCATGTGATGCTAGGGCTCAGGATTCATTTCCTCTATTTTAAATCAACCCAATGTTTCCAAAATATGTTCTTTTATCAATTTGTGCATTCATCCTAGTCCATTTCGGGCGTCCGGGGAAATTTCACAGCATTCACCCTTCAGGTGTAGACACATTTTTCAAAAATTGGTTATGATCAATGAATTTTTTTCAAAGAAAAGTTGGAAATCATCTCTTTTCAAAAGCATGTCGGTTTTTAGCTAGACAACTTATTTTCTCTTTTTCCACCTTTTTCCTTACTTGCTTTCTTTTTCCTTATTTGCTCTCTTTTTCTTTACTTGCTCTCTTCTTTTCTCTTTTGTTCTCTTTTCCATTTCATTTTTTTCTTTTCTATTTTTATTTTTATCATGATTTTTGTTTGTTTTACATATATATTTTTTGGACGATGTTCCTAAACGAAGAACTCTACACGGTTCCAGAATTTCAAACATCATCGATAGTAATGATATATAAACACTAACGCAACAATCTAAACAAAAATGTATGCGCTGTACAAATGACAATCAAAACAACAAAAACAAACATTAGTCTCTCAAGTCAAAACAATAACATAGCATAAAAATGATAAAAGAAATATGAAAGAAAACATGAATCTGGGGATCTCCCAGTCACGTATCTCCACTCCCTCCCAAGAAGTCAAGCAAATCGGCCATCTCCTCGTCCTCGTGGGCCTCTTCTCCACCGCCGGGAGCTTCTGGGGGTGCCTCTCCTGCTTGGGCCTCGGGCCAATCTCCGGGCCATGCGACCTCTGCCCTGAACTGGTCTGGAGTAGGGCATGAGAAAGAAGCGAAGCCTTGGCTCTGCATGCTGAGGCTCATCTGGTACAGACAATCATGGGTCTGTACATGTGCTCGGTGGTTGGCCGCCTGCTGGCGAACCAAATGCCGTAAATACTGCTCCATGTCAAATGCCCCAGCCTGGCCAGCCTGATGAGGAGGTGGTGGCGCGCCTGCGGCCTGTGGAGCATCACCCTGAGCCTGTCTTTGGGTACAGTACTTCTCAATAAAAGCCCGGGTGATGGGCGGCCGAATTACCTTGGTAGGTGCAACGGGGACTCCGAATGACTGGCAAAGTCCTGTGATCAGCGAGGAAAATCCCAGGGCCCTGTTGGACTTATCTGGATCCAAAGGATGCCTGGTAGGCGCCATACATGCAAAAATATAAATGGCATCAGCGATTAACTGAGCCACATGGACGCTCATCCGCGTCAGGATGGCGTACACCAGCTGACACTTCGGCAGGGGGAGGTCGGAATTATGATCGCTGGGCAGGATGTTGCTGAGGAGCAACGTCATCCATATCTGGGTCAGGGTGGTCATGTTGGTGCGCATGATTCGCACTCGCCTCCCTGCAGCAGTCCGGGCAAAATCCTACCCCGGTATACATAGCAGCTGGGCGATGGCCTCCTCATCGAACCCATCAGACCGGTTCCTCCTCTGGCCATACTCATATTCCTGGCCCTCTTCCAACACCAACGGATATCCCAGGAGCTGGCCGATAGCGTCGGCATCAAACGGGATCCACTGACCCCTTACCCAGGATCTCATGTCACGCACGCCCTCCTCTGTTGGCCAAGCATTGGCATAAAACTCAAGGACTATTTCTGGATCGAACTTGGCCATGGGAGTAACCAGTGATGTCCACCGCCGGCGCCCTATTTCCTCCTGGAAATTAGTATACTCGTCGTCCCTGAGCTGGACGCGTCGCTCCCGGAGAAACGACCATCCCTTGATGGCCTCGAAGCGCTGCTGGTGTACAGCGCTCCTAAAGCGGTGACTGTCGTACTCCGGAGCGGAACTAGTTCCTTCGGCCGCCTTGTCCTTCCTGGACCTCTTTGAGGCAAGCTTCCTCGGGGCCATTCCTGCGAAGGCAAACATTTGGAAAGTTAGTTTTTACCAAGAAATGCTACCCTTAAAACAAAAATGGCATACAACCCCCTCCAATAAATACAAACATCAATGTAAATTTAGAGCAAGCTTATGCGCATACTTCTTCACGAACGTTCACTTGCACAAGACATTCTTATAACTAAGAAAAATGCACCCATATACAATCAAGGCACCTTCGTTACCTAGATTATTTACATGTACTTCCAAGGTGTATTTGTTACCTACATCACACACATTTCCTTTGCTAAATTCACATACATGCATACTCTAAGCACTTTGGCTATCAAAAATTGCATACGTGCACATCTTGGTATTTCTAATACCTATACATACACAAACTTCATAATGAATCTTGACTATCTACACAATAAGGTGCTACATTTCATGCTTTTTTTTTTCAAGTGTTTTTACTACCTAAAGCCGCATGCAAATTCAAGTATATTTTCTTTTGCTCACTAAAATTGTATTCAAATTAAAAGGTATTTTTGTAATGTATTTTCTTTACATAACATGCAACATATTTATAGATTTTTGTGAGACATTTTGACTACCAAAAATTATATGTACATACATCCAAGTATTTTGCTACCATACCCAAAGTGTAAATTGCCAAAGGTATTTTGCTACCTATTCTAAACCTACACATTTATGATGAGCAAAATTCCTAACCATCTAGGCATAGGGAAAATATTGTAGCGTGGCCCATAGCTGATTGCTGGCCAAAAAGGGTAACTTTACCCAACATGCACCTCCTCTTGTGTTCTTTTGCATAAAAACTTTGTTTCCTAGGCCTAGGATATATGTGGGGCAATTACTCTATCCTTTTTCGGGAATGAATACATGTCCCAAAAAATAGAAAATATGTACAAACCAAAATGCCCCATGGGTTGTTTCCTTACAAAAGTCACGCGCTAATGCCATTGAGGCATTTCACCGAACACTTGGTGGGCGCGCATTTAGGCATCAATAGCAAGAGAACGGGGACAATGTGGCATGTCCCATTGTTTCAAAATGCATTATAGGCCTAGGGCCATCCCATACAAACCCCCAATTCAACCTAATCAAGCAAGAAAACAAACCAAAATTGCCCCACATATTTAAGCACATTCCCACAATTTAGAGCACCAAAAGGAGATCAAAATACACCAATGAAAAGCTAGAAAGCTTAGGGATGGAACACTTACTTGTTGGTGATGAACAAAAGCGCAAAACGGAATCAAAAAATGCGAAAAATGATGACCCTAGGGCTGCAAACTCGTCAATCTCGTGGGTATGGCTTTTGAAAGGGGGGAAAAGAAGTTTTTGAATGCAAAAACGTCCCCCCTTTCGTCATTCTTATAATTTGGTGCAGGGGTGGCTCGCCCAGGCGAGCTCAGCTCGCCCAGGCGAGCTAACCTGCATTTTTTTTTTTGAGAGGAACATTAACCATGTCCCCTCCTTCCTTATGGTTTAGCGTCTTGCTTAACTTGAACTTACTTAAGTTAGAGTTAGGCAATGATTACTTATTTTTAAAACAAACAAAAAGTAAAAGAAAACTGCGAATACAAAGGATACGGGGCTGCCTTGCAGCGACGTTCTCCGCTTCCTTAGCGTGGAGAAAGAGGCGACGATCAGTCGGTCATGACCCCATCCCCATTTGCATCCGTTCCTATGTACCTGCAAGTAAGAAACAACCTGGTGTGGCCAATCTTGACCGCATCGCTGTCTTACCTTGATTGGTTTCTGTTGTTCATGTTTTGTCTCGACCCCAGAAGGTAGCTCAAGATGATCCTGCCCCTGTTTTACCACAACATTATGCATGCGTATGCGTATGCGTATGCATGAATGTTTTCAAACGCAGCAAATTTTAGGGAAAGTTGGTTCAGGTTCAATTCTAATTAAGCGCTTGGGGCATCCCATGAACTGAGCGGAAGGGCTCAGGTGATCACAAATCAACGCAAGGTTTGAAACTAACGTGAGGACTAAAGCCTCGAATCCACGTTCATTTCTTTGAAAGATTGTAACGAGAGATACAACAGACAGGAAATCCCTGGGGGAAATCCAGAAAACGCATAAAGATAAAGAACATGCAGCGACATCCTTAATTGCCCCAGCTTCTAAGCATAATATCGTTTGACGACATCAGAATTCACGGGTGAAGGTAACTCTTCACCATCCATGTTGGTAAGCACCAGGGCTCCTCCGGAGAAAGCCCTCTTCACAACAAAAGGCCCTTCGTAATTTGGGGCCCATTTCCCTCGATTGTCCTTGACAGCATGGGACATTTTCTTTAGCACAAGGTCTCCCTCATGGAACTTGCGCAAACGTACTTTCTTGTCGAATGCACTCTTCATTCTTTGCTGGTACAAACGCCCATGACTCACGGCTGTTAAGCGCTTACCCTCAATGAGGTTGAGCTGGTCATAGCGCGTTTGAGCCCACTCTAATTCCTTTAATCCGGATTCTGCCAAGATCCTTAATGACGGGACTTCTACCTCAAATGGTAACACAGCCTCCATCCCATATACCAATGAGAACGGCGTTGCCCCAGTTGACGTTCGCACTGAAGTTCGGTAACCGTGTAATGCGAATGGGAGCATTTCGTGCCAATCCTTGTATGACACGGTCATCTTTTGGATAATCTTTTTGATATTCTTATTGGCCGCTTCCACGGCTCCATTCATCTTTGGCCGGTAGGGCGTGGAATTGTGATGCTAGATTTTAAACTCCTCGCACATTTCTGCCATCATCTTATTATTCAGGTTGGTGCCGTTGTCTGTGATAATCTTCCTTGGCAAACCATATCGGCAGATGATCTCTTTCTTAATGAACCTGACCACCACATTCCTCGTGACATTGGTATATGAAGCCGCCTCGACCCACTTGGTGAAATAATCTATCGCTACGAGGATGAAGCGATGACCATTCGAGGCTTTGGGCTCAATGGCCCCGATGACATCTATTCCCCACATGGAGAAAGGCCAAGGGGCAGACATGACATTCAGAGGATGTGGTGGGGCATTGACATTATCTGCGAACGCTTGACATTTGTGGCACTTCCTCACATGGACACAACAATCACTTTCCATGGTAAGCCAGTAATAACCTGCTCTTAGGATCTTCCTGGCCATAGCATGCCCGTTGGCGTGCGTTCCAAACGAGCCCTCATGGACTTCCTCGATCATGTGTTTTACCTCCCTGGCATCCACACACCGCAGGAGTGTCATGTTGTGATTTCTCTTATACAGTATGCTTCCGCTCATGAAGAAACCGGCTGCCAACCTTCTCAATGTCCTCTTATCATTGTCGGCAATCTCTGGCGGGTATTCTTTGCTTACGACATATCGCTTGATGTCGAAATACCATGGCTTTCCGTCCCGTTCCTCTTCTACTTGGCAACAATGCGCAGGTTTGCCACGACACCAAAATTTAATGTAGGGTAGATCCCCGTGCGGTGTTAGTTGGAACATAGACGCCAAAGTAGCAAGTGCATCCGCCATTTGATTTTCCTCACGGGGAACATGATGGAAGGAAATCTCATCAAAGGTCTTAGCCAATTCCTTGATATAGGCTTTGTAGGGTATCAGCTTGGGATCTCTAGTTTCCCATTCCCCTCTCAGCTGATGGATTACCAATGCCGAGTCGCCGTACACCTTGAGTAGTTTGACATTGGAGTCAATCGCTGCCTGGACGGCTAGGGCACATGCTTCATATTCGGCCATGTTGTTGGTGCAGTCGAATCCTAGCCTGGCTGTGAAGGGTACACATTGATTGTCCGGAGAGACCAATACTGCCCCAACGCCATGACCTAGAATGTTTGACGCTCCGTCAAACCATACGGTCCATTTGTCCCGATCTTCGTCCAATTTTTCCTCAAACAAGGCCATGATGTCCTCATCCGGGAATTCAGGATGCATGGGTTGATAGTCGTTAAGAGGCTGTTGAGCCAAATAATCTGCTAAGGCGCTTCCTTTTATCGCCTTTTGGGTGACGTAGACTATATCAAACTCGGATAGCAGGACTTGCCACCGGGCGATTCGTCCCGTGAGAGCTGGCTTTTCAAAGATGTACTTAACCGGGTCCATCTTGGATATCAACCAGGTAGTATGGCTCAGCATGTACTGCCTTAGGCGATGGGATGCCCATACTAAAGCACAACACGTTCTTTCGAGCAAGGAGTAATTCATCTCACAGGTCGTGAACTTCTTACTTAGGTAGTAAACAGCGCGCTCTTTCTTCCCGGATTCGTCATGTTGCCCCAGCATACACCCCATTGACTCGTCCAAGATTGTCATGTACAAAATGAGAGGCCTTCCAGGTACTGGTGGCATAAGCACGGGAGGATTCATTAGGCACTTTTTGATCCTTCCAAAAGCCTCTTGGCAATCCTCATTCCAGCGATCAGTTTGGTTTTTGCGTAAGAGCTTGAACAACGGCTCACAAATGGCGGTGAGCTGCGATATGAATCTGGCAATATAATTCAAGCGCCTCAGGAAACCTCGGACTTGCCTCTCTGTACGGGGTTCTGGCATCTCAAGGATAGCCTTCACTTTTTCGGGGTCTACCTCTATCCCTTTCTGGCTTACAATGAAACCAAGCAATTTCCCTGATTTGACCCCAAAGGTACACTTAGCGGGGTTCAACCTTAATTGATATTTCTTAAGCCTTTCGAACAACTTCCGCAGGTTGACAAGGTGTTCTTCCTCGGATTTAGATTTAGCAATTATGTCGTCCATGTAGACCTCGATCTCTTGATGCATCATATCATGGAACAAAGCTACCATGGCCCGTTGATAAGTTGCCCCGGCATTCTTGAGTCCAAAGGACATCACCTTGTAACAGAACGTCCCCCACAGGGTGACGAAAGTAGTCTTTTCCATATCCTCGGGCGCCATCTTTATCTGATTGTAACTAGAGAAACCGTCCATGAAGGAAAATAAAGCGAAATTGGCCGTGTTATCTACGAGGATATCGATGTGTGGTAAAGGAAAATTGTCCTTGGGACTGGCTCGATTCAGGTCCCGATAATCCACACACATTCGTACTTTCCCATCTTTCTTAGGGACCGGTACGATGTTGGCAACCCACTCTGGATACCGAGCGACGGCCAGAAATCCAGCGTCAAATTGCTTCTTCACTTCTTCTTTTATCTTTAAGGATGTTTCGGGCTTCATCCTTCTCAGTTTCTGTTTTACCGGGGAACACTCGGGATTTAGAGGTAATCGGTGCTGTACAATGTCAGAACTCAAACCGGGCATATCTTGGTATGACCAAGCAAAGATGTCTTGGTAGTCTTTTAGCAAGATTATTAATTCTTCACGGATAGGTGCGGTAATACCTGTACCTATCTTTACTTCCCTTTTTCCACTGCCAATTCCTAAGTCTACCAGCTCTGTTTCTTCTTGATGAGGCCCCATTTCTTGGTCCTCATGGGCCACCATTCTTTCTAATTCTGGGGGAAGTCCCACATCCTCGTTTCCTTCATCTTCCGTTTGACTCATTTCTTGCTCGAAGTCGATAGGCAGGTCCCAGGTATTAGTACCTTCGGGGGACTCGTCATCGGATCTGCCGTTTCAGAAAAAGAAGTAAACATGCAAATGAATGAGAATGGGTAGAGACGTAGGAACAGATGAAGAAAGATCCTTGTATTATAAATTCAAAAACAAAAGACACAAAGCCTTAACAAAAGGAAAAACTCTAAAGCCTAGGCCCAACTATAGAGCTTTTAAAACCGTAAAGGTTTACATTATGCGCGTTGCGTAAATGCCGGGGCGTTCCTCCACTTGCCAATTTCCCAGCTGGAAATCAGGAGGGCATGGTCGTACCAAATCCAATGTACTCGGAACATCATCTTCGCATATTGCGACCACTTGACCTTTGTCTTCCAGACCTGCGCTTATAAAGCTTCTGCTTATGTGGCAGGGCGGGCTACCTTCACTTTCTTGTCTCAACTGCGAGCTTTGGCCACTGCTTTTCCTTCCCGCGGTGCTTCTCTTCATATCCGCCTGAGTGGGCTTATAGCCTAAACCATACTTCCCACGATTTCCTTTGGCATTTATCAGGCTAGTTATGCCGCCGTTGTCTTTGCCTAAACCCATTCCGGGTTCATAACCGTTCCCCAACATAACTCGGGCCATCATTGCTGCTGCATCGGACAGACAAGGCTGCCCAGAGAGGGAGTCCACGGAGGAAATGCTGACCACCTCAAAAGACTGGAAAGCGGTTTCTAACGATTCTTCTGCGGCTTCCACATAAGGCATAGAGGATGGGCAGCTCACCAAGATGTCTTCCTCGCCTGACACGATGACCAAGTGCCCCTCCACTACGAATTTCAACTTTTGGTGGAGCGTAGAGGGCACAACTCCCACTGAGTGGATCCACGGGCGCCCCAACAGACAGCTGTAGGGGGGGTTAATATCCATTATTTGGAAGGTGACTTGACAGGTGTGAGGGCCTATTTGTACTGGGAGATCGATCTCTCCCCTAACCTCTCGGCGAGTGCCGTCGAAGGCACGAACCACCATTGAACTCGGCTTTAAGTGGGAAGCATTGAATGGTAACTTCTCCAAAGTGCTTTTAGGCATCACGTTTAAACTAGAACCATTATCAATGAGCACCTTGGCTACGATATGGTCCATACACTTGACTGATACGTGTAAAGCCTTATTATGCCCTCTCCCCTCGGCGGGGATTTCTTCTTCGGCGAAGGCAAGATAGTTGTTGGCAGTGATATTGTTGACCAACCCTCCGAAACCTTCTACCGAGATATCTTGGGCCACATGGGCCTCGTTCAGAACTTTTACTAGCAGAGCCCGATGAGGCTCGGAGCTCATAAGTAACTCCAACAGCGAGACCCTGGCCGGGGTTTTGTTGAGCTGTTCGATAACCTTGAATTCGCTCTGCTGAATTATACGGAGGAACTCGTTGGCTTCCTCTAGTGACACCTCCTTTTTACCATCCTTTTTCTCCGGGAGGCCCTTTGCCGGAATGTCTTTATTCGAAGCGTGGGGTGCTTCGCCATCTTGTTCCTCCACCACTTTTCCTTTTCCTTTGATGTCCGCGGGTTGGACTGGTAGGTCCGGAGGTGCGAACGCACGACCACTACGGGTCACACCACTCAGTCCCGTGATATTTGTTACTTTAGCTGACAACGAGCTGACGTCTGTGGCTTCTTCTTCCTTCTCCCTCGGAGGTGTATATCTCCATGGTACTGCGTGGCTACTTTGGTATTGGAAAGGAACAGGTTTGGCTGCTAAGGGGTGTCCGGGCTTTTGCGAAGCTGCGCTTTTAGTGAAGTATATCACCAAGGGTTTGGGCTTCATAACACTGCTCCCATCCGTGGACTGCATGCATATATGCTGCTCTTCTTTTCCTTTACTGCCGACTTCCAGTCGACCTTGATCTATCATCCGCTGTAACAATTCCTCTACTCCTAAACACGTCTCCATGTCATGCAGCTCGCCGGAATGTAGCAAACAGGAATCCTCCTTACACCCACTATGGGGAATCACACCTCCTTTTTGTAGGGCCTCAAAGATAAACCTCCTAGGGGTTGCCACATCCCTTAAAGGTTTAGACCTGTGCGGCCTATCGGACTCAACGGCGTTAACCGCTCCCCTTCCATGATTGGCGAGCGGGTTGGTTCTCACATTGGGCCGATCCTCTTGGAAAGTCAGCCATCCAGCATCCATTAAATGTTGGACCTTGTATTTAAGGGCCAAGCATTTTTCAACGGAATGCCCCGGGACACCCCCATGGTACTTGCAGGTTGCGTTAGGGTCATACCACTTCGGGAAAGGGGGTTCGAGGACCCTTCCGGGAGTTACCACGACCAAATGATTGGCGATGAGGGATGGCAAAAGATCTTCGTACGTCATTGGGAGTGGGGTGAATTCCGGAAATGGCCTCGGAGGGAAGTTCCTTGTCGTGTTGGAATTACTGGCCGGTCGAGTCGTGTTCGGAGTTGGAATTTGGGGAGCTTCCCTCTGGGTGAGTGCCTTAGGCTGCACGGGTGTTGAACTAGAGGCGTTCCCGGTATGAGCCGAGAAGCTCGGGTGATGTTGCGCGTACTGATGGGTACCATGAGGCATTTGCTGGGGTTTGACCCACGCGGGTGTTGAAGAGACGACATGGGCATCTCCTTCCTTCCTTTTTGCCCCTGTTGCCCCGATTCTTTTGGCATTCGCATTTGTGGAGGAAACGTAATCAAACTTTCCTCTTTTCAATCCTACCTCGATTCTTTCCCCGGCAAACACTAGATCCGCAAAGCTGGACGGCATGTAACCTACTAGCTTCTCATAGTAGAACACTGGCAGAGTGTCTACCATCATGGTGATCATCTCTCTCTCAACCATGGGAGGAGCTACTTGTGCCACCAAATCCCTCCACCGCTGCGCATATTCTTTAAAGGTTTCACCCTCTTTCTTGAACATATTCTGCAGTTGAGTGCGGTCGGGAGCCATATCAGAATTGTACTGATACTGCCTTAGGAAGGCAGTAATCAGATCCTTCCAAGTACGGATACGGGAAGCTTCCAAATTAGTGTACCACACTACCGCGGCTCCGGCTAAGCTATCTTGAAAGACGTGTATTAATAGCTTCTCATCCTTAGAGTGGGCGCCCATCTTACGGCAGTACATCTTGAGATGGTTTTTGGGACAAGTCGTCCCTTTATACTTGTCGAAGTCCGGCACTTTGAACTTCGGGGGGATAACAACATGGGTACTAAGCAAAGATCCGTCATGTCTACGAACGGATAGTCCCCAAATCCTTCCAAGGCCCTCAATCTTTCCTCAAGGAGATCGAGCTTCCTCCTTTCTTCAGTTGCCGGGGACGGTCCTTCCGTGGACAAAACTATTGGTTGTATCGCGATGTTGGGTTGAGGCAACGTACCGAGTGCCGGCCCTTCGGGGATCAGGGGATAGAACTCGAAATCCCTTCGAGCATAGTCTTGAGGGTCTTTGTGGACTTCGCCGGGCTGTTGAGGAGGCTCTCTTTCAAGGACGGGAGAAGCAATATGGCCCGCATCGTCTTGCAAGACGGGTGGTGAGTAGTTGGGCGGCAATCCATAAGGGTAAGCCGCTCGGTTGTATCCCAGGTGAGGGCTGCCATCGTGCCCCAGTGTGTCCCTTCCCCGTCCTACTATGTTTGAGGGAGGATGGTGCGCAGTTGCCAAGAGAGTCGGGTCTGCTTCGGCAGCCGAACTGACAGTGGCAGCGGTGGCCGCGTTCTTCTCCATGAGATGCCTCATACTTAACATGGCCTCCATCATGGAGGCCATTTGTTCTTTCAGAGCCGACATGTCGGCTTTCATCTGTTCCTGTGTCTCCTCTTGATCACCCATCGTTCTAGATTTGGATCTGGTGCGATAGGGATGCCTTGTGGCGCGTTTAGTTATGGTGTTTTTCCCTAAAAAACCAAACGTGAGGAGTGGGTAAAGAAAGAAAGAAAATGCATGCTAGAGATGAAATGTAGGAGTGATTTGATTTGCACAAGCTTTTGGAGTAGAAACATGGGACCAACTCATTTTATTTCAAAAAGAAAGTCGTATCTAGTCAAGGTCTGAGAGACCATACAAGTTTCCTAACGATTTCTAATTATGTGGGCCATTAAGTCTATCATATGCTGACAATAGCCGAGAAGCCCATGAATCTCTTCGGGGGCGGAGTAGGTGTCTGCCATCGCCTTGGCCTTGGCTAACAAGCGGGGAAGTTCTTGACTCCCGTTCAAGGTAAGAGCAAACCGATCCATCCACATGGTTGCCTCTTGGTGTAAAGAGTCGATCACCCTTCCTCTAGCCTCTTTTTCCGCGTATACTTGAGCATACTCGTCCGCGATTCTATGCTCGTGGGCCGTGGCTAGACCTAACTCTTCTTGGTACTTGGCGATGATAGCTAGCATGTTGGTCTCCGTCTCGCATAAACGCTGAGACAAGCTTCTTTTGGACCATGAACAAGCAACTAACTCCTCTTTCAGAACCATGCTATGTGCTCGTGACTGGTCCCTCTCTTCCCTTCGCAGCTTGAGTTCACTATTGCTACCCCATAGAGCTCCGCGAAATTGATTCCGGCCATACTCTTCCTTGCGAGCCCTCTTGGTCTCTTGTTCAAGGGCTCTTGCGGTAATTGCATTCTCTTCCTGTAACCCGGCACACTCCTTCCGAATGTGTGTTGCGGCCAACTTGAACTTCTCCTTGGCAAGTTTCTCCTTTCCTAACTCGCTTTTGAGAGCTTGGACTTCTTCGTCCTCTTCCGGTGCTTCAAAACTCTCTTCGCTGACGACTTTTAACTTGGCGAGCCAATCTAAACCTCGTATATGAACTTTCAGCCATTCATGGTAGCCACCAATGATGCCATTACGAATGCCTCTAAGTTCATGATCTTTCCTTAACGGGGTTTCCCATGCCTTATGGATTCTTTGTATAGTCTTGGAATTTTGTGCGCCGAAATCCCTCACAAGGAAAGGAGACATGCTTTCTTCCATCGGCGCTCCCCTCATGGGGTACCCTAGTTGTCTTATAGCGAGCGCGGGATTGTAGTTAATACAACCCCTCGTTCCTACCAGCGGAATGTTTGGGTATCCTCCACATGAGAAAATGACTCCTTCTTTTCCTTCCTTCCATCGGGGGAACCAACTGATTGTTCTACCTCCTATCCCGGCCAAAAGCTGGTCCCAATCTATTCACCTCTTTTCAGTACACGAGCGATGGCTCAGGAGCGGACATGGATGTCTTGTGTCTTGTTGGAACTAGTGCGAAACCAACCAAACACAGAGAGCGGGCAAGCAACAGGTGATCCGTGCGCTACTCTTTTCGCACCTTCGGTCAAATGTGTCAAATAGATCTGCCAAGACAGCTACCACCGGACTTTCCTTGCTATGGTGGTAGGCAAGGAAAGCGTCGATTGCTGCTAGGTCCACCAAACCATCCACGTTTGGAAAGAGGACGACCCCAAAAATTAGCAAAGCTAACACATCCATAAACGGGACCCAATCTCCTTGATTGGCCATACCCCTCGCCTTGTCCTCTAGGTACCCCGTGGTAGGCCCGCTATGCCATTCCGAGTCTGTTTTATGCGGTCCAAACCTCTTGCTGAATCCTTGACCACAGTTGCAATTCTGCTCAAAGAGGGGAGACACCCGGATGAAAGATATGGTTTTCTTCCCCCGAGAGGACATCCTAGAATTTCCTCAAATTCTTCAATGGTTGGTACTAATTGGAAGTCTCCGAATGTGAAGCATCTCAAAGGCTGGTCGTAGTATTGGGTGAGTGATGCAATGGCTTCTATGGATACCTCTGCTAAGGTCAACTCTAAGATCTTTCCATAAGTCTTGCGGAAAGCTTGCATTTGGAGAGGTTCCATCAACCGCCCTAATTCCTTGATGTTGGTGGTATCTAAGCTTTTAACCTTGACTTGGTAGAACCTCTTGCCGGTTTGATTTGTTCCCATGCTTGCTAAAGTGAGACAAAAACTGGTGCAAATCAAAACTCCGATATCTCATGGGTGGAATGGATGAATGCATGAAGGAATGCATATAACACAGATGCAATCTAGGAATGCGGGGGTCCGGGGAATTCGTCCCCTTCTTAGACACAACGTCTAGGGGTAGCAAAGTGCCCCAACATACGTTTTTAAGAAGGCGACACGGACCCTCCATTGGTTTGTTTAGAGAAGGGATCAAGACAGAACCCATATGCAATGCCTATGCAAAAGACACAATGCGGGAATGTACACAGTATGACAATATTCACTGAACATAAGCAAAAGGGTATATGATACTTATGCATGGCAGTGTGAAAAATGGCACGCAGCGTGTTTGCTCGTGCCCCTATTTAAGGGACCTATAAGGGAGAGAACTAACTAGGCATTTAGTGATAACCCCCAAGGTAGTCATATCTCTTTTGATAGTTTCTAGAGGTATCATTCTCTTCGAAAAACATATTGCAGCAGTAGGGACTACTAGCAACAATAAGTTTTCAAAGAAGAAAGCTCTAGATGAGGGTTCACTGTAATCAAGCAAGTCGGAGACCTAGCATGATCACAGATTCACCTCCGCTCCTTATGTTCCCATGAACCCGGGTATAGGGCCCTTTTTCACTCACAATGTGTGCAAATAGTGTTGGTGTTTGTGTGCATCAAATGAATAAATATTTACCCCATGCATACATTTTAAAATGCACTAAAAGCAACAAAGAGTTTATATACATAAGAACATAATGAAGGGAAACCAACAAAGGGATAAGTCACGGTAAAACATTGCACAAGATTAAATGGCCTAACTCTCTAAAAACATTTCCCCAGTGGAGTCGCCCACTGTCGCAACCTACCCTTCGGCGGGAGGGCGACGCGAGACTCGCGGGATGCGTGTTCCACGAAAGGAATACGCGCGGAGTCGCCACCAACGTTTATTTGAGGAAAACGTCGGAAAAACTGGAAAAGACGCGATCTACGAACTTTTAAGTGAAAGGTTCGGGAGTTGTATTTACGCACGGGGAAGGTATTAGCACCCCACATGTCCGTCCCAAGGGACGGCAGCCTTTAATCGAATGTGCAAACATGACTTTGATTTTTACGTTCCCTTTTATGTCCTTATATCCTTTATACCCTTTTTATATTTTTCCTTTTTTGTGGTCGACAAGGGTGTTTCCCTTTGCTCCTATGTATTCCTCAATTTGCGATGAGGAAATCAGACCTACGTAGTTCTTTCTTATCAAGTGATTCTTTTTTTACTTAAGTGGTGATCATTTTAAGGCGTTGGACCTTAAAAATGATCCATTTTACTTAGTGAGAAATTGAAATGACAAACTTCAAAAGCCTATTTTTATGGACGAGCTTGACTAGGCGAGTTGATTTTAGCCTTAGTTTCACTTTAGTTATTAATCAATTCGATTAAGAATGAGAAATCCCAAAGAGAAAACGTCCGATTGATTTTCCGCTTTATTTTGCTAAAAGATTTTTTTTTTATTATTATTATATTATTTTTTACCTCCTTTTTTGATTTCCAACGTGGTTACGGCACGACCGAACGGTCGGAATTTATTTTAGCCGAAGTTAATGGATAATACAATTCAAACGTTCGGTGGAAATTTATTTTATTTTTAAGTTAAGCGAGAAATAACTTAAGTAAAATGGCTTAAGCACGTCAAGAGGGGGTATAAAAAGTAAACAAAACGAGAATAAAAATGCACGAAACACAATGTGGACCACTACGGGTACATAGAATGAATCGAAAAGCTTGGTTCGAGGTACTTACCCGTTGAAGATCGAAGAACGATGAAGAACGAATGAAGAACGTCGAAGAACGGTCGAAACCTTCGCAAAATTCTTCACGGAAAACGTTACGGAAACGTTTCGGAAGCGCTTCGGCTTAGATTTTCTTCACGGAAACAATTTTTCCAAGCAAATTCGAAAGAGAGAGAAGTGCCTAAGGGGATGAACCCTTTTCTTCTTCACTTCGTCCCCTATTTATAGCAAAATAGGGGAGGTGGTTGCCGCCCAGCTCGCCCAGGCGAGCCAGGTTGCTTCCTCCAGAAGCAACAGCCTTCTGGAGGAATATTCTGGAGGGCCCAAGTGGGCCTGGGTGCTATTTGCACCCCCATTTTTACTAAGTACACCTCCCTCTGCTTTTTTTGGTGATTCTTTTTTCGTAAAGTTACGGAAACTTACGAATTTCGTAACGATACTTGTTTTCTTTGCGTAATGTTATGGAACCTTGCGGATTACATAATCATCCCCTTTTTGACTTACGGAATGTTACGGAATCTCACTTAATTATGCAACGATGCTTCCATTTGATTTCCGGTGTGTCACGGAAACTTACGGATTGTGCATCAATATTTTTTTGGTTTTCCGGCATGTCCTGGAATTTCACAAATTGCCTAATGATGGGTGTCAAGCACCTAACAAGGACCAAAGAAAGGTCGCATGTCATCAAGCAAAGGTCCCCGGACGAAATTAGGGTATGACAGTATGCATGAGTGTTTTCAAATGCAACAATCTTTTTAGTGAAAGCTGGTTAGGTTCAGTTTTAATTAAGCGCTTGGGGCATCCCATGGACTGAGTGAAAAGGCCCAGGTTATCACAACCGCACATGGTTTAAAGCACACAAAGTGAGGACTAAAGTCTCAAACTCATATTCTCTTCTTTTAAAAGACTGTGACGAGAAATATACAGGAAATGGGAATCCCTGGGGGAAACCAAGAAGAACACATAAATATAAAAGAACATGCAGCGATATCCTCAATTGCCCAAGATTCTAAGCATAGTATCGCTTGACAACATCAGAGTTCACGGGTAAAGGTAGCTCCTCGCCATCCATGTTGGTAAGCACCAGGGCCCCTCTGGAAAAAGCCCTTTTCACAATGAAAGGTCTTTCGTAGTTCGAGGCCCACTTCCCTCGATTATCTTTAATAGTGTGGGACATCTGTTTTAGCACAAGGTCCCCCTTGTGGAACTTGTGCATGCGCACCTTCTTGTTGAACGCATTCTTCATTCTTTGTTGATACAGGCGCCCATGGCTCATGGTCGTCAAGCGCTTACCTTCAATAAGGTTGAATTAGTCGTAGCGTGTTTAAGCCCACTTTGATTCTTCTAAGCCTGATTCTGCTAGTATTCTATGGGAAGGGATCTCTACTTCAAATGGGAGTATCGCTTCCATTCCATAAACCAAGGAATACGGTGTTGCCCTAGTAGAAGTTCGTACCGAAGTTCGGTATCCATGTAGGGCAGAAGGCAACATCTCATGCCAATCTTTGTATGACACTGCCATCTTCTGAATAATTTTCTTAATATTCTTGTTTGCTACTTCCACGGCTCCGTTCATCTTGGGTCGGTAGGGCGTGGAATTGTGATGCTGGATTTTGAAATTCGCACACATTTCCTACATCATCTTGTTATTCAGATTGGTGCCATTGTCAGTAATGATCTTCCTAGGGATCCCGTACCGACAAATTAGCTCCCTCTTTATGAATCTGACCACTACACTCCTCATGACATTGGTGTAGGAAGCCGCTTCGACCCATTTGGTGAAATAATCTATTGCCACGAGAATGAAGCGATGACCGTTTGAAGCCTTGGGTTCGATGGCCCCTATGACATCTATCCCCCACATGGAAAAAGGCCAAGGGGCGGACATGACATTCAGAGGATGTGGCAGAGCATTGACATTGGCCGCGGACGCTTGACATTTATGGCATTTCCTTACATGGGTGCAACAATCACTTTCCATGGTGAGCCAGTAATAACCTGCTCTCAGGATCTTCCTGGCCATAGCATGCCCATTGGCGTGCGTTCCAAACGAACCCTCGTGGACTTCCTCGATCATGAGGTTCGCCTCTTTGGCATCCACGCATTTCAAGAGAGTCATGTCATGGTTTCTTTTATATAGTATGCTCCCGCTCATGAAGAAACCGGCCGCCAATCACCTCAATGTCCTTTTATCATTGTCGGAAGCCCCCGATGGGTATTCTTTGCTTTCAACGAATCGCTTGATATCAAAATACCAAGGCTTACCGTTTCGTTCCTCTTCCACCTGACAATAATGCGCGGGTCTGCCACAACACCAGAACTCAATGTATGGTAAGTCCCCGTGCGGTGTTAGCTGGAACATGGACGCCAAAGTAGCAAGTTGCATCCGCCATTTGATTTTCCTCCTAGGGAACGTGATGGAAGGAGATCTCATCAAAGGAATAAGCCAACTCCTTGATATAGGCTTTGTAGGGTATCAACTTGGGGTCTCTAGTTTCCTATTCCCCCCTCAGCTGGTGAATCACCAGTGCTGAGTCCCCGTATACTTTGAGCATTTTGACATTAAAGTCAATTACTGTCTGGACAGCCAGGACACACGCTTCATACTCAGCCATATTGTTGGTGCAGTCAAACCCCAGCCTGGCTGTGAAAGGTATACATTGATTGTCTGGATAGACCAATACTGCTCCAATGCCATGGCCTAGAACGTTTGACGCTTCGTCAAACCATACAGTCCATTTGTCCCGGTCCTCGTCTAGTTTCTCCTCAAACAAGGCCATGATGTCCTCGTCCGAGAATTCGGGATGCATGGGCTGATAGTCGTTGAGAGGCTGCTGAGCCAAATAATCTGCTAAGGCGCTTCCTTTTATCGCCTTTTGGGTGACGTAAACTATATCAAACTCGGATAGCAAGACCTGCCACCGGGCGATCTGTCCTTTGAGAGCAGGCTTTTCAAAGATGTACTTAACCGGGCCCATCTTGGATATCAACTAGGTGTTATGGCTCAACATATATTGTCTTAGACGGTGGGACGCCCAGACTAAAGCACAACACGTTTTTTCGAGCAGGGAGTAATTCATTTCACAGGCCGTGAACTTCTTACTCAAGTAGTAGACAGCACGCTCTCTCTTCCCGGACTCGTCATGTTGCCCCAGCATACATCCCATCGACTCGTCCAAAATCATCATATACAAGATGAGAGGCCTTCCGGGTATCGGCGGCATAAGCACAGGAGGGTTCATGAGACACTGTTTGATCCTTCCAAACGCCTCTTGACAATCCTCATTCCAGCGGACGGTTTGGTTTTTGCGTAAGAGTTTGAACAACGGCTCACAAATAGCAGTGAGCTGTGATATGAATCTGGCAATATAGTTCAAACGTCCCAGGAAACCTCGGACTTGCCTCTCGGTACGGGGTTCCGGCATCTCATGGATGGCCTTCACCTTTTCGGGGTCCACCTCTATCCCTTTCTGGCTCACGATGAAACCTAGCAATTTCCCTAATTTGACCCCGAAGGTGCACTTAGCGGGGTTTAACCTCAATTGATACTTCCTGAGCCTTTCGAACAACTTCCGCAGGTTGACAAGGTGCTCCTCCTCGGTCTTAGATTTGGAAATTATGTCATCCACATAGACCTCAATTTCTTGGTACATCATATCGTGTAACAAAGCTACCATAGCCCGTTGATAAGTTGCCCCAACGTTCTTGAGTCCAAAGGACATCACCTTATAACAGAACGTTCCCCACAGGGTGACGAAGGTAGTCTTTTCTATATCCTCCGACGCCATTTTTATCTGATTGTAACCGGAGAACCCATCCATGAAGGAAAACAAAGCGAAATTGGTCATATTATCCATGAGGATATCGATGTGCGGCAAAGGAAAATTGTCTTTGGGACTGGCTCGATTCAGGTCCCGATAGTCCACACACATTCGCACCTTCCCATCATTCTTAGGGACTGGTACAATGTTGGCAACCCATTCTGGGTACCGAGCGACAGCCAAAAAACCAGCGTCAAATTGTTTCTTTACCTCTTCTTTTACCGGGGAACACTTGGGATTTAGAGGTAATCGGTGTTATACAATGTCAGAACTCAAACCGGGCATATCTTGGTACGACCAAGCAAAGATTTCTTGGTAGTCTTTTAGCAGGGCTGTCAATTCTTCACGGATGGGTGCGGTCATACCCGTGCCTATCTTTACTTCTTTTTTCCCACCACCGGTTCCTAAGTCCACTAGTTCTGTCTCTTCTTGGTGAGGCCCCATCTCTTAGTCCTCATGGGCGACTATCTTTTCCAACTCCGGGGGAAGCCCCACATCCTCGTCCTCTTCATCCTCCGTCTGATTCGTTTCTTGCTCGAAATCGATGGTCGGGTCCCAGGTATTAGTACCTTCGAGGGACTCGTCGTTGGATCTGGCGTTTTAAACGTAAAGAAACGAACATGCAAATGGATGAGAATGGGTAGAGACATAGGAACAGATGAAGAAAGAGCTTTGTATTATAAATTTAGGAACAAAAGACATAAAGCCTTAACAAAAGGAAACACTAAAGCCTAGGCCCAACTGTAGAGTTTAAAAGCCACAAAGGGTTACATTATGCTTATTGCGTAAATGTCCGGGCGCTCCTCCACTCGCCAATTTCCTAGTCGGAAACCAGGAGGGCATGGTCATACCAAATCCGACCCACTCGGTGAATCATCTTCGCATATCGCAACGACTTGGCCTTCGTGTCCTAGACCCGCGCTTATAAAGCTCCTACTGATGTGGCAGGGTGGGCCTCCTTCGACTTCTTGTCCTAATCGCGAGCCTTGACCTCCGCTCTTCTTTCCTACAACACTTTTCCTTATGTCCGCTTGTGTGGGTTTATAGCCTAACCAAAACTTCCCACGGTTTCCTCTGGCGCTTATCAGGCTGGTTCTGCCGCTGTTGTCTTTGCCTAAACCCATTCCGGGCTCGTAACCATTCCCCAACATCACTCGGGCCACCATTACTGCCGTATCAGACAGGCAAGGTTGCCCAGAGAAGGAATCTACAGAGGCAATGCTTACCACCTCAAAAGACTGGAAGGCTATTTCTAATGACTCCTCCGCGGCTTCCACATATGGCATAGAGGACGGGCAACTCACCAAGATGTCTTCCTCGCCCGATACAATAACCAAAAGCCCCTCTGCTACGAATTTCAATTTTTGGTGGAGTGTAGAGGGAACAACTCCAACCGAGTGGATCCACGGGCGCCCCAAAAAGCAGTTGTAAGCGGGGTTAATGTCCATTATTTGAAAGGTAACCTGACAGGTATGGGGGCCTATCTGTACAGGGAGGTCGATCTCTCCCCTAACCTCTCGGCGGGTGCCGTCGAAGGCACGGACTACCATGGAACTTGGCTTTAGATGGGAAGCGTTAAATGGTAATTTCTCCAAAGTGCTTTTGGGCATTACGTTTAAACTGGAACCGTTATCGATGAGCACCTTGACTACGACGTGGTCCATGCACTTGACTGATACATGCAAAGCCCTGTTATGCCCTCTCCCCTCGGCAGGGATTTCTTCTTCGACGAAGGCGAGATAATTGTTGGCGGTGATATTATTGATGAGTCCCCAAAGCCCTCTACAGAGATATCTTGAGCCACATGAGCCTCGTTCAAGACCTTTATTAGCAAAGCCCGATGAGGCTCAGAGCTCATGAGTAGTTCCAAAAGAGAGACCCTGGCCGGGGTTTTGTTGAGCTGCTCAATGACCTTGAACTCGCTCTGCTGAATAATGCGGAGAAACTCACTTGCTTCCTCTAGCGACACTTCCTTCTTGCCACAACCATCCCTTTTCTCCGGAAGACCTTTCACTGGAATATCCTCGTTCGGAGTGGGGTCATTTTGTCATTATGTTCTTCCACCACCTTTGCCTTCCCCTTAACGTTTGCGGGTTGTGTCGGCAAGTCGGGGGGTGCAAACACGCGACCGCTGCGGGTCACACGGCTCAGCCCCATGATATTGGTTACCTTGGGCGACAACGAGCTGATGTCGGTGGCTTCTTCTTTCCTTTCACTCGGAGGTGTATACCTCCACGGGACTGCATGGCTGTTTTGGTATGGGAAAGGAACAAGTTTAGCTGCCGAGGGGTATCGGGGCTTTTGTGAAGCTGCATCCTTGGTGAAATATATCACCAAAGGTTTAGGCCTTCCAAAACTTCTCTCATCCGCGGACTGCATACATATATGTTGCTCTTCCCTCCCCTCATCACCGACTTCCAGTCGGCCTTGATCTATCATTCGTTGTAACAATTCCTCCACTGCTAAACATGTTTCCATGTTATGTAGCTCGCCGGGATGCAACAAACAAGAATCCTCTTCATGCCCACCGTGGGGAATTACACCTCCTTTTTGTAGGGCCTCATAGATAAACCTCCTAGGGGTCGCCACGTCCTTTAAAGGCTTAGACCTGCGCGGCCTATCTGACTCAATGGCATTAACCGCTCCCCCTCCATGATTGGTGAGCGGGTTTGTTTTTACGTTGGGCCGATCCTCTTGAAATGTTAGCCATCCGACGTCTATCAAATGTTGGACCTTGTATTTAAAGGCCAGACGTTTTTCGGTGGAGTGGCCCGGGGTTTTCCCATGGTACGTGCAAGTTGCGTCAGGATCATACCACCTTGGGAAAGGATGTTGGTAGATTTTCCCTAGAGTTATTACGGCCATTTGGTTGGCGATGAGGGACGGCAAGAGGTCTTCGTACGTCATTGGGATCGGGGTGAATTCTAGAATTGGCCTTGGGTGAAAGTTCCTCATTGTGTTGGAAACGACACCAAAGTGGGCATTGCCGGCCGGGCGAGTCGTGGTTGGAGCCAGAGCTTGGGGGGCCTCCCTCTGGATGGGGGCGGGCGCTCTAGGCTGTACGGGCACTGAATTGGAGGAGTTCCCAGTGCGAGCTGAAAAGCACAGATGATGTTGCGCATTTTGATGTGTACCATGAGAGGTCTGCGGGGGCTTGACCCATGCAGGCCCCGAACTGACGGCATGGGTATCTCTTTCCTTCCTTTTTGCCCAGTTGCTCCGATTCTCTTAGCATTGGCACTTGTGGAGGAAACGTAATCAAAATTCCCTCTTTTCAACCCTACTTCAATTCTTTCCCCGATGAATACCAAGTCCGTGAAGCTGGAAGGCATGTAGCCTACCAACTTCTCATAGTAAAACACTGGCAAGGTGTCACCATCATGGTAATCATCTCCCTTTCGACCATGGGAGGGGCCACTTGTGCTGCCAGGTCTTTCCACCGCTATGCGTACTTTTTAAAGGTCTCAACTTCCCTCTTAAACATATTCTGTAGCTGAGTGCGATCGAGAGCCATATCAAAATTATACCGATATTGCCTTAGGAAAGCAGTAATCAGGTCCTTCTAAGTACGGATGCAGGAAGCTTCCAGATTAGTGTACCAAACAACCGCGACTCCAGCCAAGCTATCTTGGAAAAAGTGTATTAACAACTTTTCATCCCTAGAGTGTGCCCCCATCTTGCGACAATACATCTTGAGATGGTTCTTAGGATAATTCGTCCCTTTATACTTGTTGAAATCAGGAACATTGAATTTTGGGGGGATGACGACATCCGGTACCAAGCAAAGATCCGTCATGTCCGCGAACAGATAGTCACCAAATCCTTCAACAGCTCTCAATCTCTCCTCGAGGAGATCGAGTTTCCTTCTTTCTTTGGCCGCTGGGGGTGGTCCTTCTGTGGACAAGAATATTGGCTGTTCTGTGAGGTTGGGCTGAGGCAATGTGTTGGGCGCCGGCCCTTCGACGGGGATTGGGTGGTAGAAATTGACATCCCCTTGGGCATACTCTCGATGATCTTCATGGACCTCATTGGGCTGTCGAGGAGGCTCCCCTTCAAGGACGGAGGAAGGGACGTGACCTGCATCATCATGCATGACTGGCGGCGTATAATTAGGTGGTAATCCATAAGGGTAAGCCACCCGGTTGAATCCCAAATGGGGGTTATTGTTGTGCCCCAGTGTGTTCCTTTCTCATCTTACCGCGTTTGGGGGAGGATGGTGCGCGGTAGCTAGGAGAGTTGGGTCTGCTTCGGCAGCTGAACTAACAGCGGTAGCGGTGGCCACATTTTTCTCCATGAGTTGCCTCATTCCTAACATGGCCTCCATCATGGGAGCCATTTGCTCTTTCAAAGCCAACATGTCGGCTTTCATCTGTTCCTGTGTCTCCTCTTGATCACCCATCGTTCTAGATTTGGATCTGGTGCAATAGGGATGCCTTGGGGCGCGTTTAGTTATGGTGTTTTCCTAAAAAACCAAACGTGAGGAGTAGGTAAAGAATAATGAATGCGTGCTAGAGATAAAATGCAGGAGTGATTTGATTTGCACTGACTTTTGGAGTAAAAACATGGGATAAACTCATTTTATTCAAAAAGTTATAACTAGTCAAGATCTGAGTGACAATACAAGTTTCCTAGCGGTTTCTAATTATATGGGCCATTAAATCTATCATATATTGACAATAGCCGAGAAGTCCATGGATCTCCTCGGGGGCGGAGTAGGTGTCCGCCATTGCTTTGGCCTTGGCTAGCAATCGGGGAAGTTCTTGACTCCTGTTCAAGGTAAGAGCAAATCGGTCCATCCACATTGTTACCTCTTGATGTAACGAGTCGATCACCCTTCCTCTAGCCTCCTTTTCCGTGTACACTTGGGCATACTCGCTCGCCACTCTATGCTCGTGGGCCGTGGCCAGATTTAGTTCTTCTTAGTACTTGCGGATGATAGCTAACATGTTGGTCTTTGTCTCGCATAACCGCTGAGACAGGTTTCTTTTGGACCTTGAGCAAACCTTCAACTCATCTTTCAAGATCAAACTGTCTACTCGTGATTGGTCCATTTCCTCTCTCCAGAGCTTAAGCTCGCTGTTGTTGCGCCACAGAGCCCCTTGGAACTTGTTCTGACTGTGCTCTTCCCTACGAGCCCTCTTGGTCTCTTGTTCCAAGGCCTCGGTGGTAGCTATATTTATATCTCTCAGTTCGGCATTCTCCTTTAGGATTTTAAGAGCTGCTGATTTGAACCTTTCTTTGACTGTTTGAGAACCATTAGTGGTTCTCAAACTCGGGAGCCATTCCAAACCTTGCATGTGGACTTTCAACCACTTATGGTAGCCGCCGATGGGACCGTTGTTACTTCCCCTTAGTTCCTTGTCCTTCTTTTGCAACACCTCCCATGCCTTGCGGACCTTCTGAAGTGTCTCCATGTTGGTCTTATTGAAACCTCGTGAAATGACAGGCGCGAGCTCTTCCTCTAGTGGTGCCCCTCTTATAAGGTAGCCAAGTTGTCTTATAGCAAGAACGGGATTGTAACTGATGCAACCCCTCATCCCCATCAAGGGAATATTCGGAAATCCTCCGCATGAAATAAGAACTCCGATTCTTCCTTCTTTCCATCGAGGGAACCAGTTGATAGACGCTCCTTCTTTGTTTGCTAAGAGTTGGTCCCAATTTGCGCCTCCTTTCTCTGTGCATGAACGGTGACTTTCTAGCGGGCAAGCATGCCTTACCTCTTGGCGAAAAAGGTGTGAAACCAACCATACATAAAGAGCTGGAGTACAGCAAACAATCCTCATACTGCTCTTCTCACACCTTCGGTCGAAGGTGTCATATAGGTCGGCTAGCATAGCGACAACCGGGCTTTCCTTGTGGTCATGATAGGCGAGAAAAGCATCGATCGCTGCTAGGTCCACCAACCCGTCCACATGCGGAAAGTGGACTCCTTCGAAGATCAACAGTGCGAGAATGTCTATGAACGGGGCCCATTCGCCTTTACCTACCAAGATTCTTGCTTTTGCCTCCAAATATTTTCTTGGTATTCCAACCACCCCATTTTCGACTTGCTTTCTGTGGTCTAATTCCTGTGCTGAGATTTTGGACTATCTTAGAAATTCTAGCTAATTAGGGATAGAACCCTGAGAATAGGTATGGTCTCCTTCCCCCTAGAGGACATCCCAGGATCTATTCAAATTCTTCTACCATGGGTGATAGCTGGAAGTCCCCAAAGGTGAAGCATCTCAACGGCTGATCATAATACTGGGCGAGGGAGGCAATGGCCTATATGGAGACTTCTACCATGGCTAGGTCCCAGATTTTACCGTAAGCTTTGCGAAAAGCATGTCGCTGAAGCTGACCCATCAACTGCCCTAACTCTTTTAGACTGGTGATCCCTAGGCTCTTGACCTTGACTTGATAGAACCTCTTTTTAAGCAAAGGCGTTTGACTTGATCCCATGTTTTACTAAAGTGAAACAAAATCGGTGCAAATCAAAACTCCGACATCTATCATGGGTGGAATGGATGAATGCATGAAGGAATGCATATGATACAGATGCAATTTATGAATACGGGAGCCCGGGAAATTGTCTCCTTCTTATATACAACGTCTTGGGGTAGCGCAGTGCCCAATGCATGTATTTAAGAAGGTGACACAGACCCTCCGTTGGTTTGCCAAAGAGAAGGGATCAAGACAGAACCAGTGCATGATGCATATGCGAAAGGCACAACATGTGGATGTACATAGTACGACAATATTCACAAACAAATATAAGCAAAAGGGTACATGACACTTATGCATGGCAGTGTGAAAAATGGCACGCAACATGTTTGCTCTGTGCCCTTATTTTAGGGACCTACAAGGGAGGGAGCTAAGAGGGCTTTTAGTGATATTTCCCAAGGTGGTCATATCTCTCTTGATGGTCTCTAGAGGTATCGTCCCCTTCGAAGAACATATGTCATCAGTAGGGACTACTAGCAACAATATGTTATCAAAGAGAAAAACTCTAGATGAGGGTTCATTGTAATTAAGCAAGTCGGAGACCTAGCATGATCACAAATTCACCTCCACTCCTTATGTTCCCACGAGCCCGGGTATAGGGCCCTTTTTGAACTCACCGTGTGTGCAAATAGTGTTGGTGTTTGTCTGCATCAAATGAATAAATATTTACCTCATGCATACATTTTAAAATGCACTAAAAGCATCAAAGAGTTATATATACAAGAACATAAGAAAAATAAAGGGAAACCAACAAAGGAGAAAGTCATGATAAAACATTGCACAAGATTAAATGGCCTAACTCTCTAAAAACAATCCCCAGTGGAGTCGCCAACTGTCGCAACCTACCCTTCGGCGAGAGGGCGACGCGAGACTCACGGGTGCGTCTTCCAAGAATGGAATACACGCAGAGTCGTCACCAACGTTTATTTGTGGAAAATGTCAGAAAAACTGGAAATGACGTGATCTACGAACTTTATCTGAAAGGTTCGTGAGTTGTATTTACGCACGGGGAAGGTATTAGCACCCCACACATCCGTCACAAGAGACGGCAGCCTTTAATCAAATGTGCAAATATGACTTCAATTTATGTTATCTTCCCCTTTTTTCACGTTCTTATGTCTTTTTATGCCTTATATATTTTTTTATCTTTTTGTGGTCGACGAGGGTGTTTCCCTTGCTCCTACGTATTCCTTAATTGTGATAAGGAAATCAGACCTACGTAGTTCTTTGAGAACAAAGCGTTTGATTAACTTATTTTTTATCCTTTTTTGCAAGATACGTTTTTATTGAATGAAAGGTCATTTAAGGCGTTGGACCATTAAACAATCATTCAATTTTTTTTAAAAGAGAGAAAACATGAAGGCATTGGACCATTAATGATCTCTTTATTTTATGAAAGAGGTAATAAAGCTACGTGTTCATTTTAGGTTTTTAGAAATCCACGTTTAACCAATAAAAGCGGAAAAGACCATTTCAAGGCATTGGACCTTAAAAATGGCTTTTTAGGTGATGACAAAAGTTTGATTTATGAATTATATTTAGCCTTAGTTTCGCTTTGGTTATTACTCAATTTGATTAAGAAAGAAAAATGTCCAATTTATTTTTTGATTATTTTTACTAAAAGATATTTTTTATTATTATTATATTATTATTTTGCCCCTTTTTTGGTTTTAAACCTTGTTACGGCATGACCGAACGGTCGAAATTCATTTTAACAGAAATTAAAGGATGTTATAATACGAATGATCGGTGGAAATTTATTTTATTTTTTATTAGGCTAGAAAATGACTTAAATAAATGACTATAGAACGTCAAAAGGGGGTACGGAAAGTAAATGAAGTAAAAATAAAAACACGCGAAACAAATGAGGACCACTAATGGTACATAGAATGAATTGAAAAGTTCGATTTTGCGAACTTACGGGTTGAAGACTGAAGAACGATAGAAGAACGGTTGAAAATCTTTGCGAAATCACCCTCGGAAATGTCACAGAAGCATTACGGAAGCGCCTCGGCTTGGATTTTCTTCACGGAAACAATTTTTCTCACTAATTTTAAGTGAATCTCAGATACCAGGAGGGTTGAACATTTTTGTTCTGCCCTCCTCCCCCTATTTATAGGAAAATGAGGGAGGGGTTGAACATTTTTGTTCTGCCCTCCTCCCCCTATTTATAGGAAAATGAGGGAGGAGCTTGCCACCCAGCTCGCCCAGGCGAGCTAGGTTGCTTCCCGCCTTCTGGAGAACTTCCTGGAAAGCCCAAGTGGGCCTGGTTTCTATTTACACCCCCTGTTTACTAAATACACCCCCTTCCCTTTTTCTGCTGATTCTTTTTCCGTAACGTTACAGAAACTTACGAATTACGTAACGATACTTGTTTTCTCATCATAATGTTACGGAACCTTACGGATTGCGTAATCATCCCTTTTTTGCCTTCCGGAATGTTACGGAACTTTACGGATTGCGCACGAACACTTCCTTTTAACTTTCGGCATGTCACGGAACTTCACGGATTGTGCTAAAATGTTTCTTTTGACTTCCGGCATGTCTCAGAACTTCACGAATTGCCTAACGATGGGTGCCAAGTACCTCGAAGTGGTCAAACGAGGGTCGCATCCCAACAACGGATGGTCCCCGAACAAAATTAGGGTATGACACCACCTATCATAGGGATTTGGTGCCTAATAATTCCTACTTTAGGCACCAACAAAGCACAAGGATTTAAGCTCTTGCAAACCACACCCTCATCGAACAACTCCTTTACTTGAGGAATAACCTCAAGCTCAAGAGGTATGGCGGTGCTAAGGGATGCTTCCCTTGATAGGAGAAGGTAGAAAGATTGTTTAAGAAGGAATGCTCTTTTAATATCACCCTTTGTTGCAAAATGTTTTTCCTTCTTAACAATCTTCTTAGAGGAATCCTTTTCCTCCTTTTCCTTCCCCTTGGCCTTTGAAGACAAGGCCTTACTATCCTTCTTTTTCTTTTGCTTTTCTAGTTTTTCTTCCTCATCCCTCTTATCTTTCATAGTTAGTTGATCTTTGGCCACCTGTGAAGGTGTTTGAGGATGCAACACAAATTTAGTGCCAAGATGGGTGAGGGTAATTTCATTAGTTAGGCCATTGTAAATGATCTTCCAATCAAATTGCCATGGCTTTCCTAAAAGAATATGTCCTGCCTCCATGGGAACTATATCACAATTAACTTCATCCTTATATCTCCCAATGGAGAAAGGTACCTTCACTTGTTGGTTAACTATCATTTCCCCTTACTCATTGAGCCATTGAAGTTTATAAGGTTTTGGGTGGGGAATGATAGCGAGGTTCAACTTGGAAACTAATCTTGTGCTACAACAATTGCAACAAGATCCACTATCCACAATGAGAGAACAAGTTTTATCTAAAATTTTGCATCTTGTATGAAAGATGTTCTCTCTTTGGGATTGAGATAAATCACAAGATTGACCTCCAAGGAGCCTTCTAACCATTAAGAGGTCACCTTCTTCATGGGGGTTGACTTCCTCACTAGAATTTTCACCCCTTACATCATCTTCACTTCCACTAGAGGAAGGGCAAGAAGTAGTCTCCTCTTGACTACTATAAATGTCTTGACCCCTCATGATCATGGTTTTCTTTGTGGGGCATTGAGAGGCAATGTGACCTCTCCCAAGACATTTGAAGCATTTAATGTTGCTAGTCCTTTCTTGGGAACTAGTCTTAGGGGTGTATTTCTCTAAGGTCTTACCCTTATCTTCCTTGGGTTTTGAAGGTGCAGCCCCCTAAAATTCCATGGGCTTGGTCCTTCCTTAGATAAGAGTGAGAGCCATAAGATTTTGAGGAAGGCTTTCTTTTAAGTTGTTGCTCCACTCTCATACAAAGTTGGACTAGCTCATCTAGGTCCATATACTACTAGAATGGCCAAAATACAAGGCCCAAAAGAAGAAGAAAAAAACCTATTCTAATATTTACAAAGAAGAGTGGACCCAACCTTGGCCCATGGGCTCAAAAATCTACCCTAAGGTTCATGAGAACCCTAAGGCCTTCTTTATCAGCTCTAACCCAATCCTCTTGGAGCCTCTTGCTCATGGCTCTGGTAACTGGTCCTTTCCTAGGGAGGATTGCATCATCCCCTCCCCCTTGAAGAGGATTTGACCTCAAATCTGTTGGTTCCTCCTCCTCTATATCAGCTCCACCTGCAAAAGGAATTAAATCAGAAATATTAAAAGTGGTGCTAACTCTATACTCTCTTGGAAGGTCCAACCTATAGGCATTATTATTGATCCTCTCCAAGACCTGAAAAGGTCCATCCCCTCTAAGGCTAAGCTTGGATTTCCTTTTAGTAGGGAATCTATCCTTCCTAAGATGGAGCCAAACCCAGTCCCCCTCATTAAGAACTAGCTCTTTTCTTCCTCTATTGCCCTTAGTTGAATACACCTTTGTTTGGTTCTCTATTTGGGTCTTAAACCTCTCATGCAACTTCTTTACAAACTCTGACCTAGATTCCCCTTCTTTATGTATAAAAGAAGTGTCAAGTAGGAGGGGAATGAGGTCTAAGTGTGTTAAGGGATTGAACCCATAGACAACCTCAAAAGGGGATTGCTTGGTGGTTCTATGAACCACCTTGTTGTAGGAAAATTCTACATGAGGAAGATACTCATCCCAAGACTTATGGGCCTTTCAGAAGAGCCCTTAAAAGGATGGATAAAGACCTATTCACTACCTCTGTTTGCCCATCAGTTTGTGGATGACAAGTGGTAGAGAAAAGAATCTTAGTTCCTAGCTTAGCCTATAATGTTTTCCAAAAGTGGCTAAGGAACTTAGCATCTCTATCTGACACAATGGTCCTAGGCAAACCATGGAGTCTCACAACTTCCCTAAAAAAGAGTTTTGAGATGTGGGAAGCATCATCCACCTTGTGGCATGGTATAAAGTGTGCCATCTTGCTAAACCTATCCACCACCACAAAGATAGAGTCTACACCTCTTTGGGTTCTAGGGAGCCCAAGGACAAAGTCCATACTAATGTCTACCCAAGGTGCAGATGGAATGGGTAAGGGTGTGTATAGCCCATGAGGCATCACCCTAGACTTGGCTTGTAAACAAGCCACACACCTAGTGCAATGCTTATGGACATCTTTCTTCATATGGGGCCAATAGAACTTTTCTTTGAGTAAGACAAGGGTCTTGTCTATCCCAAAGTGGCCCATGAGCCCACCCTCATGGCTCTCCTTCACAAGTAATTTCCTGATGGTTCCTTGGGGTATGCAAAGATTTCCTTCTTTGAACAAATACCCCTCAACCAAATAGAATCCATCTTGGGCCTTTTTCCCACAACTCTTGTAAATGGGAGAGAAATGTTCATCTAAAGCATACAAGTCCCTAATGTTATCAAATCCTAAAATTTGAGCTCCTAGGGAGCAAAACAATGTGTGTCTCCTAGAGAGGGCATCAGCTACCACATTTGTTTTTCCCTTTCTGTATTTGATAACATATAGAAATTGCTCTAGGTATTATACCCATTTTGCATGCCTTTTGTTTAACTTGCTTTGCCCTCTAATGAACTTAAGTGATTGATGATCACTACGAATGACACATTCCTTGGAAACAAGGTAATGTTCCCAAGTTCAGAGTGCTCTTATTAAGGCATAAAGCTCTTTGTCATAGGTGGGGTAGTTAAGGGTGGCACCATGAAGTTTTTCACTAAAATAAGCAATAGGGTGCCCACCTTGAAACAAAACAGCTCCAACTCCCACTCCGGAGGCATCACATTCTAGCTCAAAAGTTTTAGAAAAGTCAGGAAGAGCTAGAACAAGTGCCTCAGTAAGCTTTTCTTTGAGCAAAACAAAGGCTTGCTCTTGTTTTTCACCCCAGGTAAATGCCACATGCTTCTTTACCGGCTCATTGAGAGGTGAGGCAATTGTAGAGAAATTAGGAACAAACCTTCTATAGAAGCTTGCTAACCCATGGATGCTCCTAATATCTCCCACACTTTTTGGGGTGGGCCATTCTTGGATGGCCTTGATTTTCTCAGGGTCAACTTGGACCCCATTTCTACCAACTACAAATCCTAAGAAAACTATACTATGTACACAAAAGGTACACTTCTCTATATTTGCATAGAGGGTGTTTTTCCTAAGGACTGAAAGAACTTGCCTAAGATGTCCTAAGTGATCATCTAGGCTCTTACTGTACACTAAAATATCATCAAAATAAACAACTACAAATCTACCTATTAAATCCCTTAAGACATAATGAATAAGCCTCACAAAGGTGCTTGGTGCATTAGTGAGCCCAAAAGGCATCACTAGCCATTCATACAAACCAAACTTGGTCTTGAAAGCGGTTTTCCACTCATCACCCTTTTTCATCCTGATTTGGTGATAACCACTTTTAAGATTAATTTTTGAAAAGATGTTGGCACCATGCAACTCATCAAGTAAATCATCAAGTCTAAGAATGGGCTGCCTATACTTTACAGTAAAGTTGTTGATGGCTCTGCAATCTGTACACATTCTCCATGTACCATCCTTTTTGGGCACCAACAACACTGGCACAACACAAAGGCTTAGGCTCTCTTGGACACAACACTTCTCCAACAAATCTTTAACCTGAGACTCTATCTCCTTAGTCTCCTGAGGGTTAGTCCTATAGGCTGGCCTATTAGGAAGGCTTGCTCCTGGGACTAAATCTATTTGATGTTCTATTCCCTTTAAAGGAGGTAGCCCAGGGGGTATCTCTTTGGGAAATATATCACCAAATTCATGTAAAAGTTCTTGGACCTTTGAAGGTAAGGTCTCAAATGTAGGAATTTTGGCAGTGCTAAGGGATGTTTCCCTTGATAGGAGAAGGTAGAAAGATTGTTTAAGAAGGAGTGTTCTTTTAATATCACCTTTTGTTGCAAAATGATTTTCCTTCTTAACAGTCTTCTTGGAGGAATCATTTTCCTCCTTTCCTTTCCCCTTGGCCTTTGAAGACAAGGCCTTACTATCCTTCTTTTTCTTTTGTTTTTCTAGTTTTTGTTCCTCATCCCTCTTATCTTTCATAGTTAGTTGATCTTTGGCCACTTGATGCAACACAAATTTAGTGCCAAGATGGGTGAGGGTAATCTCATTAGTTAGGCCATTTCAAATTATCTTTCTATCAAATTGCCATGGTCTTCCTAAAAGAATATGTCCAGCCTCCATGGGAACTATATCACAACTAACTTCATCCTTATATGTCCTAAGGGAGAAAGGTACCTTCAGTTGTTGGTTAACTATCATTTCCCCTCTCTCATTGAGCCATTGAGGTTTATAAGGTTTTGGGTGAGGAATGATAGTGAGGTTCAACTTGGAAACTAATATTGTGCTACAACAATTGCAACAAGATCCATTATCCACAATGAAAGAACAAGTTTTATCTAAAATTTTGCATCTTGTATGAAAGATGTTCTCTCTTTGGGATTGAGATAGATCACAAGATTGACCTTCAAGGAGCCTTCTAACCATTAAGAGGTCACCTTCTTCATGGGGGTAGACTTCCTCACTGTTGGACAAGTGGCCTCAGATATCTTAAGAAGGGGGGGGGGGGTTGAATTAAGATATCACAAACTATTCCCCAATTAAAAATTCTACTTTGATTTTAACCCAAGTCTCAAGATTCCTTTTAAAATGAATTCCTAAATAATAATTCAAATTAAACTTACTGAATAGAAACAATAAATAAAAGAGTATAAGGGAAGAGAAAGTGCAAACACAATTTTTATACTGGTTTGGCAAATTTTGTTGCCTAGGTCTAGTCCCGAAGAAATCCGCTTGGGAGTTCCACTATCTCACAAATCCTTTACACCTTCTGAAACACACAATGACAACCCTTCCTTTGTGCTCAGATGCTTTACAATAAGAGACTTGTTGGATCAAGTGGCCTTGGAATAATTAAGAAGGGGGGGGGGTTGAATTAATTATTAATGAACCTTAACTAATTAAAAATCTATCCTTCTTAATGTTACTAGATTCAATTAGGCTTTTACTATAATGTTAAGAAAGTAAAAAACAGAAATAGAAACTTAACCAAAAGTAAAAGCGATAATTAAAGTGCACAGTGGAAATTAAAGAGTGTAGGGAAGAAGAAGACAAACACAAGAATTTTATACTGGTTCGGCAACAACCCGTGCCTACATCCAGTCCCCAAGCAACCACCGGTACTTGAGATTTCTTTCAACCTTGTAAAATCCTTTACAAGCAAAGATCCACAAGGGATGTACCCTCCCTTGTTCTTTTTAAACAACTAAGTGGATGTACCCTCCACTTGAACTGATCCACAAGAGATGTACCCTCTCTTGTTCTCTGTAACAACAACCCAAGTAGATGCACCCTCTACTTGTACCACAAAGGATGCACCCTCCAATGTGTTAAGACAAAGTTCTCAGGTGGTTAGTCCTTTGAAACTTTGTAAAGGGGAAACAAAAGATATCTCAGGCGGTTAGTCCTTTGAAATCTTTTGTTTAAGGGAAAGGGAAGAATCAAAAGAATTCTCAGACTCTGTCCTTTTGAATTCTTTGAAAAGGGAGAAGGGAGACACAAAAGAATTCAGGCGGTTAGTCCTTTGTTCTTTTGGAAAAGGGAGAAGAGAGACACAAAAAGAATTCAGGCGATTAGTCCTTGTTGAATTCTTTTTGGCAAAGGGAGAAGAGAATGAAAAGATATAGCACACTTTTGTTTTCTGCAAAATAACAAGGTTTGGAAAACAGAAAACTTGGAAAGCTTTTTGGCAAAGGAAGAAGAAGAAAGATGAGAATCAAAGGTTTCAAGATTTCTCAAAAGTTGCTCAAGAAATTCTAAAAGCTCTAAGAGTTATCGAAATGCAAGTCAAACTCTTGCTTTTATAGACTCTTCATGTCTGGTCAAGAAAACCATTAGAAGAGTTATAACCTTGAGAAAACCTTGAGAAAACCATTGGAAGAGTTACATCTCTTGAATTTTTATTCAAAACTTGTCATCGGTAATCGATTACCATAACCATGTAATCGATTACACAAAGCATTTTATGAAAAGACGTGACTCTTCATAATTCAATTTGAATTTCAACATTCAGATACACTGGTAATCAATTACCAATATATTGTAATTGATTACACCATTTAAAAAACGTTTGGAACGTTGCAAATTCAGTTAAAAGCTTTTGAAATCATACTTTAGCACTGGTAATTGATTACAGGTAATTGGTTTTTGCTATGTTTGGTTTTTGAAAAATCTTTTTCATTACTTCCCTTGTGAAGTCTTGACTTGTTGCTTTTTGGTTTCTTCTCTTGAATCTTGAATTTATCTTTTCTTGAATCTTGATTCATCTTGATCTTGAACTTGTTGACTCAATCTTGACATCATTCTTTTGGGCTTTTTGTCATCATCAAAACTACTTGAATCATACTTGATTCATCATCATGAAGCTTGCTTCTATAAGACTCATAGTCTCTTAGCCCTTTTTCAGAAGTAAGAAGAAGAAGAAAAAGAAATGATCTCTCTTGAAAGAGACAGATGTTACAATGAAGCCCTCAATTCCTTATTGAATAACACAAGTGTTTGGCCAAGGAATTTTGGAAGATAAGAGATTTTTGTTTGAGAGGATTATATCTTTTGTGAATAGTGAAAGCTCTGAAGAAAATTTGTGCCCAAGTCACCTATTTAAATGCCTTTGATGGCCATTAAAAAATCCAATGAAAAGTTGTGACTGTTGGCAGATTTTCTCAAAAATCCTCTCTGGTAATTGATTACAGCATTGGCGTAATTGATAACACAGTTAATTTTAAATGTTTTAAAGCTCTGGTAATTGATTACATATGATGTGTAATCGATTAAACACTTACAAAATCATTTTTAACCGTTTTAAAGCATTGGTAATTGATTACAGCTTTGAAAACTTTGAAAATAACTTTGAAAACATTTCTAGAAAGCTTTGTGGCCACTGGTAATCGATTACAACCTCTGGTAATTGATTACCAGAGAGTAAAATGTTTGGAAAAGTTTTTGTTAAGATAGAAACTCGCTTGGCCAATCATTTGTGCTTTTCAAAAACTTTTCTAAGAGTCTATCTTAATTCTTATCTTGAGATCTTTGCTTTGCTTGACATCTTGCTTTCTTCATCCTTGAAATTCATCTTGAATGATCTTTGAAATTCCTTGGCATCATCCAAATAATTCTTGAAGCTTTGCTTCTACACTCACTAGACTCTTCACTTCCACTTGAGGAAGGGCAAGAAGCAGTTTCCTCTTGACTACTATAAATGTCTTGACCCCTCATGATCATGGTTTTCTTTGTGGGGCATTGAGAGGCAATGTGACCTCTCCCAAGACATTTGAAGCATTTAATGTTGCTAGTCCTTTCTTGGGAACTAGTCTTAGAGGTGTATTTCTCTATGGTCTTACCCTTATCTTCCTTGGGTTTTGAAGGTGTAGCCCCAAAATTCCTTGGGCTTGGTCCTTCCTTGGATAAGAGTGACAGCCATAAGATTTTGAAGAAGGCTTTCTTTTTAGTTGTTGTTCCACTCTTATACAAAGTTGGACTAGTTCATCTAGGTCCCTATATGGAAGGAGTTCAACCTTGTCCCTTACTTCCATATTAAGCCCACTAAGGAGCCTAGCTATGCTTGTCCTTTCCTCCTCCCGAAGTCCAGCTCTTAAAAAGAGTAGTTCCATTTGTTGCCTATATTCTTAAACACTCATACTCGCTTGTTTAAGCCTTTGGAGCTTGTCCATAAGCTCCCTTTCATAGTAGGAGGGAATGTGCCTCTTCCTAAGGGCACTCTTAAGATCATTCCAATACTCTACTAGAGTATCCCCATGAATCCTTCGTCCCCTAACAAGGGAAGTCCACCAATAGAGGGCATACCCTTGAAAGCTAAGGGTAGCCAATGGAACTTTTCTCTCTTCGCTAATATGATGGCAAGCAAAGAGTTGTTCAACCTTCATTTCCCAATTTAAGTAGGCCTCAACATTATCTTTTCCATGGAAACATGGAAGACTAATGTTAACCTCTTGAGGCCTTCTATCCTTTTCCCTTCTTTGGGAGTGATGTTTAGTATGTGAACTATGGCACCCTCTATAATAGTAGCTAAGTTCTTCACTTAAACTCTTGCAATAGTCATGTTTTTCTCTTTTCATTTCTTTTATTATTTTTCTTCTTTCTTCCTCTCTTATCTTCTCTCTTTCATCTTACTTATTTCTTCCACTCTTTTTTTCCTTTTTCTTTTCTCTCTTGTTTTTCTTTCCGTAACTTAAGAGAACTCAACTCATCTAAGATTCTAGATAGAGGGTCCTTATGACTAGTACCCTCATCATTAACACTAGTTGAATGATGACTCATGTTGGTTTCTAAGTTGTGGTTCCTTCTTGTTTGGGGTTTGAAAACAAAAGGTTAAAGAAAATATGGTTGAAACTAGCCAAAATAAACACTAAAAGAGGTGTGAAAGATAAGGTAAAAACTAATTGGTAAAATTCAAGCTATCTAGGCGGTTTGACAATGGAAGGTAAAGGAAATAAACTATGAAAGTAAGCAAGAAAAGTAAACTAGGTGAATCCTAAGAGTGTTTGGATGACCACATTCAAGGTTCCCAACAAAACACTCACTATCCTAAGGAAAAATTGCCTAAAATTATTACACACAAATGGAAGTTTGGTAACCTATTGGAGGCTCCCAACACACTTCCAATGAAAGGCCTTTTTGTTACAAAACTTGAAAGCAATGAAGGTAAATAAATTGCAAATAAAAAAATTACAAAAGTCCTCAATTTTGGTGGTCGTTCTCTCTTTGGTGATTCACTCAATTTGGAGTGCTTCTTAGTCCAATAGCTCTTAAGGTGGTTGGTCCCTTGCTTCTTGACTCAAATTCTTCAAGGGATGACACCAATCCTCTTTTCCAATTCCCTATATGGCAACTCGTAAACAAGGAAACAAAGAGACAAGCAATAACCAAAGACAAAAAAACGAAATGAAAGCTAAACCAATGAAGTTTTAACAAGACAATTTTTCAAGGATTATTCAACAATTAAAGCAATGAAAAGGACATAGAAGCAAGCTTGGACTCAAGGAGAAACTTAGAATGGCTCTAGAGTAGAGTAAAAAAAAATATAAAAAAAAGACTCAACAAACCTCTAGCTTTGGCCCTTGTTTTTCACACTAATTTTCAATTGAAATTTAGGAACTAAGATTGGTATAAAATAGGAACCAATTATAGAATAAATTTTGAGCCAAAACAACAAGCACACTTCCCTTTCACTTCTTTTTTCCTGGATACTGATTTTTCTGTCAAATTGTGTGATTTTTAGTATTTTTTTTCCTTTTATCCAAATCACTTTTTTCTTTTTGTATAACTTTTCTCCAGATGTCTATAAAATTCAGTAAAAATCTCAGCTCAAAATTCGAAGTAACCAATTCTCAGTAATTTTTACAAGTTTGTATGTCCAAGCTGCCAGCACCAGCGATTTTTTTTTTAAGCATGGTATATTGATTGCCTTGGGCTTACTTTCAACCTTCCTATGTATGTTGAATTCACTAGGATTGTTTACCACAGTTTTAGGAGTTCAATATTCACTTAGGATCAACATTTCAGCCAGCAATTCAATCACCAAAACTCAAATTCACAATAGACACAATCATAAGGAAACCTAAAAGTTCAAGAAAAGGTTCACAATCAAAGACTCTCTAAGAATTTTGCATGAACATGTTAAGGACTAATTAACATGAAAGATTTGACTCAAATCAAATAATAGGCTAAAAGAATTTCATACACTCATGAAAAAATGAGTTAGAAAAAGAAACAAGTAAAATTCAGCACAACATAAGAAATCTTATGTGACAAGTTTCATGACTAGACATGACTTCTATGACAAAACTACAATAGGTGAACAAGTCACTCTAGATTTTTGAGGTTTTCTTCTACTTTAATATTTTTGTAATAATTTTATGGTTTAGGTTTCAGACACAAAAAATAACAAGACAAAACTCAAAGGAACCTAAACTCAACACAATTCATGGTTCAAGAACAAGAACAAGAAATTTGAACCATAGAAAATCAAATCTAGCTTCTATAGCAAGTTTAATTGGTGGAAACTCTAAAGAATCATGTTAACAACATTTAGCACAAGACATGTGAGGAGATACATGGAGAAAAATGAAGAAACAAAAATGGAAGAGAAGGTAAAGAAAAAAATTAATGGAGGTTTAAGGAGCACCTACTTGAAGCTCTTGTGCTCTGATTACCACTTGATGGAAGCTTGCTTGTGGAACTTCTATGGAGGCTGGATCTTTGAGCTTCAGTAAGGTCCTTCAATGGTGATTTTCCACCATGGAGATGCAGCGGAAGGCAAAGGAGAAGAGGAGAGGGGAGGCACCATCCACAAGGGAATAAGCCATGAAAGAAGGAGCTTCACCACCAAGAATGTGCCTTGGATAAGAAGCTTGAAGAGGATGCTTTATGGAGGAAAAGAAAGAGAGATGGGGGAACACGAAATTGAAGGAATAAAAGAGGGAGAGAAGTGGAACTTTGAAGTGTGTCTCATAAGACTTTCATTCATCAAAGTTACAACAAGTGTTACACATGCTTCTATTTATAGACTAGGTAGCTTCCTTGAGAAGCTTTCTTTAGAAAACATCCTTGAGAAGCTTCTTTGAGAAAACTTCCTTGAGAAGCTAGAGCTTAGCTACACACACCCCTCTAAAAGCTAAGCTCACCTCCTTCAGATGAGAAGCTAGAGCTTAGCTACACACCCCCTATAATAGCTAAGCTCACCCCCATGACAAAATACATGAAAATACAAAAAAGTCCCTACTACAAAGACTACTCAAAACGCCCTGAAATACAAGGCTAAAACCCTATACTACTATAATGGCCAAAATATAAGGCCCAAAAGACGAAGAAAAAACCTATTCTAATGTTTACAAAGAAGAGTGGGCCCAACCTTGGCCCATGGGCTAAAAAATATACCCTAAGGTTCATGAGAACCCTAAGGCCTTCTTTATCAGCTCTAGCCCAATCCTCTTGGAGCCTCTTGCTCATGGCTCTGGTAACTGGTCCTTTCCTAGGGAGGATTGCATCATCAATATTTTGGAAGAAAATTTAGATCTAAAGGTTCAACACAAGAATATTATGAATGAAAAATGATAGAACCTCAAATCAACACAAAAACTTGATTTAAGAGTAGATCTACAAAATTTGAACCACAGAAATGCAAGAACAAGTGTAGATCTAAGATTTAATCAGTTTATTTTTTTTAATCTACTCTAAACAGCACCAAAACACAAGACAATGGAGGATATACAAGGAGAATAAGATGAAGAACAAGGAATTAAAGAGAATTCACCAAACAAAAAGATAGAGGAAGCAAAAGAACATCACTTAGATGAAGATGCTCTGATACCACATGATGTAAGCTCCATTGGAGCCTGTAGGCCTAGGATCTTCTTCATCAATGGATTCCTTTGCTTCTTGGAAGATGAATGGCAGTGGAATGGAGAAGGAAGAGATAGAGGAGACGCCACTTCAAGGAGATGAGTCTAGGAGAAGCTCACCACCATAGGAGGCCATGGATAAGAGCTTGGAGGAAGGAGATGAATGAAGGGAGAGGAAGAGAAAAGCACGAAATTTTGTGCTCTAAAAGAGCTCTAAAATCTGAATTTTAATTTTCAAATGATCAAAGTTGGAAAAATGCACACACATAGCCTCTATTTATAGCCTAAGTGTCACACAAAATTGGAGGGAAATTTGAATTTCTATTCAAATTTCACTTGAATTTGAAATTGAATTTGTGGAGGCAAATTTTGGAGCCAAAATTTCACTAATTATGATTAGTGAATTTCAGATATGGTTCAGCCCACTAATCCAAGATCAAGTCCAAGATTCTCAACTAAGTGTGCTTAGGTGTCATGAGGCATGTAAAGCATGAAGGACATGAACAAAGTGTGACTATATGATGTGGCAATGGGGTGTAGTAAGCAAATGCTCACCTCCCCCTCTAAAATTTAATTGGATTGGGCTTCTCCCAATTCAATTAAATATATTTCTCAACACACACATCAAGTATTCACTTAATGCATGTGAAATTACAAAACTACCCCTAATACAAAAACTAGTTTAGGTGCCCTAAAATACAAGGGCTGAAAAATCCTACATTTCTAGGGTACCCTACCTACATTTTGGAGCCCTAAATACAAGGCCCAAAATTAATGAAACCTTAATCTAATATGTACAAAGATAAGTGGGTTCATACTTAGCCCATGGGCCCAAAATCTACCCTAAGGCTCATGAGAACCCTAGGGCCTTCTCTTGCATCTTTGGTCCAATCTTCTTCGAGTCTTCTATCCAATGCCCTTGGGGGGTAGGATTGCATCAGTAGGTTAGGGAGGAGAAGTGTTGGGAAGCACAGGCGGTCCCCATATTGTGCAAAATATGAATTCTTTCCCACCGTACTGCTTGCCACCTAACTATACACCACCCAATGCGATGCATGTGCCCAGCGAGAACGCCAACCACTCCGTTCCCATTCTCCTTGAAAGCCAGGAACCCTAGTTAGGGCCTGCACCCTTTGCTTAACCTATGGGAGAGGCTCGTGAAGAGCCCCGAGACCACGCTCTAGGGGACTTCAAATCTTACCCAGCATATGCCGCTGAGGGACCAGCGTTTGTTAGCATGCCTCATCCCAATACCTCGAGGGACCCTCAACATCACCCACTACAACCCCTACATTTCTCGATGGGGAGACTACCTCCTGCCATGGAAGAAAAAGAGAAATTTGATCTTATAGAGGAAAGGCTGAAGGCCATTGAAGGGATTGGTGACTACCCTTTTGCTGACATGGCAGAATTATGCCTAGTGTCCGACGTTGTCATCCCTCCCAAATTCAAGGTGCCAGACTTCGACTAGTACAAAATGACCACTTGTCCCAAGAACCACTTGAAAATGTATTGTCAGATGATGGGGGCATACTCAAGAGATAAGAAACTCTTGATGCACATTTTTCAAGAGAGTTTGGCCGAGGTGGCAATCACTTGGTATACTAACCTGGAAGCTTCCTGGATCTGTTCTTGGAAGGACTTAATGGCTGCTTTCATTAGGCAGTATCACTATAGCACTGACATGGTTCTCGATAGAACACAATTACAGAACATGTATAAGAAGGAGCATGAGTCTTTTAAGGAGTATGCCCAAAGGTGGAGGGATTTGGCAGCCCATGTAGCACCTCCTATGATGGAGAGGGAGAAGATAACCATGATAGTAGACACATTACCAGTGTTCTACTATGAGAAAATGGTAGGTTATATGCCCCTGAGCTTTGCATATCTGGTGTTTGCGGGTGAGAGAATTGAAGTGGGCTTAAGAAGAGGCAAATTTGATTATGCCGCTTCAACGAGTACAAGCAATAGGAGGTGCAGAACGGGTGGAGCTAAGAAAAAGGAGGGAGACGCCCATGTTGTAACTTCAGCTCCCATATGGCCAAAATCCCAACAAACCCCTCACAACTCTGCCTACCAATATTCCCCGCATCAACCAAATTATTCGGCCAACATCGAAACCCCTCCCAATCCGGCGCCCATCCAACAAAGATTGCCCACTCAACCACAAAGGCCTCCCCCACAAAATTCGTTTCCCGCATAGTCCCGACCAACCGGAAACACCAATCCCAACACAAACACAAACCCGAGGAGGAATTTCCTGGAAAGAAAGCCCTCGGAGTTCACCCCGATACCGATGCCTTATGCCGACCTACTACCATCTTTGATCAGCAACCAAATGGCTGTGGTGAGCCCCGAAAAGGTCTATCAATCTCCCTTTCCCCAATGGTACAATCCCAACACAACCTGCGCCTATCACGGTGGTGTTCCGGGGCATTCTATAGAGCAGTGTGTGGCCTTCAAGCAGAAGGTACAAAGCTTGATTGATGCGGGATGGCTGACATTTCAAGAGGACAGTCTGAATGTAAGGACCAATCTACTCGCCAGTCATGGAGGCTCGGCGGTTAATGTAGTGGAAGAATGGGAGCCTCAGGGGTTGAAGCAAATGGGGGACGTGTCAACCTCAAGAAGGTTCATTCTGGAAGCATTGCACGAGGCTGGTATGATTCGCGTTGATGGTGACAAAGGGGATTCCTATTTAATGCATTCGGGGGCATTGCACGATGTGGAGACGTGCCCAATGGCGAAAGAGTTGCCACAGGGAATAATGAATAGGGGCCAGATTGAAGTCTACAGTGCGAAGAAAGGGGGGATGTATGCATGCAGTCAGGTGATAAAAACCCGAGTAAGCCCAAGCCTTTGGTGATCCACTTCACCAGGGACATCACCACTGTCATACCCTAATTTCATCTGGGGACGATCGTTGGCTAATGTTTGAACTCTTGTCAGTCGAATTGAGCTGCTTAACGCTAATTGCCGCACAATCCATAGGGTTTTGTGACATTTCGGAAGGAAATGTGCAAGATGTTCAAAAGAGGGGCAAGATGGGCATTTTTCGGACATTTTTTAGCCCTTGGGCCCACTAGAAGACATAAAGGTGAAGCAATCAGCTCGCCTGGGCGAGCTGTCATGTAACCTCCTCCTCCCATTTTCCTTTAAATAGGCATGGGGGGCTTAGGGGAAGAGGTTCAGCATCATTTGTGAGGAGATTTCACTAAAATTAGTGAGAAGAAGGAGAAAGAAGAAGAAAAATCAAGGCCGAGGCGCTTCTGTAATGCTTCTGTAACATTTCCATGATCAATTCCGTGACCGTTCTTCATCGTTCATCGTTCTTCGACCTATTAGTTTTCTATTTTGAAGCTTTGAATTCATTCTATGCACCCTTAGGGGTTTCTTGCTTTGAATGTCTTCATCTTCATTCTTCTACTATCGGTATTCTTTTTCTTTTTTTTTTAAGCACGTTTCGAGTGATCGTTTAAGTTGTAATTTCACTTAATCAATGTAAAAATGAGTTTTGACCGATCGTTTGTGTTGTAATCTCATTTAATCACCTTTAAAACGAAATTCAACCAATCGTTTATGTTGGAACATCGGTTAACCATCAAAAAGATAAGTTTCAACCGGTCATTTGTTTTGAAAGTTTTCTTTTAATGAGTTGAAAAATAACCAAGTGAAACAAAAGATAAAATAAACTCACAAATCAAGCTTTTGTTCACAAGAAAATTACTTGAATCCATTCAAAGGTCCAATGCCTTAAACAGTCCTTTTTACTTTTATCGATTAAAACAAACCGTTTAAAAGTCTAAAATCAACATTCTGCATAACTTTTATTGCTTTTCAAAGAACTACGTAGGTTTGAGTTCCTCATCACAATTGAGGATACGTAGGAGCAAGAGCCCCGCTCTTGTCGACCCCAAAAGGATAAAAAACTTAAAACGGGAAAATAAAATAAATTTGAAGTCATGATTTTGCACATTTGATTAAAGGCTGCCATCCCTTGTGATGGACGCGTGAGGTGCTAATACCTTCCCCGTGCGTAAACAACTCTCGAACCTTTTATCCTTAAAATTTGTAGACCCGCTTTTGGTTTTTTCTAACATTATCCTCAAACAAACGTTGGTGGCGACTCCGCGCATTTTCTTTCTTTGGAAGACACACTCGTGAGCCTCACGTTGCCCTCCCACAGAAGGGTAGGTTGTGACAGTTGGCGACTCCACTTGGGACTACTTTTAGAGAGTTAGGCCATTTAATTTGTGTGTATTCTTTATCATGCCTTTCTCTTTGTTCTTTATTCCCCTTTATTTCTCTTATGTTCTTGTATGTATATAACTTCTTTGGTGCTTTCGTAGATTGTGTAGTTGCTTATTTAAATGTATGCATTAATAAATATTTATTCATTTGATGCACGCACGATACCTACACTTTTTTTGGACACACTGTGAGTGTTGGATCAAGTGGCCTAGGAATAATTAAGAAGAGGGGATTAAATTAATTATTAATAAACCTTTACTAATTAAAAATCTATCATTCTTAATGTTACTAGATTCAATTAGGCTTTTACTATAATGTTAACAAAGTAAAGAACAGAAATAAAAACTTAACCAAAAGTAAAAGTGATAATTAAAGTGCACAACGGAAATTAAAGAGTGTAGTGAAGAAGAAGACAAACACAAGAAATTTATATTGGTTCGGCAACAACCCGTGCTTACATCCAGTCCCCAAGCAACCTGCGGTCCTTGAGATTTCTTTCAACCTTGTAAAAACCTTTACAAGCAAAGATCCACAAGGGATGTACCCCCCCTTGTTCTCTTTGAACAACAAAGTGGATGTACCCTCCACTTGAACTGATCCACAAGAGATGTACCCTCTCTTGTTCTCAATTACAACAACCCAAGTAGATGTACCCTCTACTTGTACCACAAAGGATGTACCCTCCAGTGTGTTAAGACAAAGTTCTCAGGCGGTTAGTCCTTTGAAACTTTGTCAAGGGGAAACAAAATATATCTCAGGCAGTTAGTCCTTTGAAATCTTTTGTTTAAGGGAAAGGGAAGAATCAAAAGAATTCTTAGACTGTGTCTTTTGGAATTCTTTGAAAAGGGAGAAGGAAGACACAAAAGAATTTAGGCGGTTAGTCCTTTGTTCTTTTGGAAAAGGGAGAAGAGAGACACAAAAAAATTCAGGTGATTAGTCCTTGTTGAATTCTTTTTAGCAAAGGGAGAAGATAATGAAAAGATATAGCACACTTTTGCTTTCTGCAAAAGAACATGGTTTGGAAAACATAAAACTTGGAAATCTTTTTAGCAAATGAGGAAGAAGAAAGATGAGAAGCAAAGGTTTCAAGATTTCTCAAAAGTTGTTCAAGAAATTCTAAAAGTTGTAAGAGCTATCGAAATGCAAGTCAAGGTCTTGCTTTTATAGACTCTTCATGTCTGGTCAAGAAAACCATTGGAAGAGTTATAACCTTGAGAAAAATCTTTGAGAAAACCATTGGAAGAGTTACATCTCTTGACTTTTTATTCAGAACTTTTCACTGGTAATCGATTACCATATCCATGTAATCGATTACACAAAGCATTTTATGAAAAGATGTGACTCTTCACAATTGAATTTGAATTTCAACGTTCAGATACAATGGTAATCGATTACCAATATATTGTAATCGATTACACCATTTAAAAAACATTTGGAACGTTGCAAATTCAGTTAAAAGCTTTTGAAATCAATCTTTACCACTGGTAATCGATTACCAGAGAGTAAATACTCTGGTAAGTTAGAAAAATTTGGAAAAACTTTTCTTGTAAAACAAAATTGTGCTATGTTTGGTTTTTGAAAAATCTTTTTCAATACTTCCCTTGTGAAGTCTTGACTTGTTGCTTTTTGATTTCTTCTTTTGAATCTTGAATTCATCTTCTCTTGAATCTTGATTCTTCTTGATGTTTTTTCTTTAATCTTGATCTTGAACTTGTTAACTCAATCTTGACATCATTCTTTTGGGCATTTTGTCATCATCAAAACTATTTGAATCTTACTTGATTCATCATCATGAAGCTTGCTTCTACAGTGAGTTGTTACGGGCCCTATACCCAGGTCCATGGGAACATAGGAAGTGGAGGTGAATCTGTGGTCATGCTAAGTCTCTGACTTACTTGATGACAGTGAAACCTCATCTAGAGTTTTTTCTCTTTGATGATACGTTGTTGCTGGTAGTCCCTACCATCGCAATGCTTGATATCAAAGGGGATGATATCTCTAGAAACCTTTGAAAGCTAGATCCAACCACCTTGGGAATTATCACTAAATAGCGAGCTTTTAGTTCATCCCCCATTAGGTTCCCGAAATAGGGGCACGGAGCAAACACGCTATGTGTTGTTTCCTTCATATTGCCATGCATATTTTTTCAATTCCATGTTTGTGTGTGTCTCTATTGTGTCATTATTTGATGGCGTTACCATGCTTGTTCGTCCAATATATTTCTATTCTGTGCTATCAATCACGTGCTCGCAAGTATGTATATCTGTATTGCATCGTCACTCATGCGTTGTGTTGGTCTCAACATTTTGTCATGGGAAGTCAAAAGGTCTGCATCATCTCTTAAATGCATACATGGGGCACAATGGTGATGACTGCAAATGAACCATGATGCCTGAATGTTTGTGAGTAAGAAGAGATGATCTTCCAGGCTCTCGTGTCCATAAAATGCATTTGTGTCATGCATAGCTGATCGAGGCCGTACCCGAATCAAATAAACATTAAAATGTAGTAATTAGGAAGTGATCCTAGGTCGTTTCCCAACGAGCAATGATAAATCAAATGTTCATAACAGATAGTAGGAAATAGTAACAAATAGGGGGGGGTTGTTTGCTTTTGTAAATTAAACAGCGAGTAAAATTGAATTAGAAAATATCAAAATTAAAATACATTGCTTCCCCTTGATTCACAAGCAAGTCTCTTATCCTAGGTTCCGAGTATTTATCCTTTATCAGTTTAACCACTTAATCTAATCCTAAATTAAATTACTAAGCGAAATTTAACATAAGGCATTCATTATGTGATTAAGCAACACATACACAATTACTCATAAACGATCATTAAGCATGAAAGTAAATTAAGCACAGAGAGAATTAATCAAGCACTAAGCATGCATGAATTAATAGCAACAAATTCGGAGTAATTATTGAAGAGGAAAAACTGAACAGAATTTAACAGTAATAATAGAACCTCAAAGAGAACTGTGCTTGATCCTCAAGAGAAAACAACGTTGGGGACTTAGCCTTCCATTAATCAGTAGAGAATGAAATTATAGATTAAAGAACGAAATTTTATTGATGAAACTAAAAGTCAGAACTGGAATTGCCAAAAACGAAAAAAGGAGAAAGAGAAGAGAGAGCCTTGGTGCTGTTATATAGTTTTCCAGCCCCAAAGCTTACAAATCTATTTTGAATCCAAGCTCATAAATAAAATAAAATCAAATCTAGATAAGATAAGATAAGATAAGATCTAGATGAAATACTATCTAGATGAGATCAAATCTAAATAATATCTAGATAAGATAAGATAAGATAAGATCTAATTTTGTAGAATAAAATAGTTTGCCCTCTTCAAGTCCAAGCCTAATTCTGGATTCAAGCCCAATGCTTCATTAATTCCTGAAATTAGATTAAAAACATCAAATTAGCTGAATGGGCCCAAATAATAAAACTGCCTAATTAATTTGACAATTAAGACTAATCAGTACTTAAAATGGTGCAAAAAGGGTTAAGAAATAGGAGAAAATAATGGCACATCAAACCCCCCATACTTAGCCTTTTGCACTCCTGGGCAAAATGAAATAAAGAACAAAATCCAAGGATATCAAAGAGAGACAAACAAAAACATTTACATATTTCTCAATGAACATCAAGAAATGGGTAACATCTAACATGAAGAGATCCAAAGAGTCAAGACATTCATGAAAATCATCCAAGCAACCCAATCATGGCAAAATAGTTAATCAGCTCAATAATGAAAAGTGATAAAGCCTCACAAGATATACACTTTATCTCTCAAGTGTCTAGGCTACTGTTTACTCCCGAAGCACCCATGAAAACAAACACCACATAGGCTTGGCAAAATTCTAAAATTGGCAAACAACTTGACAAACACATGCACATAAGGATCAAAAGGTCTTTAAAGGTTGTAATGGGGCCAAGGAAAAGGTAGGGAAAGAAATATGGAATAAGTGGAAATTAAGCACAAGTAATAAACCCAAACCCTCTAATATCAACAAAATCAACCAAGGCTCCCAAATCAAGTCCTAATAACAAGACCTCATTTATTCAACTTCACTTCTTTTCTTCTTCTTTTTGTTTGAACAATACGAATTTGCTGCAATTGAAATTTTTTTTTACATTTTTTTTAAACAATACGAATTTGAAGATTAAAGCAAGAACTAGGCAATATATATATACATCAAGCATGGCCAAAAGTCATATCTTCCAATGAAACATACCCCCCCCCCCCCCCCCCACACTTATTCCCAAAACAATTTCAAAGCTCCAAACTTCCTTAAGGGTAGGGTGAAATCATGGTTTTTCACTTAAGGCTTGTAATGAGCTCAAAACAAAGAAAGGGGAACGTAGGCTCAAAGGAGCTATCAAAGGAATTAATTCAGGGTAGGTCCATTTGGCTAGAGGCTTATAAGAACAAAATTGCCTAAATCATTTCCAAATATGCATGTGAATTAGGAAGCATCAACAAGAATCAAGCCAAGGCTATTGTGCAAGCAATCAATGGGGCAAAACACACCAAAAGATTATGATGATGGATGACTCAAATTCTCACAAAGGTAAACTTATCACTTTCAAATTGAGCTTTTAAAACTATCATGACATGTAGAGGAAAAACGAGGATTTCAAATCACAAAGTGTCAAGAGACTTTTATTTTCAGAACAATTACCCATTTCTTGAACATATCCTATAATTCAAAGAAAAATATGCAAAGTTGTACATGCAAACAAAATTGACCTAAAATATTAAACTAGAAACCCAACAAAACTAACAAATTTAACACAACTAACAAAATTAGCAAAATCAACAGAATTGACCTAAATACTAAACTAGAACCCCACAAAAACTACAAACTAACAAATTTACCACAACTACCAAATTACCAAACTACCAAAACTAGCAAAACCCAAAACCAAAGAACACTCCCCCCCATGGTGGAGGAAGGAGATAGGAAAAGAAAAACTCCCTAAGTCATGGTGGAGGAAGAGTAGGGTGGAGTGAGGAAGTCTCTTTCACCACTATGTCCACTAAAGAAGGGTTTGTGAGGAATGGCTTAAGTCGGTGTCCATTGACCTTGAAGCTCTTGTTTGTGGAGTCGCTTTTGATCTCAATTGTACCATAAGGAAAAACATTAGTAACAATAAAAGGACCAATCCACTTAGACCTCAACTTACCACTCATGAGTCCAAGCTTAGAATTATACAATAACACTTTTTGCCCAACCATGAAGTCCTTCTTAATTATCATGCTATCATGGAACTTCTTGGTCTTTTCTTTGTAGAACTTGGCATTCTCATACACTTCTAGGCAGATCTCATCTAACTCACTCAGTTGCAACTTTCTTTCCTCACCAGCTTGATCCATAGAGAAGTTGCAGGTCTTCACTGCCCAGTATGCTTTGTGCTCAATCTCAACTTAAAGATGACATGCCTCTCCAAAGACAACCCGATAAGGAGACATTCCTATGGGTGCTTTGTAGGCAGTCCTATGTGCCTAAAGAGCATCATCTAGCCGGGCACTCCAATCTTTCCTGCTTGGCTACACAATCTTCTCTAAAATTCTCTTGATCTCCCTGTTAGAAATTTCTGCCTGTCCATTGGGTTGGGGATGGTATGGTGTGGATACCCTTTTGACAACCCCTTACTTTTTAAGCAAGGCATGCATTGATTTGTTGCAAAAATGGGTTCCTTGATCACTAACGATTGCTTTAGGTACTCCAAACCTGCAAAACATATAGATCTGACAAAATCTACAACAACCTTACCATCATTAGTTCTAGTGGGCTTGGCTTCCACCCATTTTGAAACATAATCAAAAGATACAGGAAAAGGGACCATGAAATCTATACCCCTAACATCAAACACCTCACAAAATAGCATAGGTTGCTGAGGCATTTGTTGTCGCCATGTAAGTGCACTTCCTACTCTCTAACACTGCTCACAAGTGCTACAAATCTTCTACGCATCTTTAAAGATGGTGGGCCAGTAAAAGCCATAGTCAAGCACTTTGCTGCTGTCCTATGAACACCCAGATGACCTCTCGGTGCGGAAGAATGACAGAATTGCAGGACTGAGTCAGTCTCATGATCAGGAATGCATCGTCTAATGACCTGATCACTGCACAATTTCCACAAGTAGGGGTTATCCCAACTAAAATGCTTAGCATCACTTTTAATTTTATCTTTTTGAGCCTTAGATGCTAAGGGAGGAAAAACATAAGCAAATAAATAATTGACAATGTTAGAAAACCAGGGAGTAGAAAAAGAATAAGAAATACTATACAATATATATAAATGATCATCCGGGAAATCATCCCGAATGGGTGAGTCCTCATCAGACACATGCTCGATCCGACTGAAATGATCAGCAACTAAATTTTGTGCTCCACTCCTATCTTGGATCTCCAAGTCAAATTCTTGGAGCCAGAGCATCCATCGGATCAACCTAGGCTTTGAATCAGCCTTCTGCAACAAGTACTTTAAAGCTGCATGGTCAGTATAAACAAGAATGCGAGTACCAAGCAAATAAGAACGAAATTTTTCAAGAGCAAAAACTATGGCTAGTAGCTCTTTCTCAGTAGTAGTATAATTTGCTTGGGTAGCATCTAAAGTCTTAGAAGCATAATATATCACCCTAGGCAATTTATCAATTTTCAGAGCAAGGACAGCCCCCAATGCATAATTTGACGCATCACACATAAGCTCAAAAGGGGCTGTCCAGTCGGGTGCCTGGATGATAGGGGTGGTAGTCAGTGCTCTTTTAAGGCAATCAAAAGCCTATTTGCATTTATATTAAAGTCAAACTCCACCTCCTTTGGCAACAAGTTGGATAGTGGAAGGGCTACTTTGCTAAAATCTCTTATAAAGCGCCTGTAGAATCCTGCATGACCAAGAAAAGATCGCACCTCTCGCACTCAAGAGGGGTAAGGCAATTGTGAAATAACAAATTTTTGTAGGATCTACTTCAATGCCCTTATTGGAAATAATGTGGCCTAATACTATACCTTGCTCAACCATAAAATGACATTTTTCAAAATTTAGAACAAGGTTAGTTTCAATGCATCTATTCAAAACCTTTTCCAGACTATCCAAAGAATCATTAAAAGAGGATCCATATACAGTGAAATCATCCATAAACACCTCTATGCAATTTTCTAAAAAATCACTAAAAATATTGATCATGCACCGCTGGAAGGTACCAGGGGCATTGCACAGGCCGAAAGGCATCCTCCTATAGGCAAAAGTGTCGAAGGGGCAAGTGAGTGTGGTTTTTTCCTGATTCTCAGGAGCAATAGTGATTTGCATATAACCAGAAAAACCATCAAGGAAACAGTAGCGAGATTTACCTGCCAGGCATTCAAGCATCTGGTCAATGAATGGTAGTGGAAAATGGTCCTTTTTGGTAACCTGGTTCAGCCTCCTATAGTCGATGCAGACTCTCCAATTGTTCTGAACCCGAGTAGGAATCAGCTCATCCTTCTCATTTTTTATCACGGTGAGGCCAGTTTTCTTCGGGACTACCTGGACGGGACTCACCCATTGGCTGTCGGAGATAGGATAAATGATTCCAGCTTGCAAAAGCTTGGTTACCTCCTTCTTTACTACATCAAGAATCACCGGGTTGAGTCTTCTTTGTGGCTGTCTTACTTGTTTAGCCCCATCTTCTAAATTTATTCGATGCATACATGTGGATGGGCTAATACCATGAATGTCCTCCAGGGTCCAGCCCATAACCTTCTTATGCTTCTTGAGAACAATAATAACTTCTCCTCTTTCTCATCAGCAAGGGAGGCAGATATAATTATTGGAAAACTTTTGCTATCATCCAAGTAAGCATATTTTAAATTTGATGGCAGAGGCTTCAACTCTGGTGTGGGTGGCTGGATAGTGGTAGAAAGAGATGATTTCTCAGCCTGTACCTCATAAAGAAAGTTAGAGGTATGTCTACTTCCTGAAACATGGTTAGTTCTATCTGACTCTATAAAATCAATCTCAAGAGGTAAAACGTCACCAGACATGTAATCAATATCAAATTCAGATTCACTCTCAGCATCAAATTCAGACATATGATCAAGTGCAAATTCAGATTCAATGCATGAAGAGTGACAGGCATGCAGATTAGAATGAAGATCAGTCATGTATTCATCAACAATATGGTCAATTATTTCAACACGAAATACAGAAAGATCTTCAGATGAGTGTTTCATAGCATTAAGAATATTAAAATGAACAGTTATATCACCAAACTCCATAGATAGTGTGCCTGCATATACATCTCTCTTAGTTCTAGCAGTTTTCATAAAAGGTCTGCCTAGAATGATGGGAACTGATCCTTTAGAAAATCCCTCCTCCATATTTAAAATATAAAAATCAACAGGGAAAATCAGCTCACCAACTCTAACTAAGACATCCTCTATGAAACCAGCAGGATAGGCAACACTTCTATTAGCTAAATGAATTACCACATCAGTTGACTGCAAAGGACCTAGAGATAGAGAATTAAAAATAGACAAAGGCATAACACTAACAGAAGCTCCTAAATCTAGCATGGCATTGTCAAAATTATTGTTCCCTATAATACAAGGTATGCTGAATGTACCTGGATCTTTACATTTTTCAGGGATTTGGGGAACAGATTTACCAATCAATGCGGAGACATTTCTGCCCATACTAATTCTTTCACTTCCTTTAAGCTTCCGCTTATGAGTGCACAACTCTTTCAAGAATTTAGCATATCTTGGAATTTGCTTTATTGCATCTAGCAGAGGTATGTTTACCTCTACTTTTCTAAATGTTTCCAATATCTCCTTCTCTGCCTCTTCCATTTTTTTGTTGAAAATTGCTCTTGGAGGGAATGGAAGAGGGATATGCTGCTTCTCTTTAGATTTACCTGCATAGAAATTTTAGGTAACTTACTCTTTAAATTTTTGTCATCATCTTTTTCTGGAGTCGAGTGAAGTTAGGCAGGTTCATTTGCGGATGAGGAAGATGCTACTGGTTGAGGTCCTTGACACTGCTTTCTTGACCTCAATGTAATGGCACTCACATTTTTGGGATTCTAGACAGATTGAGAAGTTAATCTGTCAGAATTCTGGGACTATTGTTGATTTAACTGTGTAGCCAATTGTCACATTTGATTAGTTAAGCTCTGAATGGAAGCTCTGGTCTCTTGTTGAAACTGCATGTTTTGGATAGTCATTTGCCTCACAAGTTCTTCAAGGGAAGGTTGCGGAGGAGCCTCAACTGTTTGCTGTTTCTGGGGCTGTTGCTGTTGTTGCTACTGGATTGGTGGAGGAACGTATGGTCTGCTTGGGCTAGCAACATTTTGAAAATAAGGTTGTTGTTGTTGTTGCTTCTGTTGTGAAGGATTCGACCATCTAAGGTTGGGATGATTCCTCTACCCGGGATTGTACCTGTTGCTGGAGAGGTCATAATTATTCTGTTGTGGCTGATTTTGCTGCTGAGGTTGAGGAGGTCTATTGTAGATGTTTGCAGCATAAGCTTTAGGCTGTTCAATTACTTCAGATTGTTGCACAGAAGGGCAAAGGTCTGTGTGGTGTTCGGCAGAGGAGCATAAACCACAGAGTCTGGCAACAGGTGCAGATTTTTGATTCATGGCTAGTTGGGTTACCAGGTTAACTAAGGCATCTAGTTTACCTTCAAGCTTCTTAGTCTCGGCTGATGAAGATGAATTCGTGGCTGCTTCATGCACTCTTCTAATGACAATAGCATCACTTCTGGCACTAAATTGCTGGGTGTTTGAAGCCATCTTCTCAATTAAATTTCTGGCTTTAGCAGGGGTCATGTCTCCAAGGGCTCCGCCACTGGTAGCATCTATCATACTTCTCTCTATATTGCTGAGTCCTTCATAAAAATATTGGAGGAGAAGCTGCTCAGAAATCTAGTGGTGAGGGCAACTAGCACATAATTTTTTAAATCTCTCCCAGTATTCATATAGGATCTCTCCACTGAGCTGCCTAATGCCTGAAATATCCTTTCTGATAGCCGTGGTCCTGGAAGCAGGGAAATTTTTTTCTAAGAATACTCTCTTGAGGTCATCCCAACTCGTGATGGACCTTGGAGCAAGGTAATATAGCCAATCCTTTGCCACTCCCTCTAAAGAATGAGGAAAGGCCTTCTGAAATATGTGATCCTCTTGGACATCTGGTGGTTTCATGGTGGAGCAAACAATATGGAATTCTTTCAGATGCTTGTGTGGGTCTTCACCTGCAAGGCCATGAAACTTTGGAAGCAAATGGATTAGTCCAGTTTTAAGAACATATGGGACATCCTCATCAGGGTATTGGATGCACAAGCTTTCATAGGTGAAATCAGGTGCAGCCATTTCTCTCAGAGTCCTCTCACGAGGTGGTGGTTGTGTCATGTTCTCAGAATGTTCAAAATTATAATGCTCAAAATCACCAATAACATAATGCTCAGGATGCTCAAAAGGTACTAAATGATGTCTAACTAATCTATGAAATGTCCTATCTATCTCAGGATCAAAGGGTTGTAAGTCAGATGGATTTCCTCTAGTCATACACTAAATTTAGCATGCACAATTAGTTGCCTTCTTATGCAAGTAACAGTGTAGGTTTGAACTACAGCTACCATCAAATGATGTCCAAATGACTTGAAATTTTGTGAGCAACCTTATAAAATGATTAGAAGATAGAAAATAAAATTTCAAACAAAAATTCAAAGCCTAACTATAGAAACTAAAATTGGTAAGTTAAGAAAAATAAGAGAATAAAACTTGGAAAATAAAAAACTTTTGACAGAATCACTTTTTTTGGACGATGGAGACCTCAACCAGCCTACGGCAAGCCGTCACGACATAGGAAATATTTTTCTACCCCAAATACATATATAATAATAGTGATTCTGATAATCGTTGCAAAAGTTATGGCCGTTTGAAGTTTTGACAAAAATAAAATTTGCTACTTTTTTGGAACTTTCAAATCTGACCAAACTAGAGGCTCTAGCTATTTTTCCCACAAAATATGGATTAAAAGAAGTTACCACAAAAAAAATCAGCCAAAAATAACAACTCTAGCTACTAAAACAAAAAATCCCAAATACTTTGTTTTGTCGCTAAAATTCGTCGCTACATGATTTCCACTACTACTTTGTTTTGTCGCAAGCAAAAGTGGTCGCTAAATCCGTCGCAAAACACTATTCATAGCAAAACACCCAAAACTGAAACAGGGGAAGCGCTTAACAGAAAAACTAAAACAGAACACACACTAAACAAAATACCAAGACACTAAACAACACTAACACACACACTAACACAACACTAACAATTAAACATAAAACACAAAAGAATTAAACACTAACACGACACTAGCTATTATGAACCTTTGGACACTACTCCCCGGCAAAGGCACCAAATTTGATCGAGGTCATACCCGAATCAAATAAACATTAAAATGTAGTAACTAGGAAGTGATCCTAGGTCGTTTCCCAATGAGCAATGATAAACCAAATGTTCATAACAAATAGTAGGAAATAGTAACAAATTGGGGGGCGGGGGGTTATTTGCTTTTGTAAATTAAACAGTGAGTAAAATTGAATTAGAAAATATCAAAATTAAAATACGTTGCTTCCCCTTGATTCACAAGCAAGTCTCTTATCCTAGGTTGCGAGTATTTATCCTTTATCAGTTTAACCACTTAATCCAACCCTAAATTAAATTACTAAGTGAAATTTAACATAAGGCATTCATTATGTGATTAAGCAACACATACACCAATTACTCATAAACGATCATTAAGCATGAACGTAAATTAAGCACAGAGACAATTAATCAAGCACTAAGCATGCATGAATTAATAGCAACAAATTCAGAGTAATTAGTGAAGAGGAAAAACTGAATATAATTTAACAGTAATAATAGAACCTCAAAGAGAATTGTGCTTGATCCTCAAGAGAAAACAACGTTGGGGACTTAGCCTTCCATTAATCAGTAGAGAACGAAATTATAGATTGAAGAATGAAATTTTATTGATGAAACTAAAAGTCAGAACTGGAATTGCCAAAAACAAAAAAAGGAGAAATAGAAGAGAGAGCCTTGGTGCTGTTATATAGTTTTCCAGCCCCAAAGCTTACAAATCTGTTTTGAATCCAAGCCCATAAATAAAATAAAATCAAATATAGATAAGATAAGATAAGATCTAGATGAAATAATATCTAGATGAGATCAAATCTAAATAATATCTAGATAACATAAGATAAGATAAGATCTAATTTTGTAGAATAAAATAGTCTGCCCTCTTCAAGTCCAAGCCCAATTCTGGATTCAAGCCCAATGCTTCATTAATTCCTGAAATTAGATTAAAAACATCAAATTAGCTGAATGGGCCCAAATAATAAAACTGCCTAATTACTTTGACATTTAAGACTAATCAGTACTTAAAATGGTGCAAAAAGGGTTAAGAAATAGGAGAAAATAATGGCACATCAATAGCATAAGCATTCCTTCATGTATTCATCATATTTCCTCCATGATAGGGTGTCGAAGTATTGAATCAAACAGAACTTTTCATTCTAGCAAAACTTGGGATCTAATCAAGCACCATTTTTTAATAAAAGGTTCTATCAAGTCAAAATTAAAAGCCTAGAGGTTGCCATTTTGCACGAATTGGGGCAATTGATGGATCAACTCCAACGTCAAGCTTTCTGCAAGACCTATGGGAAGATTTGAGATCTAGCTATGATAGAAGTCTCTATTGAAACCATTGCGTCCCTCACTCAGTATTACGATTAGCCACTAAGATTCTTCATGTTTGGGGACTTTCAGTAAGTACCGACTGTAGAAGAGTTTGAACAGATCTTGGGATGTCCGCTAGGAGGTAGAAAACCATATCTTTTTTTTCTGGGTTCTATCCCCCCATGGCGAGGATAGCCAAGGTGGTCAAAATTTCGGCACAAGAATTGGACTGAGTAAAACAAAACAGAGATGGGGTGGTCGGAATACCGAGGAAGCACTTGGAGGAGAAAGCGAAAGCTTTGGCGGATCAAGGTGAATGGGTTTCATTCATTGATATCTTGGCGTTATTGGTATTTGGAGTCATCCTTTTTCCATATGTGGAGGGATTTGTAGATCTAGCGGCGATCGATGCCTTCCTTGCTTACCACCATAGCAAAGAAAGCCCGGTTGTTGCTGTGTTAGCCAACGCCTACGACACATTTGACCGAAGATGCGAGAAGAGCGGTGCAAGGATTGTATGTTGCACGCCCGCTCTTTATGTATGGCTGGCCTCACACCTCTTTCGTCATGAAAGTAGACTCGTCTATCCCCTGCAAGGTCACCGCATGTGCGCCGAGAAATGGAAGGCAATTTGGGAGCAGCTCTTGGCTAGTATGGTAGGGGCATCCATTAATTGGTTCCCCCAATGGAAGGAAGGAAGAGTTGGGGTTTTGTCCTTATATGAGGGGTTCTCAAACATCCCCTTGATGGGAGCGAGGGGTTGTATCAATTATAATCCCGTCCTTGCCATAAGACAACTTGGCTACCCTATGAGAGGAGCGTTGTCGGAAGAAAGTACCACGCCCTTCATCGCACGGGGTTTCGGTGACCCCAATGCAAGGATATTTCAAAGGGTCCAAAAGGCATGGAGTGCAGTGCAAATGAAAGATAAGGAGCTTAGGGGAAGCAGCAATGGTATCATCGGTGGCTATCATAAGTGGTTGAGGGCTCAGATGCAAGAGTTAGATTGGCTCCCGAAGCTAAAGACCTCAAGTGAGGAAGAGGCTGAAACCCCTGAGGAGAGCGAGGAGGTGGAAGCCCTAAAAGTGGAACTTGATAGGGCACAAGCAGTCAAGGAAAAGTTCAAAATGACAGCCATCAAGGTCTGGAAAGAGTGCGACGAACTGAAAGACATAAATGTGGCCAACGCCGAAGCATTGGAACGGGAAACCAAGAGGGCCCGGAAGGAAGAATAAGGCCGAAACAAGTTCCTAGGGGCATTATGGGGAAGCAACAGTGAGCTTAAGCTTCGAAGGGCCGAGAGAGACCAGTCGAGAGTCGAAGGCATGATATTGGAAGACAGGTTGAAGGCTTGCTAAAGGTAAAAAAAGAGTTTGTTTGAGGAATTGAGCAAGACGGAAGAAAACATGTGGGCCATCATTGACCAATACATTGATGTGGATGGATAGGTTCTCCTTCACTTTGAATGGGATTCAAGAGCTTCCAAGACTACTAGCCAAAGCTAAGGCGATGGCGGACGTGTACTCGACCCCCGAGGAAGTTCATGGGCTCCTCGATTATTGTCAGCAAATGATCGATTTGATGGCCTACATAATTAGGAGCCGCTAAGGCGGTTGTATTTTCGCTTTAATTTTGACAAGATGAACATTTTTGTTCCTTAATAAAAAATAAGTTTGGTTTAATACTATGTCTTTGCTTAAAATTCTACGTGAGACCAATGCTTCGACAACTTATCTTTAGCATGCATTCATGTTTAGTTCTTTGTCGCATTACTCACTACATTTTTGTTCTTTAGGCAGTAAACACCACTACTAAATGTTGGATCAAGTGGCCTCAGAATATTTAAGAAGAGGGAGTTGAATTAATTATTCCTAAACCTTTACTAATTAAAAATTTACTCTTCTAAGGCTCTTACTATGTTGTTAAGTAAATAAAGAGTAGAAAATAAACTTAACCAAAAGTAAAAGTGGGAATTAAAATGCACAGTGGAAATTAAAAGAGTAGGGAAGAAGGAGGCAAACACATAAGAGTTTTTATACTGGTTCGACCATAATCCGTGCCTATGTCCAGTCCCCAAGCGACCTACGGTCTTTGAGATTTCTTTTCAACCTTGTAAAAATACTTTTACAAGCAAAGATCCGCAAGGGATGTACCCTTCCTTGTTCTCTTTGAACAACCTAGTGGATGTACCCTCCACTAGAACTGATCCACAAGAGATGTACCCTCTCTTGTTCTCAGTGAAACCCAAGTAGATGTACCCTCTACTTGTACCACAAAGGATGTACCCTCCAATGTGTTAAGACAAAGTTCTCAGGCGGTTAAACCTTTGAAACTTTGTGAATTGGGATACAAAAGAATTCTCAGGCGGTTAGTCCTTTGAAATCTTTTGTATATGGGAAAGGAAAGAATCAAAAGAATTCTCAGACTGTGTCGTTTTGAATTCTTTGACAAGGGAGAAGGGAGACGCAAAAGAATTCAGGCGGTTAGTCCTTTGTTCTTTTGGAAAAGGGAGAAGAGAGACACAAAAAGAATTCAGGTGGTTAGTCCTTGGTGAATTCATTTCGGCAAAGGGAGAAGGGAATGAAAATGATGAATAGCACAAGTTTTCAAGGTTTAGAAAACCAGAAAACTTTGGAAAGCTTTTGGCAAAAGGAAGAAGAAGAAGTTCAAAGAGACTCAGAAATCAATGTGGAAAAATTGCTTGTGTAAAGAATGAATTGGAAAAAGATAGATTTTGAAATGCAAAACCAAGCCTTGCTTTTATAGACTCTTCATGTCTGGTCAAGAGAACCATTAGAAGAGTTATGACCTTTAGAAAAACTTAAAACCAATTTGAAAAAGTCAAAAACTATTTGAAGAGTTACATCTTTTGATTTGTTCAGAAACTATCACTGGTAATCGATTACCAAATCAGTGTAATCGATTACACAAAGCTTTTTTGTGAAAGGATGTGACTCTTCACATTTGAATTTGAATTTCAATGTTCAAACACGCTGGTAATCGATTACTAAAACATTGTAATCGATTACAACATTTTGAAATCAATTGGAACGTTGTAAATTCAATTGAAAGCTTTTTGAAAACCATTTTGCTACTGGTAATCGATTACAATAATCTGGTAATCGATTACCAGAAAGTAAAAACTCTTTGGTAAAAGGTTTTGAAAAAAATTCATGTGATACTCAGTTTTTGAAAACTTTTTAATACTTATCTTAATTAAGTCTTCTCTTGATTCTTGAATCTTGATCTTGATTCTTGGAACTTGAATCTTGAAACTTGATTCTTTGATTCTTGAAATCAAATTTCCTCTTTAACCTTGAAGTGTTCTTGATTCAATCTTGAACTCATTCTTTGATTCTTGAGATCATCATCTTTGTTATCATGAAGTGTTCTTGACCTTTGAGCATTTTGTCATCACCTTTGTTATCAATCTTGATTCATCATGAAGCTTGCTTCTAGAATCTCCCCCTTTTTGATGATGACAACTTCTGAAATCAAGAAACACACACACACACACACACTTTTTCCTAGTCGATCACTCACATAAATTTTCATTCTCCCCCTTTGTTTTTGAATTTATGCTTCTCTTAAAATTAAGTTGATTACTCATGTGAATTCTTGATTTAATCCCTATTTCTCTCCCTCTTTGGCATCAACAAAAAGCCAAAGTGCGTAACAAGTTTGAAGCATATAAATACAACTAAGCATCCATACATCATTCATGGAAAAATATAAACCAAATCATGAAGCAAAAACCACGAATAGATCAAATATATAAAAACCACAGTCATATAGCATAATTCATAATTGTTCAGTCATACTAAGCAAATATTAAAAAGAAATAATAAGTGCTCAAATGTCATAAAAACAGCCAAATACAAGGATGAAAAACAAAATATAATAATTAAACAAGAAAAGAGAAACTTATAGAAATCAAACGAGATAATAAATTATCCTCACATTATAATAGAAGCATATGTGCATAAACAACAAATAAGTCATAAGTCATCAAAACATAAATCATTTGTCTAAGACTATGTGGTTTTGTGAAGATGTCTACAGGTCAGTTTTTAGTATCTACAAATTTTAAAACACAGTCACCTTTTTCCTAAGACTAAGTGCTAATTGACTATCAACATTTACCAAGATGAGTTTTTATTAAAATAGAAGGTTTTATCATATCAAAATAATTTTATTTGAAATATAATAATTTTGAAAAGCATAAAAAAAATTGAACAATTAATCAAGTAATTCAAACATATCAAACAAGAATTATACAAGGATTGAAGGATATAAATCACAGGCATCATCAAACATTCATATTTGTTAAGGGTAATTTAAAATCTTAGAAAGTCAAAAAACTCAATCAATCATGTACACATTATTTTTTCTGAAACCTATATGCTTAATGTCTTTATCATACTCATGCTTGATAATACATTTTTCAGAATCAAAAAGTACTTTATATCTAAAAATATAAAAATAAATATAACATAATGGATTTTGACAAACTTTATGAATGAACCTTAAGCAAGTAATTCACATATCACATTCAAAATCATGCACAATCATCTTTTAAAAAATAGTCATGTATATATTCAATTATATCAAAATAATCAACACAAGTATTGAAGAATAAAAATCATAGACATTATCAAATAAAAAAATTTCATGTTTTGAGAAAGAAAATTAACTCAATCAAAACATATAAACACATTCTCACAATTTCAATCAATCAAGACAAAGAAAAAAAATTTGTTAGTCATCATAATCAAATTAATTGAAGAAAAATTTCAACTTAAGAGAAATTTTAATAAGAGAATGGTTTTGATATTACCTTTTTCATGATCAAGATGTCTAAATCTTCAAAGTTGAGGATCTTACTTTTTCTCTTTGTTTATCATTCTTGAGAAATGTTCTCATCACTTTCATAATCCTTGGTTAGAAGATTAATCTCCTTTTCTGAACCATCTGATGAATCATTGTCATCCCATGCAATGTAGGCTTTCTTGGTCCTTCTTTCATCATACCTTTTCTTTTCACTTTTCTCGGGCCATTCTTCATTTGAAGGACAATTGGCCTTGATGTGACCAATTTGGTTGCATTTGTAACACCTAAGGACTTGAGAATCTTCTTGTGATTTTCTTCCATTGTTGAAGTTCTGACGCCTGTCAATTCTTCTTTTCTTGATAAATTTCTGAAATTTCTTTACAAAGAAAGAAAAATCTTCTTCATCATCTGAATCTTCTTCTTCGTTTTCTTCTTGCATTGATGATGAGGCTTTAAGGGCTATACTTCTATTCCTTTTGTCATTTTCTTCATTTTGATTAAGACGTTGGAGTTCCATCTCATGTTCCTGCAATTTTCCAAATAAAGTAGCAAGAGACATGGAAGAGAGATCTTTACTTTTAGAAATAGCAGTTACCTTGGGCTGCCATTCCCTACTTAAGCATCTTAAAACTTTATTAATCAAATCTTCATTAGGAAAGATTTTTCCTAAAGAGGCAAGGTGGTTTACTATATGTGTAAATCTTTTATGCATGCTATGGATATTTTCATTAGGGTTCATCCTAAATAATTCATATTCATGGGTAAGGGTATTGACTCTAGACCTTTTTACATCAGTGGTTCCTTCATGCGTTAATTGGAGAGTATCCCACATCTCCTTGGCATTAGTACAATTTGACACTCTAAAATACTCATCTATTCCTAGGGCTGAAGTAATAATGTTTTTGGCTTTGAGATCATACTGGATTCTTCTTCTATCTTCTTCTGTCCACTTATCTCTAGGTTTTTGTGTTGTAGTGCTTGTGCTTACATCTATTACAGTGGGTGTTTGGCAGCACCGGCAGTCCACACTTGGGGTATAATAGGAATGCTTGCCCTTACGGCTTACCCTGCAATTATATGCCGCCTACCATGCACATGCCCAATGAGAACGCTAATCATGTCGTTCCCGTTGAGGGTCAGCAACCCTAGCCTATGGGAGGCGCCCGTGGAGAACCACGGGAGCAGGCTCAAGGTGACTTCAACCCATATCCCACATTCACCGCTGAGGGACCGGCGTTTAATGCTATGCCTCAACCCAATACCATGGGAGCTCCTCAACTCCACCCTCTGCAACCGCTGCATTTCTCAGTAGGGGGGTCACCTTCGGTAGTGGAAGGGAGGGAGAAACTCGATCTCATCAAAGAGAGATTAAGAGCTGTCGAAGGGTTTGGGGATTACCCTTTCACCGACATGACCGAATTGTGTTCGGTACCTGATGTTGTTATCCCGCCAAAGTTCAAGGTATCAGATTTTGATAAATACAAGGGGACCACTTGCCCCAAAAATCACTTGAAGATGTATTGCCGAAAAATGGGGGTGTACTCTAGGGACGAGAAGCTACTGATGCATTTCTTCCAAGAAAGCTTGGCCGAAGAGGCGGTCATCTGGTACACCAATTTGGCGGCTTCTCGTATCCACTCGTGGAAGGATTTGATTACTGCCTTCATTAGGCAGTACCAATACAATACTGACATGGCTCCAGATAGAACTCAGTTGCAGAACATGAGCAAGCGTGAGCATGAGTTCTTTAAACATGAGGTCCAAAGTTTGATCGATGCAGGTTGGTTGACGTTCCAAGAGGATGGTCCAAACGTGATAACAAACCCTCTTGCTAGTCATGGGGGACAGGCGGTTAACACGGTGGAGGAATACGGACTTCAGAGGCCGAACGCTTGTCGCAACCTACCCTTCAGCGGAAGGGCGACGTGGGGCTCATGGGTGCGTCTTCCAATGGAGGAAGGCACGTGGAGTCACCACCAACGTTTATTTGAGGAAAACATCGGAAAAACCAGAAAGGTGTGGTCTACAAACATTAAGTGTGAAAGGTTCAGGAATTGTTTTTACGCACGAGGAAGGTATTAGCACCCCACGCGTCCGTCACAAGGGACGACAACCTTTAATCAAATGTGCAATATCATGTCTTCAATTTTTTTTATTTTCCCTTTTTATGTTTTTATGTTTTTATGGTCTTTTTGTATTTTTTATCTTTTTGTGGTCAACAAGGGTGTTTCCCTCGCTCCTACGTATCCTCAATTGCGATGAGGAAATCAGACCTACGTAGTTCTTTTAGAACTAAACGTTGGTTAAGTTGCTTTTATCTTTTTTTGCAAGATAGATTTTAATTGAACAAAGGTCATTTAAGGTGTTGGACCATTAAACGATCTTTTGATCTTGAAAGGAGAGAAAGGTTAAGGCGTTGAACCATTAACGATCTCTTGTTTTTGAAAGGAGAGAAACATTAAGGCGTTGGACCATTAACGATCTCTTGGGGTGGTCGACAAAAGCGGGGCTTTTGCTTCCACGTATCCTCAATTGTGATGAGGAAATCAGACCTACGTAGTTCGTGCAAAAGTGGTAAAGTTACATGTTGATTTTATGCTTTTGAACGGTCCATGTTAACCGATAAAAGCGAAGAGGGCCATTTAGGGTGTTGGACCTTTAAAACGGTTTTTAGTGATTTTTGCGGACAAAGCTTGATTTGTGAGTTGATTTTAGCCTTAGTTTCACTTTGCTTATTAGTCAATTCATTCATGGAAAATTCCAACGAAAAACGTCCGATTGATTTTTTTTATAATTTTATTCAAAGATATTTTGATTATTTAATTATTATTTTGCCTTTTTTTTGGTTTAACCGTGGTTACAGTGTGAACGATCGGTTAGATTTTATTTTAACGGTGATTAAACGAGATTACAACACAAATGATCGGTTGAAATTCATTTTATCATTTATTAGATGAGAAACGACTCAAATAAACGGTTAAAAGCTCGTTAAAAAGGGTACGGAAAATAAACATAAAGAAAGTAAAAGTAAACAAAACAAGTAGGAACCACTAAGGGTGCATAGAATGAATTGAGAGATTCGATTTCGGGAACTTACCGGTTGAAGACCGAAGAACGATGAAGAATGAACGAAGAATGGTGATGAACGATTAAGAATGGTGAAGAATCTCCACGAGATCGCCTACAGAAACGTCTTGAAAGCATTATGGAAGCACCTCGTCTTGGATTTTTTTCAAGGAAACAATTTTTCTCACTAATTTTGAGAGATTTCTCAATACCACAAGGGTTGAACCCATTTGCTCTGCCGTCCTTCCCCTATTTATAGGAGAAAAGAGGGAGGTGGTTGCCTCCCAGCTCGCCTTGGCGAGCTGGGTTGCTTCCACCTGAAGGCACCACCTTCTTTTGGAACCTGCAGGAAAGCCCAAGTGGGCCTGGTTGCTATTTGCAACCCCCTTTTCACTAAATACACCCCTCTTGTGTGTTTTTTTATTGATTTCTTTCCAAAATGTTGTGGAACTTTACGGATTATGCAACGACACCTGTTTTCCTTCTGGAATGTTGCGAAATTTTATGGATTACGCAACAATGCTCGTTTTCCTTCCGGAATGTTGCAAAACTTTACGGATTATGCAATGATGCTTGTTTCGAGGGTTCCGAAGGCAGCAAACAAGGTTCAAGGACCGACCGCAAGTACTCCCGGACAAAATTAGGGTATGGCAGTTACCCCTCTTTACTAATCTTTTATTGGTGATAAAAGGGAAGTAAAGATAAGACACTAATTTCGTTCAAGTGGAACATCATTCGGCTGATCAATATCCAAACCAGCGGAACCTGTCATTCAGAAAGAATAGAAAATGAATCAGGAGCGTCAGCAAAACTTCAATGCCTTGAAAGTGATAAAACGGGATAACCATGACGTTTCCACATGCTATCGAACTCGATCATCCCTTCCTAGAAGAGAACAATCTTGCGCGTCATCGGACTTGAATGTCTCTAGATGACGAAAGTAAAACCTACAAATATTTTCAAAATAATCAGAATCGGACGACCAACATCATCCTGATATCATCAGACTCGTTACTCTCTGCATGTCAATGAGCTCGCTTGCCTCTGGTTGACAAAAGGTGCGGATAACCACAAGGTATCTCCGTATGTCATCAGACTCGCCGTCTATGGAAGAAAAAGGTGCAGAAAATGACGTTAGTCTCTGCGTGTCAAGGAGCTCGCTTGCCTCTGGTTAATAAAAGGTGCAAATGACGACGTTACTCTCTGCGTGTCAACGGGCTCGCTTGCCTCTAGTTGACAAAAGGTGCGGATAACCATAAGGTACCTCTGCATGTCATCGCACTCGTCGTCTCTGGATGACAAAGGTGTAGAAGATGATGTTAGTCTCTACGTGTCAACGAGCTCACTTGCATCTGGTTGACAAAAGGTGTAGATGACGGCGTTAGTTTCGACGTGTCAATGGGCTCTCTAGCCTCTGGTTGACAACAGTTGCGGATAACCATCAGGTATCTCCGCATGTCATCGGACTCATCGTCTCTAGATGACAAAGGTGCAAAAGAGGATGTTAGTCTCTGCGTGTAAATGGGCTCGCTTGCCTTTGGTTGACAAAAGGTGTAGATGATGATGTTAGTCTCTGCATGTCAATGGGCTCGCATGCCTCTGGTTGACAAAAGGTGCGGATAACCATAAGGTACCTCAACATGTCATCGGACTCGCTGTCTCTGGATCAAAAAGGTGCAGAAGATGATGTTAGTCACTGTGTGTCAACGGGCTCGCTTTACTCTGGCTGACAAGAGATGCAAATGACAACGTTAATGTCTGCGTGTCAATGGGCTCGCTTGCCTCTGGTTGACAAAAGGTGTGGATAACAATAAGGTACCTCCACATGTCATTGGACTCGCCGTCAGTGGATGACAAAGGTGCAGAAGACAACGTTAGTCTCTGCGTGTCAACGGGCTCGCTTGCCTCTTGTTGATAAAAGGTGCAGATGACGACGTTAGTCTCTGCGTGTCAACTGGCCCGCTTTCCTCTTGTTGACACAAGGTGCTGATAACCATAAGGTACCACCGCATGTCACCGGGCTTGCCGTCTCTTGATGACAAAGGTGCAAAAGACAACGTTAGTCTCTGCGTGTCAATGGGCTCGCTTGCCTCTGGTTGACAAAAGGTGCGAGTAAGCATTAGGTACCACTGCATGTCATCTTACTCGCCGACTCTAGATGACAAAGGTGTAGAAGACGACGTTAGTCTCTGCATGTCATCGGGCTTGCTTGCCTCTGGCTGACAAAAGGTGCAAATGACGATGTTAGTCTCTGCGTGTCAACGGGCTCGCTTGCCTCTGGTTGACAATTGGTGCGGATAACCATAAGGTATCTCCGCATGTCATGGACTCACCGTCTTTGGATGTCAAAGATGTAGCAGATGACGTTAGTCTCTGCGTGTCAACGGTATCGCTGGCCTCTGGTTGATAAAAGATGCAGATGACGACGTTAATCTGTGCGTGTCAATGGGCTCGCTTGCCTCTCGTTGACAGGAGGTGCGGATAACTGTAAGGTACCTCCACATGTCATCGGACTCGTCGTCTTTGGATGACAAAGGTGCAGAAGATGACGTTAGTCTTTGTGTGTCAACGGGCTCGCTTGCTTTGGTTGATAAAAGGTGCAAATGACGACGTTACTCTTCGCGTGTCAACCGACTCAGTTGCCTCTACTTGACAAAAGGTGCAGATAACCATAAGGTACCTCTGTATGTCATCGGACTCACCGTCTCTGGATGACGAAGGTGCAGAAGACGACATTAGTCTCTGCGTGTCAACGGGCTCGCTTGCTTTGGTTGATAAAAGGTGCAAATGACGACATTACTCTCTGCGTGTCAACGGGCTCGGTTGCCTTTACTTGACAAAAGGTGCGGATAACCATAAGGTACCTCTGCATGTCATCGGACTCGCCGTCTCTGGATGACAAAGGTGCAGAAGACGACATTAGTTTCTGCGTGTCAACGGGCTCGCTTGCCTCTTGTTGACAAAAGGTGCAGATGACGATGTAGGTCTCTGCGTGTTAACGGGCTCGCTTGCCTCTGGTTGACACAAGGTGCTGATAACCATAAGGTACCCCCGCATTTCATCGGGCTTGCCGTCTCTTGATGACAAAGGTGCAGAAGATAACGTTAGTATCTGCGTGTCAATGGGCTCGCTTGCCTCTTGTTGACAAAAGGTGCAGTTGACGACACTAGTCTCTGTGTGTCAACTGGCTCGCTTGACTCTTGTTGACACAAGGTGCTGATAACCATAAGGTAACCCCGCATGTCATCGTACTTGCCGTCTCTTGATGACAAAGGTGCAGAAGACAACGTTAGTCTCTGCGTGTCAACGGGCTCGCTTACCTCTAGTTGACAAAAGGTGCAGATCACGATGTTAGTCACTGCGTGTCAACGGGCTTGCTTGCCTCTGGTTGGCAAAAGGTGCGAGTAACCATAAGGTACCTCTGCATGTTATCTTACTTGCCGTCTCTGGATGACAAAGGTGCAGAAGACGACGTTAGTCTCTGCATGTCATCGGGCTTGCTTGCCTCTTGCTGACAAAAGGTGCAGATGACGATGTTAGTCTCTGCGTGTCAACGGGCTCGCTTGCCTCTGGTTAATAATTGGTGCGAATAACCATAAGGTATCTCCGCACGTCATCGGACTCGCCGTCTTTGGATGTCAAAGATGCAGAAGATGACGTTAGTCTATGTGTGTCAACGGGTTCGCTTGCCTCTGGTTGAAAAAAGATACAGATGACAACGTTAGTCTCTGTGTGTCAATGGGCTCTCTAGCCTCGGGTTGACAATAGGTGCGGATATCCATAAGGTATCTCTGCATGTGATCGAACTTGCTGTCTCTGGATGAAAAAGGTGCAGAAAAAGATGTAATTCTCTGCGTGTCAACGAGCTTGCTTGCATCTGGTTGACAAATGGTGCAGATGACGACGTTAGTCTCTGCGTGTCAATGGGCTCTCTAGCCTCTGGTTGACAACAGGTGCGGATAATCATAAGGTACCCCCGCATGTCATCGGGCTTGTCGTCTCTTGATGACAAAGATGCAAAAGACAACATTAGTCTCTGCGTGTCAACGGGCTCGCTTGCCTCTTGTTGACAAAAGCTGCAGATGACGACGTTAGTCTCTGCGTGTCAACTGGCTCGCTTTCCTTTTATTGACACAAGGTGCTGATAACCATAAGGTACCCCCGCATGTCATCGTACTTTCCGTCTCTTGATGACAAAGGTGCAGAAGACAACGTTAGTCTCTGCGTGTCAACGGGCTCGCTTAACTCTGGTTGACAAAAGGTGCAGATCACGATGTTAGTCACTGCATGTCAACGGGCTTGCTTGCCTCTAGTTGACAAAAGGTGCGAGTAACCATAAGGTACCTCTACATGTTATCTTACTCGCCGTCTCTAGATGACAAAGGTGCAGAAGACGACGTTAGTCTCTGCATGTCATCGGGCTTGCTTGCCTCTTGCTGACAAAAGGTGCAGATGACGATGTTAGTCTCTGCGTGTCAATGGGCTCGCTTGCCTCTGGTTGACAATTGGTGCGGATAACCATAAGGTATCTCTGCACGTCATCTGACTCGCCGTCTTTGGATATCAAAGATGTAGCAGATGACGTTAGTCTCTGCGGGTCAACGGTCTCTCTTGCCTCTGGTTAATAAAAGATGCAGATGACGACGTTAATCTCTGCGTGTCAATGGGCTCGCTTGCCTCTGGTTAACAATTGGTGCGGATAACCATAAGGTATCTCCGCACGTCATCGGACTCGCCGTCTTTGGATGTCAAAGATGCAGGAGATGACGTTAGTCTTTCTGTGTCAACGGGTTCGCTTCCCTCTGGTTGAAAAAAGATGCAGATGACAACGTGAGTCTCTGGGTGTCAATGGGCTCTCTAGCCTCTGGTTGACAACAGGTGGGGATATCCATAAGGTATCTCTGCATGTGATCGAACTCGCCGTCTCTTGATGAAAAAGGAGCAGAAAACGATGTAATTCTCTGCGTGTCAACGAGCTTGCTTGCATCTGGTTGACAAATGGTGCAGATGACGACGTTAGTCTCTGCGTGGCAATGGGCTCTCTAGCCTCTGGTTGACAACAGGTGCGGATAATCATAAGGTACCCCCGCATGTCATCGGGCTTGCCGTCTCTTGATGACAAAGGTGCAGAAGACAACATTAGTCTCTGCGTGTCAACGGGCTCGCTTGCCTCTTGTTGACAAGAGGTGCAGATGACGATGTTAGTCTCTGCGTGTCAACAGGCTCGCTTGCCTTTTAATGACACAAGGTGCTGATAACCATAAGGTACCCCCGCATGTCATCGTACTTTCCGTCTCTTGATGACAAAGGTGCAGAAGACAACGTTAGTCTCTGCGTGTCAACGGGCTAGCTTGCCTCTGGTTGACAAAAGGTGCAGATCACAATGTTAGTCATTGCGTGTCAACGGGCTTGCTTGCCTCTGGTTGACAAAAGGTGCGAGTAACCATAAGGTACCTCTGCATGTTATCTTACTCGCCGTCTCTGGATGACAAAGGTGCAAAAGACGACGTTAGTCTCTGCATGTCATCGGGCTTGCTTGCCTCTTGCTGACAAAAGGTGCAAATGACGATGTTAGTCTCTGCATGTCAATGGGCTCGCTTGCCTCTGGTTGACAATTGGTGCGGATAACCATAAGGTATCTCCGCACGTCATCGGACTCGCCGTCTTTGGATATCAAAGATGTAGCAGATGACGTTAGTCTCTGCGTGTCAACGGTCTCTCTTGCCTCTGGTTGATAAAAGATGCAGATGACGACGTTAATCTCTGCGTGTCAATGGGCTCGCTTGCCTCTGGTTAACAATTGGTGCGGATAACCATAAGGTATCTACGCACGTCATCGAACTCGCCGTCCTTGGATGTCAAAGATGCAGAAGATGACGTTAGTCTTTGTGTGTCAACGGGTTCGCTTCCCTCTGGTTGAAAAAAGATGCAGATGACAACGTTAGTCTCTGTGTGTCAATGGGCTCTCTAGCCTCTGGTTGGCAACAGGTGCGGATATCCATAAGGTATCTCTGCATGTGATCGAACTCGCCGTCTCTGGATGAAAAAGGTGCAGAAAACGATGTAATTCTCTGCGTGTCAATGAGCTTGCTTGCATCTAGTTGACAAATGGTGCAGATGACGACGTTAGTTTCTGCGTGTCAATGGGCTCTCTAGCCTCTGGTTGACAACAGGTGTGGATAATCATAAGGTACCCCCGCATGTCATCGGGCTTGCCGTCTCTTGATGACAAAGGTGCAGAAGACAACATTAGTCTCTGCGTGTCAACGGGCTCGCTTGCCTCTTGTTGACAAAAGGTGCAGATGACGACGTTAGTCTCTGCGTGTCAACTGGCTCGCTTGCCTCTTATTGACACAATGTGCTGATAACCATAAGGTACCCCCGCATGTCATCGGGCTTGCCGTCTCTTGATGACAAAGGTGTAGAAGACAACTTTAGTCTGTGCGTGTTAACGGGCTCGCTTACCTCTGGTTGACAAAAGGTGCGAGTAACCAAAGGTACCTCTGCATGTCATCTTACTCGCCGTCTCTGGCTGACAAAGGTGCAGAAGACGACGTTAGTCTTTGCATGTCATCGGGCTTGCTTGCCTTTGGTTGACAAAACGTGCAGATGACGATGTTAGTCTCTGCGTGTCAACGGGCTCGCTTGCCTCTGGTTGACAAAAGGTGCGAGTAACCATAAGGTACCTCTGCATGTCATCTTACTCGCCATCTCTGGATGACAAAGTTGCAGAAGACGACGTTAGTCTCTGCATGTCATCGGGCTTGCTTGCCTCTGGCTGACAAAATGTGCAGATGGCGACATTAGTCTCTGTGTGTCAATGTGCTCGCTTGCCTCTGGTTGACAAAAGGTGCGGATAACCATAAGGTATCTCCGCTTGTCATCGGACTCGCCGTCTCTGGATGAAAAAGGTGCAGAAGACGATGTTAGTCTCTGTGTCTCATCGGTCTCGCATGCCTGTGGTAGAGAAAAGGTGCAGATGATGATGTTAGTCTCTGCTTGTGAATGGGCTCGCTTGCCTCTGGTTGATAAAAGGTACAGTTAACCATAAGGTATCTTTGCATGTCATCAGACTCGCCGTCTCTGGATGACTAAGGTGCAGAAGACGATGTTAGTCTCTGCGTGTCAATGGGCTCGCTTGCCTCTGGTTGGCAAAAGGTGGAGATGACGACAACGTTTCAACAGGCTCACTTTCCTCTGGTTGACAAAAGGTGCGGATAACCATAAGGTACCTGTGCATGTCATCGGGCTCACCGTCTCTGGATGACAAAGGTGCAGAAGACGACGTTAGTCTATGCGTGTCGACGGGCTCGCTTGCCTCTGGTTGATAAAAGGTGCAGATGACGACCTTAGTCTCTGTGTGTCAACGGGCTCGCTTTCCTCTGGTTGACAAATGGTGGGGATAACCATAATGTATCTCCGCATGTCATCGGACGCGCCGTCTCTGGATGAAAAATGTGCAAGACTAAAAATAGTCTCAGTATTCTTTCACTAAAATGCGAATTTGCTTTAGTAAAGAAACAAAAACCTCCAACTGATCAGAGAAAAAAGTTGTCGCAACCTACCCTTCGGCGGGAGGGCGACGCGTGACTCGCGGGATGCGTGTTCCACGAAAGGAATACGCGCGGAGTCGCCACCAACGTTTGTTTGAGGAAAACGTCGGAAAAACCGGAAAAGACGCGATCTACGAACTTTTAAGTGAAAGGTTCGGGAGTTGTATTTACGCCCGGGGAAGGTATTAGCACCCCACACGTCTGTCCCAAGGGACGACAGCCTTTAATCGAATGTGCAAACATGACTTTGATTTTTAATGTTCCCTTTTTATGTCTTTATATCCTTTATACCCTTTTTATATTTTTTCTCTTTTTGTGGTCGACAAGGGAGTTTCCCTTTGCTCCTACGTATTCCTCAATTGCGATGAGGAAATCAGACCTACGTAGTTCTTTCTTATCAAGTGATTCTTTTTACTTAAAAGGTGATCATTTTAGGGCGTTGGACCTTGAAAACAATCCATTTACTTAGTAAGAAATTGAAATGACAAACTTCAAAAACCTATTTTTATGGACGAGCTTGACTAGGCGAGTTGATTTTAGCCTTAGTTTCACTTTAGTTATTAGTCAATTCGATTAAGAATGAGAAATCCCAAAGAGAAAACGTCCGATTGATTTTTCGCTTTATTTTACTAAAAGACTTTATTTTTTTATTATTATATTATTACTTTACCTCTTTTTGATTTCCAACGTGGTTACGGCACGACCGAACGGTCGGAATTCATTTTAACCGAAGTTAATGGATAATACAATTCAAACGATCGGTGGAAATTTATTTTATTTTTAGGTTAAGCGAGAAATGACTTAAATAAAATGGCTTAAGCACGTCAAAAGGGGGTATAAAAAGTAAATAAAACGAGAATAAAAATACACGAAACACAATGTGGACCACCACGGGTACATAGAATGAATCGAAAAGCTTGGTTCGAGGTACTTACCCGTTGAAGATCGAAGAACGAATGAAGAACGTCGAAGAACGGTCGACACCTTTGCGAAATTCCTTACGGAAACGTTTCGGAAGCGCCTCGGCTTAGATTTTCTTCACGGAAACAATTTTTCCAAGCAAATTCGAAAGAGAGAGAAGTGCCTAAGGGGCTGAACCCTTTTCCACTTCACTTCCTCCCCTATTTATAGCAAAATAAGGGAGATGCTTGCCACCCAGCTCGCCCAGGCGAGCTCAGCTTGCCCAGGTGAGCAGGGTTGCTTCCTCCAGAAGCAACAACCTTCTGGAGGAATCTTCTGGAGGGCCCAAGTGGGCCTGGTTGCTATTTGCACCCCCATTTTTACTAAGTACACCCCCTACCTTTTTTTTGGTGATTCTTTTTCTCGCAAAGATACGGAAACTTACGAATTTCGTAACGATACTTGTTTTCTTTCCGTAATGTTACGGAACCCTGTGGATTACATAATCATCCCCTTTTTGACTTACGGAATGCTACGAAACCTCACTAATTGTGCAACGATGCTTCCATTTGATTTCCGGTGTGTCACGGAACCTTACGGATTGTGGATCAATATTTTCTTTTGTTTTCCGGCACGCCGGAATTTCACAAATTGCCTAATGATGGGTGCCAAGCACCTTACAAGGACCAAACAAAAGTCGCATGTCATCAAGCAAAGGTCCCCGGACGAAATTAGGGTATGACAATTGCCCCTCTTTACTTGTCTTTTATTGGAGATAAAAGGAAAGTAAAGATAAGACACTAATTTCGTTCCTCTCGGTTGACGAGAGTCGCGGGTGACCATAAAATTTCGGCATGCAAATGACTCGTTGTTCCCGGGGGAACAAAAGGTGCAGAAGACGATGTCAGTCTCTGCCTGCTATCAAGCGTTCTGTCTTACAAATAGCAAAAGAATGTTTATACGGATAATCACTCGGGTATTTCCGCCCGTCAGCGTGACTCAAAAGTCAGTATGACAGATCTTGTGAGTGCGGAAGATGATGTAAATCTCCACGTGTCAACGGGCTTGTCGGCCGCGATTGACCAAGGGTGCAGACTGACCATAATTTGTCTCTGCATGCCATCAGACACGACTGTGTCTGAATGGCAAAGGGGTGCGGAATGACCAAATTTTGTCTTTGCATGTCATCGGGCCCGCCGCCTCTGGATGACAAAAGGGTGCAGAATGACCATAATTTGTCTCTGCGTGCCATCGGACACGACTGTGTCTGAATGGCAAAGGGGTGCGGAATGACCAAATTTTGTCTCCGCATGTCATCGAGCCCGCCGCCTCTGGATGACAAAAGGGTGCAGAATGACCATAATTTGTCTCTGCGTGCCATCGGACACGACTGTGTCTGAATGGAAAAGGGGTGCGGAATGACCAAATTTTGTCTCCGCATGTCATCGGGCCCGCCGCCTCTGGATGGCAAAAGGGTGCAGAATGACCATAATTTGTCTCTGCGTGCCATCGGACACGACTATGTCTGAATGGCAAAGGGGTGCGGAATGACCAAATTTTGTCTCCGCATGTCATCGGGCCCGCCGCCTCTGGATGACAAAAGGGTGCAGAATGACCATAATTTGTCTCTGCGTGCCATCGGACACGACTGTGTCTGAATGGCAAAGGGGTGCGGAATGACCAAATTTTGTCTCCGCATGTCATCGGGCCCGCCGCCTCTGGATGACAAAAGGGTGCAGAATGACCATAATTTGTCTCTGCGTGCCATCGGACACGACTGTGTCTGAATGGCAAGGGGTGCGGAATGACCAAATTTTGTCTCCGCATGTCATCGGGCCCGCCGCCTCTGGATGACAAAAGGGTGCAGAATGACCATAATTTGTCTCTGCGTGCCATCGGACACGACTGTGTCTAAACGGCAAAGGGGTGCGGAATGACCAAATTTTGTCTCCGCATGTCATCGGGCCCGCCGCCTCTGGATGACAAAAGGGTGCGGAATGACCAAATTTTGTCTCCGCGGGTTACCAGCTCTTGGGTCATGGCAACAAAAGGTGGTGTGGTCGACAAAAGCGAGGCTCTTGCTCCTACGTATCCTCCAATGAGGAACTCAGACCTACGTAGTTCTGGATAACTTGTGAGACTTGAAAAAGTCTTGGTGTTTTCTCCACTAAAATGCAAACATGCTTTAGCAAAGAGACAAATATTCCAACTGATCAGAGCAGCATATGCTTTTTGAGTGAAAAACAATGCGTCTACCGGGGAAGAAGAGTATGCTGATGAAATCCCCCATAACCATAAATGAGATTTTAGATGTTAGCATTTCGTTTCTAAATGACCATTTAGAGGAAACACTGGGTTCGACAAAAATAGAAGAAATCCACTCAAAGTGTATCAATCTCGCACAGGTAAGTGTTTTATCCTAATTCCGAACCATAGATATGTCATGACTTGACTTTGCAAATTATTTCCTATCAAATCAAAAATTACATGCGTGATCATGCATCAATAGGACTTCCCTTGGGAATGGGTTCTTTTGGTGGGCTTTTCGGCTTTTGCGTGTTTTTGGCCTTTTCCTTTTCTGTTTTTGTTTTGCACGAGGCGAGCAAGTCACCGACGCACAGGATTTTGGTTGGTAATCAAAGGGAGAAGACCACTTTTAGGTCATGGTTTCCTTTTCTTCCTCTTGTTCATTTGGTGACAATTCTGTATTGTTCAGATATTGTCTGGTCAAAAAGACCTTTCTGCACATTTCTTCTAGTTTCTTTGATCAGGAACTTTCTTTCCTTCTTTTTTTACTTTCTCCCATTCTTTGGTCGGGAATTTTCTTTCTTTTCTTTTTTCTTTCTCCCACCTTTTGATTGGGAATTTCCTTTCCTCTTTTTTTCTTTCTCTTTGATTGGAAATTTCCTTTCCTTCTTTTTTTGCTTCCGAGGGTAAGGATTGACATTCTCACCCTGGGTCAAGGTTTATGGTGAGTCAGGATTTTGGCTCAAGACTTGTAGAATGGCTAGACACGATACATGTCAGGGTTTGGTTTGGTTCAAGGATAAAAGGGATGCCCCACATTATTTCCATGACACAAATGCAAAAAATGATGATTTGGAAACTTTATGCAAAACTGGTCATGCATGCACCTATGTGGACACTCAAGTGTCAAATTTTTATGGTCATGTGATGCTAGGGCTCAGGATTCATTTCCTCTATTTTAGTCAACCCAATGTTTCCAAAATATGTTCTTTTATCAATTTGTGCATTCATCCGAGTCCATTTCGGGCGTCCGGGGAAATTTCACAGCGTTTACCCTTCGGGTGTACACACACATTTCTTCCAAAAATAGCTATGATCAGCGAATTTTTTTCAAAGAAAAGTTGGAAGTCATCTCTTTTCAAAAGCCTGTTGGTTTTTCAGCTAGACAACTTATTTTCCTTTTCCCCATCTTTTTCTTACTTGCTTTCCTTTTCCTTATTTGCTCTCTTTTTCCCTTTTTTTTATTTTTATTTTTATTTTTATGATGATTTTTGTTTGTTTTATTATATATTTTTTTGGACGATGTTCCTAAACGTAGAACTCTACACAGTTCCAAAATTTCAAACATCATTGACAATAATGATATATAGACACTAACGCAACAATCCCAACAAAAATGTAAGTGCTGTACAAATGAAAATCGAAACAACAAAAACAAATGTTAGTCTCTCAAGTCAAAACATAACTTATAAATGATAAAAGAAATACGAAAGAAAACATGAATCTGGGGATCTCCAAATCATGTAGCTCCACTCCCTCCCAAGAAGTCAAGCAAATCGGCCATCTCCTCGTCCTCGTGGGCCTCTTCTCCATCGCTGGAAGCTTCTGGGGGCGCCTCTCCTGCTTGGGCCTCGGGCCAATCTCCGGGCCATGCGACCTCTGCCCTGAACTGGTCTGGAGTAGGGCATGAAAAAGAATCGAAGCCCTGGCTCTGCATGCTGAGGCTCATCTGGTACAGACAATCATGGGTCTGTACATGTGCCCGGTGGTTGGCCGCCTGCTGGCGAACCAAATGCCGTAAATACTGCTCCGTGTTAAATGACCCAGCCTGGCCAGCCTGATGAGGTGGTGGGGGCGCGCCTGCGGCCTGTGGAGCATCACCCTGAGCCTGTCTCTGGGTACAGTACTTCTCAATAAAAGCTCGAGTGATGGGTGGCTGAATTACCTTGGTAGGTGCAACGGGGACTCCGAACGACTGGCAGAGTCCTGTGATCAGTGCGGGAAATCCCAGGGCCCTGTTGGACTTATCTGGGTCCAAAGGGTGCCTGGTAGGCGCCATACCAGCAAAAATATAGATGGCATTAGTGATTAACTGAGCCACATGGATGCTCATCCGCGTCAGGAGGGCGTACACCAGCTGACACTTCGGCAGGGGGAGGTCGGAATTATGATCGGTGGTCAGGATGTTGCTGAGCAACAAAGTCATCCATATCTGAGTCAGGGTGGTCATGTTGGTGCGCATAATTTGCACTCGCCTCCCTGCAGCAGTCCGGGCAAAATCTTGCCCCGGTATACATAGCAGCCGGGCGATGGCCTCCTCATCGAACCCATCAGACCGGTTCCTCCTCTGGCCATACTCGCACTCCTGGCCCTCTTCCAGCACTAACGGATATCCCAGGAGCTGGCCGATAGCATCTGCATCAAATGGGATCCATTGACCCCTTACCCAGGACCACATGTCACGCACGCCCTCCTCTGTTGGCCAAGCATTGGCATAAAATTCGAGGACTATTTCTGGATCGAACTTGGCCATGGGGGTAACCAGTGATGTCCACCGCCGGCGCCCTATCTCCTCCTGGAAATCAGTATACTCGTCGTCTCTAAGTTGGACGCGTCGCTCCCAGAGAAATGACCATCCCTTGATGGCCTCGAAGCGCTGCTGGTGTACGACGCTCCTAAAGCGGTGACTGTCATACTCAGGAGCGGAACTAGTTCCTTCGGCCGCCTTGTCCTTCCTGGACCTCTTTGAGGCAAGCTTCTTCGGGGCCATTTTCTGCGAAGGCAAACATTTGGAAAGTTAGTTTTACCAAGAAATGCTATTCTTAAAACAAAAATGGCATACAACCTCCTTTAATAAACACAAATATCAATGTAAATTTAGAGTAAACTCATGCACATACTCCCTTACGAGCATTGACTCGCACAAGATATTCTTCTAACTAAGAAAAATGCACCCATGCACAATTAAGGCACCTTCGTTACCTAGATTATTTATATGTACTTCCAAGGTGTATTTGCTACCTACATCACATGCATTTCCTTGGCTAAATTTACATACATGCATACTCAAAGCATCTTGGCTACCAAAAATTGCACACGTGCACATTCTGGTATTTCTAATACCTATGCATATACAAACTTTGTGATGAACCTTGGCTATCTACACAATAAGGTGCTACATTTCATGCTTTATTCAAGTGTTTTTGCTACCTAAAGCCGCATGCAAATTCAAGTATATTTTCTTTTGCTGACTAAAATTGCATTCAAATTAAAAGGTATTTTTGTAATGTATTTTCTTTACATAACATGCAACATATATATATTTTTTTGTGAGACATTTTGACTACCCAAAATTACATGTACATACATTCAAGTATTTTGCTACCACACCCAAAGTGTAAATTGCCAAAGGTATTTTGCTACCTATTCTAAACCTACACATTTATGATGAGCAAAATTCCTAAACATCTAGGCGTAGGGAAATTATTGTAGCGTGGCTCATAGCTGATTGCTGGCCAAAAAGGGTAACTTTACCCAATATGCACCTCCTCTTGTGTTCTTTTGCATAAAAACTTTGGTTCCTAGGCCTAGGATATATGTGGGGCAATTACTCTAGCCCTTTCGGAAATGAATGCATGTCCCAAAAAATGGAAAATATGTGCAAACCAAAATGCCCCATGGGTTGTTTTCCTACGAAAACCACGCGCTAATGCCATTGAGGCATTTCACCGAACACTTGGTGGGCGCGCGTTTAGGCATTAATAGCTAGAGAACGGGGACAATGTGGCATATCCCATTGCTTCAAAATGCATTATAGGCCTAGGGCCATCTCATACAAACCCCCAATTCGACCCAATCAAGCAAGAAAACAAACCAAAATTGCCCCACATATTTGAGCACATTCCCACAATTTAGAGCACCAAAAGGAGATCAAAGTACACCAATGAAAAGCTAGAAAGCTTAAGGATGGAACACTTACTTGTTGGTGATGAATAAAAGCGCAAAACGGAATCGAAAAATGCGAAAAATAGAGATCCTAGGGCTGCAAACTCGTAAATTCCGTGGGTATGGCTTTTGAAAAGGGGGGAAAAGAAGTTTTTGAATGAAAAAACGTCCCTCCTTTCGTCACTTTTATAATTTGGTGCAGGGGTTGCTCGCCCAGGCGAGCTAACCTGCACTTTTTTTTTTTTTTTGAGGGGAACATTACCCATGTCCCCTCCTTTTTCATGGGTTAGCGTCTCGCCTACCTTGAACTTACTTAAGTTAGAATTAGGCGTTGATTACTTATTTTTAAAACAAACAAATAGTAAAAGGAAACTGCGAATACAAAGGATATGGGGCTGCCTTGCAGCGACGTTCTCTGCTTGTTTAGCGCAGAGAAGGGGCGATGATCAGTCGGTCGTGACCCCATCCCCAGTTGTATCCGTTCCTAAGTACCTGCAAGTAATAAACAACCAGGTATGGCCAATCCCGACCGCGTCGTTGTCTTACCTTGGTTGGTTTCTGCTGTTCATGTTTTGTCCCCACCCCAAAAGGTAGCTCAAGATGATCCCGCCCCTGTTTGACCACAACAATATGCATGCGTATGCGTATGCATGAATGTTTTCAAATGCAGCAAATTTTAGTGAAAGTTGGTTTAGGTTCAATTTTAATTAAGCGCTTGGGGCATCCCATGAACTGAGCGGAAGGGCTCAGGTGATCACAAATTAACGCAAGGTTTGAAACCAACGTGAGGACTAAAGCCTCGAATCCACGTTCATTTCTTTGAAAGACTGTAACGAGAGATACAGTAGACGGGGAATCCTTGGGGGAAATCCAGAAAACACATAAGGATAAAGAACATGCAGCGACACCCTTAATTGCCCCAGATTCTAAGCATAATATCGCTTGACGACATCAGAATTCACGGGTGAAGGTAGCTCTTCGCCATCCAGGTTGGTAAGCACCAGGGCTCCTCCGAAAAAAGCCCTCTTCACAACAAAAGGCCCTTCGTAGTTTGGGGCCCATTTTCCTCGATTGTCCTTGACGGCATGGGACATTTTCTTTAGCACAAGGTCTCCCTCATGGAACTTGCGCAAGCGTAGCTTCTTGTCGAATGCACTCTTCATTCTTTGCTGGTACAAGCGCCCATGACTCATGGCCGTTAAGTGCTTACCCTCAATGAGGTTGAGCTGATCGTAGCGCGTTTGAGCCCACTCTGATTCCTTTAATCCGGATTCTGCCAAGATCCTTAATGACGGGACTTCTACCTCAAACGGTAACACAGCCTCCATCCCATATACCAATGAGAACGGCGTTGCCCTAGTTGACGTTCGCACTGAAGTTCGGTAACCGTGTAACGCGAATGGGAGCATTTCGTGCCAATCTCTGTATGACACGGTCATCTTTTGGATAATCTTTTTGATATTCTTATTGCCCAAACCCTTGGTGCCGTTGTCCGTGATAATCTTCCTTGGCAAACCATATCGGCAGATGATCTCTTTCTTAATGAACCTGACCACCACACCCCTCGTGACATTGGTATAGGAGGCCGCCTCGACCCACTTGGTAAAATAATCTATCGCTACGAGGATGAAGCGATGACCATTCGAGGCCTTGGGGCGATGACCATTCAATGGCCCCGATGACATCTATTCCCCACATGGAGAAAGGCCAAGGGGCGGACATGACATTCAGAGGATGTGGTGGGGCATTGATATTATCTGCGAACGCTTGACATTTGTGGCATTTCCTCACATGGACACAACAATCACTTTCCATGGTAAGCCAGTAATAACCTGCTCTTAGGATCTTCCTGGCCATAGCATGCCCGTTGGCGTGCGTTCCAAACGAGCCATCATGGACTTCCTCGATCATGTGATTTGCCTCCCTGGCATCCACACACCGCAGGAGTGTCATGTCGTGATTTCTCTTATACAGTATACTTCCACTCATGAAGAAACCGGCTGCCAACCTTCTCAATGTCCTCTTATCATTGTCGACAATCTCTGGCGGGTATTCTTTGCTTACGACATATCGCTTGATGTCGAAATACCAAGGCTTTCCGTCCCGTTCCTCTTCTACTTGGCAACAATGCGCGGGTTTGCCACGACACCAAAATTCAATGTAGGGTAGATCCCCGTGTGGCGTTAGCTGGAACATAGATGTCAAAGTAGCAAGCGCATCCGCCATTTGATTTTCCTCGTGGGGAACATGATGGAAGGAGATCTCATCAAAAGTCTTAGCCAATTCCTTGATATAGGTCTTGTAGGGTATCAGCTTGGGATCTCTAGTTTCCCATTCCCCTCTCAGCTGATGGATTACCAACGCTGAGTCACCGTACACCTTGAGTAGTTTGACATTGGAGTCAATCGCTGCCTGGATGGCCAGGGCACATGCTTCATATTCGGCCATGTTGTTTGTGCAGTCGAATCCTAGCCTGGTTGTGAAAGGTACACATTGATTGTCCGGAGAGACCAATACTGCCCCAACGCCATGGCCTAGAATGTTTGACGCTCCGTCAAACCATACGGTCCATTTGTCCCGATCTTCGTCCAATTTTTCCTCAAACAAGGCCATGATGTCCTCATCCGGGAATTCAGGATGCATGGGCTGATAGTCGTTAAGAGGCTGTTGAGCCAAATAATCTGCTAAGGCGCTTCCTTTTATCGCCTTTTGGGTGACGTAGACTATATCAAACTCGGATAGCAGGACCTGCCACCGGCGATTCGTCCCGTGAGAGCTGGCTTTTCAAAGATGTACTTAACCGGGTCCATCTTGGATATCAACCAGGTAGTATGGCTCAGCATGTACTGCCTTAGGCGATGGGATGCCCATACTAAAGCACAACACGTTCTTTCGAGCAAGGAGTAGTTCATTTCACAGGTCGTGAACTTCTTACTTAGGTAGTAAACAGCGCGCTCTTTCTTTCCGGATTCGTCATGTTGCCCCAGCATACACCCCATTGACTCGTCTAAGATTGTCATGTACAAGATGAGAGGTCTTCCAGGTACTAGTGGCATAAGTACGGGAGGATTCATTAGGCACTTCTTGATCCTTCCAAAAGCTTCTTGGCAATCCTCATTCCAGCGATCAGTTTGGTTTTTGCGTAAGAGCTTGAACAACGGCTCACAAATGGCGGTGAGCTGCGATATGAATCTGGCAATATAATTCCAGCGTCCCAGGAAGCCTCGGACTTGCCTCTCAGTACGAGGTTCTGGCATCTCAAGGATGGCCTTCACCTTTTCGGGGTCTACCTCTATCCCTTTCTGGCTCACGATGAAACCAAGCAATTTCCCTGATTTAACCCCAAAGGTACACTTGGCGGGGTTCAACCTTAATTGATATTTCTTAAGCCTTTCGAACAACTTCCGCAGGTTGACAAGGTGTTCTTCCTCGGATTTAGATTTAGCAATTATGTCGTCCACGTAGACCTCGATCTCTTGATGCATCATATCATGGAACAAAGCTACCATGGCCCGTTGATAAGTTGCCCCAGCATTCTTGAGTCCAAAGGACATCACCTTGTAACAGAACGTCCCCCACAGGGTGATGAAGGTAGTCTTTTCCATATCCTCTGGCGCCATCTTTATCTGATTGTAACCGGAGAAACCATCCATGAAGGAAAATAAAGCGAAATTGTTCGTGTTATCCACGAGGATATCGATGTGTGGCAAAGGAAAATTGTCCTTGGGACTGGCCCGATTCAGGTCCCGATAATCCACACACATTCGTACTTTCCCATCTTTCTTAGTGACCGGTACAATGTTGGCAACCCATTCCGGATACCGAGCGACGGCCAGAAAACCAGCGTCAAATTGCTTCTTCACTTCTTCTTTTATCTTCAAGGATGTTTCGGGCTTCATCATTCTCAGTTTCTGCTTTACCGGGGAACACTCGGGATTCAGAGGTAATCGGTGCTGTACAATGTCAGAACTCAAACTGGGCATATCTTGGTATGACCAAGCAAAGATGTCTTGGTAGTCTTTTAGCAGGATTATTAATTCTTCACGGATAGGTGCGGTAATACCTGTGCCTATCTTTACTTCCCTTTTTCCACTGCCAATTCCCAAGTCTACTAGTTCTGTTTCTTCTTGATGAGACCCCATTTCTTGGTCCTCATGGGCGACCATCCTTTCTAATTTTGGGGGAAGTCCCACATCCTCGTTCCCTTCATCTTTCGTTTGATTCGTTTCTTGCTCGAAGTTGATAAGCGGGTCCCAGGTATTAGTACCTTCGGGGGACTCGTCATCGGATCTGCCGTTTCAGAAATAAAGAAGTAAACATGCAAATGAATGAGAATGGGTAGAGACGTAGGAACAGATGAAGAAAGGTCCTTGTATTATAAATTCAAAAACAAAAGACACAAAGCCTTAACCAAAGGAAAAACTCTAAAGCCTAGGCCCAACTATAGAGCTTTTAAAACCATAAAGGTTTACATTATGCTCGTTGCGTAAATGCCGGGGCATTCCTCCACTCGCCAATTTCCCAGCTGGAAATCAGGAGGGCATGGTCGTACCAAATCCAATGTACTCGGAACAACATCTTCGTATATCACGACCACTTGACCTTCGTCTCCCAGACCCGCGCTTATAAAGCTTCTACTTATGTGGCAGGGCGGGCTTCCTTCACTTTCTTGTCTCCAATGCGAGCTTTGACCACCGCTCTTCCTTCCCGCAATGCTTCTCTTCATATCTGCCTGAGTGGGCTTATAGCCTAAACCATACTTCCCACGATTTCCTTTGGCATTTATCAGGCTAGTTATGCCGCTGTTGTCTTTGCCCAAACCCATTCCGGGTTCGTAACCGTTCCCCAACATAACTCGGGCCATCATTACTGCTGCATCGGACAGGCAAGCTTGCCCAGAGAAGGAGTCCACGGAGGAAATGCTTACCACCTCAAAAGACTGGAAAACGGTCTCTAATGACTCCTCTACGGCTTCCACATAAGGCATAGAGGATGGGCAGCTCACCAAGATGTCCTCCTCGCCTGATACGATAACCAGATGCCCTTCCACTACGAATTTCAACTTTTGGTGGAGTGTTGAGGGAACAACTCCTACTGAGTGGATCCACGGGCACCCCAACAGACAGCTGTAGGGGGGTTAATATCCATTATTTGGAAAGTAACTTGACAGGTGTGAGGGCCTATCTGTATTGGGAGATCGATCTCTCCCCTAACCTCTCGGCGGGTGCCGTCGAAGGTGCGAACCACCATTGAACTCGGCTTTAAGTGGGAAGCGTTGAATGGTAATTTCTCCAAAGTGCTCTTAGGCATCACGTTTAAACTGGAACCATTATCGATGAGCACTTTGGCCACGATATGGTCCATACACTTGACTGATACGTGCAAAGCTTTATTATGCCCTCTCCCCTTGGCGGGGATTTCTTCTTCGGCGAAGGCGAGATAGTTGTTGGCAGTGATATTATTGACCAGCCCTCCGAAACCTTCTACCGAGATGTCTTGGGCCACGTGGGCCTCGTTCAGAACTTTTACTAGCAGAGCCCGATGAGGCTCGGAGCTCATGAGTAACTCCAACAGCGAGACCCTGGGCGGGGTTTTGTTGAGCTGTTAGATAACCTTGAATTCGCTCTGCTGAATTATACGGAGGAACTCGCTGGCTTCCTCTAGCGACACCTCCTTTTTACCATCCTTTTTCTCCGGAAGGCCTTTTGCCGGAATATCTTTATTCGAAGCGTGGGGTGCTTCGCCATCTTGTTCCTCCACCACTTTTCCTTTTCCCTTGACGTTCGCGGGTTGGACTGGTAGGTCCGGAGGCGCGAACACACGACCGCTACGGGTCACACCACTCAGTCCCGTGATATTTGTTACCTTAGCTGACAACGAGCTGACGTCGGTGGCCTCTTCTTCCTTCTCCCTCGGAGGTGTATATCTCCATGGGACTGCATGGCTATTTTGGTATGGGAAAGGGACAGGTCTAGCTGCTAAGGGGTGTCCGGGCTTTTGCGAAGCTGTGCCCTTAGTGAAGTATATCACCAAGGGTTTGGGCTTCGCAACACTGCTCCCATCCGTGGACTGCATGCATATATGCTGCTCTTCTTTTCCTCCACTGCCAACTTCCAGTCGGCCTTGATCTATCATTTGCTGTAACAATTCCTCCACTCCCAAACACGTTTCCATGTCATGCAGCTCGCCGGAATGCAGCAAACAGGAATCCTCCTTACGCCCACTATGGGGAATCACACCTCCCTCTTGTAGGGCCTCAAAGATAAACCTCCTAGGGGTTGCCACATCCTTTAAAGGTTTAGACCTGCGCGGCCCATCGGACTCAATGGCGTTAACTGCTTCCCCTCCATGATTGGCGAGCGGGTTGGTTCTCACATTGGGCCGATCCTCTTGGAAGGTCAGCCATCTAGCATCCATCAAATGTTGGACCTTGTATTTAAGGGCCAAGCATTTTTCAACGGAATGCCCCAGGACACCCCCATGGTACTTGCAAGTTGCATTAGGGTCATACCACTTTGGGAAAGGGGGTTGGAGGACCTTTCTGGGAGTTACCATGGCCAAATGGTTGGCGATGAGGGACGGCAAGAGGTCTTCGTATGTCATTGGGAGTGGGGTGAATTCTTGAAATGGCCTTGGAGGGAAGTTCCTTGTTGCGTTGGAATTACCGGCCGGGCGAGTCGTGTTCGGAATTGGAACTTGGGGAGCTTCCCTCTGGGTGGGTGCCTTAGGCTGCACGGGTGCTGAACTAGAGGCGTTCCCAGTATGAGCCGAGAAGCTCGGGTGATGTTGCGCGTACTGATGGGTACCATGAGGTGTCTGCGGGGGTTTGACCCACGCGGGTGTTGAAGAGACGGCATGGGCATCTCCTTCCTTCCTTTTTGCCCCCGTTGCCCCGATTCTTTTGGCATTCGCACACGTGGAGGAAACGTAATCGAACTTTCCTCTTTTCAACCCTACCTCGATTCTTTCCCCGGCGAACACTAGATCCGTGAAGCTGGACGGCATGCAACCTACTAGCTTCTCATAGTAGAACACTAGCAGAGTGTCTACCATCATGGTGATCATCTCTCTCTCAACCATGGGAGGAGCTACTTGTGCCGCCAGGTCTCTCCACCGCTGTGCGTATTCTTTAAAGGTTTCGCCCTCTTTCTTAAACATATTCTGCAGCTGAGTGCGATCGGGAGCCATATCGGAATTATACTGATATTGCCTTAGGAAGGCAGTAATCAGATCCTTCCAAGTACGGATACGGGAAGCTTCCAAATTAGTGTACCAAACTACCGCGGCTCCGGCCAAGCTATCTTGAAAGAAGTGTATTAATAGCTTCTCATCCTTAGAGTGTGTGTCCATCTTGCGACAGTACATCTTGAGATGGTTTTTGGGACAAGTCGTCCCTTTATACTTGTCGAAGTCCGGCACTTTGAACTTCGGGGGGATAACAACATCGGGTACTAAGCAAAGATCCGTCATGTCCGTGAACGGATAGTCCCCAAATCCTTCCACGGCTCTCAATCTTTCCTCGAGGAGATCGAGCTTCCTCCTTTCTTTAGTTGCCGGGGGCGGTCCTTCCGTGGACAAAACTATTTGTTGTGTCGCGATGTTGGGTTGAGGTAGCGTGCTGGGTGCTGGCCCTTCGGGGATCGGGGGATAGAACTCGACATCCCTTCGAGCATAGTCTTGAGGGTCTTTGTGGACCTCGTCGGGCTGTTGAGGAGGCTCTCTTTCAAGGACGGGAGAAGCAATATTGCCCGCATCGTCTTGCAAGACGGGTGGTGAGTAGTTGGGCGGCAATCCATAAGGGTAAGCCGCTCGGTTGTATCCCAGGTGAGGGTTGCCATTCTGCCCCAGTGTGTCCCTTCCCCATCCTACTATGTTTGAGGGAGGATGGTGCGTAGTTGCCAAGAGAGTTGGGTCTGCTTCTGCAGCCGAACTGACAGCGGCAGCGGTGGCCACATTTTTCTCTATGAGCTGCCCCATTCCTAACATGGCCTCCATCATGGAGGCCATCTGTTCTTTCAGAGCCGACATGTCGGCTTTCATCTGTTCCTGTGTCTCCTCTTGATCACCCATCGTTCTAGATTTGGATCTGGTGTGATAGGGATGCCTTGTGGCGCGTTTAGTTATGGTGTTTTTCCCTAAAAAACCAAACGTGAGGAGTGGGTAAAGAAAGAAAAAAAAATGCATGCTAGAGATGAAATGCAGGAGTGATTTGATTTGCACAAGCTTTTTTGGAGTAGAAACATGGGACCTACTCATTTTATTTCAAAAAGAAAGTCGTATCTAGTCAAGGTCTGAGAGACCATACAAGTTTCCTAACGATTTCTAATTATGTGGGCCATTAAGTCTATCATATGTTGACAATAGCCGAGAAGCCCATGAATTTCTTCGGGGGCGGAGTAGGTGTCTGCCATCGCCTTGGCCTTGGCTAACAATCGGGGAAGTTCTTGACTCCCGTTCAAGGTAAGAGCAAACTGATCCATCCACATGGTTGCCTCTTGGTGTAAAGAGTCAATCACCATTCCTCTAGCCTCTTTTTCCGCGTATACTTGGGCATACTCGTCCGCGATCCTATGCTCGTGGGCCGTGGCTAGACCTAACTCTTCTTGGTACTTGGCAATGATAGCTAGCATGTTGGTCTCCGTCTCGCATAAACGCTGAGACAAGCTTCTTTTGGACCTTGAACAGGCAACTAACTCCTCCTTCAAAACCATGCTATGTGCTCGCGATTGGTCCCTCTCTTCCTTTCGCAGCTTGAGTTCATTGTTGCTACCCCACAGAGCTCCGCGAAATTTGTTACGGCCATACTCTTCCTTGCGAGCCCTCTTGGTCTCTTGTTCAAGGGCTCTTGCGGTAGTTGCATTCTCTTCCCGTAATCCGGCACACTCCTTCCGGATGTGTGTAGCGGCCAACTTGAACTTCTTTTTGGCAAGTTTCGCCTTTCCTAACTCGCTTTTGAGAGCTTGGACTTCTTTGTCCTCTTCCGGTGCTTCAAAACTCTCTTCGCTGACGACTTTTAACTTGGCGAGCCAATCTAAACCTCGTATATGAACTTTCAGCCATTCATGGTACCCAATGATGCCATTACGAATGCCCCTAAGTTCTTGATCTTTCCTTAACGGGGTTTCCCATGCCTTATGGATTGCTTGTATAGCCTTGAAATTTTGCGCGCCGAAATCCCTCACAAGGAAAGGAGACATGCTTTCTTCCGTCGGTGCTCCCCTCATGGGGTACCCTAGTTGTCTTATAGCGAGCGCGGGATTGTAGTTAATACAACCCCTCGTTCCTATCAGCGGAATGTTTGGGTACCCTCCACATGAGAAAAGGACTCCCTCCTTTCCTTTCTTCCATCGGGGGAACCAATTGATTGTTCTACCTCCTATCCCAGCCAAAAGCTGGTCCCAATCTATTCTCCTCTTTTCAGTACACGAGCGATGGCTCTGGAGCAGACATGGATGCCTTGTGTCTTGCTGGAACAGGTGTGAAACCAACCAAACACAGAGGGCGGGCAAGCAACAGATGATCCGTGCGCTACTCTTGTCGCACCTTCGGTTAAATGTGTCAAATAAATCGGCCAAGACAGCTACCACCGGACTTTCCTTGCTATGGTTGTATGCAAGGAAAGCGTCGATTGCTGCTAGGTCCACCAAACCATCTACGTTTGGAAAGAGGACGACCCCAAAAATTAGCAAAGCTAACACATTCATAAACGGGACCCAATCTCCTTGATTGGCCATACCCCTCGCCTTGTCTTCTAGGTACTTCCGTGGTAGGCCCGCTATGCCGTTTCGAGACTCTTTTATGCGGTCCAACCCTCTGGCTGAATCCTTGACCACAGTTGCAATTCTACTCAAAGAGGGGAGACACCCGGAGGAAAGGTATGGTTTTCTTCCCCCGAGAGGACATCCTAGAATTTCCTCAAATTCTTCAATGGTTGGTACCAATTGGAAGTCTCCGAACGTGAAGCATCTCAAAGGCTGGTCGTAGTATTGGGTGAGTGATGCAATGGCTTCTATGGATACCTCTGCTATGGTCAACTCTAAGATCTTTCCGTAAGTCTTGCGGAAGGCTTGCATTTGGAGAGGTTCCATCAACCGCCCTAATTCCTTGATGCTGGTGGTATCTAGGCTTTTAACCTTGACTTGGTAAAACCTCTTGCCGGTTTGATTTGTTCCCATGCTTGCTAAGGTGAGACAAAAAGCTGGTGCAAATCAAAACTCCGATATCTCATGGGTGGAATGGATGAATGCATGAAGGAATGCATATGACACAGATGCAATCTAGGAATGCGGGGTCCCAAGGTATTGTCCCCTTCTTAGATACAACGTCTAGGGGTAGCAAAGGGCCCCAACGTATGTTTTTAAGAAGGCGACACGGACCCTCCGTTGGTTTGTTTGCAGAGGGGATCAAGACTGAACCCGTATGCGATGCATATGCAAAAGACGCAATACGGGAATGTACATAGTACGACAATATAAACAAATATAAGCAAAAGGGTACATGACACTTATGCATGGCAATGTGAAAAAATGGCACGCAGCGTGTTTGCTCCGTGCCCCTATTTAAGGGACCTATAAGGGAGAGAGCTAACTAGGCATTTAGTGATAACCCCCAAGATAGTCATATCTTTCTTGATGGTTTCTAGAGGTATCATCCTCTTCGAAGAACATATTGCAGCAGTAGGGACTACTAGCAACAATAAGTTTTCAAAGAGAAAAGCTCTAGATGAGGGTTCACTGTAATCAAGCAAGTCGGAGACCTAGCATGATCACAGATTCACCTCCACTCCTTATGTTCCTATGAACCCGGGTATAGGGCCCTTTTTCACTCACAGTGTGTGCAAATAGTGTTGGTGTTTGTGTGCATCAAATGAATAAATATTTACCTCATGCATACATTTTAAAACGCACTAAAAGCAATAAAGAGTTTATATACACAAGAACATAATGAAGGGAAACCAACAAAGGGGTAAGTCACGGTAAAACATTGCACAAGATTAAATGGCCTAACTCTCTAAAAACAGTCCCCAGTGGAGTCGCCAACTGTCGCAACCTACCCTTCGGCGGGAGGGCGACGCGTGACTCACGGGATGCGTGTTCCACGAATGGAATACGCGCGGAGTCGCCACCAACGTTTGTTTGAGGAAAACGTCAGAAAAACCGGAAAAGACGCGATCTACGAACTTTTAAGTGAAAGGTTCGGGAGTTGTATTTACGCCCGGGGAAGGTATTAGCACCCCACACGTCTGTCCCAAGGGACGGCAGCCTTTAATCGAATGTGCAAACATGACTTTGATTTTTTATGTTCCCTTTTTATGTCTTTATATCCTTTATACCCTTTTTATATTTTTTTCTCTTTTTGTGGTCGACAAGGGAGTTTCCCTTTGCTCCTACGTATTCCTCAATTGCGATGAGGAAATCAGACCTACGTAGTTCTTTCTTATCAAGTGATTCTTTTTACTTAAAAGGTGATCATTTTAAGGCGTTGGACCTTGAAAACAATCCATTTACTTAGTAAGAAATTGAAATGACAAACTTCAAAAACCTATTTTTATGGACGAGCTTGACTAGGCGAGTTGATTTTAGCCTTAGTTTCACTTTAGTTATTAGTCAATTCGATTAAGAATGAGAAATCCCAAAGAGAAAACGTCCGATTGATTTTTCGCTTTATTTTACTAAAAGACGTTATTTTTTTTTATTATATTATTATTTTACCTCTTTTTGATTTCCAACGTGGTTACGGCACGACCGAATGGTCGGAATTCATTTTAACTGAAGTTAATGGATAATACAATTCAAATGATTGGTGGAAATTTATTTTATTTTTAGGTTAAGCGAGAAATGACTTAAATAAAATGGCTTAAGCACGTCAAAAGAGGGTATAAAAAGTAAACAAAACGAGAATAAAAATACACGAAACACAATGTGGACCACCACGGGTACATAGAATGAATCGAAAAGCTTGGTTCGAGGTACTTACCCGTTGAAGATCGAAGAACGATGAAGAACGAATGAAGAACGTCGAAGAACGGTCGAAACCTTCGCGAAATTCCTTACGGAAACGTTTCGGAAGTGCCTCGGCTTAGATTTTCTTCACGGAAACAATTTTTCCAAGCAAATTCGAAAGAGAGAGAAGTGCCTAAGGGGCTGAACCCTTTTCCACTTCACTTCCTCCCCTATTTATAGCAAAATAGGGGAGATGCTTGCCACCCAACTCGCCCAGGCGAGCAGGGTTGCTTCCTCCAGAAGCAACAACCTTCTGGAGGAATCTTCTGGAGGGCCCAAGTGGGCCTGGTTGCTATTTGCACCCCCATTTTTACTAAGTACACCCCCTGCCTTTTTTTTGGTGATTCTTTTTTTCGCAAAGTTACGGAAACTTATGAATTTCGTAACGATACTTGTTTTCTTTCCGTAATGTTACGGAACCTTGTGGATTACATAATCATCCCCTTTTTGGCTTACAGAATGTTACGGAACCTCACTAATTGTGCAACGATGCTTCCATTTGATTTCCGGTGTGTCACGAAACCTTACGGATTGTGCATCAATATTTTCTTTTGTTTTCCGGCACGTCCCGGAATTTCACAAATTGCCTAATGATGGGTGCCAAGCACATTACAAGGACCAAACAAAAGTCGCATGTCATCAAGCAAAGGTCCCCGGACGAAATTAGGGTATGACAAAAGTAATTTGGAGAAAAAAGATTTTTCTATTAGGGAAGAAGAGTATGCTAATGAAATTTTCCCATAACCACAAATGAGATTTGGGATGTTAGCGTCTCATTTCTAAACGACCATTAAGAGGAACCACCGAGCCCAACTGAAAATAGAAGAAAATCACTCAGAGTGTATAAACCTCACACAGGCAAGTGTTTCATCCTAATTCCAAACCATAGATATGTCATGACTTGATTTTCAAATCATTTCTTGTCAAATCAAAGATTACACGCGTGATCATGGATCAATAGGACTTTTTCAGGAATGGTGTCTTTGGTGGGGAAATTTGGATCTGAGTGTTTTGGCCTTTTCCTTTTCTGTTTTTGTTTAGTGTGGGGTGAGAAAGTCACCAACGCACATGATTTTGGTTGGCAATCAAAGGAAGAGGACCACTTCAAGTCGTGGTTTCCTTTTTTTTCTTGTTTGCTTGTGACAATTTTGTATTGTTCAGAAACTGTCTGGTCCGAAGACCCTTCCGTATAATTCTTTCCTTTTCTTCCGATCTTTGATCGGGGATTTTCTTTTTCTTTTCTTTGTTTTCTTCCAATCTCTGACCGGGAATCTTTTCTTTTTTTGGTTTTCTTGTGTTTTCTTCTGAGGGCGGGGACCGAAATTCTCATCTCGGGTCAAGGTTCATGGTGAGTTGGGATCTTGGCTCAAAGCTTGTAGAACGACTGGACATGATATATGTCAGGGTGTTGGTTTGGTCAACAGTCTAGGGGTAAAGGGATGTCCCACATTATTTCCATGACACACCCGCAACAATGATGATTTAGAAATTTTATGCAAAACAGGTCACGCATGTACCTATGTGGACACTCAAGCATCCAGCTTTTGTGGTCACGCGACACTAGGGCTCAGGATTCATGATTTTTCCTATTTAAGTCAACCCAGTGTTTCCAAAATATGCTCCTTTATCAATTCATACATTTATCCCAATCTATCTTGGGCGTTCGGAAAAATTTTCACAGCGTTCATTCTTCAGGTGTGTACACATACTTTTTTTTCTTCGACAAAGCCTTTGCGTCACGATCAATAAATCTTTTTTTCCAATGAAAGGCCAGAAGTTATTTCTTTTCCAAAACATGTTGGCTTTTAGTTAACCAAAATATTTTTATTTATTTTTATTTTTATTATTATTTTTTCTTTTTGACAAAGTTGATATCTGCGATCGCATATATTTTTTTCCTTTTCTAAAAAGTCGTGCGAACGAGGGTATGCACGGCCTACCTACGTCAAATCACAAAGTAACTGAAAAAAATGCAATGATAAGTTGCAATGAAAAACAATGACAAAACAATTGAGAGTCATAATGCCATATCACAGTGGAAACAGAAACAATAACTGAAAGCAGTAATGTTAGATCACAATGGAAACAAAAACAATAAGTGAAAGCAGTAATGTAGATCATAATGGAATTAAAAGTACGGTGACCTTGGTCATGTGGCTCCGCTCCCTCCCAAGAAACCGAGCAGGTCGGTCATATCCTCGTCCATATGGGATTCATCCGCATCACCAGGGGATTCTGAAGGCTCCTCCCCTATCTGGGCATCGGGCCAGTCTCCGAGCCATGCGACCTCAGACCTAAACTGCTCTAGGGTAGGGCATACAAAAGGGGTGGAACCCTGCCCCTACTGGCTAAGGCTAAATCGGTAGAGACACTCATGTAATTGCACCTGTCCATGATGGTTGGCCGCCTACTGGCGAACCATATGTTATAGATACTGCTCCATGCTCGGTGGTCCAGCCAAATCGGCATGCCGAGGTGGTGGCAGTGCGCCCACAGCCTGATGTGTGTCACCCTGCGCTTGTCTAGGCGTGCAGTACTTCTCAATGAAGGCGCGGGTGATCGGCAACCGGATTACCTTGCTGGGGGTGACATGCACTCCGTAGAACTGGCAGAGGCCCATGATCAAAGCTGGAAACCCCAGGGCCCTATTAGACTTCTCCGGGACCAAAGGGTGCCTAGTAGGCGCCATTCCTGCAAACAAATAATTGGCATCAACAATTACCTAGGCCACGTGAATGCTCATTCGTGTCAAGATGGCATAAACCAACTGGCACTTAGGCAGAAGGTATATATACATGAATTCTATGACTTCCAAGCGTTGGCATAGAATTCTATGACTATCTCTGGGTCAAATTTAGCCATAGGGGTCACTAGTCATGCCCAACGCCTGCGAGCTATCTCTTCCTGGAAGTCAGGGTACTCGTCTTCCCTGAGCTGGACACGCCTTTCCCTGTGGAACGACCATCCCTTGATGGCCTCAAAGCGCTCCTGGTGTTCGGCACTCCGGAACCGGTGACTGTCAAACTCCACGGGGTGTTGGAGCCTTCCCCATAGGCATCCCTCCTGGACCTCGTTGTGGAGAGCTTCTTCGGAGCCATCTCCTGCATGAGAAAAAAATTCAGGAAGTCAGCTTACCCATAATTGCCATCTCATAAGCAAGACCAAACAACAGGGGGGTACCACTCCTTCCGAAACGCAAACATCAATGTGAATTTAGGAAAACTCCCATACATTCAAAGCATTTGCTACCTAAAATCACACACACACATTTTCAAAGTATTTTGGCTACCTTTAGATCACATACATGCATTCCACAGTATTTCGGCTACCTTAAGATTACATACATGCATTTCACAGTATTTTGGCTACCCGAAAGATTGCATATCTTGTAAGGCACTTAAATTAAATTAACAAAGTATCTTTGTCGCCCATGTTAATTCAATCAAAAAGTATTTTGGCTACCTACCACACAATATATACACCTATGAGGCCTTCTTGCTACCTAACAAGCAATACATATATACATTTAATCAAAAGAAATATTTTTGCTACCCACACGATTGACCAAGGCATTTCGTTATCTACATTAATCAAATCAACGAGGCAATTTGTCCATTTATATACATTCAAGTATTTCCAATGAAAGTATTTTTGCTACCTACACCATTAACAAATGCCTTTTGATAACTAATTAAATTAAGAAATTAACAATGGCATTTTGATAACTAACTTAACTAACAAAAGCATTTCGCTACCTAAATTAATTGGGGTATTTCGCTACCTAAGGTATTTAAGAAATTTTTTTACCTATCCTACGCCTGCAAGTGCTTGACGAGCAACGTTTTTTTCAAAACTGGGGCGCAAAGCCAGCGTCATGGTGCTGCCCAAGGCTGACCATTTTGGCCCAAAGGTAAGCTCCAACTAGCGCCCACTTTTGTGTTCTCTTGTACCCTAAAACAAGATTTGGTCCCTAGGCCTAAGGTATATCCAAGGCAATCGATCTAACTCTCATGGAGCTGCCTACATGCTCAAAAATGGCAAACATACTCACACCCACTTGTTCCATGGGTCACTCCTCTCAAAATCATGTGCCAATGCCATTGGGGCATTTCACTGAACACTTGGTGGGCATATGTTCAGGCGTAAATAGCTAGGGAACAGGGGCAATGTGGCATGCCCAATCCTTTCAGAATACAACTGAGGCCTAAGGCCATTGCCTAGAGCCTTTCAACTCAACAAAAACGAGCAGCAATTCAAGGATAACTTTGCTCACATTTTTTTTTTCTTTTTGACCATAACATGTAACTCAAAGCACCAAAAGCATCAATGGAAAGCTAGAGAGACCAAGAATGAGGTACTTACTTGTTGGGGACAATCAACAATGTAAAACGGGGTTGGAGACACAAAAGAATGGTGACCTAGGAGTGAAGGATGGCCAATCTCGTGGGTGATGGCGTTCTTGAGTGAAAGGGAGATGTTTTGGGTGAGGAAACTCACCCCCCCTCTTTTTTTAACTAATTCGTGCAGGGGATGCTCGCCCAGGCGAGCTAACCCTGTGCTTTTTTTTTAGAAGAAATCACGTGTTCTCTATGGGTCAGTGCTCGTTTGCTCAGAATACATAGGATAAGTTTGGCATATTCGATCATTACTTTAGAGAAATAAAAGACAGAAGCTTTAAAGGATACTAGGTTGTCACCCAGTAGGGCCTCCTTAACGTGTGGAGCCGGTCGTGGGATGATGATCTGCTGATCACAGGCCTAGTGCCTGCTCGTACCCGTCCCTGAGAATTGGTTAAGTGGGAAATGACATTATGCTGTGAAACATGGCTACGCTACCACTTACCTCGGTTCATCCCTGTCTTGGATTTGGCGCCGTATTGACCATCGCTTGAAATGATCTTGTCCCTGTCTTTCGATTCATAAAATAAAAATGCATGTGCATGTGTATGTATGAGCAGTTTCAAAAGCAATAATTCTTTAGCAAAAGCCTGTTGGGTTCAGTTTTAATTAAGCGCTTGGGGTATCCCCATGGATCGAGCAAAAAGGCTCGGATCATTAAAAGAATACGCATCTTTTAAGGCACAAAGCGAGGATCAGAACAACGAATCATCAATGCTGCGTTCTTTAAATGATTGCGACGAAAATTTATAGAGGACAAGAATCCCTGGGGGAAACCACAGAAAATAAAACATGCAGTGACTTTCTTAATTGCCCCAAGTCTTAAGCGTAGTATCGCTTGACCATGTTGGAGTTTACAGGGGAAGGTAGTTCCTCATCATCCATGCTGGTGAACACAAGGGCCCCTCCAGAGAAAGCCTTTTTTACGACGAAAGGCCCTTCGTAGTTCGGGGCCCACTTTCCCATATTGTCTCTTAAGGCATGGGAGACTTTCTTCAGTACCAGGTCCCGATCGCTGAACCTGCGCGAGCGTACCTTTTTGTCGAAAGCATTCTTCACCTGTCTCAGGTACAAACGCCCATGGCTCATAGCGGCCAGATGCTTGCCTTCTATGAGATTGAGTAGATCGAAACGTGCTTGGGCCCACTCCAACTCCTTTAATCCGGACTCCACCAAGATTCTTAGTGACGGGATTTCCACCTCAAACGGTAGCATAGACTCTATTTCATACACCAACGAAAATGGCATTGCCCCGGTTGAAGTACGCACCGAGGTTTGGTAACCATGTAGTGCAAAAGGGAGCATCTCGTGCCAGTCCTTGTATGACACGGTCATCTTCTGAATAATCTTCTTGATATTCTTGTTGGCTACCTCCACCGCTTCATTCATCTTGGGTTTGTAGGGTGTGGAATTATGGTGTTGGATCTTAATTTCCTCACACATTTCCCCCATCATTTTATTATTCAAGTTGGCGCCGTTGTCTGTGATAATCTTCCTCGGTAAACCATACCGGCAGATTATCTCCCTCTTGATGAACATGACCACCACACTCCTCGTGACGCTAGCATGTGAGGCAGCTTCGACCCACTTGGTGAAGTAATTGATTGCCACCAAGATGAAACGATGTCCGTTCGTAGCTTTGGGCTTTATGGCCCCGATTACATCTATTCCCCACATGGAAAAGGGGCACGGCGCAACCAATACATTCAATGGCAGGGGCAGAGCATTAACATTGTCCGTAAACGTCTGGCATTTGTGACACTTCCTTACATGGAGGCAACAATCGCTCTTCATGGTGAGCCAATAATAGCCCGCCCTCAAGATCTTCCTAGCCATGGCATGCCCATTAATATGCGTACCGAAAGAGCCCTCATGGACCTCCCCCAGCATGCGCTCAGCTTCCTTAGCATTCATGTATCGGAGCAAAACCATGTCATGGTTTCTCTTGTATAGTACGCTTCCGCTTAAGAAGAAACCGGCCGCCAATCTCCTTAACGTCCTCTTGTCGTTGTTGGAAGCCTCCGGTGGGTACTCTTTGCTTTCAACGTATCGCTTGATGTCGAAATACCAAGGCTTACCGTTCCGCTCCTCTTCCACCAAACAGCAATGTGCAGGCCTGCCGTGACACCTAATCTCAATGTAGAAGCAAGCTTCATGATGAATCAAGATTGATTCATGGAGTTTTGATGATAACAAAGATGATGACAAACAGCTCAAAAGTCAAGAAAACTTCATGTTAACAAAGATGATGACTTCAAGAATCAAAGAATGAGTTCAAGATTGAATCAAGAACACTTCAAGGTTCAAAAGGAAATTTGATTACATGAATCAAGAATCAAGTTCCAAGAATCAAGATCAAGATTCAAGAATCAAGAGAAGACTCAATCAAGATAAGTATTAAAAAGTTTTTTTCAAAAACTAAGTAGCAAATGAATTTTTCTTAAAACCTTTTACCAAAGAGTTTTTACTCTCTGGTAATCGATTACCAGATTATTGTAATCGATTACCAGTAGCAAAATAGTTTTCAAAAAGCTTTCAACTGAATTTACAACGTTCCAATTAATTTCAAAAATGTTGTAATCGATTACAATGATTTGGTAATCGATTACCAGTGTGTTTGAACGTTGAAATTCAAATTCAAATGTGAAGAGTCACATCCTTACACAAAAAAGCTTTGTGTAATCGATTACACTGATTTGGTAATCGATTACCAATGATAGTTTCTGAACAAAATCAAAAGATGTAACTCTTCCAATAGTTTTCAAGTTTATCTAAAAGTTGTAACTTTTCCAAAGGTTTTCAAGTTTTTCTAAAGGTTATAACTCTTCTAATGGTTCTCTTGACCAGACATGAAGAGTCTATAAAAGTGTCACTTTGATTTGCATTTAATGAGAATATTCATTCAACAATTCTTTTGACAACAACTTTTCCACTTTGATTTCTGAATCTCTTTGAACTTCTTCTTCTTCTTCCTTTTGCCAAAAGCTTTCCAAAGTTTTCTAGTTTTCCAAACCTTGAAAACTGTGCTATTCATATTTTTCATTTTCTTCTCCCTTTGCCAAAAAGAATTCGCCAAGGACTAATCGCCTAAATTCTTTTTGTGTCTCTCTTCTCCCTTTTCCAAAAGAACAAAGGACTAACCGCCTGAATTCTTTTGTGTCTCCCTGCTCCCTTGTCAAAGAATTCAAAATGACACAGTCTGAGAATTCTTTTGATTCTTCCCTTTCCTATATACAAAAGATTTCAAAGGACTAACCGCCTGAGAATTCTTTTGTATCCCCATTCACAATGTTTCAAAGGTTTAACCACCTGAGAACTTTGCCTTAACTATTGGAGGGTACATCCTTTGTGGTACAAGTAGAGGGTACATCTACTTGGGTTGTTGACTGAGAACAAGAGAGGGTACATTTTTTATGGATCAGTTCTAGTGGAGGGTACATCCACTAGGTTGTTCAAAGAGAACAAGGGAGGGTACATCCCTAGTGGATCTTTGCTTGTAAAGGAATTTTACAAGGTTGAAAAGAAATCTCAAGGACCCCAGGTCGCTTGGGGACTAGATGTAGGCACGGGTTGTTGCCGAACCAATATAAAAAATCTTGTGTGTTTGTCTCCTTCTTGCCTACTCTTTTAATTTTCGAAGTGCACTTTAATTCATTCTTTTACTTTTGGTTAAGTTTCTTTTCTATTCTTTATTTTCTTAACAACATAGTAAAAGCCTTAGAAGAGTAAATTTTTAATTAGTAAAGGCTTAAGAATAATTAATTCAACCCCCCTTCTTAATTATTCTGAGGCCACTTAATCCAACACTCAATGTATGGCAGGTCTCCATGCGGCGCCAGCTGGAACATGGACGCTAAAGTGGCAAGTACATCAGCCATTTGATTTTCCTCTCGGGGAACGTGATGGAAGGAGATCTCATCAAAGAACTCAGCCAACTCCTTGATATAAGTCTGGTAGGGTATTATTTTGTGATCCCTAGTTTCCCATTCTCCTCTCAGCTGGTGAATCACCAGCGCTGAGTCTCCGTATACCTTGAGTAGCTTGACGTTGAAGTCAATTGCTGCCTGGACACCCAGGGCACATGCTTCGTATTCAGCCATGTTATTGGTGCAGTCGGAACCAAGCCTGGCCATGAAAGGTATGCATTGATTGTCCGGAGAGACCAATGCTGCCCCAACGCCATGGCCCAGAACCACATGATCCACTTGTCCCTATCCTTGTCTAGCTTCTCTTCAAATGAGGCCATGATGTCCTCATTTGGGAACTCGAAATGCATGGGTTGATAATCATTGAGAGGCTGCTGATCGAGGCCGTACCCGAATCAAATAAACATGAAAATGCAGTAACTAGGAAGTGATCCTAGGTCGTTTCCCAACGAGCAGTGACACACCAAATGTTCATAATATAATTGCAGTAACAGTAACGATTAGGGGGGGGGGGGTTTGTTTGTTTTGTGATTAAAGAGAAGAACAAGTAAACTGGAATACGAAACTACTAATATTAAAAACGGGTTGTTTCCTTTGATTCAGAAGCCATTCTCTTATCCTGGGTTATGGAGAATTCATCCTTAACAGTCAACCACTTAATCCAACCTTATTTCAATTTACTAAGCGAAAATAAACTTAGGGTTGTCAATACGTGATTAGGCACCACATACACCAGTTAGCCCTTCGTCCATTAAGCATGTACGCAAGTTAGGCTCAGAGGCAATTAATCGAACACGAAGCGTGCACTGATTAATATTCACGAATTTGGGATAACTGGTGAAGGGAAAACTGCCAGGAAACCACATTACAAGCAACACCTCAAAGAGAGTTGGGCTTCGTCCTCAAAAGGAAACAACACCAGAAAATCTAGCCTTCCATGGATTCAAACAGAAAACGCAAATGAAACATGAAGCAGAAATGTAAATAAACAGAAACGTAAATGAAAGTAGAAGAAGAAGCAAGAATGAACTCGTAATTAGAAGCAGAAAACGGAAATTTGCAATAAGAACGAAAACCGTAACAAGGGAACAGAGAAACGTGAAAACCTAAAACCAAAGCTCTGAATAATGAAAATAGCATAACAGAATGTCCTGCACGAATCCCAAGGCAGCTATTTAAAAAGAGTCACTCAAAGTCACTGGGCCCTATTACAATACTCTGGCCCAAAACGAAATAAACACTGAACAACATAAAATTGCGAAATTTCCTAATTAGAAATTAACTAAGTTAAGCGCTGCTTTATTTGGCCTCTGCAAGTCCACAACCAAAATCCGGATTAAGCCCAATGTTTCATTAATTCCTGAAATTAGATTAAAAACATCAAATTAGCTAAATGAGCCCAAATAATAAAACTGCCTAATTAATTGACAATTAAGACCAATCAGTAATTAAAATGGTGCAAAAAGGGTTTAGAAAATAGAAGAAAATGATGGCACATCAGCTGCTGAGCGAAATAGTTTGCCAAAGCGCTCCCCTTTATTGCCTTTTGGGTGACGTAGACTATGTCGAACTCGGATAGCAAAACCTGCCACCGAGCGATCCACCCCGTGAGAGCGGGCTTCTCAAAGATGTACTTGACCGGGTCCATCTTGGATACGAGCCAGGTGGTATGGCTCAGCATGTACTGTCTTAGACGGTGGGACGCCCATACCAAAGTGCAACATGTCCTTTCCAGTAGGGAGTAGTTCATCTCACAGACCGTGAACTTCTAACTTAAGTAGTAGACGACTCGCTCTTTTTTTTCGGACTCATCATGCTGCCTTAGCATGCACCCCATTGACTCGTCCAAAACTGTGATGTACAGGATGAGAGGTCTCCCGGGTTCATGAGGCGCTGTTTGTTTTTTCCAAACATCTCTTGACAGTCCTCGTCCCAGTGGACAGACTGGTTCTTGCGTAAGAGTTTGAACAGCGGCTCACGGGTAGCTGTGAGCTGTGATATGAATCTGGCAATGTAGTTTAAACGCCCCAGGAAACCTTGGGGTCCACCTCTATTCCTTTCTGACTTATGATGAAACCCAGCAATTTTCTCGACTCGACCCCGAAGGTGCACTTAACGGGGTTCAACCTCAATTGATACTTTCTAAGCCTCTCGAACAACCTCCGTAAGTTGACGAGGTGTTCCTCCTCAGTTTTAGACTTGGCGATCATGTCGTCTATATAGACTTCGATCTCTCGGTGCATCATGTCGTGGAACAAAACCACCATAGCCCGTTGATAGGTTGCCCCGGCGTTCTTGAGCCCAAAGGACATCACCTTATAGTAGAACGTTCCCCACAGGGTGACGAACATGGACTTTTCCATATCCTCTGGCGCCATCTTTATTTGATTGTAGCCTGAGAAACCGTCCATGAAGGAAAACAAAGTGAAATCGGTTGTGTTATCTACGAGGACACTGATGTGTGGCAAAGGGAAATTGTCTTTGGGACTGGCTCGATTTAGGTCTCTATAATCCACACACATTCGTACCTTCCCATCCTTCTTAGGGACTGGCACAATGTTGGCCACTCACTCAGGGTATCGAGTAACCACCAAGAAACCAGCGTCGAACTGCTTTTTCATCTCCTCCTTGATCTTCAGTGACATTTCGGGTTTCATTCTCCTTAGCTTTTGTTTCACCGGAGAATAACCAGAGTTCAAGGGTAACCTGTGCTGCACAATGTCGTGGCTTAAACCAGGCATGTCTTGGTACGACCAGGCAAAAACGTCTTGATATTCCCTCAGTAGGGCCACTAATTCCTCACGGATGGGGGGGGGTCATACCAGTACCTACTTTTACTTCCTTATTTTCACTGCTGGCACCTAGTCTACAAGCTCTGTCTCTTCTTGATGCGGCCTCATCTCTCGATCCTCCTGAGCAATTATCCTCTCTAGCTCTTGGGGAAGTCCTACATCTTCATCTTCTTCATCCTCCGTCTGACTCGCTTCTTGCTCGAAATCAACGGTCGGGTCCCCGGTATTAGTACCTTCACGGGACTCGTCATCGAATCTGCATCGTTTAAGCATAACAAGGAAATAAACATGCAAATGAATGAGAATGGGTGGAGGCATAAGAATAGATGAAGAAAGATCTTTATATTATAACTTTCAAGAACAAAATACATAATGCCTTAACAAAAGGAAACCCTAAAGTCTAGGCCCAACCGTAGAGTTTAAAGCTAAAAAGGTTACATTATGCTTGTCGTGTAAACCTCCAGGCGTTCCTCTACCCGCCAATTCCCTAGTTGGAAGCCAGGAGGGCATGGATGTACCAAATTCGACCTCCTCAGGGAGTACTCATCGCATATCGTGGCGACTTGTCCTTCGCGTCTTAAACCCACACTCAAGAAGCTTCTTCTGATGTGGCACGGTGGAACCTCTTTGGCTTGCTGTCCTGACCGCGGGCCTTGGCCTTTGTTTCTCCTTTTCGAGATGTTTTTCCTTACGTTAGCCTACGTAGGTTTATAGCCTAACCCGAATTTCCCGTGATTTCCTCTGACACTTACTAGGCCGGCCCTGCCGCCGTTGTCCTTGCCTAAACCCATTCCGGGCTCATAGCCATGCCCCAACATCACCCGGGCCACCATCATTGGCACGCCAGACAAGCGGGGCTACCTTAGAAGGGAATCTATGGAAGCGATGCTTACCACCTCCAAGGATTGGAAAGTTGTTTCCAACAACTCCTCCGCAGCTTCCACATACGGCATAGAGGAAGAACAACTTACCAGGACATCTTACTCACCTGATACTATGACCAAATGTCCTTCCACTACAAACTTCAGCTTTTGGTGGAGTATGGAGGGGACGACTCCCACTGAGTGGATCCATGGACACCCCAACAGATAGGTGTAGGCCGGATTGATATCCATCACTTGGAATGTAACTCGGTAGGTGTCGCAACCTACCCTTCGGCTGGAAGATGCGCGGAGTCGCCACCAACGTTTATTCAAGGAAAACGTCAGAAAAACCGAAAAAAGTAGTGGGATTTACCTGCCAGGCGTTCAAGCATCTGGTCAATGAATGGCAGGGGAAAATGGTCCTTTTTGGTAACTGGTTCAGCCTCCTATAGTTGATGAAGAGTCTCCTACTGTTCTGCACCCGAGTAGGAATCAACACCTCCTTCTCATTTTTTATCACGGTGAGGCCGGTTTTCTTCGGGACTACCTAGACGGGACTCACCCATTGGCTGTCGGAGATAGGATAAATGATTCCAGCTTGCAAAAGCTTGGTTACCTCCTTCTTTACTACATCAAGAATCACCGGGTTGACTCTTCTCAGTGGCTGTCTTACTGGTTTAGCCCCATCCTCTAAATTTACCCGATGCATACATGTGGATGGGCTAATACCAGGAATGTCTGCCAGGGTCCAGCCTATAGCCTTCTTATGCTTCTTGAGAACTGATAACAGCTTCTCCTCTTGCTCATCAGCAAGGGAGGCAGATATAATTACTGGAAAACTTTTGCTATCATCCAAGTAAGCATATTTTAAATTTGATGGCAGAGGCTTCAATTCTGGAGTGGCCGGCTGGATAGTGGTAGAAAAAAAAGGTTTTTCAGCCTGTACCTCATAAAGAAAGTCAGAGGTATATGAACTTCCTGAAGCATGGTTAGTTCTATCTAACTCTAGAAAATCAAACTCAAGAGGTAAAACATCACCAGACATGTAATCAATATCAAATTCAGATTCACTCTCATCAACAAATTCAAACATATGATCAAATACAAATTTAGATTCAATGCATGAAGAGTGACAGACATGCAGATTAGAATGAAGATCAGTCATGTATTCATCAACAATATGGTCAATTATTTCAGCACGGAATACAAAAAGATCTTCAGATGGGTGTTTCATAGCATCGAGAATATTAAAATGAACAGTTATATCACCAAACTCCATAGATAGTGTGCCTGCATATACATCTATCTTAGTTCTAGCAGTTTTCATAAAAGGTCTTCCTAGAATGATGGGAACTGATCCTTGAGAAAATCCCTCCTCCATATTCAAAACATAAAAATCAACAGGGAAAATCAGTTAACCAACTCTAACTAAGACATCCTCTATGAAACCAGCAGGATAGGCAACACTTCTATTAGCTAAATGAATCACCACATCAGTTGAATGCAAAGGACGAAGAGATAGAGAATTAAAAATAGACAGAGGCATAACACTAATAGAAGCTCCTAAATCTAGCATGGCAGTGTCAAACTTATTGTTCCCTATAATATAAGGTATGCTGAATGTACTTGGATCTTTACATTTTTTAGGGATTTGGGGAACAGATTTACCAATCAATGCGGATACATTTCTGCCCATACTAATTCTTTCACTGCCTTTAAGCTTCCGCTAATTAGTGCACAACTCTTGCAAGAATTTAGCATATCTTGGAATTTGCTTTATTGCATCCAGCAGAGGTTTTTTTACCTCTACTCTTCTAAATGTTTCCAAGATCTCCTTCTCTGCCTCTTCCATTTTTTTTGTTGGAAATTGCTCTTAGAGGGAATGGAAGAGGAATATGTTACTGTTGTAAGTTAGAATTGCCAGTAGAAGATTCACCTGCGTAGAAATTGTTAGGCAACTTACTCTTTAAATTTTTCTCATCATCTTTTTCTGGAGTAGAGTGATGTTGGGCAGGTTCATTTACGGATGAGGAAGATGCTACTAGTTGAGGTCCTTGATACTGCTTTCTCGACCTCAATGTAATGACACTTATATTTTTGGGATTCTGGATAGAGTGAGAAGGCAGCTTTTCAGAGTTTTGTGATTGAGCTTGGTTCAGCAAGGTGGCCATCTGCCCCATCTGATTTGTTAAACTCTGAATTGAGGCTCTAGTCTCCTACTGAAACTGCATGCTCTGTTTTGTCATTTGCCTCACTAATTCTTCCAATGAAGGTTGAGGAGGGGCCTTAGTTGTGGATTGTTGTCTCTGTTGATGCTGCTATTGTTGTTGTTGTTGTTGCATTGGAGGAGGAACATATGGTCTACTTGGACCAGCAACATTTTGGAAGGAAGGAGAAGGCTGTTGTTGTTGTTGTTGAGGGCTAGACCATCTGAGATTAGGGTGATTCCTCCATCCGGGATTGTATCTGTTGCTAGAGAGGTCATAATTGTTCTACTGTGGTTGATTTTGCTACTGAGGTTGAGGAGGTCTATTGTAGATGTTTGCAGCATAAGCTTCAGGCTGTTCAATTGCTCCAGATTGTTGCACAGAAGGGCAAAGGTCTGTATGGTGGTCGGCAAATGTGCATAAACCACAGAGTCTTGCGATAGGTACAGATTTTTGATTCATGGCCAGTTGGGTTACCAGGTTAACCAAGGCGTCTAGTTTACCTTCAAGCTTCTTAGTTTCAGATGATGCAAATGAGTCTGTGGCTACCTCATGCACTCCTCCAATGACTATAGCATCATTTTTGGCGCTAAACTGATGGTAGTTGGAAGCCATCTTCTCAATTAAATTCCTGGCTTCAGCAGGGGTCATGTCTCCAAGGGCTCCACCACTGGCAGCATCTATCATACTTCTCTCCATGTTACTGAGTCCTTCATAAAAATATTGGAGAAGAAGTTGCTCAAAAATCTGGTGGTGAGGGCAACTGGCGCATAGTTTTTTAAATCTCTCCTAGTATTCATATAGGCTCTCTCCACTGAGTTGCCTAATGCCTGAAATATCCTTTCTGATGGTCGTGGTCCTAGAAGCAGGGAAATTTTTTTCTAAGAATACTCTCTTGAGATCATCCCAGCTCATGATGGACCTTGGAGCAAGGTAATATAGCCAGTCCTTTGCCACTCCCTCTAAAGAATGAGGAAAGGCCATCAGAAAGATGTGATCTTCTTGGACATCTGAAGGTTTCATGGTGGAGCAGACAATATGGAATTCTTTTAGATGTTTATGAGGGTCTTCACCTACAAGACCATGAAACTTGGGCAACAAGTGGATTAGTCCAGTTTTAAGAACATATGGGACATCCTCATCAGGGTATTGAATGCACAAGCTTTCATAAGTGAAATCAGGTGCAGCCATTTCCCTTAGAGTCCTCTCACGAGGTGGAGGTTGAGCCATATTTTCAGAATGTTCAAAATCAGAATGCTCAAAGTCAGGATGTTCAAAATTACCAACCACAGAATTATCAGACTCACCAATAACAGAATGCTAAGGATGCTCAAAAGGTACAAAATGTTCAGGGTAATCAAGATGCACACTATGCCTAACTAATCTATGAAATGTCCTATCTATTTCAGGATCAAAGGGTTGTAAGTCACCTGGATTGCCTCTAGTCATGCACTATATGCAGCAGTTCATGTGTTTCTCAGATAGGGCAAAAGAGGTGGGTTAAAACTACAGCTATACTCAAACAATATCCAAATGATCTGAAATTTTGTGAGCAACACCCTAAAATTATGAAAAGATAGCACAAACATTTTCAGACAAAAATTCAAAGTCTAACTATGGAAATTGCCTAAGGAAAGTTTAGAAAAATAAAACAATAAAACTTGAAAAAAAAAACTAGTAAATAGGCGATTGTGGCTAGTTAGAGACCTCAACCAAGCTTTTTTGGGTTGCCACAGTATGGGAAATTTTTTTCTACCCCAAATACATATATAATAATAGTCATTATGATACCCGGAGCAAAAGTTATGGCCGTTTGAAGTTTTGCTAAACACAAGTTCTCAAATTTTTTTGAATCTCTCAAATATAGCCACAACAAGTGTTCCTGGTATTTTTCACACAAAATATGAGTCAAAAGAACCTACCACACCAAAATTCGGCCAAAAATAACAACCCTAACTATCAAAACAAAAATCATCAATTAAATTGTAAACAGTTGTCGCTAATTCAGTCGCTATGTAATGCTGTGTGAACAGTAACACAGAATCAGTCTCTAATTCCATCACTAAGCACTATTCACAGCAAAACATAAAACTGAAACAGGGGAAGCGCTGAACAAGGGGTCTACTAAATTGCAAAACAGAACATCAAATAAAATAGAACAACACACTAACACAACACACTAACACAACACTAACACACTAAACAAAAGAATTAAACGTAAAACAACTAAACACAGAGCACGGAGCACTAGCTATTATGAACTTTTGGACCACTGCTCCCCAGCAACGGCGCCAAATTTGATCGAGGCCGTACCCGAATCAAATAAACATTAGAATGCAGTAACTAGGAAGTGATCCTAGGTCGTTTCCCAACATGCAATGACTGACCAAATGTTCATAATATGCTTTGTTATAACAGTAACAATTGGGGGGTGTTTGTTTGTGAATTTAAGAACAAGCAGATTGGAATACGAAATTAATAGTATAAAAAACGTGTTGTTTCCTCTGATTCAGAAGCCATTCTCTTATCCTAGGTTATGAGGATTTCACCCCTGGCAGTTAACCACTTAATCCAACCCTAATTTAATTTACTAAGCGAAAATCAATTTAGGGTTATCAATATGTGATTAAGCAACACATACACCAATTAACCCCTTGTTCATTAAGCACGAACATAATTTAAGCACAGAGGCAATTAATCGAACACAAAGCATGCACAGATTAACAGAATGCATGTAAGTTAATTGGTGAAGGGAAAACCGATAGGAGAGAAACATTAAAAACAGAAACTCAAAGGGAGTTATGCTTCATCCTCAGAGTGAAACAACACTTGAAATTTAGCCTTCCATAAGTTCAACAAAAGCAGAAAACATAAATGAAACTAGAAGTAGAAACGTAAATGAAGCTAAAGGCAGAAAACGTAAATGAAGCTAAAAGCATAAGAAGGAACAAAAACGAAATTGCAATTGAAGGCAGAAAATGGAAAAATGCATTCACGTGAATAGTGATACAAATCTAAAAACGTAAAACCCTAAAACTCCATGCACTCAGCTTAGGTATTCTCCACTGAATAATAGAATAACAGACCCCCTCATGAATCCTAAGGTTGTGCTATTTATAAGGGTCACTCAAAGTCACTGGGCCCTATTACATTATTTTGGCCTAAAACAAAATAAAAATAATTGAACTCAATAAAAATGAAATTAGAAGATCTCTAATAAAATTGTATGCTCTCTTCAAGTCCAATCTGGCTCAGCCCAATAGCTTATAATTATCCTGGAATTGAATTAAAAACACCAAATTAGTTAAGTGGGCCCAATTGATAAAAATGAATAATAAATTTAACAATTAGAGTAACTTAGTAATTAAATTGGTGTCAAAAAGGGTTAAGAAATAGAAGAAAATAATGGCACATCAGTATGCTTCATATTCAGCCATGTTATTGGTTCAGTCGAACCCCAGCCTGGTCGTGAAAGGTATACATTGATTGTTCGGAGAGACCAATGCTGCCCCAACGCCATGGCCTAGAACGTTTGACTCTCCATCAAACCACACGATCCAGTTGTCCCTGTCCTCATCTAGCTTTTCTTCAAATGAGGCCCTGATGTCCTCATCCGGGAACTTAGGATGCATGGGTTGATAATCATTGAGAGGCTGTTGAGCCAAATAGTCTACCAAGGCGCTTCCCTTTATTGCCTTTTGGGTGACATAGACTATATCGAAGTCAGATAGCAAAACCTGCCACCAGGCGATCCGCCCTGTGAGAGCAGGCTTCTCAAAGATGTACTTGACCGGGTCCATCTTGGATATCAGCCAGGTGGTATGGCTCAGCATGTACTGTCTTAAACGATGGGTCGCCCAGTCTAAAGCACAACATGTCCTTTCCAACAAGGAGTAGTTCATCTCACAGACCGTGAACTTCTTACTCAAGTTGTAGACGGCTCGCTCCCTTTTACCCGGACTCGTCATGTTGACCCAGCATGCACCCCATTGACTCGTCCAAAAATTGTCATGTACAAGATGAGAGGTCTCCCGGGCACTGGCGGCATAAGCACGGGAGGGTTCATGAGGCACTATTTGATCTTTCCAAATGCCTCTTGACAGTCCTCGTTCCAGTGGATGGATTGGTTCTTGCGTAAGAGCTTGAACAGCGGCTCACAGATAGCGGTGAGCTGTGATATGAATCTGACAATGCTGTTCAAATGCCCTAGGAAACCTCGGACTTGCTTCTCGGTATGTGGTTCTGGCATCCTAAGGATGGCTTTTACCTTTTCGAGGTCCACCTCTATTCCTTTCTGACTTACGATGAAACCCAGTAATTTTCCTGACTTGACCCCGAAGGTGCACTTAGCGGGGTTTAACCTCAATCGATACTTCCTAAGCCTTTCGAACAACTTTCACAAATTGACAAGGTGTTCCTCCTCAGTTTTAGACTTGGCAATCATGTCGTCTACATAGACTTCGATTTCTCGATGCATCATGTCGTGGAACAAAGCCACCATAGCCCGTTGATAGGTTGCCCCGGCATTCTTGAGCCCAAAGGACATCACTTTATAGCACAATGTCCCCCACAGGGTGATGAAAGTGGTCTTTTCCATATCCTCTGACGCCATCTTTATCTGATTGTAACTAGAGAACCCGTCCATGAAGGAAAACAAGGCGAAATTGGCCGTATTATCCACAAGGACATCGATGTGCGGCAGAGGGAAATTGTCTTTGGGACTGGCTCGATTTAGGTCCCGATAATCCACACACATTTGTTGCTTCCCATCCTTCTTAGGGACTGGTACAATGTTGGCGACCCATTCCGGGTACTAAGCGACAACCAGAAAGCCAGCGTCAAATTTTTTTTTTTACTTCTTTTATTTTCAGGGACGTCTCAGGCCTCATCCTCCTCAATTTTTGCTTTACCAGGGAACACTCGGGATTTAGAGGTAGTCTGTGTTGTACGATGTCAGAACTCAAACTAGGCATATCTTGGTACGACCATGCAAAGATGTCTTGGTAGTCTTTTAGCAGGGCCATTAATTCTTTACGGACGGGTGCGGTCATACCCGTGCCTATTTTTACTTCCTTTCTTTCACTGCCGGTTCCTAAGTCTATGAGTTTCGTCTCTTCTTGATGTGGTCTCATCTCTCGGTCCTCCTGAGCGATTACCCTCTCCAGCTCCGGGGGAAGCCCTACATCCTCATCCTCTTTATCCTCTGTCCGACTTGCTTATTGCTCGAAATCAATGGCCGGGTCCCCAGTATTAGTACCTTCGCAGGACTCGTCATCGGATCTATATCGTTTTAAGCATAACAAGGAAATAAACATGCAAATGAATGAGAATGGGTAGAGGCGCAAGAACAGATAAAGAAAGATCTTTATATTATAACTTCAAGAACAAAAGACATAATGCCTTAACAAAAGGAAACTCTAAGTCTAGGCCCAACCGTAGAGTTTTAAAGCTAGAAAAGGTTACATTATGCTTGCCGTGTAAACATTCAGGCGTTCCTCCACCCGCCAATTTCCTAGTAGGAAACCGGGAGGGCATGGCCGTACCAAATCCGATCTCCTCGGGGAGTCATCATCGCATATCACGGTGACTTGACCTTCGCGTCTTAAACCCGCACTTACGAAGCTCCTATTGATGTGGCATGGCGGGGCCTCTTTGGCTCGCTGTCCCGACCACGGGCCCTGGCCTTTGTTCTTCCTTTCTGAGATATTTTTCCTAATGTCAGCCTGCGTAGGTTTATAGCCTAACCCAAACTTCACGCGGTTTCCTCTGTTGCTTACCAGGCTGGTCCTGCCGCCGTTGTTCTTGCCCAAACCCATTCCGGGCTCGTAGCCATGCCCCAGCATCACCTGGGCCACCATAATCGCCGCATCGGACAGGCAGGGTTGCCTAGAGAGGGAATCTACGGAGGCGATGCTTACTACCTCAAATGATTGGAAAGCCGTTTCTAGTGACTCCTCCGTGGCTTCCACGTATGGCATGGAGGGAGGACAACTTACCAGGACATCTTCCTCACCTGATACTATGATCAAATGTCCTTCCACTAAAAACTTCAGCTTTCGGTGGAGTGTGGAGGGGACAATGACCACTGAGTGGATCCATGGACACCCCAAAAGATAGTTGTAGGCTGGGTTGATATCCATCACTTGGAACATAACCTGGCAGGTGTGAGGCCCCATCTATACTTGGAGGTCGATCTCTCCCCTTACCTCTCGGCGGCTGCCGTCGAAGGCATGGACCACCATGGAACTTGGCCTTAGATGGGATGCGTTAAATGGCAATTTCTCCAACATGCTTTTGGGCATCACATTCAGGCTTGAGCCGTTGTCGATATGTACTTTGGCCATAATGTGTTCCATGCATTTGACTGACACATGTAAAGCCCGGTTATGTCCTCTCCCCTCGGCGGGGATTTCCTCTTCAGCGAAGGTGAGGTAGTTGTTGGCTGTGATGTTATTTACGATTCCCCCAAAGCCTTATACACAGATGTCTTGAGCTATGTGAGCTTTATTCAAGACCTTTACCAGCAAAGCTCGATGAGGCTCAGAGCTCATGAGCAGTTCCAGAAGGGAGACCCTAGCTGGGGTTTTGTTCAGTTGTTCAATGACTTTGAACTCGCTTTGTTGGATAATGCGGAGGAACTCGTCGGCCTCCTCGACTGATACCTCTTTCTTGCCACAGCCCTCTCTTCCCTCGGAAAGATCCTTCGTCGAAACATCCTCGCCCGATGCGGGGATCACTTTGACATTTTTTTCCTCCGTCATCCTAGGTTTCCGTTTTGTGTTTGCGGGCTGTATCGGCAGGCTAGGGGTGCGAACACACGATCGCTGCGGGTTATGCCGCTCAGCCCAGTGATATTGGTCACTTTGGCCGATAGTGAGCTGATATCGATGCTTCTTCCTTCCTACCGCTCGGAGGGGCATACCTCCACGGAATTGCACGGCTGTTCTCGTAAGGAAATGAAATAGATCTACCATCCGACACTGCCGAGGGGTGTTGAGGTCTTTGGGGAGTTGTGTTCTTGGTGAAGTGTATTACCAAGGATTTAGTCTTTTTAGGTCCTTTTTCATCTGCCGACTGCATGTATGCATGTTGTTCCTCCTCCTTTTCACTGCCGACCTCAAGTCGGCCTTAGTCTATCATCCGTTGTAATAGATCCCTTACAGCCGAACATGTTTCCATGTCATGGGGTACACCCAGATGCATTAAGCAAGAGTCTTCTCTGCGCCCGCCATAGGGAATCATGCCCACCTTTTGCAAGGCCTTGTAGATAAATCTTCTGGGGGTCTTTACATCCTCCAAAAGCTTGGGCCCGTGCGACCTACTCACCTCAATGGCATTAACCGCTCCCCCTCCATGATTGGCAAGCGGGTTTGTTTTTACGTTGGGCCTGTCCTCTTGAAAAGTCAACCACCCGGCCTCTATCAAGCTTTGGACCTTGCTTTTCATGGTCAAGCATTGTTCGGTCGAGTGCCCTAGGGTCCCCCCATGGTATGCGCAGGTCGCACTAGGGTTATACCACTTTGGGAACGGAGACTGGAAGAACTTTCCCGGGACCACCACGGCCAATTGGTTGGCAATGAGAGATGGCAAAAGTTCTCCATATGTCATTGGGATCAGGGCGAAGATCTGTGTCTGCCTTGGCGAAAAGTTCCTTGTCGTGTTTGCGCCAAAGTAAGCATTGTTGGCCGGGTGAGGCCGAGTCGAAGTTGGGGTCCGGAGAGCTCCCCCCTGTGGGGGTGTGGGCGCCCTTGGTTGGGAGAGTGCCATATCGGAAGAGACCTCGGCGTGAGCTGAAAAACTCGAGTGATGTTGCGCATATTGGTGGGTAGCGTGGGGGGTTTACGGTGGCTTAGGCCTTGCAGGTGTTGAAGTGACGGTATGGGCATCTCCCTCTTTCTTCTTTGCCCCAGCTATTGCGGTCCTCCTACTGCTGGCACCTATCGGGGAGACGTAATCAAACTTTCCCCTCTTCAAACCCACCTCGATCCTTTCTCCGGCGAAGACCAAGTCTGCGAAGCTGGAAGGCATGTAGCCCACTAATTTCTCATAGTAAAATACAGGCAAGGTATCCACCATCATAGTAACCATTTCTCTCTCGACCATGGGAGGGGCTACTTGCGTTGCCAGGTCCCTCCAACGCTGAGCGTATTCTTTAAAGGACTCGATTTCCCGTTTAATCATGTTTTGATGCTGAGTCCGGTTGGGAGCCATGTCAGAGTTGTATTGATACTGCCTAAGGAAAGCGGTAATTAGATCCTTCTAGGTGCGGATGCAGGAAGCTTCTAGATTAGTGTACCAGATGATTGCTGCCCCGGCCAAGCTATCTTGAAACAAATGCATCAATAACTTCTCATCCCTGGAATACGCACCCATCTTGCGACAATACATTTTTAGGTGATTCTTAGGACAAGTCGTCCCTTTGTACCTATCGAAGTTAGGTACTTTGAACTTCAGAGGGATGACGATGTCCGATACCAGGCATAGGTCAGTCAGTCATGTCTACAAACGGATAATCACTGAACCCTTCAATAGCCCTCAATCTCTCTTCGATGAGATCGAGTTTCCCCTTTCCTTCCGCTGCCGGGGGTGGTCCTCTCACGGACAAAAACATTGGCTGCGTTGGGTGGCTTAGAGGCTCTTCCGTGATTTTGGGTTGAGGTAGTGCGTTGGGCGCTGGCCCCTCAGCGGGTAACGGGGAGTAGGAGTCGACGTCTCCCTGAGCATGCTCTCTATGATTCTCGTGGACCCCGTCAGGATGTAGAGGAGGTTCCCCTTTGAGGATGAGGGGAGGAACGTGACCCATGTCTTCATGTATGGCTGTGGTGTGTAATTGGGTGGTAAACCATAGGGATAAGTACCTCGGTGGTACCTCGGATAAGGGTTGTTGATATGCCCCGGTGTGCTTCCCTCCCCTCCCACCATGTTTGGAATAGGGTGGTGCGCGACAGTTGGGAGAGTCGGGTCTGCTTCGGCAGCCGAACTAACAACGGTGGTGGTGGCCGCGTTACTCTCCATTAGTTGTTTCATTCCCAGCATGGCATCCATCATGGAATCCATTTGTTCTTTCAAAGCCGACATGTCGGCTTTCATCTGTTCCTGTACTTCGTCTAGGTCACCCATCATCCTAGATTTTGATCTGGTGCGATATGGATGCATTGGGGCGCGCTTAGTTATGGCGTCTTTCATAAAAAGACAAAATGTGAGGAGTACGTAATGAGAAATGAATGTATGCTAGAGATGGAATGTGGGAGTGATCTGATTCGCACCATTATTCTTTGGAGTAAAATCATGGGACGAGTCAATCACCCTTCCTCTAGCCTCCTTTTCCATGCACACTTGGGCGTATTCGTCCGCTACTTTGTGCTCGTGGGCCGTGGCTAGATTTAATTCTTCTTGGTACTTGCTGATCATGGCTAACATGTTGGTTTCGGCCTCGCTTAACTGCTGAGACAAGCTCCTCTTGGACTTTAGGCAAACCCTCAATTCATCCTTCAAGATCAAACCGTCTACTCGCGATTGGTCCCTTTCCTCTCTTCGGAGCTTAAGCTCGCTGTTACTACCCCACAGAGCCCCTCGGAATTTGTTCCGGCCATGTTTTTCCCTACGGGCCCTCTGGTCTCTTGCTCCAAGGCCTTGACGGTGGCTATATTGATGCCTCTCAGTTCGGCGTTCTCCTTTCGGATCCTAACAGCTGCTGACTTGAACTTTTCTTTGATTGTTTGGGCTTTCTCACGTTCTGTCTTGAGGGCCTGTACCTCTTCGTCTTCTTCCAGAGTTTCAACCTCCACCCCCTTAGTGGTTCTCAAACTCAGGAGCCAATCCAGATCTTGTGTGTAGGCTTTCAACCACCTACGGTAACTGTCGACGGGCCTGTTGCTACTTCCCCTACGTTCCTTGTCCTTTCTTTGCAACATTTCCCATGCCTTGTGGACCCTCTGAAGCACCCCCGAGTTGGTGCTATTGAAACCTCGTATAATAAAAGGTATGAGGCCTTCCTTTGATGGCGCTCCTCTCATAGGGTAACCAAGTTGTCTTATAGCGATGACGGGATTGTAATTGATGCAACCCCTTGTCCCTATCAAGGGAACATTTGGAAATTTCCCACACGAAATAATAATCCCGGTTCTTCCTTCCTTCCATCGGGGGAACCAATTGACAGACGCTCCTTCTTTGTTCGCTAAAAGCTGGTCCCAGTTTACCTCTTTTTTCTCGGTGCATGAGCGGTGGCCTTCTAGCGGGCAAACGTGTCTCATCTCTTGGCGAAATAAGTGTGAAACCAACCATATGTAGAGAGCCGGCATACAACAAATGATCCTTGCATTGTTCTTCTCACATCTTCGGTCGAATGTGTCATATAGATCCGCTAAGATAGCGACAACCGGGCTTTCCTTGCGGTCATAAAAGGCGATAAAAGCATCAATCGCTGCTCGGTCCACCAACCCATCCACATTTGGAAAGAAGACCACCCCGAAGATCAAAAGTGCCAGGATGTCCATGAACGGGGCCCATTCGCCTTGACTTGCCAAGACTCTCGCCCTTGCTTCCAAACATTTCCTTGGTACCCCAACCACCCCATTTTTGACTTGCTTCCCGCGGTCCAATTCTTGTGTCGAGACTTTGACTATTTTAGAAATTCTAGCTAAGGAGGGATAGAATCCTGAGAAGAGATATGGTTTCCTTCCTCCCAGAGGAAATCCCAGGATCTCTTCAAACTCTTCCACCGTGGGTGTTAACTGGAAGTCCGCAAAGGTGAAGCACCTCAAAGGCTGGTCATAATATTGGGCGAGGGAAGCGATGGCCTCCGTGGAGACCTCGGCCATGATTAGGTCCCAGATCTTACCATAAGCTTTGCGAAAGGCTTGTCGTTGGAGCTGACCCATCAAATGTCCTAACTCTTTCAGACTGGTGATTCCTAGGCTATTGACCTTGACTTGATAGAACCTCTTTTTAAGTGAAGGCGCCTTGCTCAATCCTATGTTCTTACCAAAGTGGAATAAAAACCAGTGCAAATCAAGACTCCGACATCTATCATAGGTGAAATGGATGAATGCATGAATAAATGTGTATGGCATAGATGCATTTTATGTATACTAGAGCCCGGGAGATCATCTATTTCTTACATACAACATTCGGGCAGCATAGCGCCCGATGCATGCATCTAAGAAGGCGACACGGACCTTCCGTCTTCTCGTGACAAAGTGAGGGGATCAAGACGCAACCCGTGCATGATGACATGATGCAGATGTGAAAAAAAGGGGGGAAGGGTAACAAGGAGATGCACACAGCATGGCAATATCCTCAAATAAATCACACAGTGAAGGCATACATGACATTTTAGGTTACATGCATGGTAGTATTTAGAAGGCACGCAGCGTGTTTGCCTCGTGCCCCTATTTTAAGGACCTAAACAGAAGGAACTAAAAGGCTTTTAGTGATAATTCCCAAGGTGGTCATATCTCTCTTGATGGTTTCTAGAGGTATCATCCCCTTCGAAAAAACATATTGCGGCAGTAGGGACTACCAGCAACAATATGTTATCGAAGACGAAAACTCTAGATGAGGTTTCACTGTTATCAAGCAAGTCGGAGACCCTGCATGACGAGAGATTCACCTCCACTCCTTATGTTCCCATGGACCCGGGTATAAGGCCTAATATCTCAACGTGTGTGCGAGGTGTAAGTGCCACGTGTGCATAGAAAAATATTTCTAGCTATGAATTTAATAGATAGACAGACACACACCAAACACAACATCATAGCAAAGGTTATATACAAATATGGACAAAACAAAAGACCAAAGGGAAAAGGGAACATAAATAAGGAAGAAGTCATGATAAAAACATTGCATACTGATTGAATGGCCTAACTCTCTAACAAGTCCCTAGTGGAGTCACCAACTATCACAACCTACCCTTCGGCAGAAGGGCGACGCTGGACTCACACGTGTGTCTTCCAAGGGAGGAAGATGCGCAGAGTCGCCACCAACGTTTATTCAAGGAAAACGTCGGAAAAACCAGAAAAGGTGTGGTCTACGAACTTTAAGTGTGAAAGGTTCGGGAGTTGTTTTTACGCACGGGGAAGGTATTAGCACCCCATGCGTCCGTCACAAGGGATGACAGCCTTTAATCAAGTGTGCAAATATGACTTCAAAATGTTTTATTTTCCCTTTTTATGTCTTTATGTTTTTTGTATTTTTTATCTTTTTGTGGTCGACAAGGGTGTTTCCCTTGCTCCTACGTATTCCTCAATTGCGATGAGGAAATCAGACCTACGTGTTTCTTTGAGAACTAAACGTTGGTTAAGTTGTTTTTTATCTTTTTTAGCAAGATATATTTTAACCGAACAAAAGGTCATTTTAAGGCGTTGGACCATTAAACGATCTTTTGATTTTTGAAAGGAGAGAAACATTAAGGAGTTTGACCATTAACGATCTCTTTGGTTTTTGACAAAAGCGGCAAAGTTACATATTGATTTTATGATTTTGAATGATCCATGTTAACCAATAAAAGCAAAGAGGATCGTTTTAAGGCATTGGACCTTTAACGTTTTTTAGTGATTTTTGTGGACAAAGCTTAATTTGTGAGTTGATTTTAGCTTTAGTTTCACTATGGTTATTAGTCAATTCATTCAAGGAAACTTTCAAAGAAAAACGTCTGATTGATTTTTTTTTATTATTTTATTCGAAGATATTTTGATTATTTTATTATTATTTTGCTTTTTTTCAGTTTAAACGAGATTACTGCATGAACGATTGGTTAGATTTTATTTTAACAATGATTAAACGATATTAAAATTCAAATGATCGGTTAAAATTCATTATATTTTTTATTAGGTGAGAAAGCGGCTTAAATAAATGGTTAAAGCACGTCAAAAGGGGGTAGGGAAACCAAACGAAATGAAAATAAAAGTACGCAAAACAAGTGGGCACCGCTAAGGGCACATAGAATGAATTGAAAGATTCGATTTCGAGAACTTACCGGTTGAAGATCGAAGAACGACGAAGAACGGTGAAGAATCTTCACGAAATCGCTCACGGAAATGTCTCATAAGCATTATGGAAGCGCCTCGGCTTGGATTTTTTTCATGGAAACAACTTTCCTCACTAATTTCGAGAGAATCCTAAATACCAGAAGGGCTGAACACTTTTGCTCTGCCCTCTTTCCCCTATTTATAGGAGAAAAGAGGAAGGTGGTTGCCGCCCAGCTCGCCCAGGCTCTTGACTTGCCAAGGTTCTTGCCTTTGCTTCCAAACATTTCCTTGGTACTCCAACCACCCCATTTTCGACTTTCTTCCCCCGGTTCAATTCCTGTGTCGAGATTTTGACTATTTTGGAAATTCTAGCCAAGGAGGGATAGAACCCTTATAAAAGATATGGTTTCCTTCCTCCCAGAAGGCATCCCAGGATCTCTTCAAACTCTTCCACCGTGGGTGTCAACTGGAAGTCCCCAAAGGTGAAGCACCTCAAAGGCTGGTCATAATACTGGGTGAGGGAGGCAATGGCCTCCGTGGAGACCTTTGCCATAGTTAGGTCCCAGATCTTACCATAGGCCTTGCGAAAGGCTTGTCGTTGGAGTTGACCTTTCAACTATTCTAACTCTTTCAGACTGGTGACTCCTAGGCTCTTGATCTTGACTTGATAGAACCTCTTTTTAAGCCAGGGCGCTTGACTTCATCCAATGTTTTACTAAAGTGGAAAAAAAAATTTGTGCAAATCAAGACTCCGACATCTACCACGGGTGAAATGGATGAATGCATGAAGAAATGCTTATGGCACAGATGCATTTTACGGACACGAGAGCCCGGAAGATTATCTCTTTTTTAAATACAACATTTGGGCAGCACAGCGCCCTACGCATGCATTTAAGAATGTGACATGGACCTTCCGACTTCTCGTGACAAATGAGGGGATCAACATACAACGCGTGTGTGATGACATGATGCAGATGCGAAAAAGCGTAACAAGGGGATGTACACAGCATGGCAATATCCACAAATAATCATACAGCAAAGGCGTACATGACATTATGGTTATATGCATGGCAGTGTTTAAAAGGCACGCAGCGTGTTCTCTTCGTGCCCCTATTTTAGGAACCTAAACGGGAGGAACTAAAAGGCTTTTAGTGATGATTCCCAAAGTGGTCATATATCTCTTGATGGTTTCTAGAGGTATCATTCCCTTGGAAAAAACATATTGCGGCAATAGGGACTACCAGCAACAATATGTTATCAAAGAGAAAAACTCTAGATGAAGGTTCACTGTTATCAAGCAAGTCGGAGACCCAACATGATCACAAATTCACCTCCACTCCTTATGTTCCCATGGACCCGGGTATAGGGCCCCTTTTCAACTCATCGTGTGTACAAATAGTGTTGGTGTTTGTGTGCATCAAATGAATAAATATCTATCTCATGCATACATTTCGAAAACACACTAAAAGCATCAAAGAGTTATATACAAGAAAGTAAGAGAAATAAAAGGAAACTGACAAAAGAGGAAGTCATCATATTGCACGAGATTAGAAGGCCTAACTCTTTAAAAATAGTTCCCAGTGGAGTCGCCAACTGTCGCAACCTACCCTTCGACGGGAGGGCAACACGGGGCTCACGGGTGTGTCTTCCAATGGAGGAAGGCATGTGGAGTCACTACCAACATTTATTCAAGGAAATTGTCAGAAAAACCGGAAAGGTGTGGTCTACGAACTTTATGTGTGAAAGGTTCGGGAGTTGTTTTTACGCACGGGGAAGGTATTAACACCCCACACGTCCGTCACAAGGGACGACAGCCTTTAATCAAATGTACAATATCATGTCTTCAATTTGTTTTATTTTCCATTTTTTATGTTTTTATGTTTTTTATGGGCTTTTTGTATTTTTTATCTTTTTGTGGTCGACAAGGGTGTTTCCCTTGCTCCTACGTATCCTTAATTGCGATGAGGAAATTAGACCTACTTAGTTCTTGCAAAAGCGGTAAAGTTACATGTTGATTTTATGCTTTTGAATGGTCCATGTTGACCGATAAAAGCGAATAGGACCGTTTAAGGCATTTGACCTTTGAAACGGTTTTTAGTGATTTTTGCGGACAAAGCTTGATTTGCGAGTTGATTTTAGCCTTAGTTTCACTTTGGTTATTAGTCAATTCATTCAAGGAAACTTCCAACGAAAAACGTCCGATTGATTTTTTTATATTATTTTATTCAAAGATATTTTGATTATTTTATTATTATGTTGCCTTTTTTTGGTTTAACCGTGGTTATAGTGTGAAAGATCGGTTAAATTTTATTTTAACGGTGATTAAAAGAGATTACAACACAAATGATTGGTTGAAATTCATTTTATCATTTATTTGGTGAGAAACAACTCAAATAAACGGTTAAAGGCTCGTTAAAAAGGGTATGGAAAATAAACGTAATGAAAGTAAAAGTACACAAAACAAGTAGGGACCACTAAGGGTGTATAGAATGAATTGAAAGATTCGATTTCAGGAACTTACCAGTTGAAGACCGAAGAACGACGAAGAAAGAACGAAGAACGGTGAAGAATCTCCACGAAATCGCTTACGGAAACGTCTAGAAAGCGTTACGGAAGCACCTCGGCTTGGATTTTTTTCACGGAAACAATTTTTCTCACTAATTTTGATAGATTTCTCAATACCAGAAGGGTTGAACCCATTTGCTCTGCCCTCCTTCCCCTATTTATAGGAGAAAAGAGAGAGGTGGTTGCCGCCCAGCTCGCCCAAGCGAGCTTGGTTGCTTCCACCAGAAGGCACCGCCTTCGTTTGGAACCCTCAGGAAGGCCCAAGTGGGCCTGGTTGCTTTTTGCACCCCCTTTTCACTTAATACATCCCCCTTTTGTGTTTTTTTTTATTGATTTCTTTCTGAAACGTTGCGGAACTTTATGGATTATGCAACGACACCTGTTTTCCTTCCGGAATGTTGCGAAATTTTATGGATGACGCAACAATGCTCGTTTTCCTTCCGGAATGTTGTGAAACTTTACGGATTAGGCAACAATGCTTGTTTCGAGGGTTCCGAAGGGAGCAAACAAGGGTCAAGGACCAACCGCAAGTACTCCCACAAGTACTACTCGAGGAGGTTTATGTTAAAGGTGTTGCACGAGGCGGGCATCATTTTCTTTGATGGGGGTGAGGGAGATGCCTGCTTAATACACTCGAGAGTGGCCCATGATGTAGAAGTGTGCCCTGAGGCAGAAGGTTTGCTGCAAGGCGTGATGGACCAAGGTCGGTTCGATATTGTTGGCGCAAGCGAGGGGGAGCAACACGCGTACATGCAATCGGCTGACAAGAGCCTTAGCAAGCCCAAACCCTTGGTGATACACTTCACTAGAGATGCTACCGCGCACAAGCCCCGTGGCTACCAGTCTATCCCGGGTAAGAAGCCTGTCCCTTTCCCTTACAAGAGTGACAAGGTAGTCCCAATGGAAGTATGCTCCACAAAAGCCCGATGGAAAGAAGGACGAGTCCGTCGGAGATGACATATGCTCTGTCAAAGTTACTAACATCTCTGGCATGAGTGGCGTGACCCGTAGTGGGCGAATCTTCGCAGCACCAGACCCGTTGATACGACCCATGGACACAAAAGGAAAGGAGAATGTAGGCATGGAAAAAGGCGATAAGGCAAGCCCGATTCTCGATGAGGAGATCCCGACTGAGAGATTTGCTAAGGGAGAGAAAGACTTTGGCAGAAAGAAGATATCTGTCGAGGAAGCAAATGAGTTCCTCTGGATTATCCAGCAAAGTGAGTTCAAGGTAATTGAACAGCTCAACAAAACCCTTGCTAGGGTCTCCTTGTTGGAACTACTCATGAACTCCGAGCCTCATCGGGAACTGTTGGTAAAAATCTTGATCGAGGCCCATGTCGCCCAAGACATATCCGTGGAGGGCTTCGGGGGCATCATCAACAATATTACCGCCAACAATTGCCTCACCTTTATCGATGAGGAGATACCCATCGAGGGTCGGGGACATAATAGGGCCTTGCATGTGTCCATCAAGTGCTTGGATCACATCATGGTCAAGGTTCTTATCGACAATGGCTCGTCACTTAATGTTATGCCCAATAGCACATTGGACAAGCTGCCCTTCAATGCATCACATCTGAGGTCGAGCTCCATGGTGGGACGGGCTTTTGATGGCAGTCGCGAGGACATAAGGGGGGAGATCGATCTCCCAATTCAGATTGGCCCCCACACATGCCAGATCACTTTTCAAGTGATGGATATCAACCCGGCCTATAGCTCCCTTTTAGGCCGACCTTGGATTCACTCGGTCGGGGTAGTCCCTTCAACACTCCACCAAAGATTGAAGTTTATGGTAGAAGGGCAGGAAATCATAGTCTCCGGGGAGGAAGACATCCTTGTGAGTTGTCCCTCTTCTACACCATATGTGGAAGCTGTCGATGAATCCTTAGAGATGTCCTTCCAAGCTTTGGAAGTGGTAAGCAATGCCTATGTCGAGTCTCCCCCGGTGTAACCACACTCGTCCGGTGCTGCTTTGATGGTAGCTCGCGTGATGTTAGGGCACGGGTATGAGGCCGAAAGGGGTTTGGGTCAGAATGGCGATGGCGTGGAAAGCTTGGTGGAGTTCAAAGAGAACCGCGGAAGGTTCGGGCTAGGATATAAGCCTACACGCCCCGACGTAAGGAGAAATGCCCTAGAAAGAAGGGGCAGAAGCATGGGTCAGTAGCAAGGACCATAAATAAAAAGAGCTCCCTTATATCACATCAACGAGAGTTTCGCTAGCGCGGGTGTCAGTCGCCTTATACGATTAACTTTTGTATAGAAATCATTTTCCAAAACTTGTATAGTTCCCTAATTTATGATTATTTTTTAGTGATTTTTGTAAATAAATTTTGTTTTATGGATAAAGCTGTATCTAGAATATGTCCATTGGATTTAATGATGAAATATGTGCAATTTCAGGTGAAAAAGAGGCAAAGTCATTAATGTGCAATTATTTTCTCCTATTTCTTAACCCTTTATGCACCATGCTTAATTTACGTCCATGCTTAATGATCGTTTATGAGTAATTGATGTGTGTGATGCTTAATCACATAATGAATGCTTTATGTTAAATTTCACTTAGTAGTTTAATTTAGGGTTGGATTAAGTGGTTAAACTGATAAAGGATAAATTCTCGCAACCTAGGATAAGAGACTTGCTTGTGAATCAAGGGGAAGCAACGTATTTTAATTCTGATATTTTTCTAATTCAATTTTACTCGCTATTTAATTTACAAAAGCAAACAACCCCCCCCCCCTAATTTGTTTCTATTTCCTACTATATGTTATGAACATTTGGTTTACCATTGCTCATTTGGAAACGACCTAGGATCACTTCCTAGTTACTACATTTTAATGTTTATTTGATTCGGGTACGGCCTCGATCAATCATCAAGTGCCAAAAGTGACAATTGAGCTTAGCTCATTAGTGGGCTAAGCGCGCATCCACCGCTAAGCGCAGCTTCAGCGCAACAGAAGAATCTGGCAGGGCATCAGCATCAAGGCCGCGCCCTAAGCGCATCAGGTGTCTTCAGCCAGGCTCAACGCACGACTGGCGCTAAGCCCGAATCCACTTACCCGTGCTAAGCGCGAGGGTGGCGCTAAGCGCAACGTCACGAATTCAGAGCCTATTTAAAGCATGTCTTGTGCAAAATTAGGGTAAAGACTTTTAAGTAGATGATTGGCATAGATTCCAGAGCACACCATAGTGCCTACTTCGGGAAAAGAGCTCTGGAGGCAACCTTTGAAGATTTTGAGGAAGAACATGACCACTCTTGCTCAGACTTGGAGTGTTCTTTCCTTTCCAAACCTTATTCCCACTTCCCACACTTTTGATGTCACTCTTGATAGAGCCAAACTCATTTATGGCATCATCATGAACATGGACATGAATGTGGGGTACCTCATCTCCCGCTAGATCTCCCTCATAGGACAACATGACACATCCAGACTCGGATTCCCTGCCTTGATCACAGCTTTATGTAAGGCTAGGGGAGTTCAGTCAGATTCAAGGTCCCTGGAGAGCCTGAGTCTTGCCATTAATTTGGCATATATTAAGAAGAACTGTTGGAATCTTGATGATCCAACAGTAACTTTCAGAGGACCCAGGAATGCCAGGGGTAAGAGATCTAAGGCCCCTTCCACCTCAGCACCAGAGACACTAGCTCCTTCTTCTTCCACAGCTCCATTACCCCCTACTCAGATTCCAGTTATTCCTCCTACACCCACACAGATACAACTTCTAGCTCCTTTATCTGCAGGTCCATCAGATTTTATTTTTACACCACAGATGCTACACTCCATGCTCCAGAGCATCCACAGGGGGCGGTCCATTATCATGTAGAGCCTTCAGGGCTTGGGCTTGCCCTCCATTATGAGCATGGAGGAGTTTGATGCTCATGTGGCCTGGCTAGGAGACCAGCCCTTTTCTTCTAGAGGGGGTGGAGCCTCTGTAGCCCATGAGCCTGTGCCTGAGGAGCCACCAGCACTAGCAGCAGCAGAGGAGGAGACTACTCCTGAGGAGACCCAGCCATCTACACCAGTTGCGGAGCCAGAGCAGCCTATACAGGATTCATTAGTAGCTCCAGCACTGGATCTCAATGAAGACCAACCCTAGGAGGAGCAGGACGTTTAAATGTTTGCACTCTGAACACTTTAGTTTATTTTCAGTTATTTTATGATTTATGTCATTTAAATTTCAGCTTTTATGTTTCAGTTCTTTAAATTTCAGCATTTAAATTTCAGTAGTGTAGTTGTTTGTCTGCTTATACAAAAAGCTTGTTTGAACAAGTGAATTGGTTGAACTTTGTATGCAGTGGCTTGTTTGGTATGAAATGAGTGTTTGAAAATGATTTGATTGAGCAAATGTATGAATTGAATGGATTTGGATGATTAGATGATTGTTTTGGTCAAGTTTGTAGTCATTAGAATAGAATGAGCATGTGATTGGAAGTATGTCTGAAAATGTTAGTTGGTTGTCAGATTGATTGTGAAGGAATGCATTAGCCGTGTGTGATCCTTAAATTTTGAGAGAAATGACTATCATTTAGTACTGATTTTTGCATGAATCTCTGAAGTATGGACTGGATGCATGAATTTGAGGATGATGAAGGCCATGTTTGATTATGAATAGCCACTTAGTGAAAAAGATGACCATATGTTTGAATGAATTATCTCTTGCACCCAGTTTGAGCTGAATGAATTTATTGATTGATTCAACCTGAAGCCTATTCAGTTGTATCTTCTGCTACCTTATTTTAGGTTATAGGAGACCATCATCCACAAAAGCTGGGTTCAAAACAAATTTGTTCCAAATTTGGGGGAGTTATTATCAAGGTAAATTTGTCCCAAATTTGGGGGAGGCACTGGCTAAGGATTGAAATGGTCAAAGAAAATAGTATACACACATTTTCTATGTATATAATGTTTTCTGTGTTAAAAAAATCTTCAAAAACTGTAAGTACAAATAAAATGAATAAGTGTGTATGCTACAAAATAATGAAAGCTAAGTGCCTAAATAAAGGGCGAGTATAGGTTAGGAATGAATGAAAAAGGTGAAGGTTTATCTATGGATGAATGCTCTCCTAGAACCTAAGCTTTTGAATCCTAGAAAAACCATGATTTGTTGGTAGCCTAACCCTATTACAAGCCTAGAAAGTCCTTCAGATTCAATTTTGTATGTTCATTGTTGTATGATATCAGATGAAATGCAAAGGTTGGAACTTGTGTTGGTTGTTTATGATGGAAGAAGCCTAACACTTGAGCTTGAGTGAAACAATGACTGTGAGGTTTTGGTTGATGATCCTTCCTTGATTTCTATCATGCCTACTAGCTTATTTCAGCTGTGACTCTAATGTGTATGCTCCTATCTTAGAAAAGCTGCATGCTTGTAAGAAGTGATTGATTTAAGCATTCCATGATATTCAGTTCATATGGTTGAATTCCTTTATGAATTAGACACCATTTTCTTTTGATTGACCATTGTCTTTGTCACTTAAGGACAAGTGAGTTGTTCTTTCTTTGCTTGAGGACAAACAAAACTATAAATTTGGGGGAGTTTGTTAGGCGCCTTATACGACTAACTTTTGTATAGAAAACATTTTCCAAAACTTGTATAGTTCCTCAATTTATGGTTATTTTGTAGTGATTTTTGTAAATAAATTTTGTTTTATGGATAAAGTTGTCTCTAGAATATGTCCATTGGATTTAATGATGAAATATGTGCAATTTCAGGTGAAAAAGAGGCTAAGTCATGAAGTGCCAAAAGTGACAGTTGAGCTTAGCTCATCAGTAGGCTAAGCGCGCATCCACCACTAAGAGCAGCTTCAGTGCGCTTAGCACAACAGAAGAATCTGGCATGGCATCAGCATCAAGGCCGTGCGCTAAGCGCGAGATCAGTGTGCTAAGCGCAGGAGGTGTCTTCAGTCAGGCTCAGCGCACGACTGACACTAAGCCCGAATCCACTTACCCGCACTAAGCGCGAGGGTGGCGCTAAGTGCAACGTCGCGAATTCAGAGTCTATTTAAAGCCTATCTTGTGTAGAATTAGGTACAAACTTTATGCAGATAATTGGCACAGATTCCAGAGCACATCACAGTGCCTACTTCGGGAAAAGAGCTATGGAGTCAGCAAGAGGAGCAGCTTTTGCAGAGATACCTAGGTTTTGTAAGCTTATTATTGTTAGGGTTTCTTCTGTAATGGCTAGCTAAGCACCCTAGTTGGGGATTTCTAATGAATAGCTTATGTAAATAGCTAATATCTAATTGATTATGTTTTTTGTGTTCAATGCTTCCTTCAATGCATAATGTTTGTATGCTTTTGGTTTGATCATCCATTTGTATGCATAGTTAGGTGACTTTAGCATTGGGAAATGTATTGTTGCCTTAGAACTTGATCGAAGCAGGATCGAAACTTAGTCTTACAAGAGGGATCTGCGGATTAAGTTTTGGTTTTAATTGTGTTGTTACAATAATGCTGTTTAGTCTAGGCCTAGTCTTACAAGAGGGATCTGCAGATGAAGCTTAGGCTAAACTCTCGTAAGCTGCTTGAGTTGAGTCTAGTCTTACAAGAGGGATCTGCAGATGAAACTCAATTTAAGTTAGTCTAAACCTAAGAGGGTTGTCCCAATTGGGCCTAGTCCAACAAGAGGGATCTGAGGATGAAGCTTGGATTGATTCGGTCTGACAAGGGATTAAGGTTTAGTAATTTAGGCTACAACATTGAACAAAAGAGGCAAATATGATCATCATGCTTTGATAAAAAAAATGGGGCAAATTAAGAGGGTGAGAATGAGGGAGAAACCCATGTTGTGACTGCCATTCCTATACACCAAGTTTCCCACCAACCCAACAATGCCATTACTTAGCCAATAACAAACCTTCTCCTTACCCACCACCCAGTTATCCACAAAGGCCATCCCTAAATCAACCACATAGCCTATCTACCACACTTCCAATGACGAACACCACCTTTAGCACAAACCAAAACACCAATCAAGGAGGGAATTTTGCAGAAAAAAGCCTGTAGAATTCACGCCAATTCTGGTGTCCTATGCTAACTTGCTCCATTATCTACTTGATACTGCAATGGTAGCCATAACCCCTGCTAGGTTTCCTCAACCTCCATTTTTCCGAGGATACGACTCGAACGCAATGTGTGCTTATCATGGAGGAGCCCCGGGGCATTCTATTGAGCATTGTAGGGCCCTGAAGCATAAGGTGCAAGGTCCAATTGATGCGGGTTGGCTGAAATTTGAGGAGAATCGCTTGTGAATCCTGACATTGACAAGCGACACCACACATGGGGCAATTTTGAAAGCCGTTGTTAGATGTCTCTAATGACTCATCAGGATTTTCAAGTTTATGCCATTATAATAAACCACAGTTACAATGCTAAAATGGATGAATTTGACATCCTTGTCTCTCTCATCCTCTCACAAACACATCTTTGCTTATTCAACTTCCACCGGAATGTGAGTGTAAGCCATTGGTTTGTTTGCTCAAAGCGACTTGCGCTCCTGAGTGTTGACTTCCAAGACCGTTCAATAAGAGATTACTCGTCCAGCACGTTGGTGGGGTGCCGTAAACAACGAGTAAAGCAGAAAAGTTCAAAAAGAAAAAAAAGCATTTGATTGACTGTGTTTTCAAGTAAAAATATAGACATTCATGTGACCTCATTCCAGAAATTGTTTTAGAGAGAAGTGAGTTATCAAGAATAGGAGTCGTTTGACTTAATCCGTCGACTGAAAAAAATCCTTCGACTATTGTTTTTGCAAGAATCAACCGCTTCTTTCATTCTTCCTTGCTACCAGGTTGTGAAAACAAAGATGGATGCCTCAGAGCCCTACACTGGGGGAATGAGGGGCATCGTGCATGAACCTCAACTGAACCTAGGTGCAGATTAGAAGTTCTCACCCAATAGGTTCCCAGCTAGAAGGTCATGACGAAAGATAACAATTGGTACCTCAAAGCCTTACACTGGGGCAATGAGGGGCATCGTGCATGAGCCTCAAGTGAACATAGGGGCAAATCAAAAGTTCTCACCCGTCGATGTTTTTAAACAAAAAAAGGGGGACAAACCCTGAAATTTCAATGGATTGATTAAACGTCAAATGACTCCATTGCCGTCACTCCAAAATGGTCAAGTGACAAAATCAAATAGAACATACACTCTGAGGGAGTTCCCGGAGAGATTTGCAAAAGATAGGATAAGGTTGCATGAATTATCACCTCTTTCAAAAGGACAGTCAATCTGTGTTTTTCAAAAAAAAAAATTAAATCAAAATCAAAACCATAAAATAGGGAAAGAAAGTCATGAACACTATACAACTTTCCATTGCATTACATTGTTTCATATGAAATCCGCATTTACCAAATTTCACGACAAAGGTTGCATGCACCTGCATCCCTAAAAATCATGTTAACTGCATAGATTTCCTACATCTAATGTCCAATCTTTTGAATTTGGGATGACCGGCTCTCTCAATGAGTCAATCTCATGCTTTCTCATAAGGGTGGACCCTTGGGTACTAGTACCCTCACCTTCAGAGGGTTGCACGCCCTCACCTTCAGAGGGCTGCACGCCCTCGCCTTAGTAGGGCTACACGCCCTCGCCTTTAGAGGACAACACGTCCTCGCCTCCAGAGGACTACCAGTCCTCGCCTTCAGAGGACTTCACGTCCTCACCTTCAGAGAGCTGCATGCCCTCACCTTTAGAGGGCTACACGCCCTCGCCTTTGTAGGGCTACACGCCCTCACCTTTAGAGGACTACACGTCCTCGCCTCCAGAGGACTACCTGTCCTCGCCATTAGAGGACTTCACGTCCTCACCTTCAGAGGGCTACACGCCCTCGCCTTTGTAGGGATACACAGTCTCACCTTCAGAGGGTTACACACCCTCATCTTCAGAGGACTATACGTCCTCCCCTTGAGAGGACTACACGTCCTCGCCTTCGGAGGGCTACACGGCCTCGCCTTTAGAGGACTATACGTCCTTGCCATCAGAAGACTACACGTCCTCGCCTTCAAAGGACATCACGTCCTCACCTTCAGAGGGTTACACACCCTCATCTTCAGAGGACTATACATCCTCCCCTTTAGTGGGCTACATGCCCTTGCCTTTAGAGGACTACACGTCCTCGCCTTCAGAGGACTACACGTCCTCACCGTTGGAGGGCTACACGCCCTCGCCTTTAGAGGACTACACGTCCTCGCCATTAGAGGACTGCACGTCCTCGCCTTTGTAGGGCTACACGCCCTCACCTTCAGAGGACTACACATCCTCACCTCTAGAGTACTACTTGTCCTCGCCTTTAGAGGACTGCACGCCCTCACCTTTAAAGGGCGACACGTCCTCAACTTCAGAGTGCTGCACGCCCTCGCCTTTAGAGGGCTACGTGTCCTCTCTTTCAAAGGGCTCCATATCTGCACCTTAAGAGAATTTAAGGTCCTCTGCCCTTAAATGCTTAACCGAGACTTGCACTCCTGGTTAAGGGGCCGGTAGTTTCTTTTTATCAGTTCCTGGGCCACCCCCTGATATTGGAGGGCGCCAACTGTGCGAATACAACCAGAGAGGGAGGCTATCACGTAGCTACTATGCATACCGGGGCAAGATTTCATCCGTGCCACTGCAAAGAGACAAGTGCAGATCGTGCGCACCAACATGACCACTCTTATACAGATATGTATGACATTGCTACTTACGAACATTCTACCCAGCGACCGTAATGCCGATCTCCCCCTACGGAAGTATCAGTTGGTCTGTGACGTCCGAACATAGGTAGGTATGCATTATTTCCAACTGATTTCTAATGCCATCTACAATTTGTAGGGGTCATGCCCACAAGACTCCCAGTGGACCCGAAGAAGTCCAACAGGGCCCAAGGGTCTCCAGCTTTGGTTACGGGCCTCTATCAGTCCTACAGGGTGCCCGTACTCCCCGGCAAGGTCATGCCATCGCGACATAGGTAAGTATGCATATGGTTCAAACTGATTTCTGATGTCATCTATTGTTTGCAGGGATCGTGCCCGCAGGACACCCAGTGGACCCAAAGAAGTCCAAAAGGTTCCTGGGGCTTCCAACTCTAATTACGGGCCTCTGTCAGTTCTTTGGAGTGCTCGTCACCCCCAGCAAGGTCATCAGGCCTCCTACTAACCAAGCTTTCATCAAGAAATATTGCACTTGCAGGCAAGCAAAGGGTGAGACACCACAACAGCCTGGGGATGGCCAGCAACAGGCAACCAATGCACCGCCGCCACCTCCAGAGCCCCTCAGCTCATCCACAAAAGGGTTAGAGTATTGCCTACGAAACATGGCCGACCAATAGGTGACCAAGTCCAAAGCCAAAGGTAAGCAAAGTACTAGGTCCGTGACCGACAAGTCATCATGTGTCCATCTCAAGACGTTAAAGAAGCACTACTTACTAGGAGGCAACCTAGTAACTTTTAAATCTCTATTTGTTATTTGATCACTTTTGCTTCTCAAGTCATAGTAGGACACACCTAGTTGCTCATGATCCTAGGAATAAATAAAACAAGCACAAGCTCGGAAGGTAGTCCTACCTCACAAAATATATATATGTATGTTTAGGTAGCAAGATACCATAGATATGCACGTATATAGCAAAAATATCACAAAATATATATATGTATGTTTAGGTAGCAAGGTACCTTCAATATGCATGTATATAGCAAACATACCTCACAAAATATATATATATATATGTATGTTTAGGTAGCAAGATACCTTGGATATGCATGTATATAGCAAAAATATCTCACAAAACATATATATGTATGTTTAGGTAGCAAGATACCTTTGATATGCATGTATATAGCAGAAATACCTCACAAAAATATACATATGTTTAGGTAGGAAAATACCTCATGGAAAAAGAAAAAAAGAGAATAAAAAATAAAAAAGTTGTCTAGCTAAAAAACAACATGCTTGTGAAAAGAGATAACTTCCAACTTTTCTTTGAAAAAATTCACTGATCATAGCTAGTTTTTGAAAAAAAATGTGTACACATTTGAAGGGTAAATGCTGTGAAAGTTTTTTCAAACACCCAAGATAAACTCGGATGAATGCATGAATTGATAAAAGAACATATTTTGGAAACACTGGGTTGACTAAAATAGAGACAATGAATTAGGAGCCCTCGCATCACATGACCAAAAAATTTTCGACACTTGAGTGTCCACATAGGTGCATGCACGACTAGTTTTGCATAAAATTTCCAAATCATCATTGTTGCATTTGTGTCATGGAAATAATGTGGGACATCCCCTTTTATCCTTGAACCGAACCAAACCCTGACATATATCATGTCCAGCCGTGCTACAAGCCTTGAGCCAAAATCCCAATTTACCATAAACCTTGCCCTCAGAAGAAAACAAAAAAGAAAGGAAATTCCCAATCGAAGAGCGGGAGAAAACAAAAAGATAAAATTCCCAATCAAAGAGTGGGAGAAAGCAAAAAAAGGAAAGAAAATTCCCGATCAAAGATCGAAAGAAAACAGAAGCAATATACAGAAAGGTCTTTGGACCAGACAATATCTGAACAATACAGAATTGTCACCAAAGTAAACATGAAAAGAAAGGAAACCACGACCTAAAGTGGTCCTCTCCCTTTGATTGCCAACCAAAATCCTGTGCGTCGGCGGCTTGTTCACCTCACACTAAACAAAAACTGAAAATGAAAAGGCCAAGAACACTCAAAGCCAAAAATTCCCACAAAGAAACAAACCATTCCCAAGACAAAGTCCTATTGATCCATGATCGCGCATGTAATCTTTGATTTGATAGGAAATGATTTGCAAAATCAAGTCATGACATACTTATGGTTCAGAATTAGGATGAAACACTTACCTGTGTGAGATTGATACACTTTGAGTGATTTTCATCTATTTTTGTTGAACCCAGTGTTTCCTCTAAATGGTCATTTAAAAAAAATGCTAACATCCAAAATCTCATTTGTGGTTATGAGAAGATTTCATCAGCATACTCCCCTTCCCCGATAGACACATTGTTTTTCATCCGAAAAGCATGTGTTGCTCTGATTAGTTGGAAGTTTTCTCTCTTTACTAAAGCATGTTCGCATTATAGTGAAGAAAACACCGAGACTATTTTTAGTCTCACAAGTTATCCAGAACTACATAGGTCTGAGTTCCTCATTGAGGATACGTAGGAGCAAGAGCCTCGCTTTTGTCAGCCGCCCCACAATCTCTGTCATACTGACCTTGGAGTCATGTGACAGGCGGAAATACCCAAGCGGTTATCCTTATAAACCTTTTGCTATCTATAAGACTCAAAGCATGATAGCACGCAGAGACTAACGTCATTTTTTGCGCTGTTTGTCATCCAGAGGCGGTAGGCCCGATGACATGCGGGAAAAATTTGGTCCCGCACTTTCTTTTGCTATCTATAAGACTCAAAGCATGATAGCACACGGAGACTAACGTTGTCTTATGCGCCTTTTGTCATCCAGAGGCGGCGGGCCCGATGACATGCGGGAACCATTTGGTCCCGCACTTTCTTTTGCTATCTATAAGACTCAAAGCATGATAGCACGCAGAGACTAACGTCTTCTTCTGTGCCTTTTGTCATCCAGAGGCGACGGGCCCGATGACATGCGGGAACCATTTGGTCCTGCACTTTCTTTTTCTATCTCTAAGACTCAAAGCATGATAGCACGCAGAGACTAACATCGTCTTCTGCGCCTTTTGTCATCCAGAGGCGGCGGGCCCGATGATATGCGGTTATCCGCATGCTCGATGAGTGATAAACGCGTAGAGACAAATTTTGTGCCCTTTATCATTCAGGAGCAGCGAGTCGAGTGGTAAACATGCATAGACGAATTATACGCCCTTTGCCATTCAGATTTCGCAAATTGGGTGATAAACGCGCATAGACAAATTTTGCGCCCTTTATCATTCAGGAGCAGCGAGTCGAGTGGTAAACGCGCATAGACGAATTCTACACCCTTTATCATTCAAGAGCAGCAAGCTGAGTGGATAAACGTGCATAGACGAATTCTGCGCCCTTTATCATTCAGGAGCAGCGAGTCGAGTGGTAAATGCACATAGACGAATTATGCGCCCTTTTCCATTCAGATTTCACAAATTGGGTGATAAACGCGCATAGACGAATTCTGCGCCCTTTATCATTCAAGAGCAGCAAGCTGAGTGGATAAACGTGCATAGACGAATTATGCGCCCTTTATCATTCAGGAACAGCAGGTTGGGTGGTAAACGCGCAGAGACAAATTCTGCGCCCTTTGTCATTCAGATTTCGCAAGTCGAGTGATAAACACGCAGAGACAAATTCTGCGCCCTTTGTCATTCGGGGATAGTAAGTCGAGAGGCACGCAGAGACAAATTATGGTCATTTTGTGTCTTGCCACCCAGGCTCGATCGTGTCCAACAACACGCAGAGACAAATTATGGTCATTCTGCGTCTTGTATCAACCAAGAGGAACAAATTCGACAGTATCAGGATGATGTGTCGGTACTGATCATTTTCAAATTTTTGCAGGTTCCGCTGGCAAGGAGGTTCACAGGCCGAATGGTGTTTCGCTCAAACAAAATTAGTGTCTTATCTTTACTTCCCTTTTATCTCCAACAAAAGAGAAGTAAAGAGGGGCAACTGTCATTCCCTAATTTCGTCCAGGGACCATCCGTTGTTGGGATGTGACCCTCGTTTGACCACTTCGAGGTATTTGGCACCCATCGTTAGGCAATTTGTGAAGTTCCGAGACATGCCGGAAGCCAAAAGAAAATCTTTGTAGCACAATCCGTGAAGTTCCATGACATGCTGGAAATTAAAAGGAAGTGTTAGTGCGCAATCCGTAAAGTTCAGTAACGTTCCGGAAGGCAAAAAAGGGATGATTACGTAATCCGTAAGGTTTCGCAACATTACGGAAAAAAAACAAGTATCGTTACGAAATTCGTAAGTTTCCATAACTTTACGGAAAAAGAATCACCAAAAAAGGCAGGGGGTGTATTTAGTAAAAATGGGGGTTCAAATAGCAACCAGGTCCACTTTCGCCTTCCAGTATGTTCCTCCAGAACGTGGTTGCTTCTGGAGGAAGCAACCGAGCTCGCCTGGGCGAGCTGGGTGGCAAGCATCTGTTTCCTTTTCCTATAAATAGGGGAAGGAGGGAAGAACAAAAATGTTCAACCCTCCTGGTATTTGAGATTCACTTAAAATTAGTGAGAAAAATCGTTTCCGTGAAGAAAATCCAAGCCGAGGTGCTTCCGTAACGTTTCCGTGGGTGATTTCGCGAAGATTTTCAACCGTTCTTCGACGTTCTTCGTTCGTTCTTCATTGTTCTTCGGTCTTCAACTGGTAAGTTCCTGAAATCGAACTTTTCAATTCATTCTATGTACCCTTAGTGGTCCTCATTTATTTTGCGTGCTTTTATTTTCATTTCATTTACTTTCCCTACCCCCTTTTGACGTGCTTTAGTCATTTATTTATGTCATTTTCCCGCCTAATAAAAAAAAAAAAATTTCCACCGATCATTCGTATTGTAATATCCTTTAATTTCTATTAAAATAAATTCCGACCATTCGGTCATGCCGTAACCACGTTTATAACAAAAAAAAAAGCAAAATAATAATATAATAATAAAAAATATCTTTTAGTAAAATCAATCGGACGTTTTCTTTGGGAGTTTCCTTTCTTAATCAAATTGACTAATAACCAAAGTGAAACTAAGGATAAAATCAATTCATAAACCAAACTTTTTTTGTCATCGCCTAAAAAAGCCATTTTTAAGGTCCAACGCCTTGAAATGGTCTTTTCCGCTTTCATTGGTTAAATATAGATTTCTAAAGGCCTAAAATCAACATGTAACTTTATTACCTCTCCAAAAATAAAGAGATCATTAATGGTCCAATACCTTAATGTTTTCTCTCTTCTAAAAAAGAATCGAAAGATTGTTTAAATGGTCCAACGCCTTAAATGACCTTTCATTCAATAAAAACATATCTTGCAAAAAAAGGATAAAAAATAACTTAACCAAACGCTTTGTTCACAAAGAACTACGTAGGTCTAATTTCCTTATCACAATTGAGGAATACGTAGGAGCAAAGGGAAACACCCTTGTCGACCACAAAAAGATAAAAAATAAAAAGACATAAGAACGTAAAAAAGGGAAATAATATAAATTGAAGTCACATTTGCACATTGGATTAAAGGTTGCCGTATCTTGTGACGGACGTGTGGGGTGCTAATACCTTCCCCGTGCGTAAATACAACTCCCGAACCTTTCACTTAAAATTCGTAGACCACATCTTTTCCAGTTTTTCCGACGTTTTCCTCAAATAAACGTTGGTGGTAACTCCGCGCATATTCCTTTCTAGGAAGATGCACCCGCGAGTCTCATGCCGCCCTCCCACCGAAGGGTAGGTTGCGACAATAGGTTTCCTCTAAATCCTGGCTGCTCCCCGGTGAAACAAAAACTAAGAAGAATGAAGCCTGAGATGTCTTTAAAGATAAAGGAAGAGGTCAGAAAGCAATTTGACGCTGGCTTCTTGGCAGTCGCCCGATATCCAGAATGGGTCGCTAACATTGTGCCAATCCCTAAGAAAGATGGGAAGGTACGAATGTGAGTGGACTATCGGGATCTAAACCGAGCCAGTCCAAAGGATAATTTTCCTTTACCGCACATCGATGTCCTTGTAGACAACACAACCAATTTTTGCTTTGTTTTCTTTCATGGATGGGTTCTCGGGCTATAATCAGATAAAGATGGCACCGGAGGACATGGAAAAAAAGACGTTTGTCACCCTGTGGGGAACATTCTGTTACAAGGTGATGTCTTTTGGGCTCAAGAACGTCGGGGCAACCTATCAACGGGCTATGGTAGCTTTATTCCATGATATGATGAACAAAGAAATTGAAGTCTACGTCGTTGATATGATCGCCAATTCTAAAACTGAGGAGGAGCATCTCGTTAACTTGCATAAACTATTCAAAAGACTACGTTAGTATCGACTAAGATTGAATCCCGCCAAGTGTACTTTTGGGGTCAAGTCTGGAAAACTGCTCGGCTTTATCGTAAGCCAGAAAGGAATAGAGGTGGAACCCGACAAGGTGTAGGCCATCCTTGAGATGCCCGAACCACACACTGAGAAAAAAGTCTGAGGTTTCTTGGGATGCCTGAATTATATAGTGAGGTTCATATCGCAACTAACTACTACCTGTGAGCCTCTCTTCAAGCTTTTGCACAAGAATCAGTCCATCCAATAGAAAGACGACTGCCAAGTGGCATTCGGAAGGATCAAGCGATGCCTTATGAATCCTCTGGTGCTTGTGCCACCCGTGCCCAGAAGACCCTTCATTCTATACATGATTGTGTTGGATGAGTCGATGGGATGTATGCTAAGGCAACATGACGAGTCTGGGAAGAAAGAAAGGGTCGTCTACTACTTAAGCAAGAAGTTCTCGACCTGTGAGATGAACTACTCTTTGCTTGAAAGGACATGTTGTGGCTTGGTGTGGGCAGCCCATCATCTAAGGCAGTACATGCTGAGCTACACCACTTGGTTGGTTCTACTGTCAGAGTTCGACATTGTTTATGTCACTCAAAAGCCAATAAAGGGAAGCGCCTTGGCAGATTACCTAGCTCAACAGCCCATCAATGACTACCAACCTATGCATCCAGAATTCCCAGATGAGGACATTATGACCTTGTTTGAAGATGAGGTGGACAATAAAGATAAAGACAAATGGATAGTGTGGTTCAATGGCGCGTCCAATGCACTAGGCCATGGAGTAAGGGCAGTGTTGTTCACCCTCGATGATCAATGCATCCCCTTCACAGCTAGATTAGGCTTTGACTGCATGAACAATATGGCCAAGTATGAGGCGTGCACCCTGGGAATCCAAGCAGCAATCGACTTCAAGGTTAAGCTGCTCAAAGTGTATGGAGACTCGGCCTTGGTAATTCACCAGCTAAGAGGAGAATGGGAGACTAGGAATTATAAGCTGATACCCTACTAGGCCTACATCAAGAAGCTGACAGAGTTCTTCGATGACATATCCTTCCACCACATTCCTACGGAGGAGAATCAAATGGTCAATGCGCTTGCCACTCTGGCCTCTATGTTTCAGTTGACTCCGCACGAAGACTTGTCGTACATCGAGTTCAGATGTCGCGGCAAGCCCGTGCATTGTTGCTTGATGGAAGAGGAGCAAGATGGTAAACCCTGGTACTTCAATATCAAGCGTTACATTGAAGACAAGGAGTACCCAAAGGAGGCTTCCCACAATGACAAGAGAATGTTACAGAGGTTAGCATCCAATTTCTTCCTTAGTGGAGGTATCTTGTACTAGAGGAACCATGATATGGTTTTGCTTCGATGTGTGGACACCAAAGAGGTGCATGAGGGATCCTTTAGGACGCATGCCAATGGACATGCCATGGCTTGGAAGATTCTGAGGGTGGGGTATTACTGGCTCACCATGGAAAATGATTGTTGTATCCATGTGAGAAAGTGCCACAAGTGCCAGGCATTCTCTGATAATGTCAATGCTCCAGCCGTGTCGTTGAACGTCTTGGCGGCACCTTGGCAATTCTCTATGTGGGGGATAGACTTGATTGGAGCTATTGAGCCTAAGGCTTAGAATGGACATCGCTTCATTTTGGTTGCGATTGACTACTTCACCAAATGGGTTGAAGCTGCTTCATACGCTAGTGTGACAAGGAATGTGGTGGTCAAGTTCATCAAGAAAGAGATAATCTATCGGTATGGATTGCCTAGAAAGATTATCACTGATAATGCCACCAATCTGAACAACAAAATGATGAAAGAAATGTGTGAGGATTTCAAGATCCAACACCTGAATTCTACGCCTTAGAGGCCCAAGATGAACGGGGCAGTTGAGGCTGCAAATAAGAACATCAAGAAGATAGTTCAGAAAATGACCGTGTCATACAAGGACTGGCACAAGATGCTCTATTTTGTGCTGCATGGTTATTGAACCTTGCTGCACACATCAACTGGGGCAACTCTGTTCTCCTTGGTATATGGGATGGAGGTTGTGTTGCCATTTGATGTAGAGGTCCCCCTCTTTGAGAATTCTGGCCAAGTTGGGGTTAAAAGAGTTGGAGTGGGCCCAAGAATGCTTTGATCAACTGAACCTCATAGAAGGTAAGAGATTGGCCGCCATAAGCCATGGACGGTTGTATCAAAGCCGGGTGAAGAACGCTTTCGACAAAAAGGTATGCCCATGCAAGTTCAACAAAGGGGATCTTGTCTTGAAGAAAGTATCCCAAGCCCAGAAATATCATAGGGGAAAATGGGCTCCGAACTACGAAGGACCTTTCGTCGTGAAGAAAGCATTATCCGGAGGAGCATTGGTGCTTGCCAGCATGGACGATGAAGAGTTGCCTTTGCCCGTGAATTCTGATATCGTCAAACGATATTATGCTTAAATACTTGGGGCAGCATGAGGGTTCAATGCATGATTGTTCTCCAAAAAAAACTCGTTGGAATCTCCAAAGTTTTCCAATCCTTTGTAAACCACGACCGTAACATTAATAAACATTGGATGGATGATTTGCATTTCAACTTCTTGTGTTGTGTTTTTTCTTTAGAGTACACATTCTCGATCTTGAATCCGGAGCCATTTGGCTCCATCAAATGGGGTGCCATAAGCATTTAAGTAAAATTGAACATAATAACATTTGTTTAATTGTTGCACTTAAACTTCCTAAGCATAAGCATGCATGCATTTGCATTTTGTCATCCTGTGGATCGGTGGGTAAATAAAGATTCAGTTGAGTAGTGACCAATATCACACCAAATTGAAACAAGGGTAAGTGAAAGGAGATATCGGTATTTTGTGGTTTGTTTCACATTTTACTGCATGATGCCATTTCCTTAATCAAAAGCTTAGAGGCAGGTACGACCAAGTGTTAGGCCCATGGTCCATCAACCATCGTCCCGCGTCCGGCTTAAGACGTTAAAGAAGCGCTACTAGGAGGCAGCCTAGCACCTTTAAAATTCCCACTTATACTTATTTGTCTATTATATTTGAATACACCTATTTTTATTTGCGACCTTAGGACTTTTGAGAAAAGATTTTAAAAAGGGGGTAGGGGTGAAGCTTACTTAACCCCATTTCTTCCCCCACATTCAAAAAACCCAAGGGCTACAAGCAGTGCACGAAAACAGCAGCCTAGGTCAATATTTTTTGCATTCTAGCTTCCATTTTGATGCGTCTTAGTGCTTCCTTACAAGTAAGTATTGCTATTCTTCAGATTTTCGTTTCCCATTATGATGCTTTATTGTTGTAGTTGCTTGTTTTTGCGAAATTCATGAAGCAATTCATATGTGAATTCATGTTTGATTTGTTGAATTAGTGGGTTGTAGGGGATGGCCATAGGCCTATCTTTGATTCTAAAATGAATGGTCATGGCACATTGTCCTCGTTCCCCATTTTTTCATGTCTAAACATGCGCCCACCAAGTGTTCGGTGAAATGCCTCAATGGCATTTGCATGCAATTTTGTGAAACTTAGCCTATGGAATGAATTGGTACACACATGATTTCCATTTTGAGTGTGTGGACAGTTTCATAGGAGCTAGAACAAGTTCCAAAATGTGACTTAGGCCTAGGAACCTAAGCCTTTTGGTTTTGGATGTAAGAAGGCATGGAAATGAGAGCATGTTGGTGAGGTTTCCCCTTTAGACCAGCACTTGGTTTGGGCTGCATCATGATGATTTCCTTGCACTTAGATGGTGTGAAAATGTTTTTCACCGTGTACATGTATACATAGAATAGGTAGCAAGAGGAAAATACCTTTCAAATAAAGCGTACATATGTTGAATATAGCACGAAAATGCTTCTCCAAATGTGAATATATGACATGAAATTGCCTTTTAAAAATGTGAATTGGTAGCATAAAAATTGCCTTTCAAATGAATGTATATATGTGTGAATATATAACACGAAAGTGCTCCTTAAACGAATGTGAGTATGTGTGAACATATAGCATGAAGTTGCCTCTCAAGTGTATGTACATGTATGTGAATAAAATATGGACATGTAGCAAAAAATGCCATTCAAAATGGAGTGGATAGGTAGCCAAAATGCCTTGCAAATATGTATATATGTTAGATAGGTAGCAAAAATATATATATGTATGATAGGTAGGTAGCAAAAAAATGCCTTGCAAAATGTATATATATAGAATCATGAAAATGCCTTGCAAAATGCATATATATGTGAGTCGTAAAAATGCCGTTCAAGATGTGAGTAGGTAGAATAGAAAGAATACCTTTCAAACAAATATGTATACATGTGGGTGCATATCATGGAAAAGCCTTGCAAAATGTATATATGTATATAAATATGTATCATGAAAATGCAAAAAAATGTGTGTACGTATGTATGTGGTTATGTAGCACCAAAAATTATTTTAAAAAATGTAGGTATATGTTATAAAATTCCTTTCACCAAAATGTATGTATGTGCATGTATATAGATGTGAATCATAAAATGGCACGCATCAACGCGTAAGTTTTTTTTATTACATGTTGATGTTTGCGTTGATAGAAAGAACTGAGCAAGGATGCACCATTTTAGTTTGATTGGCCTTTATTGTGGTAAATTGATATTTCTTGTAAACTAACTTTACAAATGTGTCCTTGTAGGAAATGGCTCCAAAGAAGCTCCTAGCCAAGAGGTCTAGGAAGGATGCCACTGGAGAGGGTTCCCGTGCGGCCCCGTAGGCAGATATGGACTTCGATAGACACAAGTCCCGGAGTGCGAAACACCAACAACGGTTTGAGGCCATCAAAGGCTGGTCGTTCCTCAAAGGGAGGCGAGTCCAGCTGAGGGATGAGGAGTATGTTGAGTTCTAAGAGGAGATAGCCTGGAGGCGATGGGCTCAGCTTGTATCGCCCATGGCTAAGTTTGATCCTGAGATAGTCATGGAGTTTTGTGCTAATGCTAAGCCTACGGAAGAAGGAGTCAGAGACATGCACTTCTGGGTGAGGGGCCAGTGGATTCCCTTTGATGGAGATGCCATCAATCAGTTTTTGGGGCATCCACTGGTTTTGGAGGAAGGCCAATACTGTGAGATCTCCCAGAGGAGGAGTCAGGCCTCCGGCTTCAATGAGGAGGCTATCAGTCAATTGCTATGCATTATGGGGCAGCACTTTGCCTAGAGCGTAGTGGGGAGATGGGTGAGGATCATGCCTACCAGCATGGCCACCATTACATAGATCTGGATGATGTTTCTGCTTAGCAACATTCTCCCCAACGACCACAACTCGGACCTCCCCCTGCCGAATTGTCAGTTGGTTTACGGCATCCTGACTCAAGTGAGTGTCCACGTCACCCAGCTGATCTCTGATGCTATTTACCAGTTTGTAGCGTAACACCTCCGAGACACCCAGTGGACCTAGAGAAGTCCAATAGAGCCCTGAGGTTTCTTGCTCTGATTACAGGCCTCTGTCAGTTTTATGGAGTGGCGGTCAACCCCACCAAGGGCCTCCCATCAGTAGGGCTTTCATCGAGAAGTACTGCATGCCCAGGCAAGTGTAGGGTTAGGCACCCTAGTAGCTAGAGGAGGACCAGCAGTAGCTCTCTATAGATGCGCCATCGCCGCCTCTAGAGGAGGTCCCTCTCCGATCACCTACGAAGGATAGAACTCCAGATGCACAGGTACATGCATCACGTGACTAGCCAGCAGGTGGCTAATCACAGAAGGTAGGTGCAGCTGAACGAGACGTTCTACCGTTACAACATGCACCAGCAGAATCACGATCCCAGTCCTTTTCCTTGGCCTACCCCCGAGCAGGTTGAGGCCATAGTGGCCTGGGGGACGGGACCAATTTTGAGATGTCGGCAGGACCCGCGGGGACCCTTGGGGGTGACGAAGGAGCTCAGGAGGATGACGACATGGCTGATGTGTTGGACTTCTTCACTAGATGAGGCAGAGTTGCACGGCTAGGACCGTCGGAAATTGTGATTTTGTTTTTATTTGATGTTATTGTTTTTAGTTGTTATTTTGTTTGTTTCATTGTGGTAAAACTGAACTTGGTGTTATTGCTTTCAGTTGTTATTTCAGTGTCGTAAAACTGAACTTGGTGTTATTGCTTTTAGTCATTTGTTATCTCATTTTGACTAAATTTACCGCTTCTAGCATATTGTCGTATGTACTTTGTGATGGTTTGTCTGAAATGCCAAAAAAATTAGGGGTTACAAACCTTTTCTAAATTTTTTTGAAAGAATTGATTGAAAGAAAAAGCTAAAAGAAAAAAAACTAAACGCCAACACGCTTTTGAAAGAAAATGACCGCCAATTAACGAGTCGGAACATAAAAAGATTTTTGAGAAAAATGTGTGTGCACCTGACGGGTGAATGCAATGAAGATTTTTCCCGAAGCCCTGAATGGACTCGGATGTGTGCGTAACTTGATAAAAGAGAATTATTTGGAAACACTGGGTTGATTTGAACGGGGAAAAACAAACCCTAAGCCTTAGTGTTTATATGGCCACAAAGCTTTATGTATGAGTGTCCACATGGATGTATGCATGATCAGTTTTGCATAAATTTCTAATCATCATTGTCATATGCATGTCATGGAAATGATTTGGGGCATTCCCTTATTCTTGAACCGCTTGCTGAATAAATATACCGACATGTGTCATATCCCACCATCCGTAGGCCTTTTGAGCCAAACCTCGACGTTTCGGCCATAACCTTGACCTAGGATGGAAATTTCCAACCTTACCATTGGGAGAAAGAACGGAAGGATCATCCCAAAAAAGAAAGGTTCCTTTTACCTTGGATTATAAATGTAGTCCAAAAGAAGAGAAAAGAAAAAGGAAAGGAAGAAAGCCAACCAATCAAAGATTGGAGAAAAGCAAAAGAAAAAAATAAAAAAGAAAGAAAGGAAAAAAATACGAAAAAGGTTCCTTGGACCAGACAATGTCTGAACAAATGTGCAGAATTGTCGAAAGCAAAAAGAAAGGAAAAGCAACAGTAACCAACTAAATCTTTGTGTCCGAAGCAATCACCTTCTTAGAACCAGTAACCAAAAGGTTCCTTGGACCTGAGGGATGCATGAAGTAATCACGTTCTTAGTTACCAACCAAATCTTTGTGTCCGCTCTTGCTCTGCGGCGAACCAAAGAGAAAAATAAAAAAGAAAAAAGAAAAAAAAAAACAGAAAAGGCAAAGGCCAAAACACCCAAAAGCCAAAGTTCCCACCAAAATCCATCTTTCTCAAAAGTCCTATTGATCTATGATTATTCATATTATATTTGATTTGATAGGAAATGACTTACAAAGTCAAATCATTACATGTCTATGCTTCGGAATTAGGATGAAACACTCGCATGTGTAAGATTTTATACATTGTGAGCGGTTTTCCTCTATTTTCAATTCAACCCAGTGTTTTCTTCTAATGTTCTTTTAGAGATGAAATGCAAATGTCCCAAATCTCGTTTGTGATTATGGGAAATTCTATCAACCTGCTTTCCTTCCCCAATAGTCACATTATTTTTCTTCAAAAATATATGTTGCTCTGATCAGTTTGGAGGTTTTCTTCTTTGCTAAGCATGTTCGCATTTTAGTGAAAGACTTTCTGAGACAATTACAATCTCCATTGGTATCCAGAGACAAGCGAGCCCTTTGGCACGCAAAGACAAATATGGTCATCTACCCTCTTGTCGAAGACTCAATGTCTTTCGACTAAGACTATTACAGTCTCCTTTGTCATCCAGAGACAAGCGAGTCCATTGGCACAAAAAGACAAATTATGGTCATCTGCCCGCTTGTCGAAATGTCTTTTGACTTAGACTGTTAAGTCTTCTTTGCCATCCCGAGACAATCAAGTCCGATGGCTATTAGTCATCTTATACAACTAACTTTTGTATAGAAAACTTTTACAAAATGTATATATTTTCCCCAATTTATGGTTCCTTTTGTAGGATTGTAAATTAATTTTGCTTTATTTTTATATGTGCTCAGTAGAAGCTTGTGTAAAGAATTAATGTCAATTTCTCTTCAATTTTAGGCAAAAAGGAGTTATTTTGAAGAAGTGCTAAAGTTGACGTCTCACTAAGCGAGCTCAATGCGCTTAGCGAGTGTCATCCGCTAAGAGAGGCATCAACGCGCTTAGCTGATAGGAGGAATCAAGAAGGGAATCTGTCATGCTGGCATGCACTCAGGGCGTCATTAGCTCGCTCCGTGAGTCGTTTGTCACCTTCCAGGCTTAGCGCGAGTTTGGCGCTGAGCGATTATTCACTTACTCGCACCAAGCGCGAGAATGGCATTAAGTGTGACGTCGAGGTCAGTGAGCCCTTTTTTATGCCTGACTTGTGGAGAATGTAAGGGGGGTGAAGAGAGTGGTGACTAGCTGTAAGAGCTTGAAGAGTGAAATACACAAAGGCAAAGAATAGAGCAAAGAAGCCATGTTTTGATCTTTTAGGAAGATTTGTTAGTCTTTGAGTGATTGTGAGGTTCCTAGAGGTGGAGGAGACATCCCCACTCCTTTGTAAGCAAGCAATTTCTCTTAACTCCTCTTCTTCATTGTAAAAGGAGCTTCCTTGCTATGGAAGGCTAAACCCTCAGTTAGGGATTCTTGTTGAGTAATTGATGTAAACTCTTTCCCTATCTAATTAAGGTTGCTTTATGTGTTCATTGTTTCTATCAGTACTTTATTATTATTGCATGCTTGTGGCTTGATCACCCATATGTGTGTCCTGTTAGGGGTTTAGCATTGAAAGATGTATTGTCTCCTTAGAACTTGATAGAGCAGGATTAGGTTACCGTATGTTTGGACACGGAGGGCGGTAATTTAGTTTTTATTGTGCTATGATCATAAAGCTGTTCAATTAAGCTAAGTTCAACAAGAGACATCTACGAATGAAGTTTAATTAGAATTAGGCTAAACTCATGAGACATCGGTGTTTAGTACTTGAGTCTTCAGCATAGAACACAGAAACATCTTTGATTAGAGAAACATCCTTAATTGCATCAATTTGCTTAGTAAGAGAACCCAACGCCTTTAGATATTTGTTTTCACACTTACTTGCTCACGTTTATTGGTTTGTAATTAGAATAGAACATACTTTTACCTTCATTCACAATCATGATTACTGTTTGCAAATGCCTGCTTATTGAACAAACCTTTACCAAATGAACAAGTTCCCTAAGTTTGATACTCGGTTCACACCGTTTTGATTATTTACCTGACGACCCGGTGCACTTGCCGGTAGATTTCGCATCCACACAAATAAGTAGTATCCTGGAGAGCAAAACAATGGCACGTAGAGACAAATTATGGTCATCTGCCCCTTTTGTCGAAGACTTCCATGTCTTTCGATCGAGACTATTACAGTCTCCCTTGCCATCCAAAGACAAGCGAGTCTGTTGCCACGCGGAGACCATCATGGTCATCCGTTTTCATTGTTTTCAGGACTATTGAAGTCTCTTTTGCCATCCAGAGACAAGCGAGTCTGTTGGCACACGAAGACTATCATGGTCACTCGTTTTCATTATTTTCAAGACTATTGAAGTCTCCCTTGCCATCTAGAGACAAGCGAGTCTGTTGGCATGCAGAGACGATCATGGTCTCTCATTTCTTTATCTATCCTAAAAGACTATCGGAGTCTTTGTCGAGACTTCATTGTCTCCCTTTGTTTTTGCAAGACTTCCAGGCTTTTGTTGACATACCCGATGCTTTTTATGTTCTTTCTTTTGATAGGTTTCACTGATTGGGCTAAGTGGTTGGTCGAGTGGAGAGGTCGCTTGAACAAAATTATTATCTTTATCTTTACTTCCCTTTTATCTCCAGTAAAAGATAAGTAAAGAGGGGTATCGCAGCCTACCTTTTTGCGGGCGAGCGAGGCAAGGCTCACGGGTGCGTCTTCCAAAGGAGGAGAATGCGCGGAGTCGCCACCAACGTTTATTTGTGGAAAACGTCGGAAAAACCGAAGGAAACCGGTCATGAAGAATATTCCAGATTTGGGAGTTGTATTTATGTTTGAGGAAGGTATTAGCACCTCTCACGTTTGTCCCAAAGGACAACAACCTTAATTTTAGAATTGTGTGAAATTGTGTACTTAAACTTTATTTCTTTTTATTATTTTTTGAGGTCGACAAAAGTGGGGCTCTTGCTCCTATGTACCCTCCATCGAAGAGGAAATCAGACCTACGTAGTTCTTTCAAAAGGGGGAATCAAGTGATTCTTTTTACTTGGCAGGTGGTCCTTTTAAGGCGTTGGACCTTAAAATGATCCATTTTTACTTGGTAAGAAAAAAACTGAGGTATCGAACCTTAAAATCCTTTTTAGTGATTTTTTGCGGACGAGCTTGACTTTGCGAGTTGATTTTAGCCTTAGTTTCACTTTAGTTATTAGTCAATTCAATTAAGAAAGAGAAATCCCAAAGGGAAACGTCCAATTGCTTTTTTTTTTGGTTTATTTTACTAAAAGATATTTTTTGATTATTATATTATTATTTTTACATCTTTTTCGTTTCCAACGTGGTTACGGCATGACCAAACGGTCGGATTTCATTTTAACAGAAATTAACGGATATTACAATTCGAATGATCGGTGGAAATTTCTTTTATTTTTTGATTAGGAGAGAAAATGACTTAAGTAAATGACTAAAGCACGTCAAAAGGGGGTACGGAAAGTAAATGAAACGAAAATAAAAGTACGCGAAACAAATGGGGACCACCAAGGGTACATAAAATGAATTGAAAAGTTCGATTTCGGGAACTTACCGGTTGAAGACCGAAGAACGACGAAGAACGATTAAAAATCTTCGCGGAATCACCCACGGAAACGTTACGGAAGCGCCTCGGCTTGGATTTTCTTCACGGAAACAATTTTCTTCACTAATTTTAAGAGATTACGAAATGCCAAGAGGGCTGAACCCCTTTATTCTTCACTCCTCCCTCTATTTATAGGAAAATAGGGGAGGATCTTGCCACCCAGCTCGCCCAGGCGAGCCAGGTTGCCTCCTCCAAAAGCAACCGCCTTCTGGAGGAATATTCTGGAAGGCCCAAGTGGGCCTGGTTGCTATTTGCACCCCCCTTTTTACTAAATACACCCCTTTTTCTTTTTTGGTGATTCCTTTTTCGTAACGTTACGAAACTTTATGAATTTCGTAACGATACTTGTTTTCCTTCCGTAAGGTTAGGGAACCTTACGGGTCACGTAATTACTCCTTTTTTGGCTTTCGGAAAGTTACGGAACCTCACGGATTGCGTAACAATGCTTCCTTTTGATTTCCAGCATGTTACAGAATCTCACGGATTGTGTAACAATGCTTCCTTTTGATCTCCGGCATGTCATGGAACTTCACGTATTGTCCATCAAAGGGGGCCAAGTACCTCGAAGCGGTCAAACAAAGGTTGCATGCCATCAAACAATGGTACCCAGACAAAATTAGGGTATTACCTTTTATCGGAGATAAGAGGAAAGCAAAGATAAAACACTGATTTCGTTCGTCTTCGCCCTCTCCGTGATTAGTCTATGACGACTCTCATCTCTCTTTCTTCTTTCCCTGCACAACACAAAACAAACACAAACAAAAGACACCAATAACATAATATATACATATACACATGTTTGGCGAAGGAACCGATCGGGAAAATAACAAAAAACCACATTTCTCAGTCACCGGAGGCTCCGTGCTTGATAACGGAGGACACATGAACGGCGCTAGGCAATCAATTCATGGGGCTCCGAATAGGACGGTGGAGGATACACGAACATCGCTAGGCAATCGTGGGGCTCTGGACTTGATGGTGGAGGACGCATGAATGACAATCAATTCATGGGGCTCCGGATAAGATTTGAGGGTGGAGGATAGACGAACAACGCTAGGCAATCAAGTCGTGGGGCTCCAGACTCGATGGTGGAGGACGCATGAACAACGCTAGGCAATCAATTCATGGGTCTCCGAATAAGATTTGAGGGTGGAGGATAGACGAATAGCGCTAGGGAATCAATTCGTGGGGCTCCAGACTCGATGGTGGAGGATGCATGAACAGCACTAGGCAATCAATTCATGGGTCTCTGAATAAGATTTGTGGGTGGAGGATAGACGAACAGCGCTAGGCAATCAATTCGTGGGGCTCCAGACTCGATGGTGGAGGACGCATGAATAACGCTAGGCAATCAATTCATGGGTCTCCGAATAAGATTTGAGGGTGGAGGATAGACGAACAGCCCTAGGCAATCAATTCGTGGGGCTCCAGACTCGATGGTGGAGGACGCATGAATAGCGCTAGGCAATCAATTCATGGGTCTCCAAATAAGATTTGAGGGTAGGACCGAATGGTCCACCGGGTTCTTTCACTTAAAAGGCGAACATGCTTTAGTAAGGAAAAATAAATCATTCACGAGAGCACCATATTTTTGAGAAACAATATACTTATGCCAAAAGTAATTTTCCTTGTAACCGAAAGCGAAGGGCAGGATGTCAACATTTAGCTTTTAAATGAACATTCAGGGGAAATGTCGGGTCAAACTGAAACTGGGAATAAAATCACTTATAGTGTATAAAGACTCACACAGGTAAGTGTTTTACCCTAATCTTAAAAGATCACACGCACGATCACGGATCAATAGGATTTTCTCGAGGGTAGTGTTTTTGGAGAGGAAGCTAGGTGTTTCGGTCTTTTCCTCTTTGTTTATGTGTGGCGGGATATCGCCAGTTGAGAGCGACATTGAATGGCAATCCCAAAGGAAGAACTACCCCAAAAATGGGTTTGCCTTTGCCAGCAGTCATTTACCCTACCAAAAATGTATCTGGTTAGAAGATCTTCTATTCTCTTTCCTGATGTCTTGTATTGATCTGGAATTATTCTGTTTTTCCTTCGATCTTTTTTCTTTTTTACTTTCTTCCAATCTTCGATCGGGAATCCTTCTTTTCCTTTTCTTTTCTTTCTTTTCATTTCTTCCTTTCCGATCTTTGATTAGGAATTCGGGTTTTAGCATTCATTATTCGCTCTCCCTTGAGGAGATTCTGCTGTCCTTTTCTTTGGGGGAAACGATGACGATTCTTTTCATGGGCCAAGTTTCAAAGTAGCTTAAGGTTGTGTCTCAACATGGTCTTTTCATCGTCCGAGCCCGATTTTGATATCTAGGGCAAAACAAATTCGGGTGTCAAGGTGTCAGTCTCGGATTGAATTTCCATATTATTTCCACGAGGCACGCGCAACATTGATGATTTGGGAACAACGTGCAAAATTAGTCATGGCTACAGCTAGGTGGATACTCAAGCATCCAATTTATGGCATTGTGATACTAAGGCTTGGGATTTACACGAGTAGACCCAATATTTCCAAATTATGTTGTTTCGTCGGTTCAATGAATCCATCCATCCTTATCTCGGTTATTCTAGAAAATAAACTCTTAGCGTCAGTCTCTTGTTTCCAAAAGATATGTTTGCTCTCTATGAATGATTTATGCTTCCTATGAGCATAACATGCCGACCTTCGAGGTCTTTCTTTCTTTTTTTTTGTTTCATTTTTTATGTTTGCAAAAACTATACATCCATCGCCATCTATGAGAAAAGCTTTTCTTTGTACACCTACATTCCTATACACGACAAACTTTTTCTGTATACACACGCATTAAAAACTCTTTCTCTTTATATCAACACAGTCTATATATAAAAACTCTATTCCTGTTCAAAGATTTCTTTTTCGTTTTTTCAACATACACTCGTGGTTTATACAAAAATTTCTTTATATACACTCGTTGCTCACACACAAGAATTTCTTTTCACGCATTATTTACACACACACACAAAATCTTTCCATACACTTTTTTAAAAACTCTTTTCGTTTCTTTATATATAGACACGACATTTGTTCACAACGCTTCTTTCTTTTTTTTTCTACTTTTGGCGTTATCATGATTTTTGTTCGTTTTATTTTTAGGACGACGTTCCTAAAGGAAGACTCTACAAGATTCCGAAATTTCAACAAACATTATCGACAATAACAAAGTAAGCATTAACGCAACAGTCCAAACAACATGTATGCACAAAACAAAAGACAATCGGAAAAACAAAACAAACGTTAGTCCCTCAAGTTATAAAAATAAAATGATATGTAATAGATAAAAGAGGAAACATAAAAGAGAATATGAATATAGGGATCCCCTGGTCATGTGGCTCCACTCCCTCTCAAGAAACCGAGTAAATTCGACATCTCCTCATCCATGTGGGCCTCCTCTGCATCGTCGGAAGCCTCTGCGGGCGCCTCCCCTGCCTGGGCCTCAGGCCAATCTCCGGGCCATGCAACCTCAGCCCTGAACTGATCTGGAGTAGGGCACGCAAAAGGAGCGAAACCCTGGCTCTGCTGATTGAGGCTGAGCTGGTAGAGACACTCATGCATCTGCACCTACCCCCTGTGGTTGGCCGCCTGCTGGCGAACCAAGTGCTATAAATACCGCTCCATGCCAAATGACCCAGCTGGATCAGCCTGATGAGGTGGTGGCGGTGCGTCTGCGACCTGCGGTGCATCTCCCTACGCCTGTCTAGGCGTGCAATACTTCTCAATGAAGGCCCGGGTGATCGGCGGTCGAATCACCTTACTAGGTGTGACGGGAACCCCGAATGACTGGCAGAGACCCGTGATCAATGCTAGAAAACCTAGGGCCCTGTTAGACTTATCTGGGTCTAGAGGGTGCCTGGTAGGTGGCATACCTGCAAATAAATAAATGGCGTCAGCGATCAATTGAGCCACATGGACGCTCATCTGTGTCAGGATGGCATTCACCAGCTGACACTTCGGCAGAGGGAGGTCGGAGTTATGATTGCTGGGCAGGACGTTGCTGAGCAGCAACAACATCCACATCTGAGTCAAGGTGGTCATGCTAGTGCGCAAGATCTGCACCCGCCTCCCGGCAGCGGTTCGGGCAAAATCCTGACCCGGTATGCATAACAATTGGGCGATGGCCTCCTCGTCAAATCCATCGGCCCGGTTCCTTCTTTGACTAAACTCGCACTCCTGGCCCTTCTCTAACACTAGCGGGTCACCTAGGAACTGGCTGAGGGCGTCTGCATCAAAAGGAATCCACTGGCCCCTTACCCATGACCGAATGTCCAGCACGCCCTCCTCCTTGGGCCAAGCATTAGCGTAAAACTCTAGGACTATATCTGGGTCAAACTTAGCCATGGGGGTGACCAGCGACGTCCAATGCCGGCGAGCTATCTCTTCCTGAAAGTCGGTACTCATCGTCCCTGAGCTGGACGCGTCTCTCTCGATGGAACGACCATCCTTTGATGGCCTCAAAACGCTGCTAGTGCTCGGCGCTCCTGAAACAGTGGCTATCAAACTCGGGGGCGGCACTGGTCGCTTCAGCGGCGGCGTCCCTCCTAGATCTTTTCGCGGAAAGCTTTCTCAGAGCCATTTCCTGTGGGGACAAACATTTGTAAAGTTAGTTTACAAGAAAACGCTTATTTTAAAGCAAAAACGGCATGCTAATCTTTCCAATTTAGAACAAACTTGTGCACACATTTCCTTAATGTAAAACATTTATGAACGTGCATATGCGTAAAATATCCTACTATTTATATCAACATACAAGGATATTCAAAACATTCTAGTTACCACACACATATATTTTTTTTTAAAAGAATACATATACGCATGCTCAAGGTACTGTGTCAAAATTACACATGTTCATATCTTAAGTATTTTGCTACCACAAACTACCTATTAACATATACATTTTTGTTGTTTAATATTTGTTTATATATGCACATTGGAGAGCTAAACTCATGTCATGCACACACTTGCATTTATTTGAGAAGGAACTTTCATGTCATCTATCTACACCTGAAAGGCAATTCCACATCATATATTCATTTGGGAAGCATTCTCGTGCCATTTTTGTCATGGGAACATTTTTTTGAAAGGCTCCTTATGCTACCTATCCACAAATATACATATTTTGAAAGGCATTTTTATGCTACCTATCCTACATATACAGATTTTTGAAATGCATTATTTGCTATACATTCACACTTTGCAAGGTATTTTTATGCCATATATTCACATATATGCATACCGTTGAAAGGTATTTTCCATGCTACCTAGGTGCAAGGTATTCCTCATGGGGCAGCCAAATTTAAATTCTAATAAAAACCTCTCAAACATGTCCTAATATTCATGCCTTTTTACATTCAAAACCAAGACTTAGATTCCTAGGCGTAAGTCATGCTTCCTTGTATTGAAATTAAAAGCTTGGGTTCCAAGGCCTAGAATCACATTCGGGCACTCATTTTAACCTCTACGTGCTGTCCTTATACATATAAAACAGCCCCACAATCCAAAGTTCACAAAACCATGCCCATATGTCATTGAGGCATTTCATCGAGCACTTGGTGGGCGCATGTTTGGGCATGAATAACAAGAGAATGGGGGCAATGTGGCATGCCCCATTGCTTCCGAATGAAACCTAGGCCTAAGGCCATCCCTTACAACCCCTCAATCCAACAAAAACAAGCAACAATTCAAAGACAAATCCTTCACGTTTTTGAGCAAATACATGCAACTTAGAGCACCAAAATACATCAATGGAAGGCAAGAGAGACCAAGAATGAGGTACTTACTTGTTGGAGATAAATAATAGTGCAAAACGGAATAAAAAAAACGTGAAAAATGGTGACCCTAGGGCTGCAAACTTGTGATATCTGTGGCTCTTGCTTTTGAATGAGGGGGGGGGGGGGAGTTTTTGGGTGGAAGAAAACTCCCCCTCCCTCATTTTTTATATTTGCATGTGCAGGGGTGCTCGCCCAGGCAAGCTAACCTGTACTAATTTTTTTTTGGTGGAAACAAATAATGCTTCCTGTACTAATTTTTTTTTTGGTGGAAACAAATAATGCTTTTTGTGGATCGGCGTTCGCTTACTCAAACCCCCTTTAGGGTAGATTAGGCATTCAATATTTACTTTAAAGATGCAACAGTAATAACTACCGGGAATTCAAAGGATACTAGGCTGCCTTGCAGCAGCGCTTTCCGTTTTTCGAAAGCTAGGCAAGGGATGACGATCTATCGGTCGTGACCCTAGCCTCTACTTGTGTCCGTCCCTAAGTACCTGAAAGTAGGAAACAACAATATCTGGCAAATCATGACCGCATTGTCGTCTTACCTTGACTGGTTTCTGCCTTTAACCTTGTCTCGACCTCTGACCGTTGTCTAAGACGATTCTGCCCCTGTTATCACAAAATATGCATGCGTATGCGTATGCATGAATGTTTTCAAATGCAATAATCTTCTTAGTGAAAGCTGGTTAGGTTCAGTATTAATTAAGCACTTGGGGCACCCCATGAACTGAGCGAAAGGGCTCAGGTTATTACAAACTGCACATGGTTTAAAACCAAAGTAAGGACTAAAGCCTCAGACCCATGTTCTCTTCTTTCAAATAACTGTGACGAGACAATTACAACGGACAGGAATCCCTGGAGGAAACCAAAAAGAACATAAACAAAAATAAAAAGAACATGTAGCGGTTTCCTCCATTGCCCCAGATTTCAAGCGTAATATCGCTTAACGACATCGGAGTTCACGGGCGAGGGTAGCTCCTCGCCTTCCATGTTGGTGAGCACCAGAGCCTCCCCAGAAAAAGCCCTTTTCACAACGAAAGGTCCTTCGTAATTCGGGGCCCACTTCCCTCGATTATCTTTAACAGTGTAGGATATCTTTTTCAGGACAAGGTCCCCCTGATTGAACTTGCGCGCGCATACCTTCTTGTCGAACGCGTTCTTTATCCTTTGTTGATACAGGTGCCCATGGCTCATGGCCGTCAAACGCTTACCTTCAATAAGGTTGAGCTGGTCGTAGCGTGTTTGAGCCCACTCTGATTCTTCTAGGCCCGATTCCGCTAGTATCTTCTGGGAAAGGACCTCTACCTCAAATGAGAGTACCGCTTCCATCCCATAAACCAAGGAATACGGCGTTGCCCCAATAGAAGTTCGTACCGAGGTTCGATATCCATGCAGGGCAAAAGGAAACATCTCATGCCAATCTTTGTATGACACCATTATCTTCTGAATAATCTTCTTAATATTTTTATTTGCAGCCTCCACAACCCCGTTCATTTTTGGCCGATAGGGGGTGGAGTTATGATGCTGGATCTTGAAATCCCCGCACATTTCCTGCATCATTTTGTTATTCAGATTGGTGCCATTGTTAGTAATGATCTTCCTAGGGAGTCCGTACCGACAAATCAATTCCTTCTTTATGAATCTGACCACCACAGTCCTCGTGACATTAGTATAAGAAGCCGCTTCGACCCATTTGGTGAAATAATCTATCGCCACGAGAATGAAGCGATGACTGTTCGAAGCTTTGGGTTCGATGGCCCCAATGACATCTATCCCCCACATGGAAAAAGGCCAAGGGGCGGACATGACATTCAGAGGATGGGGCGGACATTGTACAGGATGGTACCACTCACAAAGAACCCAGTAGCCAATCTCCTTAACGTTCTTTTGTCATTGTCGGAAATCCCTGGTGGATATTCTTTGCTCTCGACATACTGTTTGATGTCGAAATACCACGGTTTCCCATCTCGCTCTTCCTCTATCGCACAACAATGTGCCGGCTTGCCCCAAGATCTGAATTCAATGTACGGCATATCCCCGTGTGGGACAAGTTGAAACATGGATGCCAAGGTGGCCAATGCATCGGCCATTTGGTTATCTTCCCGAGCCCAAGATCTGAATTCAATGTACGGCATATCCCCGTGTGGGACAAGTTGAAACATGGATGCCAAGGTGGCCAATGCATCGGCCATTTGGTTCTCTTCCCGAGGTATGTGGTGGAAAGAAATGTCATCAAAGAATTCAGCTAACTTCAAGTATGAGTTTGATAGAGTATCAACTTTTGATCCCTGGTTTCTCATTCTCCTCTCAACTGGCGTATTACCAAAGTCGAGTCTCCATACACTTTGAGTAGCTTTACGTCAAAATCAATGGCCGCTTGAATCCCTAGGGCGCACGCTTCATATTCGGCCATATTGTTGGTACAATCGAAACCTAGCCTGGCCGTGAAAGGAATACATTGATCATCTGGGGATACAAGGACTACCCCTACTCCATGTCCCAAAGCATTAGATGCCCCATCGAAACAAACAATCCATTTGTCTATATCCTTGTGCGTCCGCTTTTCTTCGAATAGGGCCATCATGTCTTCATCCGGGAACTCAGGGTGCATTGGCCGATAATCTTGGAGGGGTTGTTGGGCCAAATAATCTGCCAAGGCACTCCCCTTTATCACCTTTTGGGTGACGTACACAATATCGAATTTAGATAGTAGTACCTGCCACCTAGCGATTCGTCCTGTGAGGGCCGGCTTCTCAAAGATGTATTTCACGGGATCCATTTTGGAAATAAGCCACATGGTATGACTGAGCATGTACTGCCTAAGACGATGTGACGCCCATACCAAGGCACAACACGTCTTTTCCAACATTGAGTAATTCATCTCACAAGCGGTAAACTTATTGCTTAAATAGTAAATGGCTAGTTCCTTTTTCCCAGAGTCATCGTGCTGACCCAACACGCACCCCATAGCTCGTCTAACACAGTCATGTACAGGAAAAGAGGTCTTCCTATTACAGGTGGCATGAGCACCAGGGGATTCACGAGGCTCTGTTTGATTTTTTCGAAGGCCTCTTGGTAGTCGCTGTTCCACAGGACTGCCTGGTTCTTACACAATAGTTTGAAGATGGGCTCGCAAGTAGGGGTGAGTTGCGAGATAAATCTCGCGATGTAGTTCAACCTGCCCAGGAAACCTCGAACCTGCTTCTCCGTGCGTGGCTCTGGCATTTCGAGAATGGCCTTCACTTTCTCAGGATCTATCTCTATCCCTTTCTGGCTCACGATAAATCCCAATAACTTCCCCGATTTTACCCCGAAGGTGCACTTGGTGGGGTTTAGTTTCAATTGGTATTTCCGCAGCCTTCCAAACAGCTTACGCAGATTGACGAGGTGTTCATCCTCGGTCCGAGATTTGGAAATCATGTCATCTACATAGACTTCTATCTCTTTATGCATCGTGTCGTGGAACAACGCTACCATGGCACACTGATAGGTTGCCCCAGCATTTTTCAGCCTGAAGGCCATCACTTTGTAGCAGAATGTTCCCCATAGGGTGACGAAAGTAGTCTTCTCCACATCTTCGGGTTCCATCTTTATTTGATTATACCCTGAGAAACCATCCATAAAGGAGAAAAGGACGAACTTGGTTGTATTATCTACCAGTATATCAATGTGTGGCAAGGGAAAATTGTCTTTAGGACTGGCTCGGTTTAAATCCCGATAGTCTACGCACATTCACACTTTGCTGTCCTTTTTTGGGATCGGGACAATGTTGGCTACCCATTCCGGGTATCGAGCTACAGCCAAGAAACCCGCATCAAACTGCTTTCTTACTTCTTTTGTAATTTTCAAAGACATTTCGGGTCTCATCCTTCGTAGTTTTTGCTTAACCGGGGAAGACCCAGGATTCAATGGCAACTTATGCTGCACAATGTCGAGGTCCAGACCTGGCATGTCTTGGTATGACCATGCGAAGATGTCTTGAAATTCTTCAAGAAGGGTTATCAAACCTTGGCGGATAGGTGCGGTCATACCGGTTCCTACTTTCACTTCTTTCTTTCCCTCTCCGATCTCTAAGTTTATCAGTTCGGTTTCCTCTTGGTGAGGCTTCATTTAACATTCACGTGCCCGTTCCCCACTTGGGAATTGGGATGGCACGGTCGTACGAAACATTCACGTGCCCGTTCCCCACTTGGCGGATTTTGTGGAGACTCCTCTCCTATTGCCGCCACCTCTTCCTCGAACATTATCCCGGCACTTGTGAAACATTGGCTAACATGGCCGGGCCATGCCCTAACTGCCCGGAGTCTTGACGGCGCATTCCTTCATCCCGGTTTCCTGGGTTCACACCCCAACCCATATTTGTACGGGTTCCCTATAATGTCGACCACATCGGCATTCCCGTGGCTGTCCTTGCCCCGACCCATTTCGGGCTCATAACCGTGCCTGAGCATTACCCGCGCCACCATTAAGGCCGCATTAGAGAGACAAGGTAGCAACGGACTCGTTTCCACAGAGGCACAACTCACCACCTCGAAGGATTGGAAAGTTGTTTCCAATGATTCCTCCGCTGCTTCTACATATGGTGCAGGGGAGGGGCAGCTTACCAACATATCTTCTTCGCCCGACACTATTACCAAGAGTACACCAACCGCGAATTTCAATTTCTGGTGAAGCGTCGAAGGGATCACTCCTAGCGCGTGAATCCGAGGTCTCCCCAAAAGGCAGCTGTATGCGGGATTTATGTCCATCACTTGAAAAACCACATTGCAAGTGTGGGGGCCTATCTGAATGGGGATGTCGATTTCCCCCATCACCTCCCATCGACTACCGTCAACTACCGTCAAAGGCTCGTACTACCATCGAACTTGGCTTTAGACATGATGCATTAAAAGGAAGTTTCTCCAAGGTGGTCTTTGGCATCACATTTAAACTTGAACCATTGTCGATGAGCACCTTAGCGAGGACATGGTCCATGCATCTGATAGACACATGTAGAGCTTTGTTGTGCCCTCTCCCCTCGACAAGAATCTCTTCTTCTGCGAACGCGATACAGTTATTGGTAGTTATATGATTAACAATGCCTTCAAAACCCTCAACTGAGATGTCGTGTGCTACGTGGGCTTCGTTGAGGACCTTTACCAATAGTGCACTATAAGACTCGGAGTTTATGAGCAGTTCGAGCAAAGAGATCCTTGCCAGAGTTTTATTCAGTTGCTCAACTACTTTAAACTCGCTTTGTTGGATGAGACGAAGAAACACATGAGCCTCTTCCAAGGTCACCGCCTTTCCTTGAAGACCTTCTTTCTTTTCAGCTCCTTTTACCACCGGGGGATCCACTTCTTTTGAGGGGGTGGCCACGTCTGCGGGCTCTTGGATCATGGGTGCTTTCCCCTTGGAGGGCAATTCCGCTGAGTGAGGGGGAGCGAACACTCGGCCACCGCGGGTTACGCCACTAAGGCCGGTAATGTTGGTCACCTTGGCTGACAAGGAGTCAACCTCCGTTGCAGCCCTTTCTCCAACAGCGGGAGAGGTATACTTCCATGGAACAGGTCACATTCCTAGTGAAACATATTACTAGGGCTTTGGGGGTTGGGGGAACCTTCCTTTCTGCTGACTGCATGCAAATATGTGGTTCTTCCCTATTTCCCTTGGACACTTCAAGCTGGCCCCAGTCCATGAGCCGTTGAAGTAACTCTTCCACCGCGGGGCAGGTTTCCATGTCGTGTGATCCCCCGAGATGAAACAGACATTCGTCACTTTTGCCTCCGCCACGAGAGACCATGCATGCTGCCTGCAACGACTAGTAGATGAATCGTCTAGACGTAGCCACATCTTCTAGTCTCTTTGACCCTAACGGTCTATCCTTTTCGATGGCGTTTATGCTAGCTCCTCCATGAATGGCTAGTGGATTGGTTTTAACGTTGGGGCCCTCCTCTTGGAATGATAGCCAGCCGGCATTTATTAGGTGTTGCACCTTATACTTGAATGGCAGGCAAGAGTCAATGTTGTGTCCGGGGGCTCCACTATGGTATGTGCATGTGGCATTAGAGTTGTACCACTTGGGGTATGGTGGCTGGAAGACCTTCCCGGGTATGGCCACCACCAAATGATTTTCCAATAATGAGGGCCACAACTCGAAATACGCCATGGGAACTGGAGAGAACTCATCTCTCGGGGGGCGTCGTGCATTATTATAGCTCGCGCCAGGAGTTGTATTATTGGCTGGCCGGGGAATGGCTGGAGCTGTGTGTTGGGCAAGCGTTTTTTCTGTTGCGGGAGGCCCTTCCACTTGAGTTACGAGGGAACTTCTGGCTCGGATCGAAAAGTTTGGGTGGTTGTGTTGGTATGAGTTTTGGGCATTTTGGGGCGTTTTCATCCATGTTGGGGTGGTGGTGACCGCGTGGGTATCTCCTTCCTTTTTCCGTGTGCCCACCGCTGGGGCTCTTCTATTGTTGTTGGGGACAGCGTTGGAGGCATATTCAAACTTGCCTTTCCTCCGTCCGGACTCGATTCTTTCTCCGGCGAAGATGAGGTCTGTAGAGTTAGCCGACATATATTCTATCAGCTTCTCATAGTAGAACGTAGGCAACGTATTTACCATAATTGTGATCATTTCCCTTTCAGTCATAGGTGGGACGACTTGGGCTGCTAGGTCTCTCCACCTTTGAGCATATTCTTTAATGGACTCATGTTCCCACTTGATCATGCTCTGAAGTTGGTTCCGATCAGGAGCCATGTCCGTGTTGTACTGGTACTGCCTAATGAAGGCAGTTGCCAAGTCTTTCCATGACCGGATCTGAGAAGCTTCTAGATTGGTGTACCACGCCACAGCTGCTCCGGCTAAGCTGTCTTGAAAGAAGTGCATTAACAGCTTTTCGTCCGTAGAATATGCCCCCATCCTTCGGCAATACATCCGAAGCTGACTTTTTGGACACGTCGTCCCTTTGTATTTATCAAAATCTGGTACTTTAAACTTGGGGGAATCATGATGTCAGGTACCAAACACAGATCTGCTAAATCCGAGAACGGATAGTTGCCGAGGCCTTCTACCGCTCTCAGCCTCTCTTCAAGTAGATCAATCTTTCCCTTGTCTTTTGCAAAGGGAACAAGTTCCTTAACGTGTGCGGATGGAGACGGGTCGTGGCAGACTATGTTTGGTTGGGGCAACTCATGGGGGGCTGGTTCCTTGAGGGGAAGTAGAGGGCCTAAATGGGCATCTCTTTCATCATCTTCTTGTAGAGGATAGTCGGCATGAGGAGGGAGCTGCCCCTCGAAGGTAGGGGCTTGGTTCAAATCATCTGGAGCGGTACGGGGAGTGAAGTCTAGAGGCAAACCATAAGGGTAGGCTTGAGGACTATATCTCCGATTAAAACCTGTCGCGTTTCTATCTCGGCCCAAGTTTATTGCGGGCTGTAGCACCGGTTTCGCTTCCCTAGTTGTATTGGAAGCGGCCGCCGTAGCATTATCTTCTATAGTTTTTTGAAGTTTTAGCATGGCCTTCGTGATAGAAGCCATCTGATCTTTTAAGGTCGATAGGTCGGCCTTCATCTGTTCTTGCACTCCCTCTTTGTTATCCATCTTACTTCAGGATCGGGTGTTATAGGGGTGCCTTTGCGCTTTTTTAGTTATGGTGAGTTCCCTAAAGAAACAAACAATGGTGAGTATGCCACCAAAAAATGAATATGATAATGAATGATTAGAGCACTTGGATCCACCTCAAGGATTTTTTAGACAACGTGATGAGTTTCAGAACTTCTCTTTTTATAAAAAGGAACAAAAGCTTTTATCTTGCCTAGATCAAACAAAAGTGTTACAACAGAACCTAACGGTTTCTAATTATAAGGGCCATTAAATCTATCATGTGTTGACAGTAATTGATTAGCCAGTGAATTTCCTCTAGGGCTGAACACACTTCAGCGATGGCCTTTGCTTTGGCTAGTAGTCGCGGGAGGTCTTGACTTCCATTTAAGGTCAAGGCGAACTTATCCATCCACATGGTCACTTCTTGATGCAATGCATCAATCACCCTCCCTATTGCTTCCTTCTCAGCGTACACTTGTGATGTAATCCTACCCACCAAGGGTATTGGATAGAAGACTCCAAGAGGCTTGGGCTAGAGCTACTAAAAAAGGCCCTAGGGTTCTCATGAACCTTAGGGTAGATTTTTGAGCCCATGGGTCTAGGTTGGATCCACTCTTCTTTGTAAATATTAGAATAGGTTTTTCCTTCCTTTAGGCCTTGTATTTTGGCCATTCTAGTAGTATAGGGTTTTAGCCTTGTATTTCTGGGCATTTTGAGTAGTCTTTGTAGTAGGGACTTTTTTTTGTATTTTCATGTATTTTGTCAAGGAGGTGAGCTTAGTTTTTAGATGGGTGTGTGTAGCTAAGCTCTAAGTTTTCTCAAAGAAGCTTCTCTAGGAAGTTTTCTCAAAGAAGCTTCTCAAGGAAGTTTTCTTAAGAAAGCTTCTCAATGAAGCTACCTAGTCTATAAATAGAAGCATGTGTAACACTTGTTGTAACTTTGATGAATGAGAGTCTTGTGAGACACAACTCAAAGTTCAACTTCTCTCCCTTTTTCTTCCTTCAATTTCGTGCTCCCCCTTCTCTCTTTCTTTTCCTCCATTGAAGCATCCTCTCCAAGGCTCATCTTGGTGGTGAAGCTCCTTCTTCCATGGCTTATTCCCTAGTGGATGGCGCCTCCTCTCACCTCTTCTCCTTTGTCTTCCACTGCATCTCCATGGTGGAAAATCACCATTAAAGGACCTCATTGAAGCTCAAAGATCCAGCCTCCATAGAAGCCCCACAAGCGAGCTTCCATCAAGTGGTATCAGAGCACAAGAGCTTCAAGTAGGTGCTCCTTAAACCTCCATTAATTTTTTGCTTTACCTTCTCTTCCATTGTTGTTTCTTCATTTTTTCTCCATGTATCTCCTCACATGTCTTGTGATAAATGTTTTTAACATGATTCTTTAGAGTTTCCACCGATTAAACTTGCTATAGAAGCTAGATTTGATTTTCTATGGTTCAAATTTCTTGTTCTTGTTCTTGAACCATGAATTGTGTTGAGTTTAGGTTCCTTTGAGTTTTGTCTTGTTATTTTTTGTGGCTGAAACCTAAACCATAAAATTCTTACAAAAATATTAAAGTAGAAGAAAACCTCAAAAATCTAGAGTGACTTGTTCACCTATTGTAGTTTTGTTTTCAAACCTCTAACAAGAAAGAACCATAACTTAGGAACCAACATGAGTCATCATTCATCTAGTGTTAATGGCGAGGGTACTAGTCATAAAGACCCTTTATCTAGAATCTTAGATGAGTTCAATTCCCTCAAGTTATGGAAAGAAAAACAAGAGAGAAAAGAAAAAGGAAAAAAAAGAGTGGAAGAAATAAGTCAAGATGAAAGAAAGAAAATAAGAGAGGAAGAAAGAAGAAAAGTAATGAAAGAAATGAATAGAGAAAAACATGCCTCCTATAGTAGTCATAACTCTTGCAAGAGCCTAAGTGAAGAACTTCGTGACTATTATGAAGGAAGGCATAGGTCACATCTTAGACCTCACTCCCATAGAAGAGAAAAGGAAAGAAAGTCTCAAGAGGCTAACATTAAACTCCCATACTTCCATGGGAAGGACAATGTAGAGGCTAACTTAGTTTGGGAAATAAGGGTAGAGCAACAACTTAAAAAGAAGTCTACATCAAAATCTTATGGCTCTCACTCTTATCCAAAGAAAGACCAAGGTCAAGGCATCTTAGGGGTGACACCTTCTAAGCCCAAAGATGATAAGGGGAAGGCAATAGAAAAGCAAGCCCCTAAGGCTAGTATGCAAGAGAAGACTAGCTCTATAAAGTTCTTTAAATGTCTTGGAAGAGGACACATTACTTCTCAATGCCCCACCACAAAAACCATGATTATGAGGAGCCAAGACATTTATAGTAGTCAAGATGAGGCTACTACATCACCTTCCTCTAGTGAAAGTGAAGAAGCAAAAGGGGAAGAATCTAGTGAAGAAATCTACCACCAAGAAGAAGGACAACCTTTAATGGTTAAGGAGGAGTGTAAGGAGGTAAGTGTCTCCTCCAAGAGGTTAGTTAAGAAGGAAAGTCATTTTGAAATAAAGACAAATATTAAAGAAACTTCCCCTCTTAGACAACCTCCACATCTTCTCCTTTTTAAAAAGACACTTGTTAGAACTGTCACACCTCTTGGACTTGAGGTTATTCCTCAAGTAAAGGAGTTGTTGGATGAGGGTTTGGTTCATAAGAGCTTAAATCCTTGTGCTTTGTTGGTGCCCAAAATAGGTATTATTAGGCACCAAATCCCTACAATAAGTGAGGTCAAATCCTTTCCAAGGTGGAGGGGATGATGCAATCCTACCCCCCAAGGGTATTGGATAGAAGAGTCCAAGAGGCTTGGGTTAGAGCTACTAAAGAAAGCCCTAGGGTTCTCATGAACCTTAGGGTAGATTTTTGAGCCCATGGGTCAAGGTTGGATCCACTCTTCTTTGTAAATATTAGAATAGGTTTTTCCTTCTTTTAGGCCTTGTATTTTGGCCATTCTCAATGGTGGAAAATTACCATTAAAGGACCTCATCGAAGCTCAAAGATCCAGCCTCCATAGAAGCCCCACAAGCAAGCTTCCATCAGCTTGTGCGAAGTCCTCTACTAGTTTTTTTTCATGGATCAAAGACTGGTTTAACTCTTCTTTGTATTGCCCTGTTATAGCTAGCATGCTTTGCTCCATGGCTTCTAAGTGTTGGGCCAAACTCCTCTTGGATCTCGAGCAAGCAGCTAACTCCTCCTTTAAGACCATGCCATGTACTCGTGACTGATCTCTTTCCTCTCTCTGGAACTTGAGCTCATTGTTGCTGCCCCACAAAGCTCCTCGGAATTTATCTCGGCCATGCTCTTCCTTGCGAGCCCTCTTGGTTTCTCGTTTGAGGGCTCTTGCGGTAGCCACATTTTCCTCTCGTAATTCGGCACACTTTTTCCGGATGTCTATAGCGACTGACTTGAATTTTTCTTTGGCGAGTCTTGCCTTTCCTAGCTCTGATTTTAGAGCTTGGACTTCTTTATCCTCTTCCAGAGCTTCGAAGTTCTCCTCGTTGATAATTTTCAACTTGGAGAGCCAATCTAACCCTCGTGTATGAACTCTTAGCCATTCATGATAACCACCGATGATGCCATTACGGATGCCCCTAAGTTCTTTATCTTTCCTTAACGGGCTTTCCCATGCGAAGACCCTTTCCTTCCTTCCATCGAGGAAATCAGTTGATTGTGCTGCCTCCTATCCCAGCCAAGTATTGGTCCCAATCTACTCTTCTCTTTTCGACGCACGAGTGATAACTTTGAAGCGGACACGGGTGCCTTATGTCTTGTTGGAATAGGTGCGAAACCAACCACACACAAATAGTAGGTAAGCAGCAGACAATCCGTGCGCTGTTCTTCTCGCAACTTCAGTCAAATGTATCAAATAAGTCCGCCAAGATAGCTACCATCAGGCTCTCCTTGCTATGGTGATATGCAAGGAAAGCATCAATTGAGGCTAGGTCCACCAAACCATCCACGTTTGGAAAGAGGACAACCCCAAAGATTAACAAAGCTAGTATATCCGCAAACGGGACCCACTCCTCTTGATTCGCCATACCCCTTGCCTTGCCTTCCAAGTATTTCCGTGGTAGGCCCACTACGTCGTTTCGAGTTTTCTTCATACGATCCAATTCTCTCGCCGAATCTCCGACCCCAGCTGCAATCTTGCTCAAGGAGGGAAGAAACCCAGAGAAAAGATACAGTTTTCTTCCCCCAAGAGGGCATCCTAAAATCTTCTCAAATTCTTCAACAGTCGGTACTATTTGGAAGTCCCCAAACGTGAAGCATCTCAACGGCTGGTCATAGTATTGGGCGAGGGATACAACGGCTTCCGTAAATACCTCCGCTGTGGTCAAATCTAAAATATTTCCGTACACTATGCGGAAGGCTTGCCTTTGGAGAAGTCCCATCAACCGTCCCAACTCCTTAAGGCTGGTGACATCTAGGCCCTTAATCTTGACTTGATAGAATCTTTTTCCGTTTTGATTTGTCCCCATCATTTACCTAAAAAAGGGGTGAATCAAGGCTCTGATATGAATGATGCAATGCGCATGCATGAAACGAAAAGAAAAACAAGTGGTAATTTACATATACGAGACCGAAAAGATCCATCTTTTTAATACTACATTCTAGGCATTGCAGCGCCCCAACATATGCATTAAAAAGTGACGCATTACTCTAAAGAGACAAAATATCGCTAACTATACAACAAAACTATAATTTATGTGCTATTCGCAGAAGAATGCATGAGAACAAATGGCACAGAGCGTGTTTGCTCCGTGCCCTTATTTGAGGGAGCTATAGGATAATATCTAGGGGTCTCTAATGACTACTCCCAACGATCCATATCTCACATGGCTATTTTCTAGAGGTATCATCACTCAAGATAATAATATTGTGGCGGAATGGAATACCAGCGACAATACATTATAAAGAGACAAAGCTCTAGACGAGGTTTCACTATTATCAAGCAAGTCGGAGACCTAGCATGACCATAGATTCACCTCCACTCCTTAGATTCCCATGGACCCGAGTATAGGGCCCCTTTTTCACTCAAACCCGTGGGTGCTTAGAATGCAGTGTAAAAATGTGGAAAAGACAGCATTTATTATATTTACACAGTTCAAAAAAAGCACACACAAAGTTTCACAATTCCACACTTTCCTAAAATAGGCCTAACTCACAAAAACAATCCTCAGTGGAGTCGCCAACTGTTGCAACCTACCCTTTTGCGGGCGAGCGAGACAAGGCTCATGGGTGCGTCTTCTAAAGGAGGAAAATGCGCGAAGTCGCCACCAACGTTTATTTGTGGAAAATGTCGGAAAAACCGAAGGAAACCGGTCATGAAGAATATTCCAGATTCGGGAGTTGTATTTACGTTTGAGGAAGGTATTAGCACCTCTCACGTTTGTCCCAAAGGACAACAGCCTTAATTTTAGAATTGTGTGAAATTGTGTACCTAAACTTTATTTCTTTTTATTATTTTTTGAGGTCGACAAAAGCGGGGCTTTCGCTCCTACGTACCATCCATCGAAGAGGAAATCAGACCTACTTAGTTCTTTCAAAAGGGGGAATCAATTGATTCTTTTTACTTGGAAGGTGGTCCTTTTAAGGCGTTGGACCTTAAAATGATCCATTTTTACTTGGTGAGAAAAAACTGAGGTATCGAACCTTAAAATCCTTTTTAGTGATTTTTTGCGGACGAGCTTGACTTTGCGAGTTGATTTCAGCCTTAGTTTCACTTTAGTTATTAGTCAATTCAATTAAGAAAGAGAAATCCCAAAGAGAAACGTCCAATTGCATTTTTTTGGTTTATTTTACTAAAAGATATTTTTTGATTATTATATTATTATTTTTACCTCTTTTTCGTTTCCAACGTGGTTACGGCATGACCGAACGGTCGGATTTCATTTTAACAGAAATTAACAGATATTACAATTCAAATGATCGGTGGAAATTTATTTTATTTTTTTATTAGGCGAGAAAATGACTTAAGTAAATGACTAAAGCACGTCAAAAGGGGGTACGAAAAGTAAATGAAACGAAAATAAAAGTACGCGAAACAAATGGGGACCACCAAGGGTACATAGAATGAATTGAAAAGTTCGATTTTGAGAACTTACCGGTTGAAGACCGAAGAACGACGAAGAACGAACGACGAACGGCGAAGAACGGTTGAAAATCTTTGCGGAATCACCCACGGAAACGTTACGGAAGCGCCTCGGCTTGGATTTTCTTCACGGAAACAATTTTCCTCACTAATTTTAAGTGATTACAAAATACCAAGAGGGCTGAACCCCTTTTTTCTTCACTCCTCCCTCTATTTATAGGAAAATAGGGGAGGAGCTTGCCACCCAGCTCGCCCAGGCGAGCCAGGTTGCTTCCTCCAGAAGCAACCGCCTTCTGGAGGAATATTCTGGAAGGCCCAAGTGGGCCTTGTTGCTATTTGCATCCCTCTTTTTTACTAAATAAACCCCTCCTTTGCTTTTTTGGTGATTCTTTTTCTGTAACGTTACGAAACTTTACAAATTTCATAACGATACTTGTTTTCCTTCCGTAAGGTTACGGAACCTTACGGGTCACGTAATTACTCCTTTTTTTGGCTTTCAGAAAGTTACGAAACCTCACGGATTGTGTAACAATGCTTCCTTTTGATTTCCGGCATGTTACGGAATCTCACGGATTGTGTAACAATGCTTCCTTTTGATCTCCGGCATGTCACAGAACTTTACGTATTGTGTAACAAAGGGTGCCAAGTACCTCGAAGCGGTCAAACAAAGGTTGCATGCCATCAAACAATGGTACCCGGACGAAATTAGGGTATGACAAGGGGCAACTGTCATACCCTAATTTCGTTCAGGGATGATCATTGGCTAACGTTTGAACTCTTGTCGGCTGAATTGAGCTGCTTAATGCTAATTTCCGCACAATCCATAGGGTTTTGTGACGTTTGGGAAGGAAATGTGCAAGATGTTCAAAAGATGGGCAAAATGGACATTTTTTGGACATTTTCCAGCCCCTGGGCCTACTAGAAGACTTATAGGTGAAGCAATCAGCTCACCTGGGCAAGCATGTTGCTTCTGGAGGAAGTAAGCAACTCGCCTAGGCGAGCTGTCATGCAACCTCCTCCCCCCATTTTCCTATAAATAGGCGTGGGGAGCTGAGGGCAAGAGGTTCAACATCATTTGTGAGGAGATTTCACTAAAATTAGTGAGAAGAAGGAGAAAGAAGAAGAAAAATCAAGGCCGAGGCGCTTCCTTAACGCTTCCGTAATGTTTTCATGATCAATTTCGTAACCGTTCTTTGTTGTTCTTCGTTAGTTCTTCATCGTTCATTGTTCTTCAACCGGTTAGTTTTCTATTTTGAAGCTTTGAATTCATTCTATGCACCCTTAGGGGTCCATTCTTGCTTTGAATGTCTTCATCTTCATTCTTCTACTATCGGTATTCTTTTTCTTTGTTTTAAGCGAGTTTTGATCGATCGTTTAAGCCATAATTTCACTTAATCAATGTAAAAATGAATTTTGATCGATCGTTTGTGTTGTAATCTCGTTCAATCACCTTTAAAATGAAATTCAACCAATCGTTTATGTTGTAACCTCGATTAACCATCAAAATGATAAGTTTCAACTGGTCATTTACTTTGAAAGTTTTCTTTTAATGAGTTGAAAAATAACCAAGTGAAACCAAAGCTAAAATCAACTCACAAATCAAGTTTTTGTCCACAAGAAAATCGCTTGAATCCGTTCAAAGGTCCAATTCCTTAAATGGTCCTTTTTACTTTTATCAGTTAAAATGAACCGTTTAAAAGTCAAAAATCAACATTCCATATAACTTTTATTTCTTTTCAAAGAACTATGTAGGTCTGAGTTCCTCATCGCAATTGAGGATACGTAGGAGCAAGAGTCCCGCTCTTGTCGACCCCAAAAGGATAAAAAATGTAAAAAGGGAAAATAAAATAAATTTGAAGTCATGATTTTGCACATTTGATTAAAGGTTGTCGTCCCTTGTGATGGACGCGTGGGGTGCTAATACCTTCCCCGTGCGTAAACAACTCCCGAACCTTTTATTCCTAAAATTCATAGACCCGCTTTTGGTTTTTTCTAACGTTTTCCTCAAATAAACGTTGGTGGCGACTCCGTGCGTTTTCTTTCTTTGGAAGACGCACCTGTGAGCCTCACGTCACCCTCCCGCTGAAGGGTAGATTGTGACAACCACTCAGAGGCCCCGAGGTTTCCAGCCCTTTACGGTTAAGAAGCCTGCGCTCTTCCCTTACAAAAGTGATAAGGCAGTGCCATGGAAGTACGCTGCACAAGGGCCCAACGGAAGGAAAGACATGTTCATCATACATGTTAATGATGATTTTCCCTCTGCTAAAGTTACAAACATATCTGGTACGAGTGGCATGACTGGTAGTGGACGAATCTTCGTGGCGCCTGAGCTACCGGTGCGGTCCAAAGACAAAGGAAAGGCAAAGGCGGATTTAGGCGAGAACGATAAGGCGGGCCTAACCCCGAATGATGAGGTCACGATTGGAAAGATTGTAGAGGAAGGGGCCGACTTTAGCAAGAAGGGAATATCCGCTGAGGAGGAGACCAAATTCCTAAGGACCATCCAACAGAGTGAGTTCATGGTAATCAAACAATTAAACAAAACCTCAACTAGGATTTCTCTGTTGGGGCTGGTTATGAACTCCGAGCCTCATTGGGCATTGCTGGTCAAGATTTTGAATGAGGTCCATGTAGCACAAGACATATCCATGGAGGGTTTCAGGGGTATAGTCAATAACATCATGGCCAACAATTACCTCACTTTCGCCGATGAAGAGATACCCGTCGAAGACAGGGGACACAACAAAGCCTTTCACGTGGTCTGTTAAATGTTTGGGCCATATACTGGCCAAAGTGGTCATCGACAATGGCTCTTCCCACAACATCATGCCCAATTCTACTTTGGACAAGCTGCCTTTTAATGCGTCGCACTTGAGGCCAAGCTCCATGGTGGTGCGGGCTTTCGATGGTAGTTGTCGGGATGTAAGGGGAGAGATCGATCTCCCAATTCAAATCGGGCCCCACATGTGTCAAATTACCTTCCAAGTAATGGACATAAATCTTGCCTACAGCTGCTTATTAGGCCGACCTTGGATTCATTCGGTTGGGGTGGTCCCGTCAATGCTGCATTAGAAGTTAAAATTCGTGGTGGACGGGTAGCTGATTATAGTATCGGGAGAAGAAGACATACTTGTAAGTTGTCCATCTTCTATGCCTTATGTTGAGGCTGCAGAGGAGTCATTGGAAACATCCTTCCAGGCACTGGAAGTTATGAGCAATGCTTATGTGGTGTCTCCTCTGGTGCCATTTTAATGGTGGCTCGGGTTATGTTGGGGCACGAATATAAGCCCAGAATGGGTTTAGGCCGAAATGGGAATGGCATAGCAAGTTTGGTGGAGTTCGCAGAGAATCGTAGAAGGTTCAGGTTGGGTTATGAGCCTAGTGTGCCGACAAGAGGAGGATCGCCTTAGAAAGGAAGGAGAGAAGCTCGGCTCAGCCACAAGGACTACAAGCGGAAAGGGTCCCCTTTTGTCATATCGATGAAAGCTTCGTCAATGCAGGGTTAATGTGCAAGGGACGAGTTGCCATGATAAACAAAGAAACCCTTCAAGACCAACCAATTTGGGTGCGGCCATGTCCTCCAGAGTTTGAATTGAGGAATTGGCAAGTCATCAAACAACCCGAGATTTCCATGACAAATTCAATGTAATTTAATAGTTCCAATCTTATTGTTGGGCCTAGGCTTTAGGGTTTGCTTCCTGTTGGGCATATCTTTTTCTTTGATGTTCCCACAATTATAAATACACAACCCTTTTTCATTTGATGTGTTCCCTCTCGCACTTTCGTCTATTTTCATTCTTTTGCATATTTATTTTTGTTGCGATTAAATGATTTGACGTAGATCCAACAATGAATCCTATGAAAGTAGTGATACTGAGGACCCGGATGTTGATTTTGAGCAATTAATAACTCAATCCGAGAAAGGAGGAGATGAGGATTGTGATGCAATCCTACCCCCAAGGGTATTGGATAGAAGACTCCAAGAGGATTGGGCTAGAGCTACTAAAGAATGCCCTAGGGTTCTCATGAACCTTAAGGTAGATTTTTGAGCCCATGGGTCAAGGTTGGATCCACTCTTTTTTGTAAATATCAGAATAGGTTTTTCCTTCTTTTGGGCCTTGTGTTTTGGCCATTCTAGTAGTATAGGATTTTAGCCTTGTATTTCAGGGCATTTTGAGTAGTCTTTGTTGTAGGGACTTTTTTTGTAAGCTTTAGCTTCTCATCTGAAGGAGGTGAGCTTAGTTATTAGGGAGGTGTGTGTAGCTAAGCTCTAGCTTCTTTAGGAATCTTCTCAAGGAAGCTTCTCAAGGAGGTGAGCTTAGTTATTAGAGGGGTGTGTGTAGCTAAGCTCTAGCTTTTCAAGGAAGTTCAAAGAAGCTTCTCAAGGAAGTTTTCTCAAGAAAGCTTCTCAAGGAAGCAACGTAGTCTATAAATAGAAGCATGTGTAACACTTGTTGTAACTTTGATGAATGAAAGTCTTATGAGATACACTTCAAAGTTCCACTTCTCTCATTCTTTTATTCCTTCAATTTTGTGCTCCCCCCTTCTCTCTTTATTTTCCTCCATTAAAGCATCCTCTTCAAGTTTCTAATCCAAGGCACATTCTTGGTGGTGAAGCTACTTCTTCCATGGCTTATTCCCTAGTGGATGGTGCCTCCCCTCTCCTCTTCTCCTTTGCCTTCCGTTGCATCTCCATGGTGGAAAATCACCATTGAAGGACCTCATTGAAGCTCAAAGATCCAGCCTCCATAGAAGCTCCACAAGCAAGCTTCCATCAGATTGGGGGCTTCCTCCAGATTTGAAAAGAATGGTGGTGCAAGAAGAAAGGGAAGTGAAGCCACACCGAGAGGAAACAGAAGTTATGAACTTAGGTGTTGGCAAAGAAAGAAAGGAAGTCAAGGTCGGCACTTGCATGTCCGCAAACGTCCGAGATGAATTGGTAGCTCTATTGTGACACTACCAAGACATCTTTGCTTGGTCCTACCAAGATATGCCTGGTTTAAGCTCGGACATTGTACAACGTAGACTACCTCTAAATCTCGAGTGTTATCCGGTAATGCAAAAAATGATTAAAATGAAGCCCGAGATGTCCCTAGAAAGAAAAGAAGAAGTGAAGAAGCAATTCGATGTTGACTTCTTGGTTGTTGCTCGATACCCGGAATGGGTTGCCAACATCGTGCCAGTCCCTAAAAAGGATGGAAAGGTGTGAATATGCTGGACTATCGGGATCTAAACTGAGCTTGTCCAAAGGATAACTTTCCTTTGTCGCACATCGACATCCTTGTAGATAACACGACCAATGTTTCCCTGTTTTCTTTCATGGATGAGTTCTTAGGCTATAATCAGATAAAGATGGCACCAAAGGATATGGAAAAGACAACTTTCATCACCCTATGGGGAACTTTCTTCTACAAGGTGATGTCCTTTGGGCTCAAGAACGCTGGGCAACTTACCAGTGGGCTATGGTGGCGTTATTCCATGAAATAATGCATAAACAAATCGAGGTCTATGTGGATGACATGATCACTAAATAAAGGACCGAGGAGGAACACCTTGTCAATTTGCGTAAGCTGTTCGGCTGCGTAAATACTGATTAAGCCTGAATCCCGCAAAGTGTACTTTCGGGGTCAAATCCAGAAAGTTGCTCGGTTTTTTCATGAGTCGAAAAGGAATAGAGGTAGACCCAGACAAGGAAAAGGCCATCCTCGAAATGCCCGAGCCACGCACGAGAAGTAAGTCTGAGGTTTCCTGGAAAGATTGAACTACATAGCAAGGTTCATATCACAGCTGACCGCCACTTGCGAGCCTCTTTTCAAGTTATTGCATAAGAATCAGTTCGTCCAATGGGACGATGATTGTCAAGTGGCGTTCGAAAGGATTAAATGGTGCCTTATGAATCCTCTTGTGCTCGTGCCACCGGTGCCCGGAAGACCCCTTATCTTGTACATGACTATGTTAGATGAGTCAATGGGGTGTGTGCTGGGATAGCACGACGAGTCCAAAAAAAGGGAACGGGTTGTCTATTACTTGAGCAAGAAGTTCACGACATGCGAGATGAACTACTCTTTGCTAGAGAGGATGTGTTGTGCCTTGGTATGGGCAGTGTGACATCCTGGAAATTTCTACCCGGAATTTTTTAAACGATGCATTTTGAATTATTATATATAAGTATTATTCAGTGTATATATATATATATATATATATATATATATATATATATATATATATATATATATATATATATATATATATATATACTCTTGGTAGAAGTAGGTATATTGGGGGAAAGATACGCGGGTTAGGCTAATTAACGAAGAGAAATCCATAACGGGATAGTTATAGATTAATTCTCAATTAATTAGTCTAAAAATTATCGTTTTGTGTGCAACTTAAAATTTAACAAAACCAACCTCTAAACCATGCTCGGGGTTTCATTCAGAGCGTTTTGATATATATATTTCCTACTTTGGAAAACTGGCCCCGACGGGTGCAGAGAAACGCGAGGGATTGGAACCAGAGAAACAGCACGCAAACCGAGGCGGGAATTTAGCGTTTCAAAAGGTCAGATATTTCTCTTCTTGTGGCTGAGTATGAGTCACATCAAGAGAAAAAGTGGGCCCCTTTTTGCTCCACTCAAAAGAAGACATGTAGCACATCTTTTTTTTTTTAAAAAAAAAAAAAGAAAAGCCTTTTCTTAAAACACAAAGCCATGTTCTCTCTCCTCACTCAGCCCAAAAGTTCAGAAGCTTTTCTCCCTCTCTCCCTCACGTTGCTATTCTCTTCTTTTTCCTCACCATTGAAGCTCCATCAAAGCTCCAACCTTTGCACACCATTTCTGCTCCAAATCGTGAAAGGAAGCCATTTTCGGAGTCGGGAAGCGCATATCTACGTTGTGGGACTTCAAATTCCAGGTTTGGGTAGACTTCTTTCTCACATAATTTCGTGGGTATTGGATGTTTGGGAGATATGATGGGTAGTTTTACTAGGTTTATGCCTTATGGAAGTTATTTGTGAAGGAATTTGTTGAAAGCATGCTAAACTTGTCATGTTTGGTGTGAGTCAAGCTTACCCATTCTGTTTTAGGGTTTTATGATGATGCTTGTGATGCTTGTGTGCTGAAATTGTTGATGGAAAACTGATAGAGATGAAGGGTAGAGTTAACCTAGGGTTAAAAAGTGAGAATGTAGTGATATGAGTGGAAAAGTGTGATGCTTTGAGGGTTTGAAAAGCTAAATCTGGATTTAGTGGTAATTGGAGATTAAAGTGAGTTAAACCAAGTTTGAAATGTCATTTAGGACTTATGGGAAAGCTTGGGCTGAGCAAATGAGGAAAATGAGTGACCAAAGTGAAGGCAAGAGCAATTTCTAGGGTAAATTGGGTGTTGAGGAGTCAAATTTCGATTCGGTAGAGTTTTCGTCGTAAAAACAGTTTGAGTGAGTTTAGATTAATGTTATAGACTTGTTTGAGATGAGAGTTTGCTCCAAAATTACCCCATTCTCATTTTCACTTCTCAAACCTTGAAAATCCACTAAATTGAGGGGTTTTAGATACCTAGATTTTGAGTTGCTTTGGTCTGAAGCTTGCCTTTGGTTTAGATGTGGTTTATACATGATTTAGGACTTGTAGGATCCAATTTGGGCAAAATTGGATGAGGGCAAGAGTGATTTCGAAATCTGCCCAATTTGTGCAGCAAAAAGCTGTCAAATTTTGTGCAACAGAAAATTGTGTTTGTGCAGAAAATGTTGTGTATTGCTGGTTGTGGAAAGGGTAGTACATATTCGGTTCTGGACATTTTCTAGCAAATACCAACGGTAAAAATGTAGACTTATGTAATAGGGACCTCCAGTAAAATTTTCGAGTCGATCCAACGGTGAACGAATTGGAACAAAGAGAATGTTATTGGGGTATTTGAGTAAGGAAAGCTCTGGTATTGGTTTGTGTTTTGGGAAGAGTTTTCTGCCTCTGCCCTGTTTTCTTGGTTCTGATAATTCATGATGTTTGGATGTTGAATTGCTTGGATGTTGTGGAAGCTTGGAGGGATTGATGGGGACCCGGTGTTGAGAGGAATCAGGATAAGGGCTACGTGGGACTACGTGAGCTCAGTTGAAGGTGGGCAACTTGGGATGGTGGATTTATGTGTGATTTGTGGATGTGGAGAGTCGACTTGCACCATCGCCCGATCGCCACCTAGTACCACATATGACGGGTACCCCATAATCCTACAAGCTTGAAGTGAGAAAGTGTGGAAGAGTCAGTCTTCCTACTTTTATTCGTTGACCACAGAGTGGTACTTGGAGATATGTCGCGGGGGTCAGGAGACCTTGGGGACGTCAGGTGGGGTGCTATTGCCCAAAACCAAGCTTGACCAATCCCGACCCAACCCGGGCATAGTCAGTCAGTGAGAACCTGTGACGTACCTAAACAGGCGAGCTCCTAGCAGTCAACCGATAAAAGAACAAAGACCACAAAGCAAGGAGGCTTGTGTGGTGGCTGGCCAACTATGGATTTTGAGTGATATCTGGAATATGGCCTCTAATAATCGATTACCAAGGGTGTGTAATCGATTACAAGGCATAAAAATGAAGACAGGAAGTTAAGATGGTCTCTAGTAATCGATTACCAAGGGTGTGTAATCGATTACCAGGCCTAAAAATGGGATCAGGAAGTTGAGATGGCTTCTGGTAATCGATTACCAAGGGGTGTAATCGATTACCAGGCTTAGAAATGGATACAGTATGTTGAGGAGGCCTCTGGTAATCAATTACCAATACTGTGTAATCGATTACACAGAGTAACAGGCCACTGGTAATCGATTACCAGTCATGTGTAATCGATTACACAGTGGATAGTGCAGGTTTCCATGTCCTGAAGCTGTGTAACTCGAGTTTGGCCTCTGGTAATCGATTACCAATGCTGTGTAATCGATTACCAGAGAAGGAAAGCCTTGAGGCATACCTTTTAATTGCATGTAGTGGTTATGGGACGTATTGTGTTGCTACCGTAGTTAGATCTCTCGTGAAAGAGTCTACCCCCTTTCTTTTATTTCTTGTAGATCGCAATGGCAGCGCAATTAATCCATGACCGAGTGGAGATAGAGTGCCTAGAGGGAATTTGGGAGACCCTGGAAGGCAGTACAAGGTGCCGATTCTGGGGCACGATTCGATTCACGGTTACTTCATTGGTACATCCAGAGGAACCAGCACGCACGCTTCAGCGTACTGTGGAGTGGATATTACCTACACCTACTCCATATCGACTAGTGGAGCCAGTCCAAGTGATAGAGGTGACGTCATCGGAGGAAGACCCTGAGGAGGACCCAGAGGAGCTACCTCCTGAGCCTGCTGTGGATGCTCTTGACTTTCCAGAGGATGATGAGGACCCACTCCCTGAGGTGGATTCTCCCGAGGACGTCATGTCGGCATCTGAGGCAGACTCTACGGAGGAGAGTGGTCCTGAGGGGATAGCGACTAGTGGAGGTTCTTCATCATAGCAGACGACTCCTTAGACTAGGTTTATATACTTTTTGGGGGTGGGTGTATCTAGTACAGATTGTTAGGTTTACTCTTTTTGTTTTTGTATGGGTAGACCTATTGTATAGGAATTTGATGATTGTATGCATGTGGCTGAAGCCACCATAGTGGATACCTTTGCTCTGGATGTCATTAGGTATTTTGCAAAACTCCCTTATTTTGGACAGCTTTAGATGATGAATGTACTTGTGTTTAATCTTGTTATTTGAAAAGAAAGTGTTAACAAACTTTATTTGAAAAAGAGTTCATCGACTGCATTTTATTTTATTATTTTACACGTGACGACCTAAAATGATGGCTGGTATACTTTTCTTTTTGAAAGAGCAACATATTTTAGAGGTTATGCGTGATCAGAAAGAAATGACTCTGAATAGAGTTGTGAACTGGCCATTCAGGACTCTATAGTGATGATTTTCCTTCTGAACTTAATTACTGTGAAAAAGAGAAAGAAACGAAAAAGAAAAAGAAAAAAAAATTCCCATGGTTTTTGTTGTTGAAATCATTACTATTAAACCAGTTATTATTTAGGGACGCCACAATTGGTGGTATCAGAGCAAAAGTTGGATTCTAGTGAACCTGTTTATGGTCTTGCTGTGTGAATGCTGTGTATCTCTGAAACTTGGGAGTAGGTTTCGGGGAGTGACGCTAAGTCACACATTGTGTGTATTTCTACTTTCTTGTCTTAAGCAGGAATGTGCAATTAATTCAGTAGAATTGTTGTGTGTATATGTATGTATAGAGAGAAGGATATTGTTGTAACTGTCACAGCCTATGTGGTACACTCTCTCAGTAGAATTTCTTGGGTACTAATAGCTTCCCTACATGTTAGGTATGGCAGGACGTGGTAGGGATCATAACCATGATGTCCTCGACTGCATCACAGCTGTGCTGGAAACTCTAGTGCAGGAACGTGATGTGGAGCCGGTGGAGTATCGGGGACTCATGGCTTTCCGTAAGAACCACCCGCCGAAGTTCAGTGAGGACTATGATCCAGAAGGTGCTAGGTTGTGGTTAGCGGAGATTGAGAAGATTTTCGAGGCGATGGGTTGCCTCGAGGAGCATAAGGTCCCTTATGTGACATTCATGCTCCAAGGAGAAGCCGAGAATTGGTGGAAGTTCGTGAAGCCTTCATTTGCTGCACCTGGAGGCATGATTCCTTGGAATGCCTTCAAGGACAAATTTCTGGAAAATTATTTTCCACGAGATCTCAGGAAGCGGAAGGCGAGGGAATTTCTGGATTTGAAGCAGGGAAACATGTTCGTTGGGGAATACATGGCCAAATTTAATGAACTTCTACAGTATTGGCCTCAATACCAAGATGCTCGGAATGAAGAAGATTTATGTGCTCAGTTTGAGAATGGGCTTCGATTGGAGATTCAAAAGGCGGTTAGCTATATGCAGATCACGGATTTTAATCAGCTGGTGACAAAGTGCAGGATTTTTGAGGACAAGACGAAGGAGAGGCAAGCTAGAGGCTTTGGAGGGCCACAGAGAAGCCATCCTTTTAGAGGAAACAGTAGTAAGAGGATGAAGCCATATTCTAGCAACAAGGGGAAACAACCTATGGCTACGTCCACCATGAGCCAGTCAAGGGGGACTGGGGTACAGTGTTTTCAGTGTGGGGGACTGCATCTTAGGAGCAATTGCCCACAGCTCCAGCAGACACAGAAGAACCGTTGTTATGTTTGTGGCAAGGTAGGCCATTATGCTCGAGAATGTAGGGTGACTGGGAGACCGACGGTAACTGCCAATTCCAACACCGTCAATCGTGGACCTACTAATTCCACAAGGAGCGGTAATGTTAGCAACAACAACACTAGTGGTGGAAGACCAAAGGTACCCTCCTGGGTATTTGCTATGAGTGGATCAGAAGCTGCTGCCTCCGACAATTTGATACAGGGTAAGTGTTTGATTTCTGATAAACTACTAGATGTACTCCATAATTCGGGTGCCACGCATTCGTTCATATCTCATGCATGTGTGGAGAGGATGGGGTTATGTGCGACGGAGTTACCATATGATATGGTGGTGTCTACTCCGACTAACGAGCCTGTAACCACCTCTCGGGTGTGTTTGAAGTGTCCTATAATTGTTGAGGGTCGATCTTTTATGGCGGATTTGATTTGCCTACCTTTAGCTCATCTAGATGTGATCTTGGGGATGGATTGGTTATCTGCTAACCATATCTTTCTAGACTGCAAGGAGAAGATGCTAGTATTTGGTGAAAATGTAGTTCCAAAGGAACCATTGAAAGAGAATGCGGCCAACGATGGAGTGGGGGATGTTCGAACTTACATGGTGTTGTTCTCCATGAATGTGGAGGAGGTCACTGAAGTTAGTAGTATATCGGTGGTGTCAGAATTTCCAGAAGTTTTTCCTGATGATATTTGTGAATTACCACCTCAGAGAGAAGTGGAATTCATCATTGACTTGGTGCCTGGGGCGAATCCAGTGTCGATTGTGCCTTATCGAATGTCTCCGGTAGAACTAGCAGAGGTGAAGGCACAATTGCAGCATCTTTTAAGCAAACAATTTGTTCGCCCAAGCGCATCACCGTGGGGAGCGCCGGTCTTATTGGTTAAAAAGAAGGATGGAAGTATGAGGATGTGCGTAGACTACCGACAGCTAAACAAGGTCACTATCAAGAACAAATATCCTCTACCAAGGATAGATGATTTGATTGATCAATTGAGGGGAGCGACGGTATTTTCGAAGATAGATTTGCGATCAGGGTATCATCAAATCCGAGTTAAGAAGGAAGATATCCCAAAGACTGCGTTTTGGACTCGGTATGGGCATTACGAGTATTTAGTCATGCCATTTGGAGTGACTAATGCTCCGGCTATCTTCATGGACTATATCAACTGTATATTCCATGATTACTTAGATCAGTTCGTGGTTGTGTTCATTGATGATACCCTAGTGTATTCAAGGAATAAGGAGGAGCATGAGAAGCACTTGAGAATTGTTTGGCATATCCTGAGGGATAAGAAATTGTTCGCCAAATTGTCGAAATGTGAATTTTTGTTGGAGAAAGTGCAGTTCTTGGGGCACGTGATTTCTAAAGACGGGGTTGCAGTGGATCCGATTAAAGTGGAGTCGGTTGTCATACCCTAATTTCGTTCGGGGATTATTACTTGATGACATGCAACCTTTGGTTAGCCGCTTTGAGATACTTGGCGTCCTTTGTTGCACAATAAATGAAGTCCCGAAACATGTCAAAAATCAAAAGGAAGCAGGCTTGCGCGATCCGTGAAATTCCGTAATGTGGCGGAAATCGAAAAGAGGTGTTTTTGCGCAATTCGTGAGTTTCAGTAACTTCTTCGAAAGCTAAAAAAGAGTAAATACATAATCCGTAAGGATTCGTAACCTTGCGGAAGGAAAATAAGTATCTTTACGAAATTCGTAAAGTTTCGTAACGTTATGGAAAAAGAATTACCAAAAAAATAGAAGGGGTGCATTTAGTAAAAAGGGGGGTACAAATAGCAATCTGGCCCACTTGGGCCTCCCAGATCCTTCCTCGAGAAGGCTGTTGCTTCTGGAGGAAGCAACCTTGCTCGCTTGGGCGAGCTGGGTGGCAAGCTCCTCCCCTATTTTGCTATAAATAGGGGGAGGAGTGAAGAAGAAAAGGGTCAGCCTTCTTGGCACTTTTCTTTCTCTCGAAATTACTGAGGAAAATTATTTCCGTGAAGAAAATCCAAGCCGAGGCGCTTCCGTAACGTTTCCGTGAGTAATTACGCGAAGATTCTGGACCGTTCTTCAACATTCATCGTTCGTTTTTCGCTTTCTTCAGTCTTCAACGGGTAAGTACCTCAAACCATGCTTTTCAATTCATTCTATGTACCTGTGGTGGTCCACATTTTGTTTCATGTATTTTTATTCTCGTTTTCATTTTCTTTTTATACCCCCTTTTGATGTGCTTAAGCCATTTATTTAAGTCATTTCTCGCCTAATCTAAAAATAAAATAAATTTCCACCGATCGTTTGAATTGTATCATCCGTTAATTTCAGTTAAAATGAATTCCGACCGTTCGGTCGTGCCGTAACCACGTTGGAAATCAAAAAAGAGGTAAAATAATAATATAATAATAAAAAAATATCTTTTAGTAAAATAAAGCAAAAAAAATCAATCCGACGTTTTCTCTTTGGGATTTCTCATTCTTAATTGAATTGACTAATAACTAAAGTGAAACTAAGGCTAAAATCAACTCGCCTAGTCAAGCTCGTCCACAAAAATAGGTTTTTGAAAGTTTATCATTTCAGTTTCTTACTAAGTAAAATGGATCATTTTTAAAGTCCAACGCCTTAAAATGATCACCTTTCAAGTAAAAAGAATCACTTGATTCACCCTTAAGGAAGAACTACGTAGGTCTGATTTCCTCTTCGATGGAGGGTACGTAGGAGCAAAAGCCCCGCTTTTGTCGACCTCAAAAATAAAAAAGAAATAAAAGGTAAGATAACACAATTTCACAATTCTAAAAAATAGGTTGTTGTCCTTTGAGACAAACGTGAGAGGTGCTAATACCTTCCTCAAACGTAAATACAACTCCCGAACTTAGAATTTTCATTTTCACCGGTTTCCTTCGGTTTTCCCGACGTTTTCCACAAATAAATGTTGGTGGCGACTCCGCGCACCTTTCCTCCTTTGGAAAGCGCACCCGTGAGCCTCGCCTTCGCTCGCCCGCTAAAGGGCACGTTCCGACAGTTGGCGACTCCACTGGGGATCTTTTTGTGAGTTAGGCCTATTTTAAGGAATTATGGATTTGTGAAACTTCGTGTGTGCATTTGTTGAACTGTGTAAAATGTAAATAATTGTTGTCTATTTCGCATTCTTTACACTGCATTCTAAGCACCCATGGGTTTGAGTAAAAAAAAAAAGGGGGCCCTATACCCGGGTTCATGGGAATTTAAGGAGTGGAGGTGAATCTATTATCATGCTAGGTCTCCGACTTGCTTGATAATAGTGAAACCTCGTCTAGAGCTTTCTCTCTTTATAATGTGTTGTCGCTGGTATTCCATACCGCCACAATATTATTATCTTGAGTGATGATACCTCTAGAAAACAGCCGTGTGAGTTATGAATCTTTGGGAGTAGTTATTAGAGACCCCTAGATGCTATCCTGTAGGTCCCTAAAATAGGGGCACGGAGCAAACACGCTGCGTGCCGTTTTAAACACTGCCATGCATGTAGTCCTAAATGTCATATACGCCTTTGCTTGTAATTATTTATGGATATTGTCGTACTCTGTGCATCCCCCTGTTGCGCTTTTGTGCATCTGCATCATGCCGTCACACATGCGTTGTATGTGGGTCTCGTCTTTTGTCGTGGGAAGTCGAAAGATCCATATCGTCTTCTTAACTGCACACATGGGGCACTGCGCCCCCCAAATGCGCAGTAAGGAGAGATGATTTTCCGGGCCCTCGTGTCCATAAATGCATTCATATCATGCACCGCATAAACATCTCTTCAACATCATAATGAGCATATCGTTCCTGCATTTGTCCGTTATCACATTCCCATTTTTGCATGAGTCATTGCATCATCATGCATATGCGTTCAACATACTTTTTGTTCTACATGTTTGCTCATACATGATCCTTGTATTTTCCTCTACAAAACAAAAACAAAAAAAGGGAAGCATGAAAATTCATGATGCATTCTTAGTTGCATGTGTTAGGTACCATGAGCTGACCATGTTGGGATCATAAACCCATTTCTAAAATTAAAAAAAAAACACACAAACAACAAAACAAAATGATTGAGCATGGTACCTAATGCCTGGTTAATTAAGAAAGGATGTTTCTTCGGGCATCTCGATCTCGTAATTACATTTTCCATGCATAGCATCCATATTCCCGAGTCTTTCATCCATATGAATTGTTGATGAAGTATTGGCGATCAAAATTGCCATTCCCTGGGTTATGGGGTTCAACCAAGCTCGTGCTTTTACGAAAAGGTTCATCGAGTCAAGTTGAAGCATGGAAGTAACCATCTTGCAAAAATTGGGGCAAAAGATGGATCGTGTTACATCATTGCTTCGTCTACTGCCAAACACATTTAGGGCTGTCAATGTCCCTATTACTTCCAGTTTCACCTTGACGGAGATGTCATGGACCATGTTGAAAATCTAAATTGATTCAACCCATATCCAGTGTAAAAATTTGCAATACTTCAACTGTGCATCATTCTCATACATCCATGTTGTTCATTGGTTTCATTGCTCATTGCATTCTTTCCTTGAAAAAAAAAGGAACTTAATCATTGTTATAAAAAAGAAAAAAACATGCTTTACGGTGCCCTCACCGAACTTGTGCTAGAGCTAAAGTAATGGGTGAAGTAGAGGAGATACAAGAGAAGATGAAGGCCGACATGGAGGCCATGAAAGAGCGAATGGCCACGATGATGGCCATGATGAGCATGAGGAAGATAATGGAAGCCAATGCGGTTACAATTGCCGCTACCAGCGTTGTTGCTAAGGTGAACCTGATGTCCCCATCCGACATCAACCAAATGAATCATCCAACCTCAGATATGGTAGGCAAAGATTTGGGAAGTATGGGCGGCCCCCATGATGTGCAAATTCAAAACGAGCACGCCTTCCCGCCATATGGCTTGCCTCTCAACTATACGCCACCCAATGTGGCGTACACTCCCAATAAGAATGCCAATAACTCCACTCCTATACCCATTGAGAGCCAACAACCCGAATTATCATGCATATGTCTCTTAAACCGTGGGGGAGACACATGAAATTCCTCACCACAATCTAGCCGACTTCGAGCCTTGCCTCGGATATGCCACTGAAGGGCAAGCAGTTGGTGGTATACCGTTGAAAACACTTCGAAAGGCCCTCAGTAGCACCCCCAGCTACACCTCTTGCATTCCACAACAAGTAAAAACCCTCATGCTATGCCAGAAATGGGAAAGTTGAATCATCTAGAGGAAAGGCTCAGGGCCATTGAAGGAGGTGAAGATTATGCCTTTGCTAACCTAGAAGAGTTGTTCCTAGTACCCAATATCATCACCCCTCCCAAGTTCAAGGTGCTGGACTTTGACAAGTACAAGGGGACTACTTGACCCAAGAACCATCTAAAGATGTATTATCGGAAGATGGGGGCATACGCAAAAGATGAGGAATTGCTGATGCATTCCTTCCAAGAAAATCTTACTGGGGTAGCTATTACCTGGTACACTAACTTGGAACCTTCCCGAGTCCATTCTTGGAAGGACCTAGTGGTTGCCTTCGTTAGGCAGTATTAGTACAATTTTGATATGGTTCCGGATAGGATGTAACAACAGAACATGTGCAAAAAGGGGGGCATGGATCTTTCAAAGAATACGCCCAAAGGTGGAGAACCTGGCAGCTCAAGTGGCACCTCAATGACAAAAAAAAAATGATGACAATGATAGTAGACACATTACCAGTATTCTACTATGGAAAATGGTGGGTTACACACCTTCAAGCTTTGCGGATTTGGTCTTCGCCGGCGAAATGATCGAAGTGGGTCTAAAAAGAGGCAAATCTGATCATCTTGCTTTGATAAATGCAAAAAAACTGGGGCAAATGAAGAGGGTGAGAATGAGGGAGAAGCCCATGCTGTGACTGCCATTCCTATACAGCCAAGTTTCCCACCAACCCAACAATGTCATTACTCAACCAATAACAAACCTTCTCCTTACCCACCGCCCAGTTATCCACAAAGGTAATCCCTAAATCAACCACAAAGTCTGTCTACCGCACTTCCAATGACAAACATCACCTTTAGCACAATCCAAAAACACCAACCAAGAAATGAATTTTGCAGCGAGAAAGCCTTTAGAATTCACCCCAATTCCAGTGTCCTATGCTGACTTGCTCCCATATCTACTTGATAATTCAATGGTAGCCATAACCCTAGCCAAGGTTCATCAACCTCCATTTATCTGAGAATACGACTCGAACGCAACGTGTGCTTGTCACGGAGAAGCCCCGAGGCGTTCCATTGAGCATTGTAGGGCTCTAAAGCGTAAGGTGCAAGGTCTAATTGATGCGGGCTGGCTGAAATTTGAGGAGAATCGCGTGTAAATCCTGACATTGACAAGAGATGCCACATATGGGGCAATTTTGAAAGCTGTTGTTAGATGTCTCTAATGACTCGTCAGGATTTTCAAGTTTGTACCATTATTGTAAACCACAGTTACAATGTTAAAAGAAATGGATAAAGTTGATATCTTTGTCCCTCATCCTCTCGCAAACGCATCTTTGCTTATTCAACTTTCACCAGAATGTGGGTGCAAGCCATTGGTCTGTTTGCTCAAGCGACCTATGCTCCAGAGTTTGGACTTCCAAGACCGTTCAATCAGAGATTACTCGTCTTTCACGTTGGTGGGGTGCCGTAAAACAACGAGTTAAGTTCAAAACAAATAAGTTTCAAAATAAAAATAAAAAAAAGGAGTTCAAAAAGAAAAAAAGAAGCATTTGATTGACTGTGTTTTCAAGACGTTCATGTGACCTCATTTTATCATTCCGGAAAGTTTGTCTTTTTAGAGAGAAGTGAGTTATCAAGAATAGGATGTTGGACAAATGGCCTCAGTTACCTTAAGAAAAATGGGGGTTGAATTAAGATACGAAGATTATTCCCCAATTAAACTTTCACTCTCTCTTTTCGGATTAGCAATGCACACAGGGACAACCCTTCCCTTGTGTTCAAGAATCCCCTACAACAAGAGACCCACGGTCTCTTAATCCCTTTTCATAAATAAGAAGAAGAGAAGAAGAAATCTCTCTTAAAAGAGATGGATTGTAAAATGAAGATCAATCAAAATTCCTTATTAAATATGCAAGTGGTCGACCAAGGAATCTTTTTGAGGGGATAAGACATTTCAGTTCAGAAAAACTCTCTTAATCTTTTGAGAGGATAAAACTTTTTGGGGCAATGAAAGGCACTATGCATAAACCTCAAACGAACCTAGGGGCAGATTAGAAGTTCTCACCCAATTGGTTCCTTGCTACAAGGTCATGACGAAAGACAATGATTGTACCTTAAAGCCCTACACTGGGGCAACGAAAGGCACATGCAAAAACCTCAAGTGAACCTAGGGACAGATTAGAAGTTCTCACCCAATAGGTTCCCAGCTACAAGGTCATGACGAAAGATAACAATTGGTACCCCAAAGCCTTACACTGAGGCAATGAGGGGCATCGTGCATGAGCCTCAAGTGAACATAGGGGCAGATCAAAAGTTCTCACCCGTCGATGTTTTTAAACAAGAAAAAAAAGGGAAACAAGCCTTGGAATTTCAATAGATTGATTAAACGTCAAACGGCTCCATTGTCATCACTCCAAAATGGACAAGTGACTAAATCAAACAGAATATACACTCTGAGGGAGTTCCCGGAGAGATTTACAAAGGATAGGATAAGGTTGCATGAATTATCACCTTTTCCAAAAGGACAGTCAATCTGTGTTTTCCAAAAAAATTAAATCAAAATCAAAATCACAAAATAGGGAAAGAATGTCATGAACATTGTACAACTTTCCATTGCACTGCATTGTTTCATATGAGGTCAGCATTACCAAATCTCACAACAAAGGTTGCATGCGTCTGCATCCCTAAAAATCATGCTAACTGCATAGATTTCCTACATCTCGTGTCCAATCTTGTTGGATGACCGGCCCTCTCGATGAGTCGATCTCTTGCTTTCTCATAAAGGTGGACCCTTGGGTACTAGTACCTATCACCTTTAGAGGACTATATGTCCTCGCCATCAGAGGACTGCACATCCTCGCCTGCAGAGGGCTTCACGCCCTCGCCTTTAGAGGGCTACACGTCCTCATTTTCAGTGTGCTCCATATCCACACCTTAGGAGAATATAAGGTCCTTTGCCCTTAGATGCTTAACCGAGACTTGCGCTCCCGGTTAAGGGGCTCGTAGTTTCCTATTATCAGTTCCTGGGCCACCCCCTGATATTAGAGGGCGACCAACTATGCGAGCACATCCAGAGAGGGAGGCTATCACGCATCTACTATGCATACCGGGGCAAGATTTCACCCGTGCCGCTGCAAAAAGACGAGTGTGGATCATGCGCACCAACATGACCATTTTTACATGGATATGGATGACGTTGCTATTTAGTAACATTCTGCCCGACGACCATAATGCCAATCTCCCCCTGCAGATGTATCGGTTGGTCTGTGCCGTCATGACATAGGTAAGTATGCACATGGTTCAATTGATTTCTGATGTCATCTATTGTTTGCAGGGATCGCGCCCATAAGACGCCCAGTGGACCCGAAGAAGTCCAACAGGGCCCTGGGGTTTCCAACTCTGGTTGTGGGCCTCTGTCAGTCCTACAGGGTGCCCGTTCCCCCAGCGAGGTCATGACATCGTGACATAGGTAAGTATACGTATGGTTCAACTGATTTCTGATACCATCTATTGTTTACAGTAATCACTCTCACAAAGACACCTAGTGGACCCGGAGAAGTCCAACAGGGCCCTGGGGTTTCCAGCTCTGGTTACGGGCCTTTGTAGTCCTACAGGGTGCCCGTTCCCCCCGGCAAGGTCACGTCATCATAGGTAAGTATGCACATCGCTCAACTGATTTCTGATTTCATCTATTGTTTGCAGGGATCGCGCCTGCAAGACACCCAGTGGACCCGAAGAAGTCCAACAAGGTCTTGGAGTTGTCAAGCTCTAATTACGGGTCTCTGTCAGTTCTACGGAGTACCTGTCACCTCCAGAAAGGGCATCAGGCCCCCTACTAATCGAGCTTTCATCAAGAAGTACTGCGTCTCTAGGCAGGCGCAGGGCGAAACACCACAATAGCCTGAGGATGGCCGGCAGCGGGCAACAGACGCACCGCCATCACCTCTAGAGTTCACCTCAGCTCATCCACAAAAAGGTTAGAGCATTGCTTACGACCCATGGCCGAGCAATAGGCGACCAAGTCCAGAGCCAAAGGTAAGCAAAGTACTAGGTCCGTGACCGACAAGCCATCAAGCGTCCAGCTCAAGACGTTAAAGAAGCGCTACTAGGAGGCAACCTAGTACCTTTTAAATATCAGGTTGTTATTTGATCACCTTTGTTTCTCAAGTCATAGCAGGACACACCTAGTTGCTCATGATCCTAGGAATTTAAATAAAACAAGCACAAGCTCGGAAGGTAGTCATACCTCACAAAATATATATATGTATGATTAGGTAGTGAAAATACCTAAGATATGCATGTATGTAAACAAAAATACTTCACAAAATATATATATGTATGTTTAGATATGCATGTATGTAGGAAAAATACTTCACAAAATATATATATGTATGTTTAGGTAGCAAGATACCTTGGATATGCATGTATATAGCAAAAATATCTCACAAAACATATATATGTATGTTTAGGTAGCAAGATACCTTGGACACACATGTATATAGCAAAATACCTTACAAAAATATACGTATGTTTAGGTAGCAAAATACTTCATGAAAAAAAAAAGCAAAGAGAGCAAGCAAGAAAAGAATAAGAAGGGAGAAAAAATAAATAAATAATAGAAAATAAAAAATAATAAAGGTTGTCTAGCTAAAGAACGGCATGCTTGTGAAAAGAGATAATTTCCAACTTTTCTTTGAAAAATTCACTGATCATAACCAGTTTTTAAAAAAAAATGTGTATTCACCTGAAGAGTGAATGCTGTGAAAATTTTCCGAACGTCCAAAATGGACTCGGATGAATGCATGATTTGATAAAAGAACATATTTTGGAAACACCGGGTTGACTTAAAATAGGGAAAATGAATCCTGAGCCCTAGTGTCACATGACCATAAAAACTTGATGCTTGAGTGTCCACATGGGTGCATGCATGACCAGTTTTGCATAAAATTTCCTAATCATCATTGTTGCATGTGTATCATGGAAATAATGTAGGACATCCCCTTTATCCCCGAACCGCTAGCCAAACCCTGACATATATCATGACCAGCCGTTCTACAAGCCTTGAGCCAAAATCCCAACTTATCATAAACCTTGACCCAGGGTGAGAATGTCAATCCTTGCCCTCGGAAAACAAAAAAAAAAAAGAAAAATTCCCAATCAAAGAGTGGGAGAAAATAAAAAAAGGAAAGAAAATTCCCGATCAAGGATCGGAAGAAAACAGAAGAAACATCCAGAAAGGTCTTTGGACCAGACAATATCTTAATAATACAGAATTGTCACCAAGTAAACAAAAAAGAAAGGAAACCACGACCCAAAGTGGCCCTCTCCCTTTGATTGCCAACCAAAATCCCATGCGTCTGTGACTTGTTCACCTCGCACTAAACAAAAACAGAAAAGGAAAAGGCAAAAACACTCAAAGCCAAATTCCCCACCTAAAAACCATTCCCAAAATAAGGCCTATTGATCCATGATCACGCATGTAATCTTTGATTTGATAGGAAATGATTTGCAAAATCAAGTCATGACATATCTATGGTTCGGAATTAGGATAAAACACTTACCTGTGTGAGATTGATACACTTTGAGTGATTTTCTCCTATCTTTGTTGGACCCAGTGCTTCCTCTAAATGGTCATTTAGAAACGAAATGCTAACATCCAAAATCTCAGTTACGGTTATGAGAAAATTTCATCAGCATACTCTCCTTCCCCGATAGACACATTGTTTTTCATCCAAAAAGCATATGTTGCTCTGATCAGTTGGAAGTTTTGTCTCTTTACTAAAGCATGTTCGCATTTTGGTGAAGAAAACACCGAGATTATTTTTAGTCTCACAGTTATCAAGAACTACGTAGGTCTGAGTTCCTCATCACAAATTGAGGATACGTAGGAGCAAAAGCCCTGCTTTTGTCGACCACCCCACTTTTTGTTACCGTGTCCCAAGAGACCGGTGGCATGCAGAGCCACATGACCGTGGGATCCCCAGATTCATGTTCTTTTATATTTCATCCTTTATCATTTACATGACTTGAGGGACTAACGTTTGTTTTTTGATGTCACGATTGTCATTTGTTTTGTGCATATACTTTGTTTGGACTATTGCGTTGGTACTTGTTTCATTGTTGTCAATAGTGTTTGTTGAAATTCCGAAACTGTGTAGAGTTTTTCATTTAGGAACGTCTTAAAAATAAAATGAACCAAAAATCCTAATAAAAAGAAAGAAGCGTTGTGAATAAAAGTCATGTTCATAGAGAAAAGAAAAAGGTTTTTATTTATACATGTATGTAAAAGGAAAATGTGTATAGAAGGTTTTTGTGTGTAAATGATGCATGGAAAGAAATTCTTGTGTGTGAGCAACGAGTGTATATGAAGAAACTTTTGTGTGAACTATAAGTGTGTGTTGGGAAAAATGAAAAATCTTTGAATGTAAATAGGGTTTGTATATAGACCGTGTGACGTAAGGAGAAGAGTTCTAATGCGTGTACAGAAAAAGTTTGTCATGTATAAAAATATAGATGTACAAAGGAAGGTTTTCCTCATAAAGGACCACAGGTGTATAATTTTAGTGAATATATATAAAAATAAAACAAAAAGTAAAAAGAAAGAAAGACTGCGAAGGTCGACATGTTATTGTTAAGGAGTATAAATCATTCGTAAAGAGCAAACGCATCTTCTGGAAACAAGGGACTGATGCTAAGAGTTTATTTTCCGGAATAAACTGAGATAAGAATGGATGAATGCGTTGAACTGATGAAAGAACATAACTTGGAAACGTTGGGTCTGTCTGTGTAAATTCCCAACCGTAGTGTCACGATGCCATAAACGGGATGCTTGAGGGCCCATCTGGCTGTAGCCATGACTAATTTTCCACGTTGTTTTCAAATCATCATTGTCACGCGTGCCTTATGGAATAATGTGGAAGTTTGGCCCGAGACCGACACCTTGACACCCAAATTTGTTTTGCCCCAGATATCAAGATTGGGTTCCCACAATAAAAGACCCCATTGAAACACAACCTTAGACTTTTTTTGAACCTTGGCCTATCAAAAGAATCCTCCTCCTTTTCCCCAAAGCAAAGGACAGCGGAATCCTCCTCCTCAAGGGAGAGCAAATAGAATGCTAAACCCAATTTCCCAAAGAAAGGGATGGGGAAGGAAAAGTGAAAAGAAAGAAAAGGAAGAAATGGAAAGAAAGAAAAAAGAAAAATGAAAATAAAGAAAAGAACAGAAGAAAGGAAAGAAGGATTCCCGATCAAAGATCGAAAGGAAGTAAAAATGGAAAAGAAGCAAATCTCGATCAATGAAAGAAAGAGGACAGAAATTCTTCAAGCTAGATTGCCACTCAAAATCATTCTCGACTGGCAATATCCCACCCCACGTGAACAAAGAGGAAAAGACCGAAACACCCAACTTCCTCTCCAAAAACACTAACCTCGAGAAAATCCTATTGGTCTGTGATCGTACGTTTGATCTTTGATTCGATAGGAAGTCGCGTGTAAAATAGATCATGGTGCAGTTATGGTTTGGGAATAGGATAAAACACTTGCCTTGTGAGTTTTATACACTATGAGTGATTTATTTTCAGCTTAGCCCGATGTTTCCCCTACATGTTCATTTGAAAGCTAAAAGTTGACATCCTACCCTTCATTCTCGGTTACAAGGAAGATTACCCTGGGCACAAGTATATTGTTTCTCTAAGATGTGCTGCTCTCGTGAATGATTTATTTTTCTTTACAAAAAGCATGTTTGCTTTTGTAGGTGGAAAGACCCGATGGATCGTTCGGTCCTACCAACCAATCTTTTTCGGAGCCCCATGAATTGCGTTTTCGTTCATGTGTCCTCCACCTTCGAGTTTGGAGCCATGCGTAGTGATTGCTTAGTGCAATTCTCCATTCTCAATCTTTTTCGGAGCCCCATGAATTGCGTTTTCGTTCATGTATCCTCCACCTTCGAGTTTGGAGCCATGCGTAGTGATTTCTTAGTGCAATTCTCCATTCTCAATCTTTTTTGGAGCCCCATGAATTGCGTTTTCATTCATGCGTCCTCCACCTTCGAGTTTGGAGCCATGCGTAGTGATTGCTTACTGCAATTCTCCATTTTCAACCCTTTTCCGGAGCCCCATGAATTGCGTTTTCATTCATGCGTCCTCCACCTTCGAGTTTGGAGCCATGCGTAGTGATTGCTTAGTGCAATTCTCCATTCTAAATCCTTTTTCGGAGCCCCATGAATTGCGTTTTCGTTCATGTGTCCTCCACCTTCGAGTTTGGAGCCATGCGTAGTGATTGCTTAGTGCAATTCTCCATTCTCAACCCCTTTCCGGAGCCCCATGAATTGCGTTTTCGTTCATGCGTCCTCCACCTTCAAGTTTGGAGCCATGCGTAGTGATTGCTTAGTGCAATTCTCCATTCTCAATCTTTTTCGGAGCCCCATGAATTGCGTTTTCGTTCATGTGTCCTCCACCTTCGAGTTTGGAGCCATGCGTAGTGATTGCTTAGTGCAATTCTCCATTCTCAATCTTTTTCGGAGCCCCATGAATTGCGTTTTCGTTCATGTGTCCTCCACCTTCGAGTTTGGAGCCATGCATAGTGATTGCTTAGTGCAATTCTCCATTCTCAATCTTTTTCGGAGCCCCATGAATTGCGTTTTCGTTCATGCGTCCTCCACCCATGAGTTTGGAGCCATGCGTAGTGATTGCTTAGTGCAATTCTCCATTCTCAATCCTTTTTCGGAGCCCATGAATTGCGTTTTCGTTCATGCGTCCTCCACCCACGAGTTTGGAGCCATGCGTAGTGATTGCTTAGTGCAATTCTCCATTCTCAACCCTTTTTCGGAGCCCCATGAATTGCGTTTTCGTTCATGCATCCTCCACCTTCGAGTTTGGAGCCATGCGTAGTGATTGGTTAGTGCAATTCTCCATTCTCAATCCTTTTTCGGAGCCCCATGAATTGCATTTTCGTTCATGTGTCCTCCACCTTCGAGTTTGGAGCCATGCATAGTGATTGCTTAGTGCAATTCTCCATTCTCAACCCTTTTCCGGAGCCCCAAGAACTGTGTTTTCGTTCATGCGTCCTCCACCTTCGAGTTTGGAGCCATGCGTAGTGATTGCTTAGTGCAATTCTCCATTCTCAACCCTTTTCCGGAGCCCCATGAATTGCGTTTTCGTTCATGCGTCCTCCACCTTCGAGTTTGGCGCCATGCGTAGTGATTGCTTAGTGCAATTCTCCATTCTCAATCCTTTTTCGGAGCCCCATGAATTGCGTTTTCGTTCATGAGTCCTCCACCTTCGAGTTTGGAGCCATGCGTAGTGATTGCTTAGTGCAATTCTCTATTCTCAACCCTTTTCCGGAGCCCCATGAATTGCGTTTTCGTTCATGCGTCCTCCACCTTCGAGTTTGGAGCCATGCGTAGTGATTGCTTAGTGCAATTCTCCATTCTCACCCTTTTCCGGAGCCCCATGAATTGCATTTTCGTTCATGCATCCTCCACCTTCGAGTTTGGAGCCATGCGTAGTGATTGCTTAGTGCAATTCTCCATTCTCAATCCTTTTTCGGAGCCCCATGAATTGCGTTTTCGTTCATGTGTCCTCCACCTTCGAGTTTGGCGCCATGCGTAGTGATTGCTTAGTGCAATTCTCCATTCTCAATCTTTTTCGGAGCCCCATGAATTGTGTTTTCGTTCATGCGTCCTCCACCTTCGAGTTTGGAGCCATGCGTTGTGATTGCTTAGTGCAATTCTCCATTCTTAACCTTTTTCCGGAGCCCCATGAATTGCGTTTTCGTTCATGCGTCCTCCACCTTCGAGTTTGGAGCCATGCGTAGTGATTTCTTAGTGCAATTCTCCATTCTCAATCCTTTTTCGGAGCCCCATGAATTGTGTTTTCGTTCATGTGTCCTGCACCTTCGAGTTTGGATCCATGCGTAGTGATTGCTTAGTGCAATTCTCCATTCTCAACCCTTTTCTGGAGCCCCATGAATTACGTTTTCGTTCATGCGTCCTCCACCTTCGAGTTTGGAGCCATGCGTAGTGATTGCTTAGTGCAATTCTCCATTCTCAACCCTTTTTTCGGAGCCCCATGAATGTTATTGCCTAGCGCTGTTCATGTGCCCTCCACCTTCGAGTTTGGAGCTATGTTTCATGATTGTCTAAGTGCGGACCCTCAAGGCAATCCTCTATTCTCCACCTTTTTTCGGAGCCTCCATTATCAAGCGCGGAGCCTCTCGTGACTGGGAAATACTTTCTTCTGTTGTTTTCCGGATCGGTTCCTTTGCCAAATATGTGTATATGTGTATATTATATTCGTTGTTCTTGTTGTTGTTTGTATTTTGTTTTGTGCAGAAGAAAAAGAAGGAGTAGAGACGAGAGTCGTCATCACGGAAAGGGCAGGACGGACGAAATCAGTGTCCTATCTTTGCTTTCCCCTTATCTCCGATGAAAGGTAAGTAAAGAGGGGCAAATGTCATACCCTAATTTCGTCCGGGGATTATTACTTGATGACATGCAACCTTTGGTTAGCCGCTTTGAGATACTTGGCATCCTTTGTTGCTCAATAAATGAAGTCCCGAGACGTGTCAGAAATCAAAAGGCAGCAGGCTTGCGTGATCCGTGAAATTCCGTAATGTGGCGGAAATCGAAAAGAGGTGTTTTTGCGCAATTCGTGAGTTTCCGTAACTTCTTCGAAAGCTAAAAAAGAGTAAATACATAATCCGTAAGGATTTGCCACCTTGCGGAAGGAAAATAAGTATCGTTACGAAATTCATAAAGTTTCGTAACGTTACGGAAAAAGAATTACCAAAAAAATAGAAGGGGGTGCATTTAGTAAAAAGCGGGGTACAAATAGCAATCTGGCCCACTTGGGCCTTCCAGATCCTTCCTCCAGAAGGCTGTTGCTTCTGGAGGAAGCAACCTTGCTCGCCTGGGCGAGCTGGGTGGCAAGCTCCTCCCCTATCTTGCTATAAATAGGGGGAGGAGTGAAGAAGAAAAGGGTCAGCCTTCTTGGCACTTCTCTTCCTCTCGAAATTACTGATGAAAATTATTTACGTGATTAAAATCCAAGCCGAGGTGCTTCCGTAACGTTTCCGTGAGTAATTACGCGAAGATTCTCGACCGTTCTTCAACATTCATCGTTCGTTCTTCGCTTTCTTCAGTCTTCAACGGGTAAGTACCTCAAACCAAGCTTTTCAATTCATTCTATGTACCCGTGGTGGTCCACATTTTGTTTCATGTATTTTTATTCTCGTTTTCATTTGCTTTTTATACCCCCTTTTGACGTGCTTAAGCCATTTATTTAAGTCATTTCTCGCCTAATCTAAAAATAAAATAAATTACCACCGATCGTTTGAATTGTATCATCCATTAATTTCAGTTAAAATGAATTCCGACCGTTCGGTCGTGCCGTAACCACGTTGGAAATCAAAAAAGAGGTAAAATAATAATATAATAATCAAAAAATATCTTTTAGTAAAATAAAGCAAAAAAATCAATCGGACGTTTTCTCTTTGGGATTTCTCATTCTTAATTGAATTGACTAATAACTAAAGTGAAACTAAGGCTAAAATCAACTCGCCTAGCAAGCTCGTCCACAAAAATAGGTTTTTGAAAGTTTATCATTTCAGTTTCTTACTAAGTAAAATGGATCATTTTTAAAGTCCAACGCCTTAAAATGATCACCTTTCAAGTAAAAAGAATCACTTGATTCACCCTTAAGGAAGAACTACGTAGGTCTGATTTCCTCTTCGATGGAGGGTACGTAGGAGCAAAAGCCCCGCTTTTGTCGACCTCAAAAATAAAAAAGAAATAAAAGGTAAGATAACACAATTTCACAATTCTAAAAAATAGGCTGTTGTCCTTTGAGACAAACGTGAGAGGTGCTAATACCTTCCTCAAACGTAAATACAACTCCCGAACTTAGAATTTTCATTTTGACCGGTTTCCTTCTGTTTTCCCGATGTTTTCCACAAATAAACGTTGGTGGCGACTTTGCGCACCTTTCCTCCTTTGGAAAGCGCACCCGTGAGCCTCGCCTTCGCTCGCCCGCTAAAGGGCATGTTGCGACATCGGTTATGGAGTGGCAACACTTGGGGTTGGCTGGCTATTATAGAAAATTCATTGAGGGATTTTCTAAATTGGCACTGCCCCTAACTAAATTGACTCGTAAGAATGAGAAGTTTGTCTGGAATGAGAAATGCGATCAAAGCTTCCAAGAGTTGAAGAGGCGTTTGACAACATCTCCAGTGTTAATTTTGCCCGACCCTAAGAGACCATTTGAAGTGTATTGCGATGCAAGCGGGCAAGGCTTGGGGTGTGTGTTAATGCAAGAGGGAAGAGTAGTGGCTTATGCTTCACGCCAATTGCGTCCTCGTGAAGTTAACTATCCGACCCATGATTTGGAACTAGCAGCTATGGTCTTTGCCTAAAGATTTGGAGGCATTATTTATACGGTACTCGTTTTGAAGTTTTCAGTGATCACAAGAGTCTCAAATACTTGTTTGATCAGAAGGAACTCAATATGAGGCAACGAAGATGGATGGAGTTCCTCAAGGATTATGATTTTGGTCTTTCCTACCATCCAGGAAAGGCTAGTGTAGTAGCCGACGCGCTAAGCCGGAAGTCCTTACATGTTGCGACTATGATGAGTTTGGAGCAGAGATTGATAGAGGAATTTCGAGATCTGAATCTAGCAATCGAGATCCGACCCAAGAGCTTATTTGTGGGAGCGCTGCAAATCACCAATGAATTCGTAGATCACATACGTGAGGCTCAAGAGGATGACCCATTTCTACAAGGCAAAGTGTTAGATGCAATGGGAGATAAGGATGTGGAGTTTAAGAAGGACACAACCGGGTTAATTAGATTCAAGGGGAGGATATGTGTACCATCTTTGGATGATTTGAAAGTTAAGATCTTGGAAGAAGCACATAAAAGTCGTCTTAGTTTCCATCCAGGAATGACTAAGATGTACCAAGATTTGAAGAGAAGTTTTTGGTGGCATGGCATGAAGAAAGATGTAGCTGAATATGTAGCAAGATGTTTGACGTGTCAAAAGGCTAAGGCTGAGCACCAGCGACCATCAGGAGAATTGAAGCCACTAGAAATTCCGGAATGGAAATGGGAGAGCATATCCATGGACTTCGTATCTAGTTTACCCAAGACTAGTCGTGGACATGATGCTGTGTGGGTCATAGTAGATCGACTCACCAAATCTGCTCATTTTATTCCGGTGAATATGAAGTATAAAATGGAGAAGCTAGTAGAGTTGTATATCAAAGAAGTAGTAAGGTTGCATGGAATTCCTTCCAGTATTGTATCAGACAGGGATCCGAGGTTTACCTCGCAATTTTGGACAAGTATACATGAAGCATTGGGGACAAAGCTGAAGCTCAGTTCAACTTATCATCCTCAAACAGATGGTCAGACCGAACGAACCATTCAAACTCTAGAAGATCTACTTCGGGCGTGTATTATAAAGCAACAAGGTAGCTGGATGGATTGTTTGCCATTGATTGAATTTACTTACAACAATAGCTACCAAGCCAGTATTGGTATGGCTCCTCTTGAAGCTCTATATGGACGAAAGTGCAAAACTCCTATTTGTTGGTACGATGATGGAGAAGCAGTACTCCTTGGGCCTGAAATGCTACAACAGATTACCGAACAAGTGAAATTGATTCGAGAGAAGATAAAAGCATCTCAGGATAGGCAGAAGAGCTATTATGATAGAAGGAGGAAGCCATTAGATTTTCAGGAAGGAGAACATGTGTTTTTGAAGGCTTCTCCTGTAACCGGAGTCAGAAGAGCTCTTAAATCTAGGAAGTTGACGCCCAAGTATCTAGGTCCGTAACAAATTTTGAAGAAGGTTGGGCCTGTAGCTTATCAAATCGCTTTACCTCCGAGCTTATCGAATTTGCATCCTGTGTTTCATGTCTCTCAACTGAGACGATACAACCCGGATCCATCACATAAACTTGCAGTGGATGAGGTACAGGTGAAGGATAACCTCACCTATAGAGCACAACCTCAGAAGATTACAGATCGAAGAATGAAGTTGCTGAGAGGGAAGGAGATCGCATTGGTGAAGGTGCAGTGGGGACCCGATGAGGGTGATTCAACTGGGAGTTAGAGGATAGGGTGAGAGAATTGTACCCAAGTTTGTTCATAGAGTAGTTAATTTCGGGGACGAAATTCCTAAAAGGGTGGGAGTATTGTGACATCCTGGAAATTTCTACCCGAAATTTTGTAAACGATGCATTTTGAATGATTATATATAAGTATTATTCAGTGTATATATATATATATATACTCCTGGTAGAAGTAGGTATATTGGGGGAAAGATACGCGGGTTAGGCTAATTAACGAAGAGAAATCCATAACGGGATAGTTATAGATTAATTCTCAATTAATTAGTCTAAAAATTATCGTTTTGTGTGCAACTTAAAATTTAACAAAACCAACCTCTGAACCACGCTCGGGGTTTCATTCTGAGCGTTTTGATATATATATTTCCTACTTTTGAAAACTGGCCCCGACGGGTGCAAAGAAAAGCGAGGGATTGGAACCAGAGAAATAGCACGCAAACCAAGGCGGGAATTTAGCGTTTCAAAAGGTCAGATATTTCTTTTCTTGTGGCTGAGTATGAGGTCACATCAAGAGAAAAAATGGGCCCCTTTTTGCTCCACTCAAAAGAAGACATGTGGCACATCTTTTTTTTTAAAAAAAAAAAAAGAAAAGCCTTTTCTTAAAACACAAAGCCATGTTCTCTCTCCTCACTCAGCCCAAAAGTTCAGAAGCTTTTCTCCTTCTCTCCCTCACGTTGCTATTCTCTTCTTTTTCCTCACCATTGAAGCTCCATCAAAGCTCCAACCTTTGCACACCATTTCTGCTCCAAATCGCGAAAGGAAGCCATTTTCGGAGTCGAGAAGCGCACATCTACGTTGTGGGACTTCAAATTCCAGGTTTGGGTAGACTTCTTTCTCACATAATTTCGTGGGTATTAGGTGTTTGGGAGATATGATGGGTAGTTTTACTAGGTTTATGCCTTACGGTAGTTATTTGTGAAGGAATTTGTTGAAAGCATGCTAAACTTGTCATGTTTGGTGTGAGTCAAGCTTACCCATTCTGTTTTAGGGTTTTATGATGATGCTTGTGATGCTTGTGTGCTGAAATTGTTGATGGAAAACTGATAGAGATGAAGGGTAGAGTTAACCTAGGGTTAAAAAGTGAGAATGTAGTGATATGAGTGGAAAAGTGTGATGCTTTGAGGGTTTGAAAAGCTAAATCTGGATTTAGTGGTAATTGGATATTAAAGTGAGTTAATCCTAGTTTGAAATGTCATTTAGGACTTATGGGAAAGCTTGGGCTGAGCAAATGAGGAAAATGAGTGACCAAAGTGAAGGCAAGAGCCATTTCTAGGGTAAATTGGGTGTTGAGGAGTCAAATTTTGATTCGGTAGATTTTTCGTTGTAAAACCAGTTTGAGCGAGTTTAGATTAATGTTATAGACTTGTTTGAGATGAGAGTTTGATCCAAAATTACCCCATTCTCATTTTCACTTCTCAAACCTTGAAAATCCACTAAATTGAGGGGTTTTAGATACCTAGATTTTGAGTTGCTTTGGTCTAAAGCTTGCCTTTGGTTTAGATGTGGTTTATACATGATTTAGGACTTGTAGGATCCAATTTGGGCAAAATTGGATGACGGCAAGAGTGATTTCGAAATCAGCCCAATTTGTGCAGCAAAAAGCTGTCAAATTTTGTGCAGGAGAAAATTGTGCTTGTGCAGAAAATGTTGTGTATTGCGTGTTGTGGAAAGGGTAGTACATATTGGGTTCTGGACATTTTCTAGCGGATCCCAACGGTCCAAATATAGACTTGTGTACTAGGGACCTCCAGTAAAATTTTCGAGTTGATCCAACGGTGAACGAATTGGAACGAAGACAATGTTACTGGGGTATTTGAGTAAGGAAAGTTGTGGTATTGGTTTGTGTTTTGGGCAGAGTTTTCTGCCTCTGCCCTGTTTTCTTGGTTCTGATAGTTCATGATGTTTGGATGTTGAATTGCTTGGATTTTGTGGAAGCTTGGAGGGATTTATGGGGACCCGGTGTTGAGAGGAACGAGGATAAGGGCTACGTGGGAGTACGTGAGCTCAGTTGAAGGTGGGCAACTATGGATGGTGGATTTATGTGTGATTTGTGGATGTGGAGAGTCGACTTGCACCATCGCCCGATCGCCACCTAGTACCACATATGACGGGTACCCCATAATCCTACAAGCTTGAAGTGAGAAAGTGTGGAAGAGTCAGTCTTCCTACTTTTATTCGTTGACCACAGAGTGGTACATGGAGATATGTCGCGGGGGTCAGGAGACCTTGGGGATGTCAGGTGGGGTGCTATTTCCCAAAACCAAGCTTGACCAATCCAGACCCAACCCGGGCATAGTCAGTCAGTGAGAACCTGTGACGTACCTAAACAGGCGAGCTCCTGGCAGTCAACCGATAAAAGAACAAAGACCACAAAGCAAGGAGGCTTGTGTGGTGGCTAGCCAGCTATGGATTTTGAGTGATATCTGGAATATGGCCTTTGGTAATCGATTACCAAGGGTGTGTAATCGATTACCAGGCCTAAAAATGGGATCAGGAAGTTGAGATGGCTTCTGGTAATCAATTACCAAGGGGTGTAATCGATTACCAGGCTTAGAAATAGATACAGTATGTTGAGGAGGCCTCTGGTAATCGATTACCAATACTGTGTAATCGATTACACAGAGTAACAGGCCACTGGTAATCGATTACCAGTCATGTGTAATCGATTACACAGTGGATTGTGCAGGTTTTCATGTCCTGAAGTTGTGTAACTCAAGTTTGGCCTCTGGTAATCGATTACCAATGTTGTGTAATCGATTACCAGAGAAGAAAAGCCTTGAGGCATACCTTTTAATTGCATGTAGTGGTTATGGGACGCATTGTCTTGCTACCGTAGTTAGATCTCTCGTGAAAGAGTCTACCCCCTTTCTTTTATTTCTTGTAGATCGCGATGGCAACGCAATTAATCCATGACCGAGTGGAGATGGAGTGCCTAGAGGGAGTTTGGGAGACCCTCGAAGGCAATGCAAGGTGTCGATTCTGGGGCACGATTCGATTCACGGTTACTTCATTGGTACATCCAGAGGAACCAGCATGCACGCTTCAGCATACTGTGGAGTGGATATTACCTACACCTACTCCATATCGACTAGTGGAGCCAGTCCAAGTGATAGAGGTGACGTCATCGGAGGAAGACCCTGAGGAGGACCCAGATGAGCTACCTCCTGAGCCTACTGTGGATGCTCTTGACTTTCCAGAGGGTGATGAGGGCCCATGATGGAAACTTGCTTGTGGGGCTTCTATGGAGGCTGGATCTTTGAGCTTCAATGGGGTCCTTTAATGGTGATTTTCCACCATGGAGATGCAGCGGAAGACAAAGGAAAAGAGGTGAGAGGAGGCGCCATCCATTAAGGAATAAGCCATGGAAGAAGGAGCTTCACCACCAAGATGAGCCTTGGATAAGAAGCTTGGAGAGGATGCTTCAATGAAGGAAAAGAAAGAGGGAGAGAAAGAGAGAGGGGGGAGCACGAAATTGAAGGAAGAAAAAGGGAGAGAAGTTGAACTTTGAGTTGTGTCTCACAAGACTCTCATTCATCAAAGTTACAATAAGTGTTACAAATGCTTCTATTTATAGACTAGGTAGCTTCCTTGAGAAGCTTTCTTGAGAAAACTTCCTTGAGAAGCTTCTTTGAGAAAACTTCTTTGAGAAGCTAGAGCTTAGCTACACACACCCCTCTCATAACTAAGCTCACCTCCTTGAGAACCTTCCTTAAGAAGATTCCTAAAGAAGCTTAAGCTTAGCTACACATACCTCTCTAATAGATAAGTTCACCTCCTTGAGATGAGAAGCTAGAGCTTAGCTACACACCCCTTATCATAGCTAAGATCACCCCCATGACAAAAACACATGAAAATACAAATAAAAAAAGTCCTTACTACAAAGACTACTCAAAATGCCCCGAAATACAAGGCTAAAACCCTATACTACTAGAATGGCCAAAATACAAGGCCCAGACGAAGGAAATACCTATTCTAATATTTACAAAGATAAGCGGGCTCATACTTAGCCCATGGGCTCGAAATCTACCCTAAGGCTCATGAGAACCCTAGGGCCTTCCCTTGGATATCTAGCCCAATCTACTTGGAGTCTTCTACCCAATGCCCTTGCGGGGTAGGATTGCATCATTCCCTCCAACTTGGAAAGGATTTGACCTCAAATCCCGAGGTTCTTCATACTCTGGGCTCCTTCCCTCAACACCTGTAAAAAGAACAAAAAAATATGTATTAGTGGTGTTTGGTATGTTGAAGTAAGGTAAGGTCTGAAAACCCATTTCTTGGGCATCTTCCCATGAAAGAACATGGTTTCTCACCAATTCAATGAGTGGTGCTACAAGTATAGAAAAATATGGGACAAACCTTTTGTAAAAGTTTGTTAAGTCATGGAAGCCCCAAATTTTTCTTATGGTGGAGTGGGTCACTCAGGAATGACCTTTATTCTCTTGGGGTCTGTGGGAACCCCTTGACCACTATTTAAAAAATTAAAGAAAGTAATGCAAGAAAGCATACCTTTTTCTATATTTTTGTGTTGATTATTCCTACAAAAAAATATGACAAACCTAAGGTGTCCCATATGAGCACCTAAGTTTGTATTAAAACCAAAAATAAGAACAAACCTACCTAATGGGTCCCTATGTACACAAATCATGAAGATGTTGGGTGCATGAGTGATTTTACAAAAGAGTGTTGCACCACTCAAAACATTCATCATACCACCTATTTTAGGGACTTGGTGCCTAATAATACGTATTTTGGGCACCAAAAAAGCACAAGGATTTAAGCTCTTGCGAACCAAACCCTCATCCAACAACTTCTTTACTTGAGGAATAAACTCAAGCCCAAGAGGTGTGGCAATGCTAGCAAGTGCCTTTTTACAAAAGAGAAAATGTGGAGGTTGTCTAAGAGGGAAAGCTTCTTTAATGTTTGTCTTTATTGTAAAATGAGTTTCCTTCTTAGCTAAACTCTTGGAGGCGACACTTACCTCCTTACACTTCTCTTTAACCACTAATGGTTGTCCTTCTTCTTGGGGGTAGATTTCTTCACTAGATTCTTCCCCTTTTGCTTTTTCACTTTCATTAGAGGAAGGTGAAGTAGTAGCCTCATCTTGGCTACTATAAATGTCTTGGCCCCTCATAATCATGGTTTTTGTGGTGGGGCATTGAGAAGTAATGTGTCCTCTTCCAAGACATTTAACGCACTTTATAGAGCTAGTTTTCTCTTGCATACTAGCCTTAGGGGCTTGCTTTTCTATTGTCTTCCCCTTATCATCTTTGGGCTTAGAAGGTGTCACCCCTAAGATGCCTTGACTTTGGTCTTTCTTTGGATAAGAGTGAGAGCCATAAGATTTTGAAGTAGACTTCTTTTTAAGTTGTTGCTCTACCCTTATTTCCCAATCTAAGTTAGCCTCTACATTGTCCTTCCCATGGAAGTATGAGAGTTTAATGTTAGCGTCTTGAGGCTTTCTTTCCTTTTCTCTTCTATGGGAGTGAGGTCTAAGATGTGACCTATGCCTTCCTTCGTAATAGTCACGAAGTTCTTCACTTAGGCTTTTGCAAGAGTTATGACTACTATAGGAGGCATGTTTTTCTCTTTTCATTTCTTTCATTATTTTTCTTCTTTCTTCCTCTCTTATTTTCTTTCTTTCATCTGGACTTATTTCTTCCACTCTTTTTTTTCCTTTTTCTTTTCTCTCTTGTTTTTCTTTCCATAACTTGAGGGAACTCAACTCATCTAAGATTCTAGATAAAGGGTCTTTATGACTAGTACCCTTGCCATTAACACTAGATGAATGATAACTCATGTTGGTTCCTAAGTTGTGGTTCTTTCTTGTTGGAGGTTTGAAAACAAAAGGTAAAAGAAACTATGGATGAAACTAGCCAAATAAACACTAAAAGAGGTGTGAAAGATAAGGTAAAAAACTAATTGGTAAAAGGAAAGCTATCTAGGCGGTTTGACAATGGAAGGTAAAGCATATAAGCTATGAAAGTAAGCAAGAAATGTAAAGTAGGCGAATCCTAAGAGTGCTTGGATGACCACATTCAAGGTTCCCAACAAAACACTCACTATCCTAAGGAAAAATTGCCTAAAATTATTACACACAAATGGAAGTTTGGTAACCTATTGGAGGCTCCCAACACACTTCCAATGAAAGGCCTTTTTGTTACAAAACTTGAAAGCAATGAAGGTAAGTAAATTGCAAATTACAAAATTACAAAACGGTCCTCAATTTTGGTGGTTGTTCTCTCTTTGGTGATTCACTCAATTTGGAGTGCTTCATAGTCCAATAGCTCTTAAGGTGGTTGGCACCTTTCTTCTTGACTCAAATTCTTCAAGGGATGGCACCAATCCTCCTTCCAATTCCCTATATGGCAACCCACAAACAAGGAAACAAAGAGACAAGCAATAACCAAAGACAAAAAAATGAAATGAAAGTTAAACCAATGGAATTTTAACAAGACATTTTTTTCAAGGATTATTCAACAATTAAAGCAATGAAAAGGACATAGAAGCAAACTAGGACTCAAAGAGAAATTTAGAATGGCTCTAGAGTAGAGTAAAAAAAAACTGAAAAAAAAAAGACTCAACAAAACTCTAGCTTTGGCACTTGTCTTCACACTAATTTTGAATTGAAATTTCCAATTATAGAATAAATTTTGAGCCAAAACAACAAGCACACTTCCCTTTCACCTTTTTTTTTCTGGATACTGATTTTCCTGCCAACTTGTGTGATTTTTCGTATTTTTTTCCTTTTATCCAAATCACTTGTTTCTTTTTTTATAACTTTTTTCCAGATGTCTAGAAAATTCAGTAAAAATTTCAGCTCAAAATTCGAAGTAACCAATTCTCAGTAATTTTTACAAGTTTGTATGTCCAAGCTGCCAGCACCAACGATTTGTTTCTTTAAGCATGGTATATTGATTGCCTTGGGCTTACTTTCAACCTTCCTATGTATGTTGAACTCACTAGGATTGTTTACCACAGTTTTAGGAGTTCAATATTCACTTAGGATCAACGTTTCAGCCAGCAATTCAATCACCAAAACTCAAATTCACAATAGACACAATCATAAGGAAACCTAAAAGTTCAAGAAAAGGTTCACAATCAAAGACTCTCTAAGAATTTTGCATGAACATGTTAAGGACTAATTAACATGAAAGATTTGACTCAAATCAAATAATAGGCTAAAAGAATTTCATACACTCATGAACAAATGAGTTAGACAAAGAAACAAGAAAATAAAATTCAGCACAACATAAGAAATCTTATGTGACAAGTTTCATGACTAGACATGACTTCATGACAAAACTACAATAGGTGAACAAGTCACTCTAGATTTTTGAGGTTCTCTTCTACTTTAATATTTTTTTAATAATTTTATGGTTTAGGTTTCAGCCACAAAAAATAACAAGACAAAACTCAAAGGAACCTAAACTCAACACAATTCATGGTTCAAGAACAAGAACAAGAAATTTGAACCATAGAAAATCAAATCTAGTTTCTATAGCAAGTTTAATCGGTTGAAACTCTAAAGAATCATGTTAACAACATTTATCACAAGACATGTGAGGAGATACATGGAGAAAAAATGAAGAAACAACAATGGAAGAGAAGGTAAAGCAAAAAAATTAATGGAGGTTTAAGGAGCACCTACTTGAAGCTCTTGTGCTCTGATACCACTTGATGGAAACTTGCTTGTGGGGCTTCTATGGAGGTTGGATCTTTGAGCTTCAATGGGGTCCTTTAATGGTGATTTTCCACCATGGAGATGCAGCGGAAGACAAAGGAAAAGAGGTGAGAGGAGGCGCCATCCATTAAGGAATAAGCCATGGAAGAAGGAGCTTCACCACCAAGATGAGCCTTGGATAAGAAGCTTGGAGAGGATGCTTCAATGAAGGAAAAGAAAGAGGGAGAGAAAGAGAGAGGGGGGAGCACGAAATTGAAGGAAGAAAAAGGGAGAGAAGTTGAACTTTGAGTTGTGTCTCACAAGACTCTCATTCATGAAAGTTACAATAAGTGTTACACATGCTTCTATTTATAGACTAGGTAGCTTCCTTGAGAAGCTTTCTTGAGAAAACTTCCGTGAGAAGCTTCTTTGAGAAAACTTCTTTGAGAAGCTAGAGCTTAGCTACACACACCCCTCTCATAACTAAGCTCACCTCCTTGAGAACCTTCCTTAAGAAGATTCCTAAAGAAGCTTGAGCTTAGCTACACATACCTCTCTAATAGCTAAGCTCACCTCCTTGAGATGAGAAGCTAGAGCTTAGCTACACACCCCTTATAATAGCTAAGCTCACCCCCATGACAAAAAAACATGAAAATACAAAAAAAAAAAAGTCCTTACTACAAAGACTACTCAAAATGCCCCGAAATAGAAGGCTAAAACCCTATACTACTAGAATGGCCAAAATACAAGGCCCAGACAAAGGAAATACCTATTCTAATATTTACAAAGATAAGCGGGCTCATACTTAGCCCATGGGCTCGAAATCTACCCTAAGGCTCATGAGAACCCTAGGGCCTTCCCTTGGATCTCTTGCCCAATCTACTTGGAGTCTTCTACCCAATGCCCTTGCGGGGTAGGATTGCATCAGCCCACTCCCTGAGGTGGATTCTCCCGAGGACGTCATGTCGGCATCTGAGGCAGACTCTACGGAGGAGAGCGGTCTTGAGGGGATAGCGACTAGTGGAGGTTCTTCATCATAGAAGATGGCTCCTTAGACTAGGTTTATATTCTTTTTGGGGGTGGGTGTATCTAGTACAGATTGTTAGGTTTACTCTTTTTGTTTTTGTATGGGTAGACCTATTGTATAGGAATTTGATGATTGTATGCATGTGGCTGAAGCCACCATAGTGGATACCTTTGCTCTGGATGTCATTATGTATTTTGCAAAACTCCCATATTTTGGACAGCTTTAGATAATGCATGTACTTATGTTTAATCTTGTTATTTGAAAAGAAAGTGTTAACAAACTTTATTTGAAAGAGAGTTCATCGACTGCATTTTATTTTATTATTTTACACGTGACGACCTAAAATGATGGCTGGTATACTTTTATTTTTGAAAGAGCAACATATTTTAGAGGTTATCCGTGATCAGAAAGAAATGACTCCGAATAGAGTTGTGAACTAGCCATTCAAAACTCTATAGTGATGATTTTCCTTCTGAACTTAATTACTGTGAAAAAGAAAAAGAAAAAAATATTTCCCATGGTTTTTGTTATTTAAATCATTACTATGAAAACAGTCATTATTTAGGGACGCCACAAGCAGCTCACCGTCTAAGGAAGTACATGTTGAATTACATTACTTGGTTGGTATCCAAAATGGACCCCGTCAAGTACATCTTTGAAAAGCCCGCTCTCACTGGACGGATTGCTCGGTGGCAGGTTTTATTGTTAGAGTTTGATATTGTTTATGTCACTTAGAAGGCAATAAAGGGGAGTGCCTTGGCAGATTACCTAGCTCAATAGCTCATCACTGACTATCAACCTATGCATCCAAAATTCCCTGATGAAGACATCATGACCTTGTTTGAGGAGGAAGTAGAGGATGAAGATAGGGACAAATGGATCGTGTGGTTTGATGGAACGTCTAGTGCACTAGGCCATGGAGTTGGGGTAGTATTGGTTTCCCTAGATGAACAATATATACCTTTCATGGCTAGGTTGGGTTTCGACTGCACAAACAATATAGTTGAGTATGAGGCGTGTACCCTTAGGATCCAAGCAGCGATCGACTTCTAGGTCAAGTTGCTCAAGGTATACAGGGACTCGACATTAGTAATTCACCAGTTGAAGGGTGAATGGGAGACCAGAGACCATAAATTGGTGCCTTACTAGGCTTACATCAGGAAGTTGATAGAATTCTTTGATGACATATCTTTTCATAACATTCCTAGAAAGGAAAATCAGATAGTCGACGCACTTGCCAATCTAGCGTCCATGTTCCAACTAAGCATGCACGAAGATTTGTCGTACATCGAATTCAGATGTCGTGGTAAGCCTGCACATTGTTGTGTAATAAAAGAAGAGAAGGATGGTAAGCCTTGGTACTTCGATATCAAACAATACATCAAAGACAAGGAATACCCGCTTAAGGCCTCTAACAACGACAAAAGGACATTGTTAAGGTTGGCGGCCAGTTTCATCCTGAGTGGGAATATCTTATACAAGAGGAACCATGACATGGTACTGCTTCGATGTGTGGATGCAAGAGAGGCTGAGAAAATGCTAATACAGGTGCATGAGGGATCCTTTGGAACACATGCCAATAGACATGCCATGGCCTAAAAAATTCTGAGAGCAGGGTATTACTGGCTCACTATGGAGAGCGATTTTTGCATTCATGTCAGGAAATGCCATAAGTGCTAGGCATTTGCTGATAATGTTAATGCTCCACCTGTATCGTTAAACGTCTCGGCAGCACCTTGGCCATTCTCCATGTCGGGCATAGACGTGATCAGAACCATCGAGCCTAAGGCTTCAAACGGACATCGCTTCATCTTAGTCCCCATTGACTACTTCACCAAATGGCTTCAAACCTTGGACATGTTTTTAAAGTTACCTTATACAAGAAACTACTTGGCATGGTATCAAGGTATGCCTTAAACCAAATTGCTGCTGAGTTTGAGCGTGTACATTATGCTAGAAAAGACCCTTCTCGTTGTGGATGTATAATGAGAACTACTCACGGTCTTCCATGTGCATGTGACCTAGCTAGATATGTGGTTGGTATGATACCATTTGACACAATCCATATGTTTTGGTGGAGGCTAAGTTTTACAGACCAAGGTTTATCTAAGCTCAAAGTCAGCATAACCGAAGAGATGGAAACCATATCCAAGTGATTTGAAGAGCTTGATGTATGTGGAAAAGTTACTAAAGAGTAAACTTTAGGAAATTTCCTACCCTAATGTAAATTCTATGTGTGCTTCTCCAAAAAAGGTGAAAACAAAAGGTGCTCAAAAGAAATCGATGACCAAACATCAAAGATCAATAAAGCGTGATCTGTCTTATTAAGAGTATGTGGATGCATTACATTCAATGCAAAATAGCAATTCTTCAATCAAATGGGTTGCATCATCATCTGAACAACCAAAACCATGAAGGAACATGCTCATGTTGGATTAATTTCATCCATGCATGCATGATTTCATTGAAAACATTATCAATGTCAAACCTGATGGTAATTATGGATATCGTGCAATTGCTGCCGTATTAGGTATGGGTGAAGATTCATGGCCTTTGGTTCGTAACCATTTTCTTAAAGAACTAGAAAAATGGTCTGATGAGTATATCGACCTGCTTGGTGGCATAGACAGACTTGAGGAGTTAAAGCAGTCGCTACTTGTTGATGGATTATCCATGGTATAAAAGTTTTTTCTTACGCTTTGATGGATTAATTTTTCTTTAAATAAATATAATTAAAATTGTTATGTGCAGGTTACCATGGATAAGTGGATGAATATAACCGACATGGGTTATGTGATTGCATCAAGGTATAATGTCATCCTTGTTTCTCTTCCTCTCCAACAAAGTATAACATTTTTTTATGGAAGCTTGCTTGTGGAGCTTCTATGGAGGCTGGATCTTTGAGCTTCAATGAGGTCCTTCAATGGTGATTTTCCACCATGGAGATGCAGCGGAAGACAAAGGAGAAGAGGTGAGAGGAGGCGCCATCCACTAGGGAATAAGCCATGGAAGAAGGAGCTTCACCACCAAGATGAGCCTTGGATAAGAAGCTCGGAGAGGATGCTTCAATGGAGGAAAAGAAAGAGAGAAGGGGGGAGCAAGAAATTGAAGGAATAAAAGAGGGAAAGAAGTGGAACTTTGAAGTGTATCTCATAAGACTTTCATTCATCAAAGTTACAACAAGTGTTACACATGTTTCTATTTATAGACTAGGTAGCTTCCTTGAGAAGCTTTCTTGAGAAAAATTCCTTGAGAAGCTTCTTAGAGAAAACTTCCTTGAGAAGCTAGAGCTTAGCTACACACACCCCTCTAATAACTAAGCTCACCTCCTTGAGAAGCTTCATTGAAAAGATTCCTAAAGAAGCTAGAGCTTAGCTACACACACCTCTCTAATAGGTAAGCTCACCTCCTTGAGATGAGAAGCTAGAACTTAGCTACACACCCCCTATAATAGCTAAGCTCACCCCCATGACAAAATACATGAAAATACAAAAAAAGTCCCTACTACAAAGACTACTCAAAATGCCGCAAAATACAAGGCTAAAACCCTATACTGCTAGAATGGCCAAAATACAAGGCCTAAACGAAGGAAAAAACCTATTCTAATATTTACAAAGATAAGCGGGCTCATACTTAGCCCATGGGCTCAAAATCTACCCTAAGGCTCATGAGAACCCTAGGGCCTTCCCTTGGATCTCTGGCCCAATCTACTTGAAGTCTTCTATCTAATGCCCTTGCGGGGTAGGATTGCATCATTCCCTCCACCTTGAAAATATTCCTAAAGAAGCTAGAGCTTAGCTACACACACCTCTCTAATAGCTAAGCTCACCTCCTTGAGATGAGAAGCAAGAAATTAGCTACACACCCCCTATAATAGCTAAGCTCACCCCCATGACAAAATACATGAAAATACAAAAAAAGTCCCTACTACAAAGACTACTCAAAATGCCTCGAAATACAAGGCTAAAACCCTATACTACTAGAATGGCCAAAATACAAGGCCTAAACGAAAGAAAAAACCTATTCTAATATTTTCAAAGATAAGCGGGCTCATACTTAGCCCATGGGCTCAAAATCTACCCTAAGGCTCATGAGAACCCTAGGGCCTTCCCTTGGATCTCTGGCCCAATCTACTTGGAGTCTTGTATCCAATGCCCTTGCGGGATAGGATTGCATCAGTCCCTCCACCTTGGAAAGGATTTGACCTCAAATCCCGAGGTTCTTCATACTCTGGGCTCCTTCCCTCAACACCTGTAAAAAGAACAAAAATATATGTATTAGTGGTGTTTGGTATGTTGATGTAAGGTAAGGTCTGAAAATCCATTTCCTGGGCATCTTCCCATGAAGGAACATGGTTTCTCACCAACTCATTGAGTGGTGCTACAAGTATAGAAAAATATGGGACAAACCTTTTGTAAAAGTTTGTTAAGTCATGGAAGCCCCAAATTTTTCTTATACTTGGTGGAGTGGGCCACTCAGGAATGACCTTTATTCTCTTAGGGTTCATGGGAACCCCTTAATCACTATTTGAAAAATTAAGAAAAGTAACGCAATTAAACATACCTTTTTTCTGTATTTTCATATTGATTATTCCTACTGTCATACCCTAATTTCGTCCGGGGACCTTTGCTTGGTGGCATGTAACTTTTGTTTGGTCCTTGTGAGGTGCTTGGCACCCATCATTAGGCAATTTGTGAAGTTCCGGGACATGCCGGAAATCAAAAGAAGGTATTGATGCACAATCCGTAAGGTTCCGTGACACACCGGAAATCAAAAGGAAGCATCGTTGCACAATTAGTGAGGTTCCGTAACATTCCGTAAGTCAAAAAAGGGGGATGATTATGTAATCCGCAAGGTTCCATAATATTACGGAAAGAAAACAAGTATCGTTACGAAATTCGTAAAGTTTCGTAACGTTACGAAAAAAATCACCAAAAAAAAGGGGAAAGAGGGGTGTATTTAGTAAAATAAGGGGTGCAAATAGTAATTTTCGAATCTGGGCCCTTCTAGAGGTTTTTGGGCAATTCCTTTCTTAAGGTTGAAGTAACCTAGCTTGCCCAGGCGAGCTAGGTGGCCACCACACCCCCCGTTTTGTTGAAAAATGGGATTCCGGGGCTTCCGGGACACCCGTAATGCTTTCGTAAAATTCCCATAACTCTAAATAAGCATAATTAACTTAATACGGGTGAGACGGAAGAGAAAGAAAGAAGAAAATAAAGTCCTATATGCTTCCGTAAGGCTTCCGTAACTTTTCCGTAAATTACAAAAGAAGGGGGTGAACTTATCAAAATTGGGGGGTTCAAATAGCAATTTTGAAATTTTGCATTGGGCCTTCCAGAGTGTTTTTTGAAGCTGGGTTGCTTCTGGAGGAAGCAAAGAAGCAACCCATCTCGCCTGGGCGAGCTAAGGTCGCCTGGGCGAGCTGGGCGGCAACCTCCTCCCCCTTTTTCCTATAAAAAGGCTGAAGGGGGCTGTTCTAAGGATCCCTCAGCCCCCTAGCTATGTATTTCAGCTGTTTTGGGTGAAAAAAATTGTTTCCGTGAAGAAAATCCAAGCCGAGCTGCTTCCGTAACGCTTCCGAGATGTTGCCATAAGCAAATCCGTGAAGGTTTTCGTCCGTTCTTCACCGTTCTTCATCCGTTCTTCGTTCTTCAACGGGTAAGTTTTCGAATCCGAGACTTTCAATTCATTTCTTGTTTTTTTTTTAAGCTTTCATCTTTATTTCGTTCATTTTCGATTTCTTTTCTTCTTTCTTTAACGCGCTTTTACCGTTTATTTAAGCCGTTTTCTCACCTAATAAATGATAAAATGAATTTCAACCGATCATTTGTATTGTAATCTCATTTAATCACTTTTAAAATGAAATCTAACCGATCGTTCACGCTATAACCTCGGTTAAACCAAAAAAAGAAAAATAATAATAAAATAATCAAAATATCTTGAAAAATAATAATAAATATCTTTGAATAAAATAATCAAAAAAATCAATCGGACGTTTTTCTTTGGAAGTTTCCTTGAATGAATTGATTAATAACCAAAGTGAAACTAAGACTAAAATCAACTCACAAATCAAGTTTTGTCCGAAAAATCACTAAAAACCGTTTTAAGGTCCAACGCCTTAAACGGTCCTCTTTGCTTTTATCGGTTAACATGGACCGTTCAAAAGCATAAAATCAACATGTGACTTTACCGTTTTTGCAAGAACTACGTAGGTCTGATTTCCTCATCGCAATTGAGGATACGTAGGAGCAAAAGCCCTACTTTTGTCGACCACCCCAAGAGATCGTTAATGGTCCAAATGCCTTAACGTTTCTCTCCTTTCAAAAACAAGAGATCGTTAATGGTCCAACGCCTTAGCGTTTCTCTCCTTTCAAAATCAAAAGATCGTTTAATGGTCCAACACCTTAAATGACCTTTTTGTTCAATCAAAATATATCTTGCAAAAAGATAAAAAACAACTTAACCAAACACTTTGTTCCAAAAGAACTACGTAGGTCTGATTTCCTCATCACAATTGAGGAATACGTAGGAGCAAAGGGAAACACCCTTGTCGACCACAAAAATAGAAAAATATAAAAAGGGTATAAAGGATATAAGGACATAAAGGGGAACGTAAAAATCAAAGTCATGTTTGCACATTCGATTAAAGGCTGTCGTCCCTTGTGACGGACGTGTGGGGTGCTAATACCTTCCCCGTGCGTAAATACAACTCCCGAGCCTTTCACTTAAAAGTTCATAGATCGCGTCTTTTCCGGTTTTTCCGACGTTTTCCTCAAATAAACATTGGTGGCGACTCCGCGCGTATTCCTTTCATGGAACACGCATCCCGCGAGTCACGCGTCGCCCTCCCGCCGAAGGGTAGGTTGCGACACCTACCAAAAAGTATGACAAACCTAATGAGTACCTAAATTTGTATTGAAACTAAAAATAAGAACAAACCTACCTAATGGGTCCCTATGTACACACACCATGAAGATGTTAGGTGTACGAGTGATTTTACAAAAGAGGGTTGCACCACTCAAAACATTCATCATACCACCTAATTTAGGGACTTGGTGCCTAATAATACCTATTTTGGGAACCAACAAAGCACAAGGATTTAAGCTCTTGCGAAGCAAACCCTCATCCAACAACTTCTTTACTTGAGGAATAAACTCAAGCCCAAGAGGTGTGGCAATGCTATCAAGTGTCTTTTTACAAAAGAGAAAATGTGGAGGTTGTCTAAGAGGGAAAGTTTCTTTAATGTTTGTCTTTATTGTAAAATGAGTTTCCTTCTTAGCTAACCTCTTGGATTAGACACTTACCTCCTTACACTTCTCTTTAACCACTAATGGTTGTCCATCTTCTTGGGGGTAGATTTCTTTTCTCTCTTGTTTTTCTTTCCATAACTTGAGGGAACTCAACTCATCTAAGATTCTAGATAAAGGGTCTTTATGACTAGTACCCTCGCCATTAACACTAGATGAATGATGACTCATGTTGGTTCCTAAGTTGTGGTTCTTTCTTGTTGGAGGTTTGAAAACAAAAGGTAAAAGAAACTATGGTTGAAACTAGCCAAAATAAACACTAAAAGAGGTGTGAAAGATAAGGTAAAAAACTAATTGGTAAAAGGAAAGCTATCTTGGCGGTTTGACAATGGAAGGTAAAGGAAATAAGATATGAATGTAAGCAAGAAATGTAAACTAGGTGAATCCTAAGAGTGTTTGGATGATCACATTCAAGGTTTCCAACAAAACACTCACTATCCTAAGGAAAAATTGCCTAAAATTATTACACACAAATGGAAGTTTGGTAACCTATTGGAGGCTTCCAACACACTTCCAATGAAAGGCCTTTTTGTTACAAAACTTGAAAGCAATGAAGGTAAGTAAATTGCAAATTACAAAATTACAAAACGGTCCTCAATTTTGGTGGTTGTTCTCTCTTTTGTGATTCACTCAATTTGGAGTGCTTCTTAGTCCAATAGCTCTTAAGGTGGTTGGCCCCTTGCTTCTGGACTCAAATTCTTCAAGGGATGACACCAATCCTCCTTCCAATTCCCTATATGGCAACCCACAAACAAGGAAACAAAGAGACAAGCAATAACCAAAGACCAAAAAAAATGAAATGAAAGCTAAACCAATGGAATTTTAACAAGACAATTTTTCAAGGATTATTCAACAATTAAAGCAATGAAAAGGACATAGAAGCAAGCTAGGACTCAAAGAGAAACTTAGAATGGCTCTAGAGTAGAGTAAAAAACTGGAAAAAAAGACTCAACAAACCTCTAGCTTTGGCACTTGTCTTCACACTAATTTTCAATTGAAATTTCCAATTATAGAATAAATTTTGAGCCAAAACAACAAGCACACTTCCCTTTCACCTTTTTTTCTGGATACTGATTTTCCTGCCAACTTGTGTGATTTTTTGTATTTTTTCCTTTTATCCAAATCACTTTTTTCTTTTTTTATAACTTTTTTCCATATGTCTATAAAATTCAGTAAACATTTCAGCTCAAAATTAGAAGTAACCAATTTTCAGTAATTTTTACAAGTTTGTATGTCCAAGATTTTTTTTTAAAGCATGGTATATTGATTGCCTTGGGCTTACTTTAAACCTTCGTATGTATTGTTAGACAAGTGGCCTCAGATATCTTAAGAAGGGGGGGTTGAATTAAGATATTATAAACTATTTCCTCAATTAAAATTCTATCAAGTTATAAATTCCCTTAATAATGAACTTCTTAAATATTGATTCAAATAGAACAATTTGAATATGAATATAAAACAATAATAAATAAAGGAGTTTAAGGGAAGAGAAAGTGCAAACTCAAATTTATACTGGTTCGGCCACACCCTTGTGCCTACGTCCACTCCCCAAGCAACCCGCTTGAGAGTTCCACTATCTTGTAAATTCCTTTTACAAGTTCTAAACACACAAGGACAATCCTTCCTTTGTGTTTAGAATTCTTTTACAACAAGAGACCCTCAGTCTCTTAATCCCTTAGTGAATTAGAAAGAGAAGAAGAATGAATCTCTCTTGAAAGAGATAGATTTTACAATCTGAGCACTCAAATGATTCCTTAATGAATTGCAATTGAATTGGCCGAGGAATTCTTAAGAGGATAAAATGATTTTGCTTTTTGAGAGAATAAACACTTGTAGTTCTGAAAAACTCTTTGCAAATTCGTGTCTCAAGTCACATATATATAGGCCTTTGATGGCCATTCAAGAACCAAATGAAAAGATGTGTGTTGAGAATATTTTCTGAAAATCTCCTCTGGTAATCGATTACAGTATGTGTGTAATCGATTACAAGCTTTAAAATTTGAATTAAAACGTTCAATAACTGCTAGTAATCGATTACCATATATGTGTAATCGATTACACAGTGCAAATTTTGAATTCAAATTTTAATAGCTGTTGTAAATCATTTTTGGCCACTGGTAATCGATTACATCCTCTGGTAATCGATTACCAGAGAGTAAATCTCTTGAAAAAGACTTTTTAACTTAAATTTCTTGGCCAAACCTTTTTCAATTAGGAATTCCCTTCCTATTTAATATACCCTTCCTAAGACTCTAGATACTGTCTTGATCATCCATCTTGAATATCTTTAATTTCTTTGTCTTGAATAAAGCTTTGAGAAACATGTGATCCTTTGGCATCATCAAAACATTCAGCTTGATCCTTTGTCTACATGTATGTTGAACTCACTAGGATTGTTTACCACAGTTTTAGGAGTTCATGAGAACCCTAGGGCCTTCCGTTGGATCTCTGGCCCAATCTACTTGGAGTCTTCTATCCAATGCCTTTGCGGGGTAGGATTGCATCATTTTTTCCTTTTATAAATCAACCACTAAGAGATTGTTCTATACATCACGTTATATGTATCGGTCATGTATATGGCAATCATTTTGTTCAGGTAAACTCATGATCATCCTCTTTGTGTAATTTTTGTAATAAAATGTGTTGTGATCATTTGAATGTGTATGTGCCTATGTAACAAGTATTTCTAAGAGACGCTTGTCCCTTACTGCCAGTAGCTTTGTTATGGTCAACACATTGATACCATGCACATGGAAGACCGTGAGTAGTTCTCATTATACATCCACAACGAGAAGGGTCTTTTCCAGCATAATGTACACACTCAAACTCAACAGCAATTTGGTTTAAGGCATACCTTGATACCATGCCAAGTAGTTTCTTGTATAAGGTAACTTTAAAAACATGTCCAACCACATGTGTACTTGTCTCAAAAGATGCCTTAATTTTAGTGTGATCATGTTGTTCATGGCTTCCCAAACACTACATAGGTCTCTTAGGCTATTATGTAGTAGTCTCTTTAAGGCCTAATGAGCAAACTCAACCCTGCATTTGAAATACACAAACAAGTAAACAAAAACAATTATTTTTATCCATTCAACACTGTCGCAACATGCCCTTTTGCGGGCGAGCGAAGGCGAGGCTCACAGGTGCACTTTCCAAAGGAGGAAAGATGCGCGGAGTCGCCACCAATGTTTATTTCTGGGAAACGTCGGAAAAACCGAAGGAAACTGGTCGAAATGAAAATTCTAAGTTTGGGAGTTGTATTTACGTTTGAGGAAGGTATTAGCACCTCTTACGTTTGTCTCAAAGGACAACAGCCTATTTTTCAGAATTGTGGAAACTGTGTTATCTTAACTTTTAGTTCTTTTTATTTTTTGAGGTCGACAAAAGCGGGGCTCTTGCTCCTACGTACCCTCCATCGAAGAGGAAATCATACCTACGTAGTTCTTTCTTTAAAGGTGAATCAAGCGATTCTTTTACTTGAAAGGTGATCACTTAAAGGTGTTGGGCCTTTAAAAATGATCCATTTAACTTGGTAAGGAAAAGCTGAGATAAAACTTTCAAATCCTTTTTTAGTGATTTTTTGGTGGACAAGCTTGACTTGGCGAATTGATTTTAGCCTTAGTTTCGCTTTAGTTATTAGTCAATTCAATTAAGAATGAGAAATCCCAAAGAGAAAACGTCCGATTGATTTTTCCGCTTCATTTTACTAAAAATATTTTTTATTATTATATTATTATTTTACCTCTTTTTGATTTCCAATGAGGTTACGGCACGACCGAACGGTCGGAATTCATTTTAACCGAAATTAACGGATGATACAATTCAAATGATCGGTGGAAATTTATTTTATTTTTAGATTAGGCGAGAAATGACTTAAAAAAAATGACTGAAGCACGTCAAAAGGGGGTATAGAAAGCGAATGAAAACGAGAATAAAAATCATGAAACAAAATGTGGACCACCACGGGTACATGGAATGAATTAAAAAGCTCGGTTTGAGGTACTTAACCGTTGAAGACTGAAGAAAACGAAGAACGAACGATGAATGTTGAAGAACGGTTGAAAATCTTCGCGTAATTACTCACGGAAACGTTACGAAAACATTACGGAAGCGCCTCGGCTTGGATTTTCTTCATGAAAACATTTTTCCTCAGCAAATTTAAGAGAATACGAAGTGCCAAGAAGGCTGAACCCCTTCTCTCTTCACTCCTCCCCCTATTTATAGCAAAATAGGGGAGTAGCTTGCCACCCAGCTCGCCCAGGCGAGCTAGGTTGCTTCCTCCAGAAGCAACAACCTTCTGGAGGAAGAATCTGGAAGGCCCAAGTGGGCCTGATTGCTATTTGTACCCCTCTTTTACTAAATGCACCCCCCTTTACCTTTTTTGGAAATTCTTTTTCCGTAACGTTACGAAACTTTACGAATTTCGTAACGATACTTATTTTCCTTCCGCAAGGTTACGAATCCTTACGGATTATGTATTTACTCTTTTTTAGCTTTCGAAGAAGTTACGAAAACTCACAGATTGCGAAAAACACCTCCTTTCGATTTCCGTCACATTACGGAATTTTCACGGATCGCGTAAGCCTGCTTCCTTTTGATTTTCGGCACGTCTCGGGACTTCACATATTGTGAAACAAAGGGTGCCAAGTATCTCGAAGCGGCCAATCAAAGGTTGTATATCATCAAATAATAATCCCCAGACGAAATTAGGGTATGACAGTTGCACCTCTTTACTTACCTCTCATCGGAAATAAGAGGAAAGCAAAGATAAGACACTGATTTCGTCCGTCCTGCCCTTTCCGTGATGACGACTCTCGTCTCTACTCCTTTTTTTTTTCCTTCTGCACAACACAAAACAAAATACAAACAACAACAAGAACAACGAATATAATATACATATACACATATACACATGTTTGGCGAAGGAACCGATCCGGAAAACAACAGAAAAACATATTTCCCAGTCACCAGAGGCTCCGCGCTTGATAACGGAGGACACATGAACTGCGCTAGGCAATGAATTCATGGGTCTCCGAATAAAAAGTGGAGAATGGAGAATTGGCGAACAGCGCTACGCAATAACTTCGCGGGGCTCCAGACTCGAAGGTGGAGGACACATGAACAGCGCTAGGCAATGACATTCATGGGGCTCCGAAAAAAAGTGGAGAATGGAGAATTGGCAAACAGCGCTACGCAATAACTTCGCGGGGCTCCAGACTCGAAGGTGGAGGATGCATGAACAGCGCTAGGCAATGACATTCATGGGGCTCCGAAAAAAAGTGGAGAATGGAGAATTGGCAAACAGCACTACGCAATAACTTCGCGGGGCTCCAGACTCGAAGGTGGAGGATGCATGAACAGCGCTAGGCAATGACATTCATGGGGCTCCGAAAAAAAGTGGAGAATGGAGAATTGGCGAACAGCGCTACGCAATAACTTCGCGGGGCTCCAGACTCGAAGGTGGAGGACACATGAACAGCGCTAGGCAATGACATTCATGTGGCTCCGAAAAAAAGTTTGTTGGCAGGACCGAACGGTCCACCGGGTTTTTCCACCTAAAAGGAAAACATGCTTTTTGCAAAGAAAAATAAATCATTCGCGAGAGCACCATATCTTAGAGAAACAATATACTTGTGCCAAGGGTAATCTTCCATGTAACCGAGAATGAAGGGCAGGATGTCAACTTTTAGCTTTTAAATGAACATGCAGGGGAAACATCGGGCTAAGCTGAAAATAAATCACTCATAGTGTATAAAACTCACACAGGCAAGTGTTTTATCCTATTCCGAAACCATAACTGCACCATGACTCTATTTTGCACACGACTTCCTATCGAATCAAAGATCAAACATATGATCACGGACCAATAGGATTTTCTCGAGGGTAGTGTTTTTGGAAAGGAAGCTGGGTGTTTCGGTCTTTTCCTCTTTGTTCATGTGGGGTGGGATATCCCCAGTCGACAACGACCTTGAATGGCAATCTGAAGGGAAGAGACACCAAAAATGGGTTTTCCTTTGCCGGCAGTCACTTACCTTGTTGAAAATTTATCTGGTCTGATGATCTTCCGTTCTCTTTCTTTCATTGATCGAGAATTGCTTCTTTTCCCTTTTTACTTCCTTTCAATCTTTGATCGGGAATCCTTCCTTTTCTTTCTTTTGTTCTTTTCTTTATTTTCATTTTTTTTCTTTTTCTTTCTTTCCATTTCTTCCTTTTCTTTCTTTTCACTTCTCTTTCCCCATCCCTTTCTTTGGAAATCGGGTTTTAGCATTCTATTCGCTCTCCCTTGAGGAGATTCCGCTGTCCTTTGTTTCGGGGAAGGAATGAGGATTCTTTTTTACAGGCCAAGGTTTAAAAAAGTCTAAGGTTGTGTTTCAATGGGGTCTTTTATCGTGGGAACCCAATCTTGATATCTGGGGCGAAACAAATTTGGGTGTCAAGGTGTCGATTTCGGACCGAACTTCCATATTACTCCACAAGGCACGCGTGACAATGATGATTTGAAAACAACGTGCAAAATTAGTCATGGCTACAGCCAGGTGGGCACTCAAGCATCCCGTTTATGGCATTGTGATACTACGGTTGGGAATTTACACAGACAGACCCAACGTTTCCAAGTTATGTTCTTTCATCAGTTCAATGAATTCATCCATTCTTATCTCGGTTTATTCCGGAAAATAAACTCTTAGCATCAGTCCCTTGTTTCCAGAAGATACGTTTGCTCTTTACGAATGATTTATACTTCTTAACTGTAACATGTCGACCTTTGCGGTCTTTCTTTCTTTTTCCTTTTTGTTTCATTTTTATATATTCACAAAATTATACACCTGTGGTCCTTTATGAAGAAATTTTCTTTTGTATATCTACACTCTTATACATGACAAACTTTTTCTGTATACGCATTGGAACTCTCTCTCTCTTTACGTCACATGATCAAACCCTATTTACATTCAAAGATCTTTTTTGTTTTTCTCCAACGCACACCTATGGCTCATACAAAAGTTTCTTTATATACACTCGCTGTTCACACACACAAAAATTTCTCTACACGTATTTTTTATAAAAACCCTTCTATGCACATTTTCCTTTTTCTTTATATACGCAGACATTTTATTCACTACACTTCTCTCTTTTTTATCATGATTTTGGTTCATTTTATTTTAGGACGACGTTCCTAAAATAAAAAAAATTCTATGCGATTTCGGAATTTCTACAAAACACTATCAACAACAACGAAACAAGTACTGACGTAACAACTCAAACGATATGTATGTACAAAACAAAAGTCAATCAACACGAAACAAACGTTAGTCCCTTAGTCAAACAAAAATAAGATGATATGTAACAGGAAAAAATGGAAACAAAAAAAGAAATATGGATCAAGGGATCTCCCAATCATGTGGCTCCGCTCCCTCCTAAGAAATCAAGTAAATCGGTCATCTCCTCGTCCTCGCGGGCCTCATCTGCCTCGTCGGGAGCCTCTGCTGGTGCCTCTGCTGGCTCCTCTCCTGCCTGGGCCTCAGGCCAATCTCCGGGCCATGCGACCTCTGCCCTGAACTGATCCGGAGTAGAACACGGAAAAGAAGTAAAACCCTGGCTCTGCAGGCTGAGGCTCAACTGGTAAAGACAATCATGGGTCTGTTCATGCGCCCGGTGGTTGGCCGCCTGCTGGCGAACCAAATGCCGCAAATACTGCTCCATATCAAATGATCCAGCTGGGCCAGCCTGATGAGGTGGCAGCGCGTCTGCGGCCTGCGGAGCATCCCCCTGGGCCTGTCTCTGTGTGCAATACTTCTCAATAAAAGCTCGGGTGATGGGCGGCCGAATCACCTTGCTAGGTGCGACGGGGACTCCGAACGACTGGCAGAGTCCTGTGATCAAAGCGGGAAATCCCAGGGCCCTGTTGGACTTATCCGGGTCCAGAGGGTGCCTGGTAGGCGCCATACCTGCAAATAGATAGATGGCATCAGCGATTAACTGAGCCACGTGAATGCTCATCCGTGTCAGGATGGCGTACACCAGCTAACACTTCGGCAGGGGGAGGTCGGAATTATGATCGCTGGGCTGGATGTTGCTGAGTAGCAAAGTCATCCAGATCTGAGTCAGGGTGGTCATGTTGGTGCGCATGATCCTCACCCGTCTTCCAGCAGCAGTCCGGGCAAAATCCTGCCCCGGTATACATAGCAACTGGGCGATGGCCTCCTCATCAAACCCATCGGCCCGGTTCCTCCTCTGGCCATACTCGCACTCCTGGCCCTCCTCCAGCACTAAAGGATATCCCAAGAACTGGCTGAGAGCATCTGCATCAAATGGGATCCACTGACCCCTTACCCAGGATCGCATATCTCGCACACCCTCCTCTGTAGGCCAAGCATTGACATAATACTCGAGGACTATGTCTAGGTCAAACTTGGCCATGGGAGTAACTAGTGATGCCCACCGCCGGCGAACTACCTCCTCCTGGAAGTCGGTATACTCGTCGTCCCTGAGCTGGACGCGTCGCTCCCGGAGAAATGACCATGCCTTGATACCCTCGAAGCGCTGCTGGTGCTCAGCGCTCCTAAAACGGTGGCTGTCATATTCGGGAGCGGAACTGGTTCCTTCAGCCGCTTTATCCTTCCTAGATCTCTTTGAGGCAAGCTTCCTTGGGGCCATTTCCTGCGAGAACAAACATTTAGAAGTTAGTTTTACAAGATAATGCTTATCTTAACGCACAAAATGTCATGCTAATCCCTTTGATTTTGGAACGAACTCATGTAATCTATTCATGCACACGCGTATGTGTGGAATATCCTACTATTTATATCAGCATAGAGGCCATCCAACACATTCTAATTGTCATACATATATATGCATTTGAAAAGAACACACATTCTCACGCTCAAGGCATTGCGTCAAAATTTACACTTAACTATGTCCTAAACATTTGCTATCACAAACTACCTACACACACTTGAAATATATATATCATACAAACTTTCATTGTTTCACTTACACTTATGCATATTGGCAAGCTATTTACATCATGCACACACTTGCATTCAAAAGGGAATTCCATGCTATCATACATTCATTTAGGAAGCGACCTCAATATTCATTCACCCTTTGCAAAGAATTTCATGCCCCTTATATTTACCTATGTATACACACTATTGCAAGGTGTTTTTCATATTACTTAGGTGCAAAGTATCAAACATGGGGCAGCCCAAATTCGAGCAAAAACTCTCACAAGCAAGTCCTAATTTTCATGCTTTTCTAATTCTAAAACCAAATTTTGGATTCCTAGCCATGAGTATGTCTTCTTGCATTGAAGCTAAAAAGTTTGGGTTCCTAAGCTTGAAACTGCATTTGGGCACCTATTTTGAATCTCCTATGCTGTCTCTACATACATAAAACAGTCCCACCATCCCAATTTTGCCAAACCATATTCATATATCATTGGGGCATTTCACCGAGCACTTGGTGGGCGCACGTTTGGACATAAATTGCAAGAGAATGGGGGCAATGTGGCATGCCCCATTGCTTCAGAATACAACATAGGCCTAAGGCCTTCTCATTCAAATCCTCAACTCAAGAAATCAAGCATAAAAACAAACCAAAACTGCCCCACAAATATAAGCACGTTCTCACAATTTAAAGCACCAAAAGATGAAGAAAATACTCCAATGGGAAGCAAAAAAAACTCAAGGATTGAATACTTACTTGTTGGAGTGAGTAGAAACAACAAAAATGAAAGCAAAATGCAACCAAAAGTGGCTTAGGGGAGCAAAAACCGCAAGCCTTTGTGAGTTCTCTCTTTTGAATGAGGGGGGGGGGGGAGTTTTTGGATACAAAAACGTTCCCCTCTCTCGTTTTTATATTTTGAATGCAGGGGGGAAGTTTTTGGATACAAAAACGTTAACCTGCCAATTTTTTTTTTAAAGGATGCATTTACCATGCCTCCCCCCCCCCACCTCTTATGGGTTAGCGTTTTGCCTACTTGAACCTACTTAAGTTAGAATTAGGCGTCGATTACTTAAGAAACAAACAATAGTAGTAAAATACTGCGAATTCAAAGGATACTGGGCTGCCTTGCAGCGACGTTCTCCGCTGGCCCAGCGTCGGGAAAGGGTGACGATTGGTCGGTCGCGATCCTATCCTCCATTTGCCTCCATCCCTAAGTACCTGCAAGTAGGAGACAAACAATATGCGGCCAATCATGACCGGTCATCGTCTTACCTTGGTTGATTTCTGTCATTGACTTGTCTTGACTTCTGACCGTGGCCTGAGACGATTCTGCTCCTTGCTATCACAAGATATGCATGTGCATGTGCATGTGTGAATGCTTCTAATGTGATGATTTTTTTAGTGAAGGCTGGTTAGATTCAATTTTAAATAAGCGTTTGGGGCACCCCATAAACCGAGCGAAGAGGGCTCAGGTTATAACAAATTAAAACACAAGGTTTGAAACCAAAGGGAGGACTAAAACCTCGCCCATCTTTTCTTTTCAAAGAAACGAGACAAATATAGTGAATGGGAATCCCTAGAGGAAACCAAGAAGAAACGAGAAAAACTCAGAAATAAAAACATGCAACGGTCCTCTCGATTGCCCCAGACTTCAAGCGTAATATCGTTTAACTACATCGGAGTTTACGGGCGAGGACAACTCCTCGCCATCCATGTGGGTGAGTATCAGAGCACCCCCAGAAAAAGCTCTTTTCACCACGAAAGGTCCTTCATAATTTGGGGCCACTTGCCTCGATTATCCTTAACAGCGTGGGACATCTTCTTCAACACGAGGTCCCCCTCATTGAACTTGCGCGGGCGTACCTTCTTGTCGAATGCATTCTTTATCCTTCGTTGATATAGACGCCCATGGCTCATGGCTGTCAAACGCTTACCTTCAATAAGATTGAGTTGGTCGTAGCGTGCTTGAGCCCACTCTGACTCTTCTAGGCCTGACTCCGCTATTATCCTCTGAGAAGGAAACTCTACCTCAAATGGGAGTACTGCTTCCATCCCATAAACCAAGGAATATGGCGTTGCCCCAGTAGAAGTTTGTACCGAGGTTCTATATCCATGTAGGGCAAAAGGCAACATCTCATGCCAATCTTTGTATGACACTGTCATCTTCTGAACAATCTTCTTAATATTTTTATTCGCAGCCTCTATAGCCCCATTCATCTTTGGCCGATAAGGGGTGGAATTATGATGCTGGATCTTGAAATCCTCGCACATTTCCTGCATCATCTTGTTGTTCAGATTGTTGCCATTGTCAGTAATGATCTTCCTGGGGAGTCCGTATCGACAAATCAACTCCTTCTTTATGAATCTGACTACCACACTTCTCGTGACATTAGTATAAGAAGCCGCTTCGACCCATTTGGTGAAGTAATCTATCACCACAAGAATGAAGCGGTGACCATTCGACACTTTGGGTTCGATGGATCCAATGACATTTATTCCCAACATGGAAAAAGGCCAAGGAGCGGACATAACATTCAGAGGATGTGGCGGAACATTGACATTGTCCGCGTATGCCTGACATTTATGACACTTCCTTACATGAGCCCAGCAATCGCTTTCCATAGTGAGCCAGTAATAATCGGCCCTACGGATTTTTCTGGCCATAGCATGCCCATTGGCATGCGTCCCAAAGGAACCCTTGTGAATATCCTCAATCATGAAGTTCGCCTCTTTGGCATCTATGCATCGTAGGAGGGTCATGTCGTGGTTTCGTTTGTACAAGATGGTACCACTTACAAAGAAACCAGTAGCCAATCTCCTCAACGTCCTTTTGTCATTGTCAGAAATCCCTGGTGGGTATTCTTTGTTCTCGACATATTGTTTGATGTCGAAATACCACGGTTTCCCATCCCGCTCTTCCTTTATTGCATAACAATATGCCGGTCTGCCCTGAGATTTGAATTCGATGTACGGCAGATCCCCGTGTGGGGCAAGTTGAAACATGGATGCCAGGGTGGCTAATGCATCAGCCATTTGATTCTCTTCCCGAGGTATGTGGTGGAAAGAAATGTCGTCAAAGTACTTGGCTAACCTCAAGATGTGAGTTTGATAGGGTATCAACTTCGGATCCCTAGTTTCCCATTCTCCTTTCAACTGGCGTATCACCAAAGCTGAGTCTCCATACACCTTGAGTAGTTTTACATCAAAATCAATGGCCGCCTGAACCCCGAGGGCGCATGCTTCGTACTCGGCCATATTGTTGGTACAATCAAAACCTAGCCTAGCCGTGAAAGGAATACACTGATCATCCGGGGCTACAAGGGCTGCCCCTACTCCATGGCCCAAAGCATTAGATGCCCCATCGAAGCAAACAATCCATTTGTCTATGTCCTCGTGCGTCCGCTTCTCTTCAAATAGGGCCATGATATCCTCATCTGGGAACTCAGGGTGCATTGGCCGATAATCCTAGAGGGGTTGCTGGGCCAAATAATCCGCTAAGGCACTTCCCTTTACCGCCTTTTGGGTGACGTAAACGATATCGAATTCAGATAGTAGTACCTGCCACCTAGCGATTCGTCCCATGAGGGCTGGTTTCTCAAAGATGTATTTCACGGGATCCATTTTGGAAATAAGCCACGTGGTATGGCTGAGCATGTACTGCCTAAGCCGATGTGATGCCCATACCAGAGCACAACATGTCCTTTCCAGCATTGAGTAATTCATCTCACATGCGGTAAACTTCTTGCTTAGATAGTAGATGGCTTGCTCCTTTTTCCCAGAATCATCGTGCTGACCCAACACGCACCCCATAGACTCGTCCAACACGGTCATGTACAGGAAAAGAGGTCTTCCAGTTACAGGTGGCATGAGCACCGGGGGGTTTGCGAGACTCTGTTTGATCTTCTCAAAGGCCTCTTGGCAGTCACTGTTCCACAGGATCGCCTGGTTCTTACGTAATATCTTGAAAATGGGCTCACAGGTAGGGGTGAGTTGCGAGATAAATCTCGCGATATAATTCAACCTGCCCAAAAACCCCCGAACCTGCTTCTCCGTGCGTGGTTCCGGCATTTCAAGGATGGCCTTCACTTTCTCAGGATCTATCTCTATCCCTTTCTAACTTACGATAAATCCTAGCAACTTCCCCGACTTTACCCCAAAGGTGCATTTGGTTGGGTTTAGTTTTAGTTGGTATTTTCGCAACCTTCCAAACAGCTTACGCAAATTGACAAGGTGTTCCTCCTCAGTTCGAGACTTGGCAATCATGTCATCTACGTAGACCTCTATTTCCTTATGCATCATGTCATGGAACAATGCCACCATGGCACGCTGATAGGTTGCCCCAGCATTTTTCAGCCCGAAGGCCATCACTTTATAGCAGAACGTTCCCCATAGGGTGACGAAAGTGGTCTTCTCTACATCTTTAGGTGCCATCTTTATTTGATTATACCCCGAGAAACCATCCATAAATGAGAAAAGGGCGAACTTGGCTGTATTATCTACCAATATATCAATGTGTGGTAGAGGAAAATTGTCTTTAGGACTGGCTCGGTTCAAGTCCCGGTAGTCTACACACATTCGAACCTTGCCGTCCTTTTTCGGGACTGGGACAATGTTGGCCACCCACTCTGGGTACCGAGCTACAGCTAAGAACCCTGCATCAATTTGCTTCCTTACTTCTTCTTTAATTTTTAAAGACATCTCGGGTCTCATTCTTCGTAACTTTTGCTTAACCGGGGAAGACCCGGGATTCAAAGGCAACTTATGCTGCACAATGTCGGAATCCAGACCGGGCATGTCTTGATATGACCACACAAAGACATCTTGATACTCTTCAAGAAAGGTTATCAAGCCTTGGCGGATAGGCGCGGTCATACCGGTTCCTACCTTTACTTCTTTCTTTTCCTCCGTGGTCCCCAAGTTTACCAATTCGGTTTCTTCTTGGTGAGGCTTCATTTCACATTCTTCCTGAGCGACCAACCTCTCCAACTCTGGTGAAAAGACGTCTTCTTCCTCTTCCTCATTTACCATTTGGCTTATATCTCGATTGAAATCGATCGTCAAACCCTCATCGTTAGGATCCTCAAAGAATCGACCCTCATATCTATACCAAACAAGACAAAAGAAACAAAAACATGCAAAATGATATGAGAAAAGGTGGATTTGCAAGAACAGATGAAACAAGATCTCTTTGTTTTATTTAATAAGGTAGGTTTCACAAAACAAAAGAGAAAGGAAATCTATAGGCTCTAATTACATTGAATCAGCGGTATAGACTTTCGACTGGCTTATCACGCGCCAGTTCCCCACTTGAGAATCGGGATGGCATGGTTGCACAAAACTTGGCGGGTCTTGAGGGAACTCCTCTTCTACTGCGGCCACCTCCTCCTCAGACACCGTTCCGGCACTGGTGAAACACTGGCTAATACGGCTGGGCCATACCCTATCCGCCCGAAGTCTTGACGGCACATTCCTCTTCCCCGGCATCCCGGGTTCATACCCTAATCCATATTTGTATGGATTTCCCTTGATATCGACCATGTCGGCATTTCCGAGGCCATCCTTGCCTAGACCCATTCCGGGCTCAAATCCATTCCTGAGCATAACACGCGCCACAATTATGGCCGCGTTGGAGAGAGAAGGTAGCAACGGACTTGGTTCCACAGAGGCGTAGCTCACCACCTCGAAGGATTGGAAAGCCGTTTCCAATGATTCTTCCGCCGCTTCTACGTATGGGGCGGAGGAGGGGCAGCTCACTAACATATCCTCTTCACCCGACACTATCACTAAAAGTCCACCCACTGCGAACTTCAATTTCTGGTGAAGCGTTGAAGGAACCACTCCCAGGGCATGAATCCAAGGTCTTCCCAAGAGGCAGCTATAGGCGGGATTTATATCCATTACTTGAAACACCACATTGCAAGTGTGGGGGTCTATCTGAATGGGAATGTCGATTTCCCCCATCACTTCCCGTCGAGTACCATCAAAGGCTGGCACCACCATCGAGCTCGGTTTTAAACGTGACACACTAAAAGGAAGCTTTTCCAAAGTGGTCTTCGGCATTACATTTAAACTCGATCCATTGTCGATAAGCACCTTTGCGACAACATGGTCCATACACTTTACCGACACATGAAGAGCCTTGTTGTGTCCTCTCCCCTCTACGGGAATCTCTTCTTCCGCAAACGCGATATAATTGTTGGTGGTTATATGATTAACGATGCCTTCAAAACCCTCCACTGAGATATCATGTGCTACATGGGCATCGTTAAGAACTTTTATCAACAACGTACGATGAGGCTCGGAGTTTATGAGCAATTCAAGCAACGAGATCCTTGCTGGAGTTTTATTCAGTTGCTCGACTACCTTAAACTCGCTTTGTTGGATGAGTCGAAGGAACTCGTGGGCCTCTTCCAAAGTCATCATCTTTCCTTGAAGACCTTCTTTCTTTTCAGACCCTCTTACCACTGGAGGATCTACTTCTTTCGAGGGGGTGGCTACGTCTGTGGGCTCTTGGACCATGGGCGCTTTCCCCTTGGAGGGCAACTCCGCCGGGTGAGGGGAAGCGAACACCCGACCACTGCGGGTTACGCCACTGAGGCCGGTGATGTTGGTCACCTTAGCTGACAGGGAGTCAACTTCGGTTGCAACTCTTTTGCTGAACGCGGGAGGGGTATACTTCCACGGAACGGCCTTATTACTTTTATATGCAAATGGCATTGGCTTGGGCGCTGTCCGGGGGTATATGGGTGTGGAGCCGGTCCCTTTCCTAGTAAAACATATCACTAGGGCCTTGGGGGTTAGAGGAACCTTCTTCTCTTCCGACTGCATGCAAATTTGTGGTTCTTCCCTCCCTCCTATGGACACTTCAAGCTGCCCGCAATCCATGAGCCGCTGAAGCAATTCTTCTACCGCGGGACAGGTTTCCATGTCGTGCGACTCCCCGAGGTGAAACAAACATTCGTCCCTTTCGCCTCCGCCACGGGAGACCATACATGCCACTTGCAGCGATTGGTAGATAAAACGTCTGGAAGTAGCCACCTCTCCTACCCTCCTTGCCCACGATGGCCCATCTTCTTGGATGGCGTTTACGCTAGCCTTTCCATGACTAGCTAGCGGGTTAGTTTTAACATTTGGGCCTTCCTCTTGAAACGATAGCCAGCCGGCACTGATTAGGTGCTGCACTTTATACTTGAACGGGCGGCAGGAGTCAATGTTATGTCCGGGAGCTCCACTATGGTACGCACACTTGGCACCCGGGTCATACCACTTGGGGTAGGGTGGCTGGAGGACCCTCCCGGGTATGGCTACCACCAAATGATTCTCCAATAATGAAGGCCATAATTCGGAGTATGCCATGGGAATAGGAGAGAAGTTATCTTTCGGGAGTGGGCTCTGTGCATTATTATAGCTTGTGCCGGGGGTTGTATTGTTGACTGGCCGGGGCGTGGCTGGAGCCATGCATTGGGTTGGCGTTCTCTCTGCCGCGGGCGGTCCTTTTACTTGAGTCGGGGGGAAACTCCCAGCTCGGATTGAAAAATTTGGGGGATTGGGCTGGTATGAGCTTTGGATATTTTGGGGTGCTTTCATCCACGTCAGGGCGGTGGTGACCGCGTGGGCGTCTCCTTCCTTTTTCCTCGCGCCCACTACTGGGGCTCTTCTGTTGTTGTTGGGAGCCACATTGGAAGCATATTCAAACTTTCCTTTTCGTAGTCCGGATTCAATCCTTTCTCCGGCGAAGACGAGATCCGCAAAGTTAGCTGGCATGTAGCCTATCAGCTTTTCATAGTAGAACGTGGGTAACGTATCTACCATAATTGTGATCATCTCCCTCTCCGTCATGGGCGGTACGACTTGGGCTGCGAGATCTCTCCATCTTTGGGCATATTCCTTAATGGACTCATGCTCTCGCTTAGTCATACTCTGAAGCTGGTTCCGATCGGGAGCCATATCTGTATTGTACTAGTACTGCCTAATGAAGGCAGTTGCCAAGTCCTTCCATGATCGGATCTGGGAAGCTTCCAGATTGGTATACCATGTTACAGCTGCTCCAGCCAAGCTGTCTTGAAAGAAATAGACCAACAACTTTTTGTCCGCAGAATACGCCCCCATTTTTCGGCAATACATCCGAAGATGCCCTTTCGGACATGTCGTCCCTTTGTACTTATCAAAGTCCGGTACTTTGAACTTGTGAGGAATGACGATATTGGGTACGAGACATAAGTCCGCTAGATCCGAGAATGGGTAATTGCTGAGGCCATCGACTGCTCTTAACCTCTCTTCAAGCGCCTCAATCTTTCCCTTATCTTCCGCGAAGGGAACAAATTCTTTTACGGGTGTGGGTGAAGCCGGGATATGGCGGACTATGTTTGGCTGGGGTAGTTCATGGGGGGATGGATCTTTGAGGTGGAGCAGGGGACCGAGATGGGTATCTCCTTCCTCATCGTCATGCCCGGGATACTCGTCATAAGGTGGGAGTTGCCCCTCGAAAGTAGGGGCTTGGCTTAAATCTTCCGGGGTGGCACGGGGAGTGAAGTCCGGAGGCAAGCCATAAGGGTAAGCTTGCGGACTATACCTCCGACCAAACACTGCCGTGTTTCTGTCTCGGCCCGGATTTAAGGCGGGCTGCAGCACCGGCTCCGCTTCCCTAACTGTACTGGAGGCGGTTGTCGTGGCTTTATCCTCTATAGTTTTCTGGAGTTTTAACATGACCTCCGAGATGGAAGCCATTTGATCTTTTAAGGCCGATAGATCGGCCTTCATCTGTTCCTGCACGCCCTCTTCATTATCCATTTTTCTGGATCGAGTGTTATAGGGGTGCCTTGGTGTTTTCTTAGTTATGATGAAATTCCTAAAGAAATAAACTACGGTGAGTATGCCACCAAAACATGAATATGCAAATGAATGATCGGAGCACTTGGATCCACCCCAAGGTTTTTTAGATAACGTGATAAGTTCTGAACTTCTCATTTTATAAAAAGAACAAAGCTTTCATCTATCCAAGATTATACAAAGGTGTTACAAGAGAACCTAACGGTTTCTAATTATGTGGGCCATCAAATCTATCATATGTTGACAGTAATTGATTAGCCCATGAATCTCCTCGGGGGCCGTACACACTTCGGCCATGGCTTTTGCTTTGGCTAATAGACGCGGGAGGTCTTGACTTCCATTCAAGGTCAAGGCAAACCTATCCATCCACATAGTCGCTTCTTGATGCAATGCATCAATCACCCTCCCTCTTTCTTCTTTTTCGGCATACACTTGTGCAAAATCCTCCGCTAGCTTTTGTTCATGGGCCACAGACTGGTTCAATTCTTCCTTGTATTGCCCTATGATAGCTAGCATGCTTTGCTCCGTGGCTTCCAAGTGTTGAGCCAAACTCCCCTTAGACCTTGCGCACGCAGCTAACTCTTCTTTTAAGATCATGCCATGCACCCGTGACCGGTCTCTTTCCTCTCTTCGAAGCTTGAGCTCATTGTTGCTACCCCACAATGCTCCCCGGAATTTCTCTCGGCCATACTCCTCCTTGCGGGCCCTTTTAGTTTCTTGTTCAAGGGCTCTTGTAGTGGCCGCGTTTTCCTCTTGTAACTCGGTGCACTCTTTCCGGATGTGTGTAGCGGCTGATTTGAACTTCTCCTTGGCGAGTCTTGCCTTCCCTAGCTCTATTTTTAGAGCTCGGACTTCTTCATCTTCCTCCAGAGCTTCAAAGTTCTCCTCATTGATAACTTTCAATTTGGAGAGCCAATCTAACCCTCGCGTGTGAACTCTTAGCCATCCATGATAACCACCGATGACGCCATTTTGGATGCCTCTAAGCTCCTTGTCTTTCCTCAACGGACTTCTCCACACCTTGTGGACTCTTTGTATCACCTTGAGACTTTGCGCGCCTAGATCCCTCACAAGGAAAGGCGAGAGACTTTCTTCTGTTGGCGCTCCCCTCATGGGGTACCCTAGCTGTCTTATGGCGAGTGCGGGATTATAATTAATACAACCCCTAGTCCCTATCAATGGAACATTAGGGTAGTCCCCACACGAGAAAAGAACTCCTTCCTTGCCTTCCTTCCAACGAGGAAACCAATTGATTGCGTTGCCTCATATCCCAGCCAAATGTTGGTCCCAATCGACTCTTCCTTTTTCGGCGCATGAGTCATAACTTTGAAGCGGACACGTGTGTCTTGTGTCTTGTTGGAATAGGTGTGAAACCAACCACACACAGAGAGCGGGTAAACAACAGACAATCCGTGCACTGTTTTTCTCACACCTCCGATCAAAGGTGTCAAACAAATCTGCCAAGATAGCCACCACTGGACTTTCCTTGCTATGGTGGTATGCGAGGAAAGCGTCAATGGCGGCTAAATCCACCAAACCGTCAACGTTCGGAAAGAGGACAACCCCAAAAATCAACAAAGCTAATATATCCGCAAACGGGCCCCACTTCTCTTGGCACGCCATATCCCTTGCCTTGCCTTCCAAGTATTTCCGAGGCAGGCCCACTACGTCGTTCCGAGTTTGCTTCATGCGATCCATCTCTTTTGCCGAATCTCCAACCACAGCTGCGATCTTGCTCAAGGAGGGAAGAAACCCGGAGAAAAGATACGGTTTTCTTCCCCCAAGAGGGCATCCTAGTATTTCCTCAAACTCTTCAATAGTCGGTACCATTTGGAAGTTCCCAAACGTGAAGCACCTCAACGGCTGGTCATAGTATTGGGCGAGGGATATGACAGCTTCCGTAAATACTTCCGCAGTGGTCAAATCTAGAATCTTCCCGTAAACTTTACGGAAAGCTTGCCTTTGGAGAGGTCCCATCAATCGTCCCAATTCCTTGAGGCTGGTGACATCTAGACTTTTAACCTTGACTTGATAAAACCTTTTGCCGTTTTGATTTGTCCCCATCATTTACCTAAAAAAAAGGGGTGGATCAAGACTCCGACATGAATGATGCAATGCGTATGCATGAAACGGAAAGAAAACAACACAAATGGGTAATTCACACATACGAGACCGCAGAGATCCAATTTTAACACTACGTTTAGGGCATGATGGCGCCTCAACGTAGTATTAAAAAGGTTACGCATTACTCTAAAGAAACCAAACATCACTAGCAAAACTATAAACTAGTGCTATTTATCAAAAGATGCATGAGAACAAATGGCACGGAGCGTGTTTGCTCTTTGCCCCTATTTTGGGAACCTATAGGACAATATCTAGGGGTCTCTAATAACTACTCCCCAACAATTCATAACTCACACGGCTGTTTTCTAGAGGTATCATCACTCAAGATAATAATATTGTGGCAGTATGGAATACCAGCGACAACACATTATAAAGAGAGAAAGCTCTAGACGAGGTTTCACTATTATCAAGCAAGTCGGAGACCTAGCATGATGATAGATTCACCTCCACTCCTTAAATTCCCATGAACCCGGGTGTAGGGCCCCTTTTTTACTCAAACCCGTGGGTGCTTAGAATGCAGTGTAAAGAATACAAAATAGACAACAATTATTTACATTTTACACAGTTCAATAAATGCACACACAAAGTTTCACAAATCCACAATTCCTTAAAATAGGCCTAACTCACAAAAATAGTCCCCAGTGGAGTCGCCAACTGTCACAACATGCCCTTTTGCGGGCGAGCGAAGGCGAGGCTCACGGGTGCGCTTTCCAAAGGAGGAAAGATGCGCGGAGTCGCCACCAACGTTTATTTGTGGGAAACGTCGGAAAAACCAAAGGAAACCGGTCAAAATGAAAATTCTAAGTTCGGGAGTTGTATTTACGTTTGAGGAAGGTATTAGCACCTCTTACGTTTGTCTCAAAGGACAACAGCCTATTTTTCAGAATTGTGGAAATTGTGTTATCTTAACTTTTAGTTCTTTTTATTTTTTGAGGTCGACAAAAGCGGGGCTCTTGCTCCTACGTACCCTCCATCGAAGAGGAAATCAGACCTACGTAGTTCTTTCTTTAAAGGTGAATCAAGCGATTCTTTTACTTGAAAGGTGATCACTTAAAGGTGTTAGGCCTTTAAAAATGATCCATTTAACTTGGTAAGAAAAAGCTGAGGTAAAACTTTCAAATCCTATTTTAGTGATTTTTTGGTGGACGAGCTCGACTTGGCGAATTGATTTTAGCCTTAGTTTCGCTTTAGTTATTAGTCAATTCAATTAAGAATGAGAAATCCCAAAGAGAAAACGTCCGATTGATTTTTCCGCTTCATTTTAATAAAAGATATTTTTTATTATTATATTATTATTTTACCTCTTTTTTGATTTCCAATGAGGTTACGGCATGACCGAACGGCCGGAATTCATTTTAACCGAAATTAACGGATGATACAATTCAAATGATCGGTGGAAATTTATTTTATTTTTAGATTAGGCGAGAAATGACTTAAAAAAAATGACTGAAGCACGTCAAAAGGGGATATAGAAAGCGAATGAAAACGAGAATAAAAATACATGAAACAAAATGTGGACCACCACGGGTACATAGAATGAATTAAAAAGCTCGGTTTGAGGTACTTACCCGTTGAAGACTGAAGAAAACGAAGAATGAACGATGAATGTTGAAGAACGGTTGAAAATCTTCGCGTAATTACTCACGGAAACGTTACGGAAGCGCCTCGGCTTGGATTTTCTTCACGGAAACAATTTTCCTCAGCAAATTTAAGAGAATACGAAGTGCCAAGAAGGCTGAACCCCTTCTCTCTTCACTCCTCCCCCTATTTATAGCAAAATAGGGGAGGAGCTTGCCACCAAGCTCACCCAGGCGAGCTTCTGGAGGAAGAATCTGGAAGGCCCAAGTGGGCCCAATTGCTATTTGTACCCCCCTTTTTACTAAATACACCCCCTTTACCTTTTTTTGTAATTCTTTTTCTGTAACATTACGAAACTTTACGAATTTCGTAACGATACTTATTTTCCTTCCGCAAGGTTACGAATCCTTACGGATTATGTATTTACTCTTTTTTAGCTTTCGAAGAAGTTACGAAAACTCATGGATTACGAAAAACACCTCCTTTCGATTTCCGTCACATTACGGAATTTTCACGGATCGTGTAAGTCTGCTTCCTTTTGATTTTCGGCACGTCTCGGGACTTCACATATTGTGAAACAAAGGGTGTCAAGTATCTCGAAGCGGCCAATCAAAGGTTGTATATCATCAAATAATAATCCCCGGACGAAATTAGGGTATGACAGACACTAAAACCTAACACCAAAATATATTTACAATTTTCATACCTATTAGTTGTTGTGTTTCCTAAATGCATAACCTTATTCATCCAAGCTTTAACAAATCTTTCTTTATGGGGAATCAACCATGTTTTGCTTCACGTAGTTAACAAACATTGGTCATGTTGAGCAAGCAATTTCAAACTTCATAAGGAAGTCATCAAACTCTTGCTTAGAAGGACAATCCACCAGACTTCCCCAGGCTTCCATGACATAATCCCATGCATTTTTTTACCAACAAGGGTTTTACATTTTTCCTTCACATTCTTATCAATGTGAAACAAACACAACAAATTGGTAGACTCAGGGAAAATAGTTTTCACTGCATTCATCAATGCTAAATCTTTGTCAGAAACAATGACTCCAGAGTGTGTGCATCACGTCTCAAAAAAATACTTCGAAACCATTCTTGAGCTCAAACAACATTGTTTACACGTTCTCCCTCCAAGTAGGAAAAAGCAGCTGAAAATGTCATCCCTGTTGGTGTCACACCAACAATGTCAAGTAACGACAATCTATACCTATTTTTTTTTTAGGTACTATCTATGAGAAATACCAAATTACATGTATTGGATTATTTGATTGCATCAGGATGACTCCAAAATATATCGCGTACAACATCTTTATCCTTTAATCCATGCCAATGAATATATTGATCTCATTCAAGAAGTTTCATTAGTTGTTGCATTTCAGTATTACTGCCTCTTATAGAAGAACAATATGCATATCTTGCATTTCAAGAAGCTTCATTAATTGACATTGTGCTCCTTCAATGTTAGAAGAATATTTCTTGGTTTGATCATTGACTTTGTCATATCACCAATAATAATGTTCTCATCCTTAATCAGTCAACCAACATATGGATGTTCGACTAATGACTTAGCCAATGCATGATTATGAATCCCACATATTAACTTCATCATCCATCATTCACCTCCCATCACTGATTTTGCTCGCAGCTTAAAGGGACATCCACATTTTCTACTGTCAGTAACTATTCGTACTAAATCTTTCTTCCTGACCCTATATTTTCCACTCCTTTCACAACCAATTAAAACAAATGAGGTCTTTCCTCTAATTCCAGTATTTGTGTCTGACCTCATAATCATCGCCACAAAACCAGTATCATATGCAACAGAGCAAGCCCAATGCAAAATATCATCATGGGTAGCAAACACCTATAAAAGGGATAATACATTAAAATTGATAACCATATATATTAAAATTTAGACTTGCATAAACTAATATATGACACAATTTAATTATTTTTTTTCTTCCATAAAGTAGTTAACTTAATAATATTTACACAAATATTATAAATGTTTAATACTCATCCAGTACTAGCTACCAAAAAATATCAACTTTTTTAGAGATTTACCTTTTAGTCCTTGCTACAAAAAAAAATATATGCATAAATAATTACCTATAAATTAATTATAAATATCAACTCTTTTTATTACAAATTATGTTGCGATAAATTACTTACGAATTACTTGCTAATATTTTTATTATTAATTGTAATTCATAAAATTATAACGACTAAAAAAATCTCTTTTAAAATAAAATGACTAAAATAAAAGATAATTATAAATTATTTAAAAATAAATACCACTTTCAAACCATAAAAACTAAAAGTTACAAATTATGAAACTATACGAATTTAAATATAATAAAACTAATTGTATTAAAAAATAATAAAACAAATTTTAAAATATTAAAAAAATGTTCTTACGAATTAATAATTTATATAAAACTTACGGATTAATAATTCATATATTTTTCTAAGGATTGACAATCCAAAAGAAAAAGATAATTGCAGGATTTAGAAAAAAAATTGTTGGGTACAGAAACAAATATACTGTTTGCACAAAACAATTGCATGAATGTGCCCGAAACCCTCCCAACACGACAACCCATTTGGGTAGAAATGAACTTGGCTGACATCACTGATGGGTTGTTGTATTTTGTGCTTTTTGTGCCCGAACTCACCCGCTGATCACCTCTACATTCAGGATAGCCATAAGCTCTAGCTTATCTTTGTCCACTATACATCAAAAGATGAAAGCCAGTAAAAACATTGGTTCAAAGTGTAATTATCTAGCTGTGATTTAATCGTGATTGAACTGGTACTTAAATTTATGTTTTAACATTATATAATACTTTGAGTAATAAAATAATATAAACTTGTAAAAAAAGTCGGGATCTAAACAATTTTAAGTTGATATAAATAAATAAAATATGTTTTATAAGAAAAAAATTAATAATAATTGAGAAAATAATTTATACTTATATAAAAATTTTAAATATATATTTTTTATCTTAAAAATATTTTGGATTAAATTACATATAAAAAATAAAATAATGAAAAATACCAGTTCAAACAAGTTTTTTACACCGTTTGTCACCAGTTTTTAATTGGGTGTTCTCACTTATTTTGAGATGCTTAAGATTATTATTCACTAGGCCAGCTTCTGAGTGGATTGCTTGAGTCAACCAATGTGGTTTGGTTTTTAAAACAATGATCCAAACAAAGAGCAAATCACAAAAATTGGCCCCTTTTTTTGTTTGACAATTATATTTCATTGATAAATTCTTTAATATAGTTTTCTAACAGTCTTTTTTATTTGGTTAAATTTTTTAAAAATACAAAATTATGTATAAGGTTTATTAAACATGGAGTAAAACCTATATAATTCTATGATTTCTAATGAATCTTAACTAACAATAAAAAAAATGTTCAAAAAGGTACGTTTGAAAATATATTTCATGTGGTTTCGCATATTTCTTACTATACCGGAATTTTAAAAAGAAAGATCCCAGTTGAAAAATGCCAGATATACCATGTTCATAAAAGGTGTTATAGTATGTCAGCAGAAAGATTTTGAGCTGATAATTTTGATTTTCGGATTGTCACTATTAAAAGAAACTTTTTTTGGGTGCATAACTGAAGGGAATAGTAAGTCACCGGTGTCACTTAGCATTAAAGGAAGTTTCTTTATTTATTTAGTATAAAAGTTTGAAAGAAGGTGTGGGGTTATGCTGTTTTTAAGGTCATGATATAAAAGGAAGAGTAAGAATCGAATATAAAACTTTTGTATCCAGCAGTTCTATTCTATTAAGTCAATGTCACTTGAAAAAAGTTGCTTTTTTATATAAGAGATGTTCCATCCCCAAACACTACAGCAAAATATGTTGTTTGAGCATGGAATCGTTCTTTTGAAACATTATTCTCAATATCTTTGTTATTTTAGGTTTGTGGACGAATGTTCATCGTTTTATTTTAAGTCCATCAACATTTCTGCAATATTGTGCTTCTAAAAACTGAATTATTGGATTTTATTCTTTACTCATTTTTAATCAAGATTATTGAGACGTATGATGCATATAGTTTGATAAGATATTTATTTTTCTTTTGGTTTTGTATTTGTAAGATATTCTATAAAATAATTGAAGAATTGTTTTTTAAGCAAGAGAAAAAAAAATCATTTTTGTTTGTTACAGAGAAGAAAAATCGTTTAATAGACTCTATTTGATAAGCTTTTAGGAAGACTCTTTTAACTAACTAATAAGTTATTTTGATCAAAATGAGCTTTAGTAGCTTATAGCTACTACCTTATGAAAATAAGTTAATTTATAAGTTATTAACTTTATTTTTTCTTATCAATGTTATTCTTACTAATATATTTGAAAATTATTTTTGCCCATTTATTTAATTTAAAAACCTTTTAGCTATTTTAATTTGTTAATTTATTATGAAAAATTAGACACCAGATGACATTTATTTTCTTTGTTATTATGAAACCTGAAAAAATATTTTATTATTTTGGTTAATGTTAAATTATTTATTTTAAAAAATTAATTATTGCATTGTTTATTTTTTATATTCATTTAAAATATTTGGTCACTAAACAAAAGATGGTAAAAAATTAAAATTATAAAGAAAAACACTTTTTTTTTAAAAAAATACTATTAAGAAAATATTTAAATATTAAAAATGATTCTAAAGAATATAAATTTATTTAATTTAACTATACATTTTTTAAAAGGAAAAGTTTGATTTAAAATAATATTAGTTTATTGTAAATTTGATTTCAAACAATGAGTAAATTCACCATTAGAAAATTATTTGTAATACAAAATTTCTACTTTTTAGATTATAAGTTATTAAAAATATATTTAAATATTAAATTATTCTTTTACGTTATTTGACATTTATTAACTAACTTATCGATTAATCTTATTAAAAAATTTCAATTAAATCAACTAGTTTATATGTTGATAATTTTTCAAGTCCTAATTTAATTTATAGCTGATAAACTTTTAGTAAGCTTGTGAGCTAGTTTTACAAAACAACAATTTTAGAAATGTGAAAAATAATTAAAACTACTTGGTAAGTTTATTGAGAATATGTTTCCTTATTTCATTCCCTTTTATTCTTGTTCTCATATTTTCTCGTTTTCAAATTAAAAAAAAAAAGTGGAAGTGGAAACAACCTAAAATTGATTTTGTTTTTCAATTTTAATATTAAATTGAAAATTATTTTTATTTTTTTAATTCTTACACATATTTTTATTTTTAAAAAAAAAACGTTACGTAACCTGAACTTATTCTGATGTAAATAAAAATGAAGTTTATTGTCGTTAGCTAGATTTATTCGAGTAGCAAAATTAATCCGACTGAAATATCTTTAAAGAGATATCAGTGCTTGAGATTCCTTCACGAATGAAACTTATGCCTAAGATATAGGAATATGTGTTTCAACACAAAATAATAAAAAAGGGAAAAAAAAGGCTAACTTTTTTAATTCTATTACCTTAAATAGAATATTTTAAATTTTTCCATCAATAAGTGTATTAATATAATGAAAATATTATTCCACAGCCACAACTACAAAATAAAGAATTAACATTGTTAAATCTAAGTGGATTATTGAAAAACTAATGTAGTTAATCATGTGGTGGCATTAAAATTTACATGAACTTTTTGATATGTTAACGATGGTTATTATAAAACTGCCTTTAATGTACATGTTACAAAGTTGGTTTTATATAAAACGGCCTAAGCAGACCACGACAGTTTTCTCTGGAGCCATCTTTGAATTGCTCATATTTTAAATGAATTTTTGACTTTGGAAGCTAACTGCTATGTACTCTAAGTGCGTTTGTCTGAATTCTCATGACAGAGTAAACGTTTGTCGTCTCCTCTATCACTCCGAACACATAGCAAGCTTCGTCCTTACCTCCTTCACTCCGCTGTGAGGTTCGAATTGTGCCGCAAGCTCGCTCGTCGTTTGCCATTGGTCGCTGTCGCCGGTCCTCCACTGCGGCGTCTTCTGCACCTAGCAATGACTGCACCGCCGCTACTTCTGCTTCATCGTGGGCGACGAAGACAGGAGCGAGAGCAACATGCTGCCCAATGACCACATGCGAGTGTTGGGCTTCCTATTCCGTAAGGTTCTCGCCTTGCTCGTTATTTTCATTTCCCACGGAAAATGAGGCGTTTTCTTCACTAAGGGTTCCAGTTCAACAAACTGGTTCTCTTCCTCCGAACGAACTGAGTATAAAAGTGACAGCTCCGGGAGTGAATCGTCCACGAAATGAGTTTAGTACTAACTCAACCTTATAATCTGGCTTCTTACAAGTGGCTACTGTTACAATGAAATGTACTTTGATATTTCAATGCTACTGATTGGAGATATTCTGCAGAGCAGTTTGTGAAGAAGCTTCCAGATAAAGTGATTGTACATCGTAAGCAACTAAGCATTCCCACCTCCTATCAAAATTTAGCGTCTCCTTTTCATCTGCATCTGAAAATTGGTAAATTTGTTTGTGGAATTTGAAATGCTTTGTATCACCAGATTGGTAATTTTCTTGCTAGGTTCGTGATCAATTTTCTGGTCACTAAGTTATGGGGTAATAAATGGATGGTTTTAAGGTTCTAGTTTTGTTGGTTGAATAAATTCTTGCGGTCTTTCCCTTTGATCTAGGTCATGTAAAACATCTTAGACAAACACGATGTTAGGTTAAAGAAATTTATCCACTAGTTTTTCTTAATTTCTTAAATGTTAAACCATCCTGCTTTATTCTTCTTTTGATTCTAGCCCTGACATTGCCAAGTCTACCAATCTTTCACTTTTATTATTTTTTGCATTGTTTATGAAGAAAAACATCAATTGCATTTGCTTTATAATTTGTGGACAGGCAGTGAATGCAATTCGTCAAAATTGACGTTTGATGATGTTGATACAATGGGAGAGAGGCTAGCTGAAGAGGTATTTTGGTAATTATAATATGATCATTTTTTTACTCTTTACAATCTTAATCTCTCATACTTAATTTTCATTTACAGTGTTGGCTTTGTAGTGACTCATATATATATATATATATATATATATATATATATATATATATATATATATATATATATATATATCATCGGTTTTAATTCATATTTATGCAGGTATTATCTGTTGTTAGACGGTGGCTAGAGGTGCAAAAGATATCCTTTGTGGCGCATTCTCTAGGAGGCTCGGTGGCAACATATGCTATTGGGAGACTTTATGATGGAAGCTTGCTTGTGAAACTTCTATGGAGGCTGGATCTTTGAGCTTCAATGAGGTCCTTTAATGGTGATTTTCCACCATGGAGATGCAACGGAAGACAAAGGAGAAGAGGTAAGAGGCGGCGCCATCCATTAAGGAATAAGCCATGGAAGAAGGAGCTTCACCACTAAGATGAGCCTTGGATAAGAAGCTTGGAGAGGATGCTTCAATGGAGGAAAAGAAAGAGGGAGAGAAAGAGAGAGGGGAGAGCACGAAATTGAAGGAAGTAAAAGGGAGAGAAGTTGAACTTTGAGTTGTGTCTCACAAGACTCTCATTCATCAAAGTTACAAAAAGTGTTACACATGTTTCTATTTATAGACTAGGTAGCTTCCTTGAGAAGCTTTCTTGAGAAAACTTCCTTGAGAAGCTTCTTTGAGAAAACTTCCTTGAGAAGCTAGAGCTTAGCTACACACACCCCTCTCATAACTAAGCTCACTCCTTGAGAAGTTTCCTTAAGAAGATTCCTAAAGAAGCTAGAGCTTAGCTACACATACCTCTCTAATAGCTAAGCTCACCTCCTTGAGATGAGAAGTTAGAGCTTAGCTACACACCCCCTATAATAGCTAAGCTCACCCCCATGACAAAAAACATGAAAATACAAAAAAAAAAAATCCTTACTACAAAGACTACTCAAAATACCCCGAAATACAAGGCTAAAACCCTATACTACTAGAATGGCCAAAATACAAGGCCCAAACGAAGAAAAAACCAATTCTAATATTTACAAAGATAAGCGGGCTCATGCTTAACCCATGGGCTCGAAATCTACCCTAAGGCTCATGAGAACCTTAGGGCCTACCCTTGGATCTCTAGCCCAATCTACTTGGAGTCTTCAATCCCAATGCCCTTGCGGGATAGGATTGCATCATTCCCTCCACCTTGGAAAGGATTTGACCTAAAATCCCGAGGTTCTTCATACTCTGGGCTCCTTCCCTCAACACCTGTAAAAAGAACAAAAACATATGTATTAGTGGTGTTTGGTATGTTGAAGTAAGGTGAGGTCTGAAAACCCATTTCCTGGGCATCTTCCCATGAAAGAACATGGTTTCTCACCAACTCAATGAGTGGTGCTACAAGTATAGAAAAATATGGGACAAACCTTTTGTAAAAGTTTGTTAAGTCATGGAAGCCCCAAATTTTTCTTATACTTGGTGGAGTGGGCCACTCAGGAATGATCTTTATTATCTTGGGGCTCATGGGAACCCCTTGATCACTATTTGAAAAATTAAGAAAAGTAACGCAATAGAACATACCTTTTTCTGTATTTTCATATTGATTATTCCTACCAAAAAGTATGACAAACCTAATGAGTACCTAAGTTTGTATTGAAACTAAAAATAAGAATAAACCTACCTAATGGGTCCCTATGTACACACACCATGAAGATAATAGGTGTATGAGTGATTTTACAAAAGAGGTTGCACCACTCAAAACATTCATCATACCACCTATTTTAGGGACCTGGTGCCTAATAATACCTATTTTGGGCACCAACAAAGCACAAGGATTTAAGCTCTTGCGAACCAAACCCTCATCCAACAACTTATTTACTTGAGGAATAAACTCAAGCCCAAGAGGTGTGGCAATGCTAGCAAGTGTCTCTTTACAAAAGAGAAAATATGGAGGTTGTCTAAGAGGGAAAGTTTCTTTAATATTTGTCTTTATTGTAAAATGAGTTTCCTTCTTAGCTAACCTCTTGGAGGAGACACTTACCTCCTTACACTTCTCTTTAACCACTAATGGTTGTCCATCTTCTTGGGGGTAGATTTCTTCACTAGATTCTTCCCCTTTTGCTTCTTCACTTTCACTAGAGGAACGTGAAGTAGTAGCCTCATCTTGGCTACTATAAATGTCTTGGCCCCTCATAATCATGGTTTTTTTGGTGGGGCATTGAGAAGTAATGTGTCCTCTTCCAAGACATTTAAAGCACTTTATAGAGCTAGTTTTCTCTTGCATACTAGCCTTAGGGGCTTGCTTTTCTATTGTCTTCCCCTTATCATCTTTGGGCTTAGAAGGTGTCACCCCTAAGATGCCTTGACCTTGGTCTTTCTTTGGATAAGAGTGAGAGCCATAAGATTTTGAAGTAGACTTCTTTTTAAGTTGTTGCTCTACCCTTATTTCCCAATCTAAGTTATCCTCTACATTGTCCTTTCCATGGAAGTATGAGAGTTTAATGTTAGCCTCTGGAGGCTTTCTTTCCTTTTCTCTCCTATGGGAGTGAGGTCTATGATGTGACCTATGCCTTCCTTCATAATAGTCGCGAAGTTCTTCACTTAGGCTCTTGCAAGAGTTATGACTACTATAGGAGGCATGTTTTTCTCTTTTCATTTCTTTCATTATTTTTCTTCTTTCTTCCTCTCTTATTTTCTTTCTTTCATCTTGACTTATTTCTTCCACTCTTTTTTTTCCTTTTTCTTTTCTCTCTTGTTTTTCTTTCCATAACTTGAGGGAACTCAACTCATCTAAGATTCTAGATAAAGGGTCTTTATGACTAGTACCCTTGCCATTAACACTAGATGAATGATAACTCATGTTGGTTCCTAAGTTGTGGTTCTTTCTTGTTGGAGGTTTGAAAACAAAAGGTAAAAGAAACTATGGTTGAAACTAGCCAAATAAACACTAAAAGAGGTGTGAAAGATAAGGTAAAAAACTAATTGGTAAAAGGAAAACTATCTAGGCGGTTTGACAATGGAAGGTAAAGGAAATAAGCTATGAAAGTAAGCAAGAAATGTAAACTAGGCGAATCCTATGAGTGTTTGGATGACCACATTCAAGGTTCCCAACAAAACACTCACTATCCTAAGTAAAAATTGCCTAAAATTATTACACACAAATGGAAGTTTGGTAACCTATTGGAGGCTCCCAACACACTTCCAATGAAAGGCCTTTTTGTTACAAAACTTGAAAGCAATGAAGGTAAGTAAATTGCAAATTACAAAATTACAAAACGGTCCTCAATTTTGGTGGTTGTTCTCTCTTTGGTGATTCACTCAATTTGGAGTGCTTCTTAGTCCAATAGCTCTTAAGATGGTTGGCCCCTTGCTTCTGGACTCAAATTCTTCAAGGGATGGCACCAATCCTCCTTCCAATTCCCTATATGGCAACCCACAAACAAGGAAACAAAGAGACAAGCAATAACCAAAGACAAAAAAAAAAAATGAAATGAAAGCTAAAACAATGGAGTTTTAACAAGACAATTTTTCAAGGATTATTCAACAATTAAAGCAATGAAAAGGACATAGAAGCAAGCTAGGACTCAAAGAGAAACTTAGAATGGCTCTAGAGTAGAGTAAAAAAAACTGAAAAAAAAAGACTCAAAAAACCTCTAGCTTTGGCACTTGTCTTCACACTAATTTTCAATTGAAATTTTGGAACTAAGATTGGTATAACATAGGCACCAATTATAGAATAAATTTTGAGCCAAAACAACAAGAACACTTCCCTTTCATTTTTTTTCCTGGATACTGATTTTCTTGCCAACTTATGTGATGTTTCGTATTTTTTCCTTTTATCCAAATCACTTGGTTCTTTTTTTATAACTTTTTTACAGATGTTTAGCAAATTCAGTAAAACTTTCAGCTCAAAATTCGAAGTAACCAATTCTCAGTAATTTTTACAAGTTTGTATGTCCAAGCTGCCCGCACCAGTGATTTTTTTTTAAGCATGGTATATTGATTGCCTTGGGCTTACTTTCAACCTTCCTATGTATGTTGAACTCACTAGGATTGTTTAACACAGTTTTAGGAGTTCAATATTCACTTAGGATCAACATTTCAGCCAGCAATTCAATCACCAAAACTCAAATTCACAATAGACACAATCATAAGGAAACCTAAAAGTTCAAGAAAAGGTTCACAATCAAAGACTCTCTAAAAATTTTGCATGAACATGTTAAGGACTAATTAACATGAAAGATTTGACTCAAATCAAATATTAGGCTAAAAGAATTTCATACACTCATGAAAAAATGAGTTAGACAAAGAAACAAGAAAATAAAATTCAGCACAACATAAGAAATCTTATGTGACAAGTTTCATGACTAGACATGACTTCTATGACAAAACTACAATAGGTGAACAAGTCACTCTTGATTTTTGAAGTTTTCTTCTACTTTAATATTTTTGTAAGAATTTTATGGTTTAGGTTTCAGCCACAAAAAATAACAAGACAAAACTCAAAGGAACCTAAACTCAACACAATTCATAGTTCAAGAACAAGAACAAGATATTTGAACCATAGAAAATCAAATCTAGCTTCTATAGCAAGTTTAATCGGTGGAAACTCTAAAGAATCATGTTTAAAACATTTATCACAAGACATGTGAGGAGATACATGGAGAAAAAATGAAGAAACAACAATGGAAGAGAAGGTAAAGCAAAAAAATTAATGGAGGTTTAAGGAGCACCTACTTGAAGCTCTTATGCTCTGATTACCACTTGATGGAAGCTTGCTTGTGGAGCTTCTATGGAGGCTGGATCTTTGAGCTTCAATGAGGTCCTTTAATGGTGATTTTCCACCATGGAGATGCAGCGGAATACAAAGGAGAAGAGGTAAGAGGCGGCGCCATCCATTAAGGAATAAGCATGGAAGAAGGAGCTTCACCACCAAGATGAACCTTGGATAAGAAGCTTGGAGAGGATGCTTCAATGGAGGAAAAGAAAGAGAGAGAGAAAGAGAGAGGGGGGAGCACGAAATTGAAGGAAGAAAAAGGGAGAGAAGTTAAACTTTGAGTTGTGTCTCACAAGACTCTCATTCATCAAAGTTACAAAAAGTGTTACACATGCTTCTATTTATACACTAGGTAGCTTCCTTGAGAAGCTTTCTTGAGAAAACTTCCTTGAGAAGCTTCTTTGGGAAAACTTCCTTGAGAAGCTAGAGCTTAGCTACACACACCCCTCTCATAACTAAGCTCACTCCTTGAGAAGCTTCCTTAAGAAGATTCCTAAAGAAGCTAGAGCTTAGCTACACATACCTCTCTAATAGCTAAGCTCACCTCCTTGAGATGAGAAGCTAGAGCTTAGCTACACACCCCCTATAATAGCTAAGCTCACCCCCATGACAAAAAACATGAAAATACAAAAAAAAATCCTTACTACAAAGACTACTCAAAATGCCCCGAAATACAAGGCTAAAACCCTATACTACTAGAATGGCCAAAATACAAGGCCCAAACGAAGAAAAAACCTATTCTAATATTTACAAAGATAAGCGGGTTCATGCTTAGCCCATGGGCTCGAAATCTACCCTAAGGCTCATGAGAACCTTAGGGCCTTCCCTTGGATCTCTAGCCCAATCTACTTGGAGTCTTCTACCCAATGCCCTTGCGGGATAGAATTGCATCACTTTATGATTATTCTTCAACATTTGCACTTGTTGGTACTAGAAGAGACTATTTCAGTGAAGAGAAAACAAAATTTTCAAAGCAATTCCTTGAACAGAGTTAGGAAGGCAAAATTGCTGGTTTTAGAGCCCATGAACTTCATAACATTTGCAACACCACATCTTGGTTCAAGAGGAAATAAACAGGTAGCTGCTTAAGCTTGCTATGAACAGTAGCTGTAATGTTCTGTGCCTGTTGTTTCACTTAACTACTTCATTTATCAGACTTAAAATCTTTTGGCATTTCGATTCTTTTACAAGATAGGTGCACATATATGGTATTTAACTGCAAACTCTGCAATTAGTGAAATCATTAAATTTAGTTCCTTTTTATTTCCTGAAAACCACTTAACATAAACTTTAAAAGGAAAGTGGTTTGGTTCATATGATTTCAGTAATTATTTCTTTTAGCATTTAGAATTTCCGATGGTCAGTTTATAACTGATATGTATGGCAAGAAATATTTTTTTCTACTGAATTTGTCTTTATTTTATCCATTAGATATTGATTAGCACTCAAGTACTTGGGGAACCCTCCCTTAAAAGCTAGCTGGTAAGGAGGGAGAACCTAGCAAACCACTTAACTATTCCACTAAGCATCCTATACTAGTCAACGTGGGACTTAGGCACACCATAATACCTATGTCCCCTATCATAGTACCATCCCTAAGAGCTGACATCTTGGTGGTTGTGTTAGTCGGTGAAAACGATTAACTTTTGTGTATAAAACTTGTATAAATTGTATCAAACTCTCTCAATTTATGGTTATTTTGTAGTGTTATAAGTATTTTCTATTAAGTATAGGTAATAAATACTTAGTATTTTCATTTTGTGTGTTTAATAATCATTTTCTCTCAATTTCAGGTTAATTAGGCAAGCTTTGAAAATTGTTATTTTTCACCTTCTCGCTAAGCCAATCTGCTGGCTTAGCGGGCGTCTGCTAAGCGCAACACTCCTGGGCTAAGCGTGAGGAAGATACAGCTAAGCGGTCCATAAGTGCGCTAAGCGCACGAGCACGAACAAGGCAACCTATTTAAGCCTGAAATCAGATTTTGTGAAGATAGTTTGGATTGGGATTCAGAGCTTTGCATGTCTAGGGTTTCTAGAGAGAGAAAGGTCCAAGTTCCAGAGAGTTTTCAGAGATTTTGTTGTGTGAAGATCTGCAGAGACCAGAGCTTGAAGGAGGAGCCAGTTTGAAAGCTTGAGATGAGTTTGTGAGTGATTGTGAGATCCTATAGGTGAAGGAGACATCCTCACCACTTGTATTTTTGCAATCTTTCATCTTCTTCTTCTCTTTGTTGTAAAGAAGGCTTCTAGGTTATGGAAAGCTAAATCCTCTGTTGGATCTTCCTTGTAGGTACCTGATGTAAATATATTTTTATCTATTTAATGATGTTTTGTGTGTTCTCTGTGCTATCTACTTTTCATTCCAGTATGCTTTTACCTTTAATCTGTACATAGGAGTATATCAGCCTATCTTTGAATGTTTAACATAAGGGTTTCATTTTCCTGGAAAAGGACTGAAAAATAACTTAGGAAACTTTTTTCTGAAAAAATAGTCCTTTCGTTAAGCGCAAGCCTTGCACTAAGCGCGTCTCTATTCATGCGCTAAGCTGCGAGTCTCAAGCGCTTAGCGCCCAACCCTTGCATCTGAGGCTGATTTGGTTCGCTAAGCTAGCCAAGGTTGAGCTAAGCTAACTTCAATTCGATCTGAATTCGGATAAGCTTCAGCCTGATCGCTAAGCGACAGCTTATCCTTGGCTAAGTGTGACCTTTTGTTGCCAAGCGCAATTCCTTACAGCCATAACTGAGGTCCATGAAGCTAATTGCTAGTCATGGCAACTAAGCGAGATTCATTGCGGCAATGTGAGCGCTAAGCGAGTCCTCATCAGCTAAGGGCATGCTCCTCTGTACTTAAGATTCATCATTTTAGCTAAGCCAGCCAGAGTCTGGCTTAGCGAGAGTTGTAGCTTTTCAGATCTGCAAACCTCGCTAAGTGGTCTGATCCTCGCGCTATGCCAAGCTTGCGTTAACAAAAACATTCATTTTGAATTTGAAACATCGGCTAAGTGAGCCTTGTTGAGAAACCAAACGTCTCTTTGTCTCGCTTAGCGCAGCTTTTCGCTAAGCGAAAGTGTCGAAACATGCTTAAGTGAGTGTAACGGCAGTTACACTCACAATTGTCAGATTTTGCCTACCCTTTCTCTGCACTCTCTCTCTCCAAAAATTTACACATTTTGCATCTGTGCTTTCTCTTTGCGTTGTCTACTTCCAATCCTAAAGCATTAACAATCCAAGTAAGTTCCTTAATTCTTTTTCTCTTTTTCTTGTCTAAACTTTAGGGTAGAAGACTTCAACTATAGTATTAGATTTTTAGGGTTTTTATGTTTTGTTAGATTTAGTTTAAGATTAGGGCTATATATGCTTGTATACTATATTGAGTATGATGCACACATTGCATGTCTGATATGCCTTTTAGAGGCTTGAAAAGTGCAAAAAAATGAACTGCATTTTCTGCATTTTTTGGAAAACGCAATGAACTCGCTAAGCGAGTATGCTGCGCTAAGCGAGTTCATCAATACGCATTGTGTATAAAGGCGTTCTCGGAAGAACTCGCTAAGTGTGCCTACCGCGCTAAGCGAGTTCATCCTTTGAGGATGAACACTCATCCTCTTGCTGAGCTACCTGTGGCTAAGTGAGGCTGAATCGCTAAGCTCAGGTAACTTAGACAATTTTTTTATTGATAGCCGCACGCTAAGCCGAGCTTTCCTGGGCCAAGCGCAATTTGTTGCGGCATCCACTGAGCTAAGCAAGCTTCTCTCGCTAAGCTCCCAACACTTAGTGGAATTTTTGAAGAGTTGGTGCCGCTAAGCGCGGCCTTCAAGAAGCTTAGCGCATATCCTTGTGACAGATGTTCAGCTTAGCGGGTGCTATCCCGCTAAGCCAATTCTACAGAATCTAAATTTCCGCAACTTCTGCTAAGCGGCTCCACATGTCGCTAAACGGTAGTGTTTTTTTTACAAAGGCCAGCTAAGCAGGCCATGTCTCGCTAAGCGCCAATGTCTTTTTTCAGTTTTATTTTTCAATTTTTGAAATTTGAATAACTTGTGTCCTGATCAGATGTTTGGTTCCTTTATATGCATATGGCCACTAGGAAACGTAAGAGTAGTGATTCTAGGCCACAGGATCAGAATGATAACAGGAGATTTCAATCAGAGGAAGCCCGGAACGGATATATCGATAATATTTTAGACTGAAGGATCCTTCCGGAAGGAGTGTGGAACTTTATCATTCTGAGTTCGATGATTTTAAAGTAGAATTGGAGAGGCGAAACCTTCACAAACGCCTCGCCAACCATCAGGAAGGGAGCATAGATGTAGTAGTGGTTAAAGAATTCTATGCCAATTTCTATAGTCCAGCAGATCAAGCTCCCAAATGTGCTAGAATAAGAGGCCATTTAATCAAGATAGATGCAGACAACTTAAATGAGTTCCTCCAGACTCCAGTGTTATTAGAGGAGGGGGAATCTTTACCCACTTATTCTAGATTTTCCAGATTAAGGTCTGATCCTAGAGAGATGGAGGCTAGTCTGTGCATTCCGGGCAAGGGCTTTATTCTAAACACAGAGGGACAACCATGGAAGCTCCTCAGAAAAGATCTTACCACCCTGGCTCAGACATGGAGCGTCTTCTCGTACTCAAACCTAGCTCCTACCTCCCGCACTTCAGATTTGAACACAGACAGAGCTAGGTTGGTCTATGGCTTAATCACAAGGATGGACATGGACATTGGTAGTTTGATCTCTGGACAAATGACCATGATGGCTCAGTCTAACTCTTCTCGCTTAGGCTTCCCAGCTTTAATCACAGCCTTGTGTAGATCGAGGGGAGTTGGATCTGATGCTCTTACCTCCTACAAAAACCTAAGACCAGTCATTGAATTAGCCTATATCATAAGGAACTATTGGAATGCAAATGACCAAACAGTTAATTTTCCAAAGGCAAGGAAGACCAAGCTCAGAGCAATTGATGTTTCCTCTTCCTTTGCACCAATAGTTGGCATCCCTGCATCTTTTACTTCAGCCCCACTTCCAGCTTTAGCAGACTTACCTGCCCAGAGCTGCCAGACTTCAGATGCCAAATTGCAAAGATTGTTTGAAGGACAAATTCTCATTATGAAAAGCTTGCATGAACTAGCTCAGCAAAGGCCAATTATGAGTGTAGAGCAGTTCATTGAGAAGGTGGCTTGGCCTAGAGCCCGACCTTCTTTTGTGGGGGATAAGGAAAGTTTTATAGCCCAGGCACCTCAACAGCATGAGCTAGAGCCAGAAAACGATCACTCATTCGAAGCCATCATCCCTGGAGCTGTTGATTTTCCAAAAAGAAGATTAGAGACGAGATCCAATGAGGCTGCTCATCCTAGACCAGTGCCAGTATCAGCTAATGTACCATTTCCAGGGGTGGATCCATCTTCACCTCAGCACACAGCAGACTCTTCCACTCCTGTCTTACAGATACCTGAGGGCCAGACCATACCAGTCCTGGCTTTGGACATTTCTCCTCCAACTACTCCAGTATTGCATCTGACAGATAAGGAGGATGTTCAGGCACAGGATATCCAGGACCAGTCACAGGAATTTTGATTCTTGATGACACTTTTTGCTTTTTGGTTTATTATTATCTTAATTATAGTTTTAATTTAGCATTTCTTTTATGTTTATATACACTGCTAGTTTTATTTATGAATAGTAGGTTTGCTCTTCCTGAAGCATTTTGAACAGTTTAACTTGTTTTTGATGACATTGCAGTGAAACACTTTTATCTTTTTGTGAAAAATGGGTGTATGTCTTTATTTTGAATTGAAGGATGATTGTGATGGAGTTTGTGTTCTTTTCATGAGTTTGAGCAAGTGTGTATGTTAGACAAAGAAATAACAAGAATGTGAACTTGCAATTAGAATTATTAGTCAGTAGACATATTGATTGAGAAAGAAAAGCTTGAACCAAAACCGGTGAGAGTGTGAACTTAAACTGTGAGTGAATGACTAGCTTTGAGTAATAATCTTTGCATGAATCTCTGAATTTTAGAATGAAATGTATAAATGAGAACATGATGAAGGCCATGATTGTACATACACAGGACTTTTGACCAAAAAACTTTCCTTGAATGATAATTATATCCTTTGCACCCTTTTTGAGCTGAATGATATTGTCAAAAATTTGAACCCTGAACTTAAATAAGTATCTCCTGATACCTTGCTTAGATTCTAGGAGAGCATATGGTTCAAGGCAAATTTACCCCAAATTTGGGGGAGTAGAACTAATTGGGATGCAAAGAAAAAGGTAAAGCATCAACACACACAACAAATAAGTTTTATGTTAAAAAAAAAAGAATAAAGTGTGCTGATGTAACAAGGTCAAAAGCAAATGAAAGTGAAAAGCTAGTGAGCAAGCTAATTGTATTAAAAAGACCATTGGGATAAGTCTGTAGAAGCAAGCTTCATGATGATGAATCAAGTTGATTCAAGTAGTTTTGATAATGACAAAGATGATGACAAAAAGCCCAAAGAATGATTTCAAGATTGAGTCAACAAGTTCAAGATCAAGTTTAATTTCAAGTTTCATGAGAAGAAATCAAGAAGATTCAAGAATCAAGAGAAGTTTGATTTCAAGATTCAAGAGAAGATGAATTCAAGATTAAAGAGGAGAAATCAAGAAGACTTCACAAGGGAAGTATTGAAAAGATTTTTCAAAAAACAAACATAGCACAATTTTGTTTTTTCAAAAGAGTTTTTCTCAAAATTTTCTAAGTTACCAGAGTTTTTACTCTCTGGTAATCGATTACCAGTTTCCTGTAATCGATTACCAGTGGCAAAGTTTGATTTCAAAAGTTTTCAACTAAATTTGCAACGTTCCAATTGATTTCAAAATGGCGTAATCAATTACAAGATATTGGTTATCGATTACCAGTGTATCTGAACGTTGAAATTCAAAATCAATTATGAAGAGTCATATCGTTTCATAAAAAGCTTTGTGTAATCGATTACATGGTTTTGGTAATCAATTACCAGTGACAAGTTTTGAATAAAAATCAAAAGATGTAACTCTTTCAATGGTTTTCAGGCTTTCTCAAGGTCATAACTCTTCCAATGGTTTTCTTGACCAGACATGAAGAGTCTATAAAAGCAAGACCTTGACTTGTTTTTTAAGAAGAACTTTTCCAATTTAACTTTTGAACATCTCTTTGAACTTATACTTCTTCTTCTTCCTTTGCCAAAAGCTTTCTGAGTTTTCTCGTTTCCAAACTTTGTTCTTTCACAAAAAACAAAAGTGTGCTATTCATATTTTTCATTCCCTTCTCCCTTTGCCAAAAAGAATTCACCAAGGATTAACCGCCTGAATTCTTTTTGTGTCTCTCTTCTCCCTTTTCCAAAAGAACGAAGGACTAACCGCCTGAACTCTTTTGTGTCTCCCTTCTCCCTTGTCAAAGAATTCAAAACGACACAGTCTGAGAATTCTTTTGATTCTTCCCTTTCCTATAAACAAAAGATTTCAAAGGACTAACTGCCTAAGATATCTTTTGTTTCCCCTTCACAAAGTTTCAAAGGACTAACCGCCTGAGAACTTTGTCTTAACACATTGGAGGATACATCCTTTGTGGTACAAGTAGAGGGTACATCTACTTGGGTTGTTGTAACTGAGAACAAGAGAGGGTACATCTCTTGTGGATCAGTTCAAATGGAGGGTACATCCACTTGGTTGTTCAAAGTGAACAAGGAAGGGTACATCCCTTGTGGATCTTTGCTTATAAAGGTTTTTTACAAGGTTGAAAAGAAATCTCAAGGACCGCAGGTCGCTTGGGGACTGAATGTAGGCACGGGTTGTTGTTGAACCAGTATAAAACTCTTGTGTTTGTCTTCTTCTTCCCTACACTTTTAATTTCCGCTGTGCACTTTAATTATCGCTTTTACTTTTGGTTAAGTTTCTATTTTTGTTCTTTACTTTCTTAACATTATAGTAAAAGCCTAATTGAATCTAGTAATATTAAAAAGGATAGATTTTTAATTATTAAAGGTTCATTAATAATTAATTCAATCCCCCCCCCTTTCTTAATTATTCCGAGGCCACTTGATCCAACAAAGTCTAGGATTTGTGCTCTCTTAGAATCTAAACCTTTGAATCCTAGAAAAAAAACCAATGAATTTTTGTAGCCAAGCCTCACTACAAGCCTGAGAAAGTCCTTCTGATTCTACTTATACATTTCTGACTTTATGGCATGAGATGAAATTCAAAGATTGGACCTCTTGCTAGTTGTTTTTAATGAATAGCTTAAACACTTGTGCTTGAGTGAAATAGTAGCCGTGAGACTGTGGTTTAAGCTACTTTCCTTGATATTTGTCTTATGCCTAACTCCATCTATTTGTTTAGGTTATATTTTATTCTTCTCTTTGGATACCTACATACCTTGTGAAAGACAAGTGATGAGGACATTTTACTCCATTCCCTTATCATGCAATCAGTAACTTTTGTTGCATACACCTTTGTACATAGTCACTGCATGTCATTGTCACTTGAGGACAAGTGAGTTGTTCTCTTTTTGCTTGAGGACAAGCAAAACTGTAAATTTGGGGGAGTTGTTAGTCGGTGAATACGACTAACTTTTGTGTATAAAACTGTAGAAGCAAAGCTTCATGGAGAATCAAAGGTGATTCAAAGGTGTTTTGATGATAACAATGATGATAACAAAAGATGATGACAAAGGTGATGACAAAAAGATCAAAGATCATTCAAAGAACAACTCAAGTGAATCAAGAACAACTTAAGAGTTCAAGATAAGAATCAAGTAGAATTCAAGACTCAAGAAGAAAGTTTAGAGTCAAGAATCAAGATTCAAGGTTCAAGATCTCAAGAATCAAGATCAAGATTCAAGAATCAAGAGAAGGCTTAATCAAGATAAGTATAAAAAGTTTTTCTCAAAAATTGAGTAACACATGATTTTTCTCAAAACATGTTTACCAAAGAGTTTTTACTCTCTGGTAATCGATTACCAGATTGTTGTAATCGATTACCAGTAGCAAAATTGTTTTGAAAAAGTTTTCAAATTGAATTTACAACGTTCCAATTAATTTCAAAAAAGTTGTAATCGATTACAATGTTTTGGTAATCGATTACCAGTCCCTTTGAACGTTAAAATTCAAATTCAAATGTGAAGAGTCACATCCTTTCACATAAAAGCCTTGTGTAATCGATTACACTGATTTGGTAATCGATTACCAGTGATTGTTTTTGAATAAATCAAAAGATGTAACTCTTCAAAAGGTTTTTGACTTTTTCAAATTGGTTTTAAGTTTTTCTAAAAGTTATAACTCTTCTAAATGGTCTTCTTGACCCAACATGAAGAGTCTATAAACAAGGCTTTGTTATACAATTATTCATTCAATACTTTTACACTTATTCAATCAATCCTTTACAAGCCTTGAATCTCTTTGAACTTCTTCTTCTTCTTTGTACCAAAAGCTTTCTGAAGCTTTCTGGTTTTCTAAACCTTGAAAACTTGTGCTATTCATCCTCTTCATTCTCTTCTCCCTTTGCCAAAAAGAATTCGCCAAGGACTAACCGCCTGAATTCTTTTTGTGTCTCTCTTCTCCTTTTTCCAATATAACAAAGGACTAACCGCCTGAATTCTTTTGTGTCTCCCTTCTCCCTTGTCAAAGAATTCAAAATGACACAGTCTGAGAATTCTTTTGATTCTTCCCATTCCCTAATACAAAAGTGTTCAAAGGACTAACCGCCTGAGAATTCTTTTGTATCCCCATTCACAAAGTATCAAAGGTTTAACAGCCTGAGATCTTTGTCTCAACATATTGGAGGGTACATCCTTTGTGGTACAAGTAGAGGGTACATCTACTTGGGTTTGACTGAGAACAAGAGAGGGTACATCTCTTGTGGATCAGTTCTAGTGGAGGGTACATCCACTAGGGTTTCAAAGAGAACAAGGGAGGGTACATCCCTTGTGGATCTTTGCTTGTAAAAGGATTTTTACAAGGTTGAAAGAAATCTCAAGGACCGCAGGTCGCTTGGGGACTGGATGTAGGCACGGGTTGTTGCTAAACCAGTATAAAAACTCTTGTGTGTTTGTTTCCTTCTTCCCTACTCTTTTACTTTCCGCTTTTACTTTCTGTTAAGTTTCTCTTCTACTCCTCATTCTCTTAACAATTTAGTAAAAGTCTTAGAAGAGTAATTTTTTTTTAATTAGTAAAGGTTTAGGAATAATTAATTCAACCCCCCCTTCTTAATTATTCTGAGGCCACTCGATCCAACAAAAACTTGTATAAATTGTATCAAACTCTCCCAATTTATGGTTATTTTGTAGTGTTATAAGACTAGGCTTAAACTAAACAACATTATTGTAACAGCATAATTAAAACCAAAACTTAACCCACAGATCCCTCATGTAAGGCTAAGTTTCAATCCTGCTTCAATCAAGTTCTAAGGCAACAGTACATTTTCCAATGCTAAAGTCACCTAACTATGCACACAAATGGGTGATTAGACCAAAAGCATACAAACATTAAGCATTGAAGGGAGCATTGGACACAAAAAAACAATCAATTAGATATTAGGTATTTACATCAGTTGTTCATTAGAAATCCCCAACTAGGGTGTTTAGCCAGCCATTACAAAGAAACCCTGACAATAAATGAGATTAAAAGCAGAGAATGATATTTCTTACACAAGAAGAGGGATTCATCCTCCTCTTCTCAGCATCTCACACTCACTCTCTACTCAATAATCTCTCAAATGACGAAACCTAGGCTTCAATGCACAAGTTGCTCCTCTTTTCTACTTCTAGGGCTTTTTTCCCCAAATCGGCCTGTGGCTGCTCTGGAATTCTATGCCCTGGCTGTCTGTAGAAGTTGTCATAAAAGTGTCATAAAGGTGGTACCCTAATTCTTCAAAAGACAGGCTTTAAATAGGCTCTGAAATCGCGACGCTACGCTTAGCACCACCCTCGCACTTAGGGCAAGTAAGTGAAATTGGGTTTAGCGCCAGTCTCGAGCTTAGCCTGGCTGAAGGCACCTGCTGTGCTTAACACACTGATCTCACGCTTAGCGTGCAACTTTGATGCTGATGCTCTGCCAGATTCTCCTTAGCGCTAAGCGCGTTGAAGCTGCGCTTAGCGGTGGATATGCGCTTAGCCCAACTGCTACATTTTGCAATTCAAAACTTAGCCTCTTTTTTCACCTGGAAATGAACAGATTTCATCATTAAATCCAATGAAAATGTTCTAGAGACAACATTAACCATAAAACAAGATTTATTTACAAAAATCACTACAAAATAACCATAAATTGGGGAACTATACAAGCTTTGGAAAATGATTTCTATACAAAAGTTAGTCGTACGAAGCGACTAACAGAGACCTATCATGAACTCATTCAATTTACAGTTAATGAACTGTAAACCGTTATCTGTTATCATGACACATGGAATGCCAAAGTGTGTGATGATATTTTTCCAAAGGAATTTCTGGATATTCTGAGCAATAATTGTTGCCAAAGGTTTGGCCTCTACTTACTTGATGAAGTAGTCAATAGCTACTAACTAAAATTTCATTTGCCCAAAGACCATGGGGAAACCTTCAAGGATATCCATTCCCCAAATAGTAAAAAGCCACAAGGGAGTAAGGGAATATAGCTCCTCGACTAGTTGAGGGATCAAGTTTCCATGTTTTTGACATGGATTGCATTTTTTTGACAAAATTCACGTGGTCTATCTTCAAGGTTGGCCAATAATACCCGACTCTTATCACTTGTGTCGCCATTCATCTTCCCAAGAGTGCATGTCGCATATTCCTTTGTGAAACTCCCGGATGATGTAGTCAGTCTATTCTTTGTTGGAGCATTTAAGTAGGGGTGAAGAGAATCCTCATTAGTATAGGTCACCGGCTATTACAACATATGTAGCAACTTGAGTTCTCAATTTTTTGGCCTTCTCCCTATTCGGGTTCTCAATTTTTTGGCCTTGTTGTACATTATCTTACTTGGCCCCATGGTGGGAGCCAAAACGTCCCTATCAAATAATGACCAAACTATATCTCTTCTATTAAGGGGTCTTTTTTATTGTCCTTTTCTTCTAAATGTTCTGAATGGGGTAGCGAGAAAAGGGATACCAGCAAAAGGCACTCTGATGCTCAAGTTAGTGTTCGACTTAATCCTCAACATGGACTTGTTCATGTTGGTGTCTTCTTAGTTGATCCATTGCTATTGTGTTGGTTTTCATATGTGTGAATGCCATAATTCTTGGGGTTGGGGACTATCTTACTTGGCCCCATGGTGGGAGCCAAAACGCTCCTATCAAATAATGACCAAACTGTATCTCTTATATTGAGGGGTCTTTTTTATTATCCTTTTCTTCTAAATGTTCTGAATGGGGTAGCGAGAAAAGGGATACCCGCAAAAGGCACTTTGATGCTCAAGTTAGTGTTCGGCTTAATCCTAAACATGGAGTTGTTCATGTTGGTGTCTTCTTAGTTGATCCATTGCTATTGTGTTGGTTCTCATATGTGTGAATGCCATAATTCTTGGGGTCGGGGACTATCTTACTTGGCCCCATGGTGGGAGCCAAAACGTTCCTATAAAATAATGACCAAACTGTATCTCTTCTATTGAGGGGTCTTTTTGATTGTCCTTTTCTTTTGAATGTTCCGAATGGGGTAGTGACAAAAGGGATACCTGCAAAAGGCACTCTGATGCTCAAGTCAGTGTTCAGTTGTGAGCAGTAAGTAAGGTTAGAAAAGAATATATGCAATGCTAAGAATGAACAATGGTCTTTACCTGGGGGTTCTCCCCTATTTATACAAACCCTTGTAGGCCTTGGAGCATGGGCCTTCATGCAAGAATTGCCATCTAGGTAATTTTTTCTTAAATGGGGGTTAAGCGACCTAACCACCCCCCCTCCTTTTCCTTAATCAAATTGTTTTGCTTTGTCATGGGTTTAATTGCCTATCCGTGAGGGGTACAATTGAGGTTCTCTTGTGACGAATAGGTATTCAATGAGATTGGCTAGGAGGTCATCGACCCACCAAATACCTATCCGATATAACAATCATATACTATTTGAGAATTTTCATGACCTGACACATTATAAAGAGGAAGAATAAATAACTCTCATGAGCTAGAATTCAAGTTTAATATATAAATAAAGTTAATATATATGATGAAAATAATATCCCAATCATATACTATTCAAGGATTTTCAATTAAGTTTATACATTTTGAAATTTCTAAATGGAAAGCTTATGATTTTAAATGTCCATTTCACAATAACATTGTTATAATTAATAAAGTTTTAGGGTAGATTTTTTTTACTGGGTGGAGTGGGTTTAATAATCTTGCTAAAGTTTTACGAATTTTATGAACTTTTTTTTGACAAAAAAAAGAAGAATTTTATGAACTTAAGAAATTTGTATTGGATTCTATATTTCAAAAATTTTGAAATACACCTTCATTGAAAGAATATTGTTCTAAATTTTTTAGTAGTGTTTTCACACTACACTACGAGCATACCTATAAATTTTTTTCTTATAAAACCTTAATAAACCAAGGGCTCATTTGGGGGTGGTTTATAGGTTTTTTTTTTGTTTTAAAATGTAATTTTCAAAATAAAATGTGTTTGACAAAAATTGAGTTGAAATGATTTTTAACTAAATTTTAAAATATTTTTCCATTCATTTTCAAAATAAATAAATAAAATTTGTTAATTTAATTTTTAGTTTTAGAAAACAACACTCTCCCAACAATTGACAATGGCCTTTTGCGTTGCCACCGCAGTCACCACTACCACCAAAACCACAACCACCATCAGTGCTACACTGACACCATCATCACTAGAACCACAACTATCGACACCATCACCACGACTACACATTGGCATCATCATTGACACTCATTGACATTATTATTACTGGTATCGTCACTATTGTTGTTTGTCATTTTTCTCGTCATCACTTAAACACATTCTTATACTTAATTTAATAGGATAGAAAACTTTTAAAATGAGTTTATTTTTAAACTAAAAATTAAAGGAAAAACTAAAACTAAATTTTAAAAATTAAAAATTTGTAATTAAAATTTTTAAACCTTACGACTAAAAATCACCCTAAACGAGTTCTATTATTGTATAATTTTAAAAATATGGGCTCTAATTTGCAAAGGAACTAGTATATTGCTTTAGTTTTATAATAACTAGTTTAATAATCATTTTAGAAGTAGAAAGAAATCTTCACATAATTTGCCACAAGGCACACATATTCCACTTGATATCATATATAGAGACATATATATACATAATATTTAAACATGGATCGATGTTGATGGGAGAATACATATGAAAGTGCAAAATAAGAAAGGTGACACACTTTGAAAGTTCCTTCTCCTTCTGGTCCACTTCTTTAAGTTGCCTTCACCTATCACAAGCCCATCTCATCTTTATCACTAGCTATTATCTTTTATCACCCTCAAAAAGGATGCCTAGTAGCTAGCCATCCCAAGTAGACAAAGACAACATGGTACTTTGGTAGGTCAATTGATAGAGTGGATACTACTAGCTTTAGTACAATTAGTGTTATTTGGTGTGGCTGCATGTCTCGTCTGAAGACTCACCAAGGAGTAATAAGCTCCACATGGTCCTTTGGCCAACAAGGACGAATGGGTTCCAATCTCCACCACCTTCCCCTTTTCCAACACACCAATAACATCACAATTGTGTATGGTGCTCAACCTATGTGCCACTACCACGCTGGTCCTCCCTATCATCAACCTCATCAACGTATCTTGCACCACCTTCTCTGATTGACCATCTAATGCGCTTGTGGCCTCATCCAACAACAACACCTTAGGGTTTTTCAGTATTGCCCTTGCTATTGCTATCCTCTGCTTTTGACCCCCTGAAAGTTGCACCCCTTTTTCCCCACACCATGTCTCGTACCCTTCCTTCAAGCTAGCTATGAAATCGTGCGCGTTCGCCGCTTGTGCTGCCTCTATGATCTCACTCTCATCAACCCTTTCACACCTTCCATATGCAATGTTCTCCCTTATGGTCCCACCAAACAACGTTGGCTCTTGGCTCACTAGTGCTATGTGCTTCCTTAGTGACTTTAGGTTATACAATTTTATGTTCATGCCATCTATTGTCACCATCCCTTTAAGTGGATCATAAAACCTCTCTATTAGCCCTATGATGGTCGATTTCCCGGACCCACTTTGCCCCACCAATGCTGTTGATTTCCCTGCCTCAATTTTCATCGAGAAATTTTCAAAGATAGCAACATTAGGCCTAGCAGGGTACGCAAAATGCACGTCATGAAGCTCTATTTGACCAATTAACCTCTCTAGCATGTACCCATTTGGATCATCCGGCTCAATCTTCGTACGACGATCAATGATCCCAAAAATATCACCAACTACATCAGCACCTCTAGCGAGATCCGTGGTCATGCTTCCCGCATCTGCAATGATCCTTCCCGTGCTCACCAAAACCATGAAGCTCTCCAAGAATGTCTTTATTGAGATGTACCCACATGAGATAAGCTTGCCACCATACCAAAAATTCAAGGCCCAAATGCAAGATGCAAGGCCCTGGGAGCATCCAAGCCCAATGCCAGCAAAACAAGATTGTCTTATGTTCTCTTGACTTGGGCCTTGTTGGGCCTCTTCAAGCATTTTGAGAATCCTGTCTTGAGAAGAAAAAGCTGTGACAGTTCTAAGATTCGAAACTGCTTCAGAAGCTATGTTGCTGCTTTGTTGTTGGGCCTTCACGGATTTGTTGGACATGCTCTTGAGAAGCACACGCCTTGTGTAAAAGCATGCTATGATGATAGGTTGCACAGCTATCATGACGATGGAAAGCCTCCAAGAAATGACAAGACCCATCGTGTAGGCTGTTATTACCGCTGAAAATGTTTGTACCAGCAATGCCATTCTATCTCCCACTAGAGACCTTACCTATAGACACAACAAAAGGCAAAAAAAATAAAAAATAAAAAAAATGAAACATCAACAAACGAAACAATTGTCACAAATCGAATTACAATCACGCACTCACAAAGCTAAAGAAGACGCTGATATGTAACAAACAAGCATGCGTGCATTAAAGCCGGTTTAGACGGCAACGACGAGGAAGTTATCTGGCGTACCGAAATAAAGTACATGACTTTCTCCAGTTATGACGGGAGCAACAATGCCACGTTTTCACGTGTAAATCAGTAAGTTTTTTTGTTTTGGGGTACAAAATCAATTAAGTTTTGATATTTTGATATTTTAAATTTTAATTTGCGGCTAGTTTTTTTGGGTACAACGAGATTTCCAATAGCATGGTACAAATAAAAGTTTACAAGAACGAGTAATATCTTCAATTGAAATGTTTTAGTTATTTAATATTTGTGCTGTAATATACTAATACTAACTGCTCCTCAATTTACATTTTCAGTACTATTAGCTAAAAAATATGTTAAAATAAGCAGTCTATGATAATTGCGAAGTTGTATTGAAAGTACGAATTGTTAAGGGGTAATTCAAAGTCGTTACTATTGCAAAATAAAAAGTATTTATAATTTTAATTATCCTATATATATTTTTAAAGTCCCGTTTTAATTAAAAATTTAGATTGTAAGAAAAAAAATACAACCAAATGAGAATTATGCTTTCTTTAGAATGTCATGATAACGAAATGATGTTTTTTTTATTATGTAAAAGTTTAGGTTGCTTTCTTTAGAATATTATGATAACAATTATATGATCTGTTAATGATTAGTAGATAAATTTAATTTATTTCATTAAGTAAATTGGAATATTTAGTATTTGTTCTTAAGTTAAATATTCTTTTTGAGTGGTTTGAAATAAATATTATATTCTTAAATTTTACTATTTTGATTTCCTCACATTTCTTTTCCCTTACATTCAATTCACACTAATTTTAATTTTATATTATCTTTCTTTTTATTTTACTCTTATATTTTTTCCTTTCTTCTCACTCATCTCGGCCCACATCCTTCATCATGAGGCGGAAAATATTAATTTGAAACCACTCTATTTTTTTTCCACTGTCTTTTTCTTACATCCTATTTATATTTGCTAATACTTTTTTCTCTTACTATTTTTTTTAAAAAATTAAACGTTTTATTTTCTTTTTATTTCTCTCTCTTGTACACCTAATTCACATGCCCATAACTTATTGAGAAAATCTCTGTATTATATTCTAAACTTTACGTATTCAATGAATGAGTGCATACTTGAACTAATTCAACTGCGAAAGAAATGTTACACAATGAATAAAACATATACTTCAAGTATATATTTATGGTTTTATAAGCATCTTTTTCTTTAAAAAATAAAGAAAAGAAACGAAAATATGAAAATGGAAAGTGAGGTGGAGCCTCCTCCTCTCTTTTTCTCAAAAGAAAAAGCGTACGGAAAGATGTAACCACAACTGAAGATATACGAATAGCGTTTCGCTAACTTAAATCCACAAGATTTACCTTTTCGGAACAGCCACACAGAAAATTCTCACCGATAACCATGGCCGTTGCATGTAGATACCATGCATTATAGCCTTATAACTAAGAATTTAACGTACAAAATAATAGAACCTTAACTAGTAACGGTACCATCACACGCCTTTTTCCTTATGTTACTCCTCCCACTATCCCTTTCACCATAAAATAAGAAAAAGCACACCTTAAATTTTTATATACCATGACACCTTTTTCCTTACGTTAGATCCTCACACTATCCCTTTCACAGTAAAATAAGAAAAACAACACCTTAAATTGTGAATTTCTTTCACTTTCCTAATCTAGAAAGAGGGTGTAGGAAAATATTCATATAACTTTTTTTTATGAGAGTTTACTTTTTATACAATATTAGTACAAAATCTTTTTACACAATAATCAACAAATTTGCAACCAGGTTAAGTATGACTTTCCATACATCTATTATTATTAAATAACAATATAAAAATCTTTTATAATACTGACAAATTTAAATTAATTTTCTAATCTTGGTTTTTTACACTCAGTCTTTTTTCCCCCTTTTCTAATCATATCTATTAGAATACACATAGTTTTCCATCTTTTCTTATCATGTTTCCTTTCCCACCTCAAATGATTAATATAATTATACATGGAAAAAAGAGTCATGAAAAAAAAAACATTTTAAAATGCTTTAAGAAAATTCGGAAATGGAAACATACCACATTAGCATCTTTGGCAAGTCTGGAACAGATGGAGGCACTAGAGTTTTGGTCCAAATCAAACCACCCAACTTCGAAAGTGAGGATTTTGGCAAGCACGGTCTCTCTGACCCGTTTGGTCAAGTATTCCCCCATGTAGCCGAAGCAATAATGCTGCCCAATATTCGCAAGCAATGACACCACGAAGAGACCCAGAAAGGCGAACGAGTAGATCCTCGTCCTCGTCGCTATCTCCTCATGATCCGCGTGAAAATACAAAAGTATCGTGGACCCCATCGTGAATGCGTATACCGGCTGAACGGCACCGAAAACCATCGCATTCAGACACCCCAAAACGGCATGCTTCCACTCGGGAACGCTCAGCGCCATCAGTCTCCTGACTGATGGTGCTGCCACCTTCTTCCCTTCCCCCACATCATCATCATGATTACTGAATATCGTGGGACCTATTAAATTAGGTCCCACGTTTTCGGTGTCTGTAGTTGATAAAATAATCCGTGGAGTAACGGTTTTTTCCGTGCTTTCCTCTACTTTCTCTTTGTCCATTTGTTGCTGGAGGCGAAACGTGGAGGCGTATGCGCCGGTGTCGTTTTGGATGAGCTCGTCGTGCGAGCCCATCTCTATGATTTTTCCGCCTCCGACGACGGCGATGAGGTCTGCGTTTTGGATTGTGGATAAGCGGTGCGCGATGATGATGGCGGTGCAACCCGCGGCTGCATTGTCCAACGCTTCTTGGACGAGTCGCTCTGACTCTGAGTCCAGTGCGCTTGTTGCTTCGTCCAGAAGAAGAATTCGCGGTTTCTTAATTATTGCCCTCGCAATTGCTATTCTCTGTTTTTGTCCCCCTGACATCTGAATTCCCCTCTCTCCCACCTGTGAGGGAAACCAAAATCATTTATTACTTCACGTGATTTTGAATTATTTATGTTCTGTTATCAAACCTTATTCTTTTCAAAACAATAAAAATAAAAAATTGTTCATTATGTTTCATATTATTAGGCATGTAAACAATTACAAAATGTGGATATGAGCATCTAAGTTTTCTAGTTTCTACAAATTTAGACGAAATTGTTTATAATTTTATACTGTTATTTTTTAACTAAAATTATAATTTTATCTTTATGATCCTGCTAATATAATTTTGTATTAATATTTATATTCAAATGACTTTTAAAATAATTATTATAAAAATTAATAAATTTATGATAGATTGTAATTAGATGCCACAAGAGAAAATGAGGCATAAATATTATCATGTTAGAAGACTGAGAAGGAAAGAAAATAATTACAAATATAATAAAAAGTGTTTGTAATGTTAGAGTATCCGTATACAATCAAAATTAATAAACAAGTGAAACCTATAAAATTTTATTGTTTTCTAATAAATTTACTAAATAATATAAAAATATAATCGAAGTTGAAGAGGGGGTTGAATTTGAGTCTAGAAAAACTCCAAATGAACTACTAAATGGCTAATGACAAAATCATTGATTGTTGTACCTATGGTATTATATAATTGACATTTATTGTTGACGTAAGAATCAATTGATACGCGTCTAGCTTGGAAAAAGCAAATAAATACCAGTAGAGTAACGTAGCAGTAGCAGTAGCAGTAGCAGAAGATTAGATATGAAGAGTTGTGCTGTGTGACCTGTGTATGGTAACCGTGAGGCAGAAGCGAAATGAAATTATGAGCATGAGCAGCTTTTGCAGCCTCAACCACCTGGTCCTCCGTGGCATCCTCTTTGCCGAAAAGTATGTTCTCTTTAATGCTGGTCGCAAACAGAGCAGGCTCCTGGCTCACCAACCCCATCTGCGACCTCACCCACTTCACCTGCAGCTTCTGGATGCCCATCCCGTCCAGAAGCACCTCTCCCCCAACAGGGTCATAAAACCTCTGTAATAAAGCTATCACTGTTGATTTCCCTGAGCCACTCTCCCCCACCAACGCCACTCTCTTCCCTGCTGGAACCTTCAGGCTCAGCCCTTTCAAAATCGCACTTTCGGGTCTCGACGGGTATGCGAATTCGACTCGATCAAATTCCACTTCCCCGTAAAATTTTTCCAGGGTTTGCCCATCCTTGTTGTCAGAATCTATCTTGGGAACCCTCTTGATCACTTCCTTTATACGCTCTGCTACCGCCACCGCCTCCGAGAAGTACTTCATGTTGGATAAACCCGCCCCTAATGCCCTATTTCCCAATCAAAGACTTGATTAGCATGCTAATTAAGTTGACATAAAATTTTACCAAATGAGAAGTGGATTTGAGTTGAGTTTGTTTTTTAAGTTATACAAATAGATTAATTAGTAAAATTGATTAAATGATAAAAAAAAAAATTGGTGATTTGAGTAAAAAATTGAGTTCCATTCTCTAAAAAAAAGTTTTGAATTTGAATTCTGTAAATAAAAAATATGTTATTAAAAAAAGAAGTTTCACTATAGTTAGATTTTTTAATTAAATTTTAATAGATATTTTTCATTAATAAATATATAAAGAAAACTGTAAATGGAAAGAATGAGATAATAATGACTACTTACAATCCACCAACGGCGATTGCTGCTCCGACTGCAAAAACTGTCCCTCCTTTGGCGTCATGATAAATGACGAGTCTGCTACCGTAGTAGCACATGAAGGACCAAATGCCGAAAACGACGCCGTTGCTTCCAATGGCTAATCCCTTAGTCAAGCCTTGTTTCAGGCCCAACTTAACCGTCCCTTGAAGCGCGTTGGAGAAAGCGTTCATGGTCTTGCTTTCCCCCACAAATGAAAAAACGGTTCTGATGGACGAAATTGTTTGTTCCGCCACTGTCCCAGCTTGGTTATACTCTTCTCTGATTTTACTAGACAAGCCAATCAAAGTCTTGCCGTATATTAAACCCGGGATCACAAGAAGAACCACGAAAGGAAACCCCACAATGGCCAACCTCCACAACATTGCAAAAGCCGCTATGTAGCTCCCAACGAACAATGAAATGTTCATCAAGAAATTCGGAACCTGGGTTTCAAATTCATGTAATTTCATTAGAAGCTAAATTACGAGCTAGCACAATTTTTTTCAGTTAACTGATGGCATAACAACTACCTTTTCACTAAGAACATCTTGAATTACGATGCTGTCGCCGGAGACGCTAGTGATGATATCGGACGTGCTTGTGACTTGCAAATCGAAGTATGCCACATCTTGTCTGAGCACTGCTTTCAGATAACTGCATCTCATTTTCGCTGCTTGTCTTTCGCTTGTTCTTGTCCAACAATAACCCTCTGAAAATAACGAAAATATAATAATTGTAATATTAATAATTAAAGAAATAAAAAGAGGTTACAACAATATCATTACTTTAATTTGCGTGGAGTGAATTGAAAGAGAAAAGGAAAAAATCAAAACCATTGCATAACCGAAACTCACCGAGGAAGCAAACCGCAAAAGAGGCACCAGCCAAATATAACCAAGCCACTGCATTCTGCATAACCAATAAAGCCAAAACAAGTCATCAGTAAGCTTCTCTAGCTTTCATGTTATGCTCTTTCCAAGTGAGTAGAGAAATTATTAGATAGCTTCGTATCACCGAGTATCTATGGTTTCAATTAATTTTCATACGACATTAGGTGTCATATGTAGATTAATTGAGATTATATGACGGTGTGGGATCATATAATAATTTCTTGTTTGTGTATAAAGAGAGTTAGAGAGATATAGAATTGAACCTTATTGATGTTATGGATGAAAGTGTTTCCATCCATGTTAGAGGAACTCCCAATGTTATTCATCATGCGGCTACTGATATACAACACTAGAGGGGTGGCCAAGCCTTCCCCAACAGCCCCAATGGTACCTAAAACCATGAGAAGCAAATCTTTGCCATCGGCATGCATGAAAATGGATCCAAACCCAATAGACCCATTTTCATTCTTTGTTTTTCTCTCCATGCTAACCATAGCTACTACACTTTTCTGATCCCTACCGATTTTTATACACACCGTTTTCTTGAAAAACAAACAACAGTGAGATTCGCAGACCCACTTTCTCTAACTAATAGAGCATGGTTTTTCTCTGCCTTCTTGGCTTGCTTCCAAAACCAGCTTTTGTTTCATGGCCTTGAACTAAGTTGTTGCCACATTCTGATGAATTTATAGGAATCAGTCTAGGTTAAAGTGTGGTGGGGCAAAACTTATAGGGACCAGAATAGCTAGGGTCAGGGTTAATGGGGAATTCTTAATAGCATGTGGAGAGGTTTATTGTGTTGTTGAGGATGGAGGGACATGTGATGTGAGGAGGGGAAATTGCTCCTGTTTGACTTTATAATCATCACATTGCTAAAGCATCGGGACTTTTTTCATAGCCATATATATATACTAATACTTTTATAAAAGCATTTTCTCATCTTATACCACTTTCAAAATTATTTCCCAATATATGCCACTTTTACTGCTTTTGCTGACACGATTCTTTCTTTTTTAATAAAGGATTGGTAAATTTTGGGCCCTTTTTTTTCGTATATTAATTTTAATTGTTTGTTAAATAACAGTTGATCTGACCTTTGTTATCGAAAAAGAATCCTTTAAGACTAAGCTTTAAGAAGAACTCATCTCGGTTGCCTAGAGAAAATTGTCATTTTAAAGCGATTTCTTAATACACTGTCTCTAAATTATTCATAAAGTACAAATACAAGTTGTTTATAACAGTTATAAATTTTTGTGTAGATTTTTTTTTTTAATTTTGCTTTTCAAGATGTGAAGTTATCAATTAAATATGTGTGATTAATCTTTTTATATATATTTTTTCCAATGGTCAGTTTACCTTATTTAATCATGTCCGCTTATTTGTCATATTATATTTATTTAATAAGATTTAACAAAAAATCTCTTTTGACTTAATGCGAAAGTTCTAATCATTCTCCACGTGTGAAACTGTGAAAAAAAGAAAAAGTTTATTTACAGCATGTAATTTTTAAAGCGTGTAATAGGCAGATGCTATTTCAGTACACAAGTTAATATTATTTTTGTTACTATCTCTTTATTTTAAGAACAAATATACTTTAACTCCCGTTTCTATGGCAAAAACAACACTCAAACTCTCTCTCTTACAAAACACCTGAAAATAAAAAATAAAAAACTTACCAGACATGCAAAAATAACTAACATTACTGTCTAACACATCATACCATAATTCGGTCGGTTCAAAAACAAACCATTCCAAAAGCTCATGCGATAACTTTTTGAAATTATGCTTAGTTATGAGAAATGAAAATCACAACTTAGCATCAATTAACATATGAAAGGGAGGAAGCATGTAGAAGCAAAGATTTTACCTTTGATGTTTTGATGATGTCATATGATCGTGATGTTTTGATGCCTTATGAAAATGTGTTTCTCAAGTTTAATTCAAGACAAAAATCCAAAAATATAAGATACAAACATCAAGAAGATCTCTAGTGTTTTAGGAAGGGAATTTCAAATTGAAACTGCAAAAGGTTTGGCCAAAAAGTTTAAGCAAAAATGTTTTTTTCAAGAGATTTACTCTTTGGTAATCGATTATCAGTGGCCAAAATAATTTATAATAGTTATTAGAAATTTGAATTCAAATTTTACATTGTGTAATCGATTACACATGGATGGTAATCGATTACCAGCAGTTACTAAACGTTTTGATTCAAATTTTAAAGCTTGTAATCGATTACACAAGTCTTGTAATCGATTACCAGAGGAGTTTTTCAAAAAATTATTTCCAAGGGTCACAACTTTTCAAATGGTTTTTACATGGCCATCAAAGGTCTATTTATATGTGACTTGGAACACGAATTTGCTTAGAGTTTTTCAGAACAAAAAGTCTTATCCTCTCAAAAAGCAAAATCATTTTATCCTCTTAAGAATTCCTTGGCCAATACACTTGCAATTCAATAAGGAATTAATTGAGTGCTCAATTGTATAATTTATCTCTTTCAAGAGAGATTTCTTCTTCTCTTCATTCTATTTCTCAAAAGGGATTAAGAGACCAAATGTCTCTTGTTGTAAAGAAATCTGAACATAAAGGAAGGGTTGTCCTTGTGTGGTTCAGAACTTGTAAAGGGATTTTGCAAGATAGTGGAACTTTCAAGCGGGTTGCTTGGAGACTGGACGTAGGTACAAGGGTGTGGCCAAACCAGTATAAATCTGAGTTTGCATTTTCTCTTCCCTTAAACTCCTTTATTGTTTATTGCTTATTATTTCTATTTAGTAAGATTAATTTGCATTATTATTTAGGAGTTCATTTTTAAAAGAAATCTTGGGTTGTTGGGATAGAATCAAAATAATTTTTTTTTTATTAAGAAAAGATTGTGATATCTTAATTCAATCCCTCCTTCTTAAGATATCTAAGGCCACTTGTCCAACAAAGCAATCATTACTAAAAAAGTAATTTTTTATTATGCATTTTCTAAGACGATTTCCAAAAACTGTTTTAATATATAAGACGATGATAATTTTATAAATAATAGAATATATATGACGATGGTTCTCTTAAAATCATCTTAAAAATGAGTGTTCAAAGACGATTTTCTTAAAGTCGTCTTAAAAATCAAGTATTCAAATACGATTTTCTTAAGAAAATCGTCTTTGAAATTAGTGTGATTCTCGCACACCCTAGAGCCTTATCTCATTCTGACACTCAGTTTTCTCACCAATCTTCACACACTTCTCCTTCATTCTCACCCTAACTGATGTAGCTCCATTGGAATTTGTAGGCCTTGGATCTTCTTCATCAATGGAGTCCTTTGCTTCTTGAATTTTAATGGCAGCGGAATGGAGAAGAAGAAGAGTTGAGAGGAGACACCACTTCAAGAAGAAGACGAGTTGAGAGGAGACACCACTTCAAGAAGAAGATGAGTCTAGAAGAAGCTTACCACCATAGGAAGCCATGGATAAGAGCTTGAAGTAGGAGAAGATGAATGGAGGGAGAGGGAGAGAAGGAGCACGAAATTTAGTGCCTCAAAAGATGTCTGAACTTTGAAGTTTAATTCTCAAATGATCAAAGTTGAAAAAAATGCACACATATGGCCTCTATTTATAGCCTAAGTGTCACACAAAATTGGAGGGAAATTTGAATTTCTATTCAAATTTTACTTGAATTTGAAATTGAATTTGTGGAGCCAAAATTTCACTAATTATGATTAGTGAATTTTAGCTATGGTTCAGCCCACTAACCCAAGATCAAGTCCAAGATTATCCACTAAGTGTGCTTAGGTGTCATGAGGCATGTAAAGCATGAAGGACATGCACAAAGTGTGACTATATGATGTGGCAATGGGGTGTAGCAAGCAAATGCTCACCTCCCCCTCTAAAATTTAATTGGATTGCGCCTTTCCAAATTCAATTAAATTTATTTACCAACACACAGATCAAATATTCACTTAATACATTTGAAATTACAAAACTATCCCTAATAAAAAAACTAGTCTATGTGCCCTAAAATACAAGGGCTGAAAAATCATACATTTCAAGGGTACCCTACCTACATTATGGAGCCCTAAATACAAGGCCCAAAAATAATGAAACCTTATTCTAATATATACAAAGATAAGTGGGCTCATACTTAGCCCATGGGCCCAAAATCTACCCTAAGGCTCATGAGAATCCTAGGGCCTTTTCTTGCATCTCTGGCCCAATCTACTTGGAGTCGTCTTTTGTCCAATGCCCTTGTGGGGTAGGATTGCATCATTCCCTCCCCCTTGAAAAGGATTTGACCTCAAATCCCGAGGTTCTTGAAACTCTGGGCTTTTTTCCTCAACACCTGTAAAAAGAACAAAAACATACATATTAGTGGTGTTTAGGAAGTTAAAGTAAGGTAAGGTCTGAAAACCCATTTGTTGGGCATCTTCCCATGAAGGAACATGGTTCCTCACCAACTTAATGAGCGGTGTTACAAGTATAGAAAAATATGAGACAAACCTTTTGTAAAAGTTTGTTAAGTCATGGAAGCCCCAAATTTTCCTTATACTTGGTGGAATGGGCCACTTAGGAATGACCTTTATTCTCTTAGAGTTCATAGGAACCCTTTAATCATTATTTAAAAAATTAAGAAAAGTAATGCAATAAAACATACTTTTTTTTTTCTGTATTTTCATGTTGATTATTCCTACCAAAAAGTATGACAAACCTAAGGTGTCCCATATGAGTACCTAAGTTTGTATTGAAACTAAAAATAAGAACAAACCTACCTAATGAGTCCCTATGTACAAAAATCATGAAGATGTTGGGTGCACGAGTGATTTTACAAAAGAGGGTTGCACCACTCAAAACATTCATCATACCACCTATTTTAGGGATTTGATGTCTAATAATACCTATTTTGGGCACCAACAAAGCACAAGGATTTAATCTCTTGCAAACCAAACCCTCATCCAACAACTCCTTTACTTGGGGAATAAACTCAAGCCCAAGAGGTGTGGCAATACTAACAAGTGTCTTTTTACAAAGGAGAAAATGTGGAGGTTGTCTAAGAGGGGAAATTTCTTTAATATTTGTCTTTATTTCAAAATGTCTTTCCTTCTTAGCTAACCTCTTGGAGGAAACACTTACCTCCTTACACTCCTCCTTAACCATTATAGGTTGTCCTTCTTCTTGGGGGTAGATTTCTTCACTAGATTCTTCCACTTTTGCTTCTTCACTTTCACTAGAGGAAGGTGAAGTAGTAACCTCATCTTGGCTACTATAAATGTCTTGGCCCCTCATAATCATGGTTTTCTTGGTGGGGCATTGAGAAGTAATGTGTCCTCTTCCAAGACATTTAAAGCACTTCATGGAGCTAGTCTTCTCTTGCATACTAGCCTTTAGGGGTTGCTTTTCTATTGTCTTCCCCTTATCATCTTTGGGCTTAGAAGAAGTCACCCCTAAGATGCCTTGACCTTGGTCTTTATTTAGATAAGAGTGAGAGCCATAAGATTTTGAAGTAGACTTCCTTTTAAATTGTTGCTCTACCCTTATTTCTGAATCTAAGGTTAGCCTCTACATTGTCCTTCCCATGGAACTATGGGAGGTTAATGTTAGCCTTTTGAGGCTTTCTTTCCTTTTCTCTCCTATGGGAGTGAGGTCTAAGATGTGACATATGCCTTCCTTCATAATAGTCACGAAGTTCTTCACTTAGGCTCTTGCAAGAGTTATGACTACTATAGGAGACATGCTTTTCTTTTCTTAACTCTTTTTGTATTTCCTTCTTTCTTCCCCTCTTATTTTCTCTCTTTCATCTTGACTTATTTCTTCCATTCTTTTTTTTCCTTTTTCTTTTCTCTCTTGTTTTTCTTTCCACAACTTAAGGGATCTCAAATCATCTAATATCTTATACAAGGGGTCCTTAGGAGTAGAACCCTCACCATTAACACTAGATGAAGAATGAAGACTTAAGTTGGTTCCTAAGTTATGGTTCTTTCTTGTTGGGGGTTTGAAAATAAAAGGTAAAAGAAACTATGGTTGAAACTAGCCAAAATAAACACTAAAAGAGGTGTGAAAGATAAGGTAAAAACTAATTAGTAAAAGGAAAGCTATCTAGGTGGTTTGACAATGGAAGGTAAAGGAAATAAGCTATGAAAGTAAGCAAGAAATGTAAACTAGGCGAATCCTAAGAGTGTTTGGATAACCACATTTAAGGTTCCCAACAAAACACTCACAATCGTAAGGGAAAATTGCCTAAAATTATTACACACAAATGGAAGTAGGGTGGCCTATTGGAGGCTCCCAACTTGCTTCCAATGAAAGGCCTTTTTGTTACAAAATTTGAAAGCAATGAAAGTAAGTAAATTGTCAATTACAAAATTACAAAAAGGTCCTCAATTTTGGTGGTTGTTATCTCTTTGGTGATTCACTCAATTTGGAGTGCTTCTTAGTCCAATAGCTCTTAAGGTGGTTTTCTCCTTGCTTCTTGACTCAAGTTCTTCAAGGGACGGCACCAATTCTCCTTTCCAATTCCCTATATGGCAACTCACAAACAAGGAAACAAAGAGACAAGCAATAACCAAAGACCAAAAAAATGAAATGAAAGCTAAACCAATAGAGTTTTAACAAGACAAATTTTCAAGGATTATTCCACAATTAAAGTGATGAAAAGCACATAAAAGCAAGCTAGGACTCAAAGAGAAACTTAGAATGACTCTAGAGTAGAGTAAAAAAACTATAAAAAAAGATTCAAGAAACCTCTAGTTTTGGAACTTGTTTTTACACTAATTTTCAATTGAAATTTTAGAACTAAGATTGGTATAAAATAGGCACCAATTATAGAACAAATTTTGAGCCAAAACAATAAGCACACTTCCCTTTCATTTTATTTTTTCTTGGACATTGATTTTTCTGCCAACTTTTGTGATTTTTATTATGTTTTCCTTTGATCCAAATCGCTTGGTTCCTTTGTTATAATTTTTTTCCAGATGTCTAGAAAATTGAATAAAAATTTTAGCTCAAAACACGTAGTGACCAATTCCCGGTAATTTATACAATTTCATATGTTCAAGCTGCCAGCACTAGCGATTTCAACCTAGAAATCAAGAGTAGTGTTTATGTTGCTTAAGGCTTGGATAGTTACAATTTGTGTTTGCTTATGCTCAATTATCTTGAATAACACAATTCAAGAGAGCTTAAGACCTATTTTGATTCACAAATCCAGCCACAACTCAGTACCACAACTCAACTTCATCATAGGCATCATGTAGGAAACTTAGAAATAAAAAAAAAAGAGTTCAACAACAAGATTACTTCTAGGAATTGATTTAGAACATGTTATGAACTAAATAACATGCATGAATTAGACTCAAAATTTAAAAGATAGGCTAAGAATGACAAGAATACATGAACAAATGTATCTAGAATTCAATCAACAAAATAAAAATTCAACACAAACTTAGAACATAATGTGACAATTACTATGACTAAACATGATTCTAAGACAACATGGATTAAGTGATTTACACACTACTAGAAAAAGGACTTTTTACGACGGTTAATAAGTGCTTTTAATGACGGTTGCAAACCATCGTTGTATATAACGTCGTTAAAACCAAATTGCTTTTTACGACGATTATTTTAATAACCGTCTTTGAAATTTACAATCATTCAAAGATGGTTATTAGCTAATAACCGTTAATAACCATCGTTGAATGCTACGTCTGCTTCGACATTCAAAGACGGTTATTAGCTAATAACTGTCTTTGAATGCTGCGTCTGCTTCGACATTCAAAGACAGTCATTAGCTAATAGTCGTCTTCATCTTTGAATGTTGTATCTGCTTCGACAATTCTGAAAGCGATTTCAGAATTGATGCTTTTTCATACCAAATGTTTTATATCTTTTTTTACTCTCTTTCCAGGCATTAACTGCTAGTATTTTGCCCACAAATATTTGTCCTAGTAAAATATCCAGTATCAAATGCAAGAACCCTGAGTCAATGTTCACAAAAAAAAACCTCTATAATTTCATAATTGAAGCAATGAGGCATTAACTAGCTTTTTCACTATAACTTGTAACATGCAACGAAGCAAATGTTAATCTGGCAATAAGTAAAACCTGTATAATCTCTTGCATATCAAAAGCTTCAATAAGGTCTATACATCATGTGTACATGGTCAAATTCAATAGCACACCATCACGGAAATGTATAATACACTTGGCTATGGATATTTAGGAGTGCAATAAAGCTTTACACAAAGAACATAGTATAGGTTAAATAAATATAGCTGAAGATTTAAATCACATAGAAAACACCTTTAATTTCTAGTAAACATAGCTAATTCTCCCAACTGCTGCTCGCTCTGCAATTCTATTGCAATACTCTACATGGAAAAATGAGGTATATTATTTGTGATATAAAATGACAAATCAAACTAATGAAGAGAAACGAAGAAAATTAGATACCCGAGTTAACAACTTTCACAAATTAAACAATATCTCCTTGTAGACATATTACATGAGCATACCTTTGCAACATCTAGTTTTCCAAGCTGTATTGCTAGATCAAATATGTAGTCAGGGTCAATAGCTACTTCAAGAGCATCTTCTATCATACCTCGTGATTCCAGAAAATGAGCCACACTACCATAAAATCAGGTATTTTCATTAGGATGCAGGTAATATAATAGTACTAATTACAAAACTTCAGACCTGAAGACTGAACTCTTAAATTTGAATAAACAAATATAACTTATAGAACAAAATTTGAAATCAAGTATCAGGAAAATGAACATGTAGTAGTTATTTTTGCAACATTATGCATCAATAGTTTAATACCATAAAAGCATATGACTAGCAAAGATAGATGTAGCAATTAAATGTAAAATCTAATCATACAAAATTATAAGCATCAAAAGATTACCACACTTGTCTTGAACAAAACAAAAAGAAGTGGAATTAAGTCTCCAAGAGAGTAGAAATGTAGAAGGGAAAATAGTTAATACCTTACCACCAACATCATCAAAAGCATCATGTTGCAATAGTGGGAGTCAAAATGTTTAAAGGGCTCTACCATTAAAGAAGGATTCCTGGTTTCTCCCCATCTAAGGTATTAGATTTTGGTGCGGGGACAAGTTCATCATTCTCGTAAAATATTCTTGAACTTTGTTCTTTTGAATGGTTAACTTTGATATTATAATTTTATTAATGTTTTTGAACTTTTTTATTGCCTTTCAAATCTGATGATGTAGGGCACTGCAAGAAGTTTGGCCAAAATCTTTAGAAAAAGTTAATTTAATAGAACCATCACAATCAATGCAGCGTGCAGGTCGGAGCCTTATACAAGGTAAATGTTGACACACTTTTTTGAACAAGATAGGTTTGATAATACTTTCAAAATGAGGCGAGTAAGATTAAACCATATTCGATTTTTGAAGGCTAGAAGAACAACAAATTTACTTAAAATGATGAAGCAATGGAAGAGGGAAGAGGACCCATTAAGATGTATATTTACAATTATGTTGAAATCATGGAACACAATTGCAACTTAAAGCTTATTGTTTATGGATTGCCAAATTCCACATCATTTGACATTATTCTTAAACAAACTAGTTTATTAGAACAAAAAAGAAAGAAAAAATGTATGGGCTGGTTTTATCTATTTATAGAAGATTTTGAGTGAAATTAGAAGATTTTAAAGTTTATGAAAGCAATAGTCTGACCTGTCTTGCTCTGTTTGGTTCATCATTAGGAAATTGAGATACTTCTTTCTAATGACGGTGCCAAAGTCATTTTGGTCACCGCTTTTCCCTTGTGTATTGCTATGCATGTTTTATTAAATTATGTAGTGAATTTCCTGTTTAGGATTGATATTGAAATCTTTTCCTTCTGAATTTCCTAAGAAAAGTTGAAAACGTTTAATAGTTGGCAACTTTGATTCTTTTTCTGCTATTGATTATATAGGTCTCAAGAATTTGCCACTTATTCATAGCTATGACAACATTCAATCACTTTCTAAAAGTATCAGTAAATCAGAGAGAGAGCATGACCTTGTAATTGCTGTAAGTTTATTCTTTCAGGGTTCAAATCAGAATTTTACATTTGTATATGATTCGTGTATTCAGATTTTGGCCAATTTTTTCTTCCATACAATTTTTAATCTTTAGTTTAAAAAAATTAAATAGTTCAGCTGGATTTCCTCTGTCCGTTCAGTTTATTATTTTATTCTACAACCCTAATTTTCTTTTTCTATATAGCTGGTAGGGTTATGCTTTAATTAGATATTTTTATGTTTTCAAATATTGGGCATATAAAGTATTTGTGTATTATTTCTTTAGTTGATGCTAACTGTTAGCAATCTGTTTTATTAGCTGAAGTACTATGTTCTTGGAGAGATCCCATCAATAAAGGATCGAATTACCATAGTTCGCCAACTTTGGGATCTAACACAGGACATTCTGGTATGATTTCTAGCTCATACTTTTATTGCCTTGTGATAGAGAGGATTATCTATAAATAATTTATTTTACTTATTTATTAGCTTGGTGTTGTTTTAACATTTAATGTAAATAAAACAAAGTAATTTTTCGAGGAAAAAGAGTTGTAGGAGCAAAGGAAAATGTCTATTAATCATAGAAGAAATTTCTTTAAAAGGAAATGAATGAAGGAACCTTTGAATTCATAAATTTATTGTAATGTTTAATTCTTTTGAATCTTATATCTAATGTTATCTCCCTTTGTGAAATTTAATTGTTGTAGGTTTTGGTTGAACCAGGAACACCTCATGGATCTAATATTATAGCTAGGTGTTGTTTTAACATTTAATGTAAATAAAACAAAGTAATTTTTAGAGGAAAAAGAGTTGTAGGAGCAAAGGAAAATGTCTATTAATCATAGAAGAATTATATTTTGTTAGTTAGGAACTAGCTTTAAGATTTGACTAAATGAATACAAACCTGGCCAAAAGGGAGGAACACCACATAGAAGAATGTATAAGATGACACCAATACTCCAAATGTCAACTTGTGGTCCGTATTTTCTTTTTAAGCCCTCGGGTGCAATGTAATATGCATTGCCAACAATGTCCTTAAACATGTCTCCTGTCAAAAGGGGATGAATTCCATATTATTAGAGTATGCTTCATTAGAATTTGAAAATTGTGCTATGATCCTAAGATTATATTGATAAATCTGTTCATTTCTTAAGCAGTCTCCAAGATTGATGTTTAATCACACATTCAATCTTATTATAGCAGAAAACTCTAAATAAAAATTCTATTAAAAGGTACCACTGGTGGTATGAGTCCTTATGAATATCTACTACAAAAGTTTTAAATTATAAATTGGAAGCAAAACCAACATAATACTGGGTGAGTTGGTTAGATGGATCAATCAACAACCAAAATTTCAGCAAAACCATTTAGAGCCATTCCTTTTACTCGCTAAAATGCATGATACGAAATTTTCGAAAAAAGTAATTGTTTTAAGCCTACAGTGAGAATGACTATACAACAACCTACTTCCTGCTGACAAGGACAAGAAGTTGAAATTCTGCACAATAATGATAGTCATTAGTGCATGATGAAGAAGGTGCAAGGAGTGGCATCTTTACCAAAAATTAACCTCAAGCTTACTTGCTTTTGAGGGCCATACACCACAGGTCTTGGAGCAGCCTGTGATATGTCTCGATAATGGCATTTCCGCTGAAGAATAATATTCTTACTTTCATGTGGAATCCTCACAGTAGAACAAGTGATTCCATTTTTCATTCTATTTAAGTTGTGAACTTCTAAAAGAACTCCACACTTTGATCCTTCGTGTTCTCTCATTTCATGACATTCAAAAAGCTCAGATTCTTTGATAACCTATGTTTTTGGTACTTCTAGAGTCTTGATTAAATGACTGATGTGAACATGAGCTGCACACCTCTCTTCCATGATCTTTTAGGAATAAAAATCTGCACGGTTATTTATTGACAACTCTAAATAGCTGTTTGAGTGGAGTGTACATCATTTAGGATCAATAGATTTTAACATAATACAAGTAAAAGTCCAACTCACACAAAAACAACAGTAATAATAAATTTGTTAGTCCTTACCCTCCCACTAGAAGAACTAGTTGAAGTTTCCATGGAATCCATTTTGGAGTCATGGATTGCAGCTTCCAGCCAATCAGGAGCTTTAGTAGCAGAAGACCTAGGAAAGAAAAATTCATCAGGTTGAGACAAATAGAACAAGAAGGATTGAAATCAAGCCACTAACAGGGTGAAAACGTAAAATGAAAGAAATTTACTGTAGAGAAGCCTGGCCAACTGGTGCCACTAGAGCTAAGCCTGGACATAATGCAAGTCCTTATGGTAAAACAAGTTAAGAATCAGCCAAATTGATGTAAAAACATTTAGCCTATACTTGAGTCACGAAAATGAGAAATCAACTCTATAAAATGAACATTTTGATCTTTGAGAGGAGTGTACCATTTCCTTTTTGGTCCTTCATTATATGCTGTTGTTGCTTGCAATCAACGTTTGTTGCCTAAAATGCAATCCATTAACACACCAATAAGACCAGTGCTAGCTCACAACAAGTTTTGGTAGAACCACACTACAATTTGTAAAAGTTGAAATGCTCACCGCTTCAAATGCCACATCTGGTTTCCTCTCAACTTGAGGAATCCGTGATTGTCTGGACATATTTAATTTGCAATGTCACGAGAAAACATGTAAAATATATACATAGGATAAGCCATGTATCTACCATCTGGAATTAATATGTGCACCTTCACCACTTCAGTTAGGCTGTCATGATTGGGATTTATACTTATAGCTGCAAATAAGTTATTTAAGGTTAGTAAATTTTGTCTATTGTAGCACCCGCTTCCATTCCCCACTTGACTTGAGTTGTACATGTATAAAAAAATACACAAAAGGTTTTTATTACTGAACAATTATTATAAGTTTGAAACCTCTGCTTCTATTGTAGCAGCCGCTTCCATTCCCTACTTGACCTGACTTTCCTACACAACAAACACAAAATGGTTATAAAAGGTGAGAACAACATTTGTCTATCTAACATAAATATCTACTTACATGGGTCTCATTAGGCATGAAGCTTAACATATTTTTCCATGTAACTTCAAATTTCCTGCAAAACTTTTTTAGGATTGGTCTCACAAAAAACAGTTTTGCTGATAATGGAACTTTGTACACTAACAAATGTCAAAAGACAACAATATTTACTAGGTGAATTATGACTCTACTCCACATTCTTACTCATTTTTCTTTTCTTTTCAGTGAGATTTTATCCTAAGAAAAAAGTTGTAAACATGCTATGTCACCGTGTTACCAAAAACAAGAAGAGCTCAGTAAGACAACTAAAAAGCATCTTCAGTGCTGCCACAATTGTAATTTATATTCAAGTACTCAACATCTAATTTCCCCTACAATAGCTAAAAACCTTTTATACAACTCAAACAACATCCTCACTCTCAACTCTTGACCGGAGTCAATTGGTTTTGGAAGAGTTGTGTAGTTGTCCTCCCCATGATTCACTTTAAATCTGATAAAGGCAAAGAGATCTCATTGGCAATAAGATGCATTGCTTCTTTACAGTAAATTGCAACAACTTTTGTCATTGGTAGCATTGCTTCATTACAGTAAATTGTTTTTGGAAGAGTTGTGTAGCTGTCCTACCAACAACATTTGTCATTGGTAGCTGAACACATGTATGATTGGAAGTTACCTGCTCCACATCACACGGTTAGCACCAAAGTGAGAGACAACATGGGATAAGAGAAGAGACAAATCCAGATAAGGAAACTGTGCTCTTGACACTCTGAAAAGGGCACCAAATTTCACATGTACCTATCCAAAAAAATCAAAATTTAGTACCACATGCTGGAGGTTTCAATAATTAAGGAAACAAAGACTAACAATTATTTTCATAAAGGACTTCAGAAAGTTAAACGGATTTAGATAATTATATCAATATCTCAAATTTAATATTTTGTGAATTTACATCTTTTATCATTTTATTAGTTTTATTAACAAGATAATACTTCAGTTGATGTCTGGTATTAGCAAAAAAAGAATAAGCATCTACAGGAGTTACAAATTGTTGAATTTTATGTCTACTGTCTGATTAAAAAAAAGAATCAGCAGTATAGCAAAAATGTAATTAATGAAAATTTTATCCATGCTTTGCTTCCTTGAAGTTTTGCTCATGAGGAAAGAATCAAACACTTGTGGGAATCTAAACAAATTTAAAAGTTGAGAAAAGGAAAGACCTTGTTCATCATTTCTGCAACACAATATTCATACAAGGGAACATACCTGGGCCTCTGAGATGATTTTTATACAGAAGATATGGCTTACATTGGTGGTTTGCAAAAGCCCAAGTGATCAAGCAATACAACTGTTGATGGGAATTCTGTGCACAATTGCTCAATTTCAGAAATATGCAGATCAAGCCCCTAAAATTATTCAACTCATTCATTCTTAATTTTCTCAACTTAATATAAAAATGTGTCCCAACAACTGCATAGAAGGGTAGTAATACCAGAAGCCACAAGTAGGAATGTCATGGCAACTAAAATTGTCTTACTGGGAGGGGAAGAAGCTTTACAAGATAGTTCTTGTATATATGCAATAAAAGGAAAGGAAGTAAAAACACCTTCATACACATGAAGCCCACTGGCACATTGAGTTCTCCAGCCCTTTGGAAAATTACCTTCCCAACTTTATTTGTCATCTGCAAGAATAAAACAGAAATAAACAGCCCTTGTAACAAAAAATTTCTTAAATCCAGTATTATTCAAATCTTGTGTTTGTTGCCAAACATATTTATAGCCTTTATTTTGGATATCCTGTTTAATCATCCATAGACTTGTCAATAATATAATTGTGATTTACTTCAAAAGGTCCGCTGAAAACCTAAGGGTCTTCCCTTGCTTGATATCCTTCCATCTGCCCTTAATCACAAGAAATTAAAATAACAAGTTCTATTCTCTCAGTCCAACAATTTTGTAGAGACAACAAAACACAAAATTTCATAAATATATTTCCAAATAAATACAAGCCAATATTTTGACATTTGTCTCTGTAATGTTCACAATAACCAAAAAATTTCCCATGTCAACTAAGACTTTATACATTGATTGCTTTGAACTTTAAGAAAATATGTTGCCCATTTATGGCGAATCATTGTAATTGTTTCCTTGTCTAACACTGTTCCATCAAGAAACCACTATAAAATATGAAGAATACAAAGGGTGTATTTAATGAAGATGTAAAATCAATCAAAATACTACTGAAATAGTAATTTCAAGTTGTTAAACCGAACATACCATGCTCCAATCATTCTTTAAACCCCCACTGACGATGTTCCACATCCAATGCATCACGTAATAGCCACACTCATTCCCTCCGCTTTGAACATGGCTCTACTGTTGGATCAAGTGGCCTCAGAATAATTAAGAAGGGGGGTTAAATTAATTATTCCTAAACCTTTACTGATTAAAAATTTACTCTTCTAAGGCTTTTACTATGTTGTTAAGAGAATAAGGAGTAGAAGAGAAACTTAACCTAAAGTAAAAGAGGAAATTAAAATGCACACCAGAAAGTAAAAGAGTAGGGAAGAAGGAGACAAACACACAAGAGTTTTTATACTGGTTCGGCAACAACCCGTGCCTACATCCAGTCCCCAAGCGACCTGCGGTCCTTGAGATTTCTTTTCCAACCTTGTAAAAATCCTTTTACAAGCAAAGATCCACAAGGGATGTACCCTCCCTTGTTCTCTTTGAGCCTAGTGGATGTACCCTCCACTAGCACTGATCCACAAGAGATGTATCCTCTCTTGTTCTCAGTCAACAACCTAAGTAGATGTTCCCTCTACTTGTACCACAAAGGATGTACCCTCCAATGTGTTAAGACAAAGATCTCAGGCGGTTAAACCTTTGAAACTTTGTGAATGGGGATACAAAAGAATTCTCAGGCGGTTAGTCCTTTGAAATCTTTTGTATAAGGGAAAGGGAAGAATCAAAAGAATTCTCAGACTGTGTCGTTTTGAATTCTTTGACAAGGGAGAAGGAGACATAAAAGAATTCAAGCGGTTAGTCCTTTGTTCTTTTGGAAAAGGGAGAAGAGAGACACAAAAAGAATTCAGGCGGTTAGTCCTTGGCAAATTCTTTTTGGCAAAGGGAGAAGAGATGAAAAGAATGAATAGCACAAGTTTTCAAGGTTTAGAAAACCAGAAAACCTTGGAAAGCTTTTGGCACAAAGAAGAAGAAGTTCAAAGAGATTCAAGGATTGTAAAGGATTGTAATGAATTGATTGGATTGATAGAAAGATTCATTGAAAATGCAAAACAAAGCCTTGCTTTTATAGACTCTTCATGTTTGGTCAAGAGGACCATTTTGAAGAGTTATAACTTTTAGAAAAACTTAAAACCAATTTGAAAAAGTCAAAAACCATTTGAAGAGGTACATCTTTTGATTTATTCAGAAACAATCACTGGTAATCGATTACCAAATCAGTGTAATCGATTACACAAAGCTTTTATGTGAAAGGATGTGACTCTTCACATTTGAATTTGAATTTCAACGTTCAAAGGCACTGGTAATCGATTACCAAAACATTGTAATCGATTACAGCTTTTTTTGAAATCAATTGGAACGTTGTAAATTCATTTGAAAACTTTTTCAAATTCATTTTGCTACTGGTAATCGATTACCAGAGAGTAAAAACTCTTTGGTAAACATGTTTTGAGAAAAATCCATGTGCTACTCATTTTTTGAAAAAAAACCTTTTCATACTTATCTTGATTAAGTCTTCTCTTGATTCTTGAATCTTGAGTCTTGAATCTTGATCTTGATTCTTGAAGCTTGATCCTTGAATCTTGATTCTTGATTCTTGAATTCAACTTTCCTCCTGAATCTTGAAGTGTTCTTCAACTTTTCCTCTTGAGTCTTGAAGTGTTCTTCAACTTTCCTCTTGAATCTTGAAGTGTTCTAGATTCTATCTTGAACATCTTGAACTCATTCTTTGATTGACCTTTGAGCTTTTTGTCATCACCTTTGTCATCATCTTTGTTATCATCAAAACATCTTTGAATCAATCTTGATTCATCATGAAGCTTTGCTTCTACAATCTCCCCATTTTTGATGATGACAACTTCTGAAATCAAGAAATACACACACAGACTTTTTCCTAGTCGATCACTCACATAAATTTCCATTCTCCCCCTTTGTTTTTGAATTTATGCTTCTCTTAAAATTAAGTTGATTACTTATGTGAGTTCTTGATTTAATCCCTATTTCTCTCCCCCTTTGGCATCAACAAAAAGCCAAAGTTCGTAACAAATTCGAAGCATGCAAATATAACTAAACATCCATACAACATTCATGGAAAAAATATTAACCAAATCATGAAGCAAAAACCATGAAGCAAATACTTAATATTTGTTCAAACACCATGCAAATAAAGAAATAGTAAATTGTTCGAATATCATAATAATAAAGATTATTTGGATAAGTCACTGACATCTATTAGTCCTAATTCTCTTATAATGTTGTAGAAGGTATCTGTACTTAGTGGTTTTGTAAAGATGTCTACAATTTGATTTTTAGTATCTACAAATTCTAACACAACATCACCTTTTAGAACATGATCTCTAATAAAATGATGCCTAATTTCTATATGCTTGGTTCTAGAGTGAAGAACTGGATTTTTAGATATGTTTATGGCACTTGTGTTATCACATTTTATGGGAATGTGATCTAATACTATTCTATAGTCAGATAGTTGTTGCTTCATCCATAGAATCTGTGCACAACAATTACCAGCAGAAATATATTCTGCTTCTGTTGTGGATAAAGCTACACTATTTTATTTCTTGCTATTCCAAGAAACAAGTGCAGACCCTATGAATTGACATGTACCACTAGTACTTTTCCTATCTGTTTTTGATCCAGCAAAATCCGAATCTGAGTATTCTACTAGATTGCATAAAGAATTCTTAGGGTACCATAACCCTAAACTAACTGTTCCTAATAGGTATCTTATGATTCTTTTTACAGCCATTAAATGTGAAAACTTTGGATTTGATTGAAATCTTGCACACATGCATACACTAAACATAATATCTGGCCTACTTGCAGATAAGTAAAGTAGAGATCCAATCATACCTCTGTATTGCTTTGGATCAACAGGTTGACCGGATTCATCTTTGTCAAGATAACAACTTGTATTCATAGGAGTAGCCAAGTGTTTTGAGTTTTCCATTCCAAATCTCTTAATAAGTTCTTTGCAATACTTTGCTTGATTGACAAAGATCTCATCACTTGTTTGTTTGATTTGTAGTCCAAGAAAGTAATTTTACTCACCCATCATGGACATCTCAAACTCACTTTGCATATCAATAGAAAACTCCTTGCACAAAGATTCATTAGTAGATCCAAAAATTATATCATCAACATAAATTTGTACCAACAAGATATCATTATTATTCTTTTTTATGAATAAGGTGGTATCTACTTTCCCTCTAGTAAAATTCTTTTCTAATAGGAATTTACTTAATCTTTCATACCAAGCCCTAGGTGCTTGTTTTAAACCATAAAGTGCCTTCTTTAATCTATAGACATGGTCTAGTTTTTGTGAGTCTTCAAACCCAGGAGTTTGTTCCATATATACCTCCTCCTGAATTAGACCATTTAAGAAAGCACTCTTGACATCCATTTGATATAGTTTAAAATTCATAATAGAAGCATATGCTAATAACATCCTAATGGCTTCTAATCTAGCTACAGGTGCAAAAGTTTCTTCATAGTCTATACCTTCTTCTTGGTTATATCCTTTTGCTACAAGTCTAGCTTTATTCCTAATTACTATACCATTTTCATCCAATTTATTTCTAAATACCCACTTAGTTCCTATGATTGGATAATCTGAAGGTTTTTCTACTAATTCCCATACATAATTTCTTTCAAATAGATTTAATTCTTCTTGCATAGCTACTATCCAATGGTCATCTATAACAGCTTCCTTAAAGTTTTTAGGTTCTATTAATGAAACAAATGCCATATTATTGCATAAATCTTTAAGAGAGTGTCTAGTTGTTACCCCTTTTGAGATATCACCGATGATGTTGTCAAGAGGATGATTTCTTGAAGTTTTCCATTCTTTGGGAAGATCGTCATTTTCTTGGACTATATCATCTTGAACATCCTCATTTTCTTCATCCCTCTTACTTTTTAGATTTCTTTCTTCATTTTGTGTATCTTCCAAAGAATCTGCAATATCATCAAGAAACTCCTTTCTCGGGGAGGTAATATTAGTTTCATCAAAAGTAACATGTATTGATTCCTCAATTGTCATGGTTCTTTTGTTGTATATTCTAAATGCTTTGCTATGTAAGGAATACCCAAGGAAGATACCCTCATCTGCCTTAGCATCAAACTTTCCTAGACTTTCTTTACCATTGTTTAGGACAAAACATTTACATCCAAAAACATGTAAATGAGCAACATTTGGTTTTCTATTATTAAAAAGTTCATATGGGGTTTTCTTAAGAATGGGTCTGATTAAGGCTCTGTTCATAATATAACATGCGGTGTTAACCGCTTCTGTCCAAAAGTATTTTGGAAGTGGTGTGTCATTTAAAAGAGTTCTAGCAATTTCTTCTAGGGCTCTATTTTTCCTTTCTACTATTCCATTTTGTTGGGGTGTCCTAGGTGCAGAAAAGTTGTGTTCTATGCCATATTCATCACAAAACATTTCAAAATCATTGTTTTCAAATTCACCTCCATGATCACTTCTGATGGAGATAATTTTGAGATTCTTTTTGTTTTGAATGACTTTGGCAAGTCTTCTAAATGCATGAAATACATCATTTTTATGAGTAAGAAATAAAGTCCAAGTATACCTAGAATAGTCATCAACAATTACTAATGCATAGTAACTTCCACCAAAACTCATGACCCTAGATGGTCCAAACAAATCCTTGTGTAATAATTGCAATGGTTGAGTGGTGGAAACAATATTTTTAGATTTAAAAGATACTTTTGTTTGTTTACCTTCTTGGCATGCATCACATAACTTATCTTTTCAAATTTTAATTTAGGCAAACCAATAACTAGATCTTTTGAAATTAATCTATTTAGATGATCCATGTTAATATGAACAATTCTCTTATGCCATAACCATGGATCACAATCTTTACTTAAAAAGCATCAATCATTTTCAGATTTTTGTTTTAAATCAATCATGTAAACATTATTTTCTCTAAAACCTATATGTTCAATATCTTTGTCATGCTCATGCTTAATAACACATTTTTCAGAATCAAAAGATACTTTATATCCTCTATCACATAATTAACTAACACTTAATAAGCTATGCTTCAAACCTTCTACAAGCAACACATTTTCAATAGGAGTAGAAGAACTCGTACCTATTTTACTGACTCCAATAATTTTGCCTTTGTTGTTGTCGCCATATGTAACGTGTCCGCTTTTCTTGGGGGAAATGGTTGTGAATTTGGATACATCTCCCGTCATGTGCTTGGAACATCCACTGTCTATGTACCACTTCTTCCTTACAGAATCTTCTTTGTTATTCTTATCAGATTTTGTCATGAGACACAAGTTGACTTGGTCTTCATCATAATCTTGGAATAACCTGTTCCTGAAAATTCTTTTGAAAGACAAAGAATCTAAGGAGGCCATTAATCTTGAAGTGGTTAGACTTTCTACAAGATACCTGCTCTGATACCACTTGTTGGATCAAGTGGCCTCAGAATAATTAAGAAGGGGGGTTGAATTAATTATTCCTAAACCTTTACTAATTAAAAATTTACTCTTTTAAGGCTTTTACTATGTTGTTAAGTGAATAAGGAGTAGAAGAGAAACTTAACCAAAAGTAAAAGTGGAAATTAAAATGCACAGCAGAAAGTAAAAGAGTAGGGAAGAAGGAGACAAACACACAAGAGTTTTTATACTGGTTCGGCAATAACCCGTGTGATCGAGGCCGTACCCGAATCAAATAAACATGAAAATGCAGTAACTAGGAAGTGATCCTAGGTCGTTTCCCAACGAGCAGTGACAAGCCAAATGTTCATAATATACTTGCAGTAACAGTAACGATGGGGGGGGGGGGTTGGTTGTTTGGTAATTAAAGAGCAGACAAATAAAATGGAATACGAAACTACTAATATTAAAAACGGGTTGTTTCCTCTGATTCAGAAGCCACTCTCTTATCCTGGGTTATGGAGAATTCGTCCCTAACAGTCAACCACTTAATCCAACCCTATTTCAATTTACTAAGCGAAAATCAACTTAGGGTTTTCAATACGTGATTAGGCACCACATACACCAGTTAGCCCTTCGTCCATTAAGCATGAACGCAAGTTAGGCTCAGAGGCAATTAATCGAACACGAAGCGTGTACTGATTAATATTCACGAAATTGGGATAACTGGTGAAGGGAAAAATGCCAGGAAACCACATTACAAACGAAACCTCAAAGAGAGTTGGGCTTCGTCCTCAAAAGGAAACAACACCAGAAAATCTAGCCTTCCATGGATTCAAACAGAAAACGCAAATGAAACATGAAGCAGAAACGTAAATGAACAAGAACGTAAATGAACAGAAACATAAATGAACAGAAACGTAAATGAAAGTAGAAGAAGAAGCAAGAATGAACTCGTAATTAGAAGCAGAAAACGGAAATTTGCATTAAGAACGAAAACTGTAACAAGGGCACAGAAAAACGTGAAAACCTAAAACCAAAGCTCTAAATAATGAAAATAGCATAGCAGAATAGAATACACTGCACGAATCCCAAGGCAGCTATTTAAAAAGAGTCACTCAGAGTCACTGGGCCCTATTACAATACTCTGGCCCAAAACGAAATAAACACTGAACAACATAAAATAAAATTGCGAAATTTCCTAATTAGAAATTAACTAAGGTAAGCACTGCTTTATTTGCCCTCTTCAAGTCCACAACCAAAATCCGGATTAAGCCCAATGTTTCATTAATTCCTGAAATTAGATTAAAAACATCAAATTAGCTAAATGAGCCCAAATAATAAAACTGCCTAATTAATTGACAAATAAGACCAATCAATAATTAAAATGGTGCAAAAAGGGTTTAGAAAATAGAAGAAAATGATGGCACATCAAAACCCCCCATACTTAGCCTTTTGCACTCCTGGGCAAAATGAAACAAAGAACAAAATCCAAGGATATGAAAGGGAGACAAACAAAAACATTCACATATTTCTCAATGAACATCAAGGAATGAAAGGAATGGGTAACATCTAACATAAGGAGATCCAAAAAGTCAAGACATTCATGAAAATCATCCAAGCAACCCAATCATGGCAAAATAGTTAATCAGCTCAAGAATGAAAAGTGATAAAGCCTCATAAGATATACACTCTATCTCTCAAGTGTCTAGGCTACTATTTACCCTCAAAGCACCCATGAAAGCAAACACCACATAAACTTGGCAAGATTCTAAAATTGACAATCAACCCATAAACACAAGCACATGAGGATCAAAAGGTCTTTTAAGGTTGTAATGGGGCCAAGGACAAGGTATGGAGAAATATGGAATAAGTGGCTAAATCCCAAAGGAATAGAGGAGCAAAGGGGAATAAGTGCATATTAAAAAAATAAAAAGAAGTAAAGATAAAAATTAAACATGAAGAGTAGAACCAAGAGTTTCATCATTCTTGTGCCATTTAAGATCTTATTCACTCAACTTTATTGCTTTTCTTTTTCTTTTTTTTCGAATTTTTTTTTTCGATTTTTTTTTTTTTTTACTCTTTAGCCTTTGAGAAACAACATTTCATTCAGCATGTCCAACATTTAACCAATATACAATGTACATCAAGTATGGCCCAAAATACATCATGAAGCATAGCCAACAAAACAAGTTGTCCAATGAAACAAAAACCCCCCACACTTATTCCCAAAACAATTCCAAAGCTCCAAAATTCCTTAAGGATATGGTAATATCATGGTTTTTCACTTAAGGCTTGTAGTGAGCTTCAAAACAAGGAAAGGGAAACAAGGCTCAAAAGGGCTATCAAAGGAATTAATTCAAGGTAAGTCCATTTGGCTAGAAGCTTATAAGAACAACATTGCCTTAATCATTTCCAAATATGCATGTGAATTAGGACGCATCAACAAGAATCAAGCCAAGGCTATTGTGCAAGCAATCAATGGGGCAAAACACACCAAATGATTATAATGATGGATGGCTCAAATTCTCACAAAGGTAAAATCATCACTTTCAAATTGAGCTTTCAAAACTATCATGACATGTAGAGAAGAATCAAGGATTTCAAGTCACAAAATGTCAAGAACTTTTATTTTCAAAACAATTACCCATTTCTTGAACATATCCTATAATTCAAAGAAAAACATGCAAAGTCATACGTGCACATGAAATTGACCCAAAATATTAAACTGAAAATCCGACGAAACTAACAACATTAACAAATTAACACAACTAACAAATTAACAAAACCAACAAAACTAGCAAAACCAAAGAACACTCCCCCCATACTTAAACAACACATTGTCCTCAATGTAACACAATTAAAAGATTAAAAACAATTAAATCATCAAAGAGAATCGGACAAGTGTAATAAAAGCAAAGAAGGAGATAGGAAAAGAAAAACTCCCTAAGTCATGGTGGAGGAAGAGTAGGGTGGAGTAAGGAAGTCTCTCCCACCATTACATCCACTAAAGAAGGGTTCGTGAGGAATGGCTTAAGTCGATGTCCATTGACCTTGAAGCTCTTGTTTGTGGAGTCGCTTTTGATCTCAACTGTACCATAAGGAAAAACATTAGTAACAACAAAAGGACCAATCCACTTAGACCTCAACTTACCACTCATGAGTCCAAGCCTAGAATTATACAATAACACTTTTTGCCCAACCACGAAGTCTTTTTTAACTATCATGCTATCATGGAACTTCTTGGTCTTTTATTTGTAGAACTTGGCATTCTCGTAGGCTTCTAGGCGGATTTCATCTAACTCACTCAGTTGCAACTTCCTTTCCTCGCCAGCTTGATCCATAGAGAAGTTGCAAGTCTTCACTGCCCAGTATGCTTTGTGCTCAATTTCCACTGGAAGATGACATGCCTTTCCAAAGACAACCCGATAAGGAGACATTCCTATGGGTGCTTTGTAGGCAGTCCGATGTGCCCAGAGAGCATCATCAAGCCTGGTACTCCAATCTTTCCTGCTTGGCTGCACAATCTTCTCTAGAATTCTCTTGATTTCCCTGCTAGAAATTTCTGCCTGTCCATTAGTCTGGGGGTGGTATGGTGTGGATACCTTGTGTACCACCCCGTATTTTTTAAGCAGGGCATGCATTGTCCTGTTGCAAAAATGGGTTCCTTGATCACTAACAATTGCTTTAGGTACTCCAAACCTGCAAAACAGATTAGACCTGACAAAGTCTGCGACAACTTTAGCATCATTAGTTCTAGTGGGCTTGGCTTCCACCCATTTTGAAACATAATCAACTGCAAGGAGAATATAAACATAACCAAAAGAGACAGGAAAAGGACCCATGAAATCTATACCCCAAACATCAAACACCTCACAGAATAGCATAGGTTGCTGAGGCATTTGTTGTCGCCATGTAAGTGTATTTCCTGCTCTCTGACACTGCTCACAAGTGCTGCAGATCTTCCACGCATCTTTAAAGATGGTGGGCCAATAAAAACCACAATCAAGCACTTTGCGAGCTGTCCTTTGAACACCCAGATGACCTCCAGGTGCGGAAGAATGACAGAACTGCAGGACTGAGTCAGTCTCATGATCTGGAATGCACCGTCTAATGACCTGATCACTGCACAATTTCCACAAGTAGGGGTCATCCCAAATAAAATGCTTAGCATCACTTTTAATCTTATCTTTTTGGGCCTTAGATGCTAAGGGAGGAAAAACAGAGGCAACTAAATAATTGACAATGTTAGCAAACCAGGGAGTAGAAAGAGAGTCAGAAATACTATACAATATATACAAATGATCATCCAGGAAATCATCCCGAATAGGTGAATCTGCATCAGAGACACGTTCGATCCGACTCAAATGATCAGCAACTAGATTTTGTGCTCCGCTCCTATCACGGATCTCCAAGTCAAACTCTTGGAGCCAGAGCATCCATCGGATCAACCTAGGCTTAGAATCAGCCTTCTTCAACAAGTACTTTAGAGCTGCATGGTCAGTATAAACAATAATGCGAGTACCAAGCAAATAAGATCGAAATTTTTCAAGAGCAAAAACTATGGCTAGAAGCTCTTTCTCAGTAGTAGTATAATTTGCTTGGGCAGCATCTAAAGTCCTAGAAGCATAATATATCACCCTGGGCAATTTATCAATTTTCTGAGCAAGGACAGCCCCCAATGCATAATTTGATGCATCACACATAAGCTCAAAAGGGGCTGTCCAATCGGGTGCTTGGATGATGGGGGTGGTAGTCAACGCTCTTTTGAGGCAATCAAAAGCCTCTTTGCATCTGTCATTAAAGTCAAACTCCACCTCTTTTTGCAACAAGTTGGACAGTGGAAGGGCTACTTTGCTAAAATCCCTTATAAAGCGCCTGTAGAATCCTGCATGACCAAGAAAAGATCGCACCTCTCGCACACAAGAGGGGTAAGGCAATTGTGAAATAACAGAAATTTTTGCAGGATCTACTTCAATGCCCTTATTGGAAATAATGTGGCCTAAAACTATACCTTGCTCAACCATAAAATGACATTTTTCAAAATTTAGAACAAGGTTAGTTTCAATGCATCTATTCAAAACTTTTTCCAAACTATTCAAACAACCATCAAAAGAGGATCCATATACAGTGAAATCATCCATAAACACCTCTATGCAATTTTCTAAAAAATCACTGAAAATACTAATCATGCACCGCTGGAAGGTACCAGGGGCATTGCACAGGCCGAAAGGCATCTCCTCCTATAAGCAAAAGTGCCGAAGGGGCAGGTGAATGTGGTCTTTTCCTGATCCTCAAGAGCAATAGTAATTTGCATATAACCAGAAAAACCATCAAGGAAACAGTAGTGGGATTTACCTGCCAGGCGTTCAAGCATCTGGTCAATGAATGGCAGGGGAAAATGGTCCTTTTTGGTAACCTGGTTTAGCCTCCTATAGTCAATGCATACTCTCCAACTGTTCTGCACCCGAGTAGGAATCAGCTCCTCCTTCTCATTTCTGGTCACTGTGAGGCCAGTCTTTTTCGGGACTACCTGGACGGGACTCACCCATTGGCTATCGGAGATAGGATAAATGATTCCAGCTTGCAAAAGCTTGGTTATCTCCTTCTTCACTACATCAAGAATCACCGGGTTGAGTCTTCTCTGTGGCTGTCTTACTGGTTTAGCTCCATCCTCTAAATTTATTCGATGCATACATGTGGATGGGCTAATACTAGGAATGTCCACCAGGGTCCAGCCTATAGCCTTCTTATGCTTCTTGAGAACTGACAACAACTTCTCCTCTTGCTCATCAGCAAGGGAGGCAGATATAATCACTGGAAAACTCTTGCTATCATCCAAGTAAGCGTATTTTAAATTTGATGGCAGAGGCTTCAATTCTGGTGTGGTCGGCTGGACAGTGGTAGAAGGAGATGGTTTCTCAGCCTTTACCTCATAAAGAAAGTCAGAGGTATGTGTACTTCCTGAAACATGGTTAGTCCTATCTGACTCTATAAAATCAATCTCAAGAGGTAAAACACCACCACCAGGCATGCAATCAATATCACTCTCAGATTCACTCTCAGCATCAAATTCAGACATATGATCAAGTACAATTTCAGACTCAATGCATGAAGAGTGAGAGGCATGCAGATTAGAATAAAGATCAGTCATGTATTCATCAACAACATGGTCAATTATTTCAGCACGAAATACAGAAAGATCTTCAGATGGGTATTTCATAGCATCCAGAATATTAAAATGAACAGTTATATCACCAAACTCCATGGACAGTGTGCCTGCATAAACATCTATCTTATTTCTAGCAGTTTTCATAAAGGGTATGCCTAGAATGATGGGAACTGATCCTTGAGAAAATCCATCTTCCATATTCAAGATATAAAAATCAACAGGGAAAATCAATTCACCAACTCTAACTAAGACATCTTCTATGAAACCAACAGGATAGGCAACACTTCTATTAGCTAAATGAATTACCACATCAGTTGACTGCAAGGGACCTAGAGATAGAGAATTAAAAATCGACAGAGGCATAACACTAACAGAGGCTCCTAAATCTAGCATGGCATTGTCAAACTTACTATTCCCTATAATACAAGGTATGCTGAATGTACCTGGATCTTTGCATTTTTCAGGAATTTGAGGAACAGATTTACCAATCAATGCGGAGACATTTCTGCCCATGCTAATTCGTTCACTTCCTTTAAGCTTTCGCTTATTAGTGCACAGCTCCTTCAAGAATTGGGCATATCTTGGAATTTGCTTTATTGCATCCAACAGAGGTATGTTTACCTCTACTTTTCTAAACGTTTCCAAGATCTCTTTCTCTGCCTCTTCCATTTTTTTGTTGGAAACTGCTCTTGGAGGGAATGGAAGAGGGGGAATGTGCTGCTTCTGCAAATCAGAATTACCTGTGGAAGAAGATTCACCTGCACAGAAATTGTTAGGTAGATTTTTGTCATCACCTTTTTCTGGAATAGAGTGAAGTTTGGCAGGTTCATTTGCAGATGAGGAAGGTGCTACGGGTTGAGGTCCTTGACACTGCTTTCCCGACCTCAATGAAATGGCACTGACATTTTTGGGGTTTTGGACAGCTTGAGAAGGCAGCTTGTCAGAATTCTGGGACTGTTGTTGATTCAATTGAGTAGCTAATTGTCCCATCTGATTGGTTAAGCTCTGAATGGAGGCTCTGGTCTCTTGCTGAAACTGCATGTTCTGCATAGTCATTTGCCTCACAAGTTCTTCGAGGGAAGGTTGTGGAGGGGCCTCAACTGTTGGCTGTTTCTGGGGTTGTTGCTGTTGTTGGATTGGTGGAGGAATGTATGGTCTGCTTGGGCCAACAGCATTTTGGAAGGAAGGAGCAGGCTGCTGTTGTTGTTGCTGAGGGCTGGACCATCTGAGGTTAGGGTGATTCCTCCATCCAGGGTTGTATCTGTTGCTGGAAAGGTCATAATTGCTCTGCTGTGGTTGATTTTGCTGCTGAGGTTGAGGAGGTCTATTGTAAATATTTGCAGCATAAGCTTCAGGCTGCTCAATTGCTCGAGGTTGCTGCATGGAAGGGCAAAGGTCTGTATGGTGGTCAGCAGAGGAGCACAAACCACAAACCCTTGCGACAGGTACAAATTTCTGATTCAAGGCCAGCTGGGTTACCAAGTTGACCAACGCATCCAGTTTGCCTTCAAGCTTCTTAGTTTCAGATGATGCAGATGGGTTTGTAGCTACCTCATGCACTCCTCTAATGACTATGGCATCATTTCTGGCGCTAAACTGCTGGGAGTTGGAGGCCATCTTCTCAATTAAATTTCTGGCTTCAGCAGGAGTCATGTCTCCAAGGGCTCCACCACTGGCAGCATCTATCATACTTCTCTCCATATTACTGAGTCCTTCATAAAAATATTGGAGAAGAAGCTGTTCTGAAATCTGATGGTGGGGGCAACTGGCACATAGTTTCTTAAATCTCTCCCAGTACTCATACAGGCTCTCTCCACTGAGTTGTCTAATACCTGAGATATCCTTCCTGATGGCTGTGGTCCTGGAATCAGGGAAAATTTTTTCTAAGAATACTCTCTTAAGGTCATCCCAGCTCGTGATGGACCTTGGAGCAAGGTAATACAGCCAGTCCTTTGCCACTCCCTCTAATGAATGAGGAAAAGCCTTCAGAAATATGTGATCCTCTTGGACATCTGGGGGTTTCATGGTGGAGCAGACAATGTGAAATGATTTCAAATGTTTGTGCGGGTCTTCACCTGCAAGGCCATGAAACTTTGGAAGCAAATGAATCAGTCCAGTCTTAAGAACATATGGGACATCCTCATCAGGGTATTGGATGCACAAGCTTTCATAGGTGAAATCAGGTGCAACCATTTCCCTTAGAGTCCTCTCACGAGGTGGAGGTTGTGCCATGTTCTCAAAATGTGCAAAATCAGAATGCTCAGAATCAGAATGCTCAAAATTATAATGCTCAAGATCAGGATGTTCAAAATCACCAATAACAGAATGCACAGATTCACCAATTATGGAATGCTCAGAATGATCAAAAGGTATAAAATGATGCCTAACTAATCTATGAAATGTCCTATCTATCTCAGGATCAAAGGGTTGTAAGTCAGATGGATTGCCTCTAGTCATACACTACATTCAGCATGCACACAACTAGTTGCTTTGTCATGTAAATAAAGGTGTAGGTTTGAACTACAGCTACCCTCAAATGATATCCAAATGACTTGAAATTTTGTGAGCAACCTTATAAAATGATGAGAAGATAGCACAAAAAATTTCAGACAAAAATTCAAAGTCTAACTATGAAAGCTAAAATTGGTAGGTTAAGAAAAATAAGTGAATAAAACTTGAAAAATAAAAAAAACTTTTGACAGAATCGCTTTTTTTGGACGATGGAGACCTCAGCCGGCCATAGGCCGGCTGCCACGGCATAGGAAATTTTTTTCTACCCCAAATGCATATATAATAATTGCGATTCTGATAACCGGAGCAAAAGTTATGGCCGTTTGAAGTTTTGACAAACACAAAATTTGCTAGTTTTTTGGAACTTTCAAATCTGACCAAACTAAAGGCTCTAGCTATTTTTCCCACAAAATATGGATTAAAAGAAGTTACCACAAAAAAATTCAGCCAAAAATAACAACCCTAGCTACTAAAACAAAAAAAATCCCAATTAATTCAGCATGGGTGGTCGCTAAAATCCGTCTCTAATTGATTTCTACTACTACTCTGTTTTTCCGCAAGCTGATTTCTACTACTACTCTGTTTTCAAGCACAATCTTCACAGCAAAACACCCAAGACTGAAACAGGGGAAACGCTTAATGGTAAAACTGAAACAGAACACACATTAAACAAAATACCAGGACACTAATCAACACTAACACACATACTAACACAATACTAACAATTAAACATAAAACACGAAAGGATTAAACACACAGCACTAGCTAGCTATTATGAACCTTTGGACACTGCTCCCCGGCAACGGCGCCAAATTTGATCGAGGCCGTACCCGAATCAAATAAACATGAAAATGCAGTAACTAGGAAGTGATCCTAGGTCGTTTCCCAACGAGCAGTGACAAGCCAAATGTTCATAATATACTTGCAGTAACAGTAACGATGGGGGGGGGGGGGGGGTTTGGTTGTTTGGTAATTAAAGAGCAGACAAATAAAATGGAATACGAAACTACTAATATTAAAAACGGGTTGTTTCCTCTGATTCAGAAGCCACTCTCTTATCCTGGGTTATGGAGAATTCGTCCCTAACAGTCAACCACTTAATCCAACCCTATTTCAATTTACTAAGCGAAAATCAACTTAGGGTTTTCAATACGTGATTAGGCACCACATACACCAGTTAGCCCTTCGTCCATTAAGCATGAACGCAAGTTAGGCTCAGAGGCAATTAATCGAACACGAAGCGTGCACTGATTAATATTCACGAAATTGGGATAACTGGTGAAGGGAAAACTGCCAGGAAACCACATTACAAACGAAACCTCAAAGAGAGTTGGACTTCGTCCTCAAAAGGAAACAACACCAGAAAATCTAGCCTTCCATGGATTCAAACAGAAAACGCAAATGAAACATGAAGCAGAAACGTAAATGAACAAGAACGTAAATGAACAGAAACGTAAATGAACAGAAACGTAAATGAACAGAAACGTAAATGAAAGTAGAAGAAGAAGCAAGAATGAACTCGTAATTAGAAGCAGAAAACGGAAATTTGCATTAAGAACGAAAATTGTAACAAGGGCACAGAAAAACGTGAAAACCTAAAACCAAAGCTCTGAATAATGAAAATAGCATAGCAGAATAGAATACACTGCACGAATCCCAAGGCAGCTATTTAAAAAGAGTCACTCAGAGTCACTGGGCCCTATTACAATACTCTGGCCCAAAATGAAATAAACACTGAACAACATAAAATAAAATTGCGAAATTTCCTAATTAGAAATTAACTAAGGTAAGCGCTGCTTTATTTGCCCTCTTCAAGTCCACAACCAAAATCCGGATTAAGCCCAATGTTTCATTAATTCCTGAAATTAGATTAAAAACATCAAATTAGCTAAATGAGCCCAAATAATAAAACTGCCTAATTAATTGACAATTAAGACCAATCAATAATTAAAATGGTGCAAAAAGGGTTTAGAAAATAGAAGAAAATGATGGCACATCACCGTGCCTACATCCAGTCCCCAAGCGACCTGCGGTCCTTGAGATTTCTTTTCCAACCTTGTAAAAATCCTTTTATAAGCAAAGATCCACAAGGGATGTACCCTCCCTTGTTCTCTTTGAACCTAGTGGATGTACCCTCCACTAGAATTGATCCACAAGAGATGTATCCTCTCTTGTTCTCAGTCAACAACCCAAGTAGATGTACCCTCTACTTGTACCACAAAGGATGTACCCTCCAATGTGTTAAGACAAAGATCTTAGGCGGTTAAACCTTTGAAACTTTGTGAATGGGGATACAAAAGAATTCTCAGGCAGTTAGTCTTTTGAAATCTTTTGTATAAGGGAAAGGGAAGAATCAAAAGAATTCTCAGACTGTGTCATTTTGAATTCTTTGACAAGGGAGAAGGGAGACACAAAAGAATTCAGGCGGTTAGTCCTTTGTTCTTTTGGAAAAGGGAGAAGAGAGACACAAAAAGAATTCAGACAGTTAGTCCTTGGCGAATTCTTTTTGGCAAAGGGAGAAGAGATGAAAAGAATGAATAGCATAAGTTTTCAAGGTTTAGAAAACCAGAAAACCTTGGAAAACTTTTGGCACAAAGAAGAAGAAGTTCAAAGAGATTCAAGGCTTGTAAATGATTGTAATGAATTGATTGGATTGATAGAAAGATTCATTGAAAATGCAAAACAAAGCCTTACTTTTATAGACTCTTCATGTCTGGTCAAGAGGACCATTTTGAAGAGTTATAACTTTTAGAAAAACTTAAAACCAATTTGAAAAAGTCAAAAACCATTTGAAGAGTTACATCTTTTGATTTATTTAGAAACAATCACTGGTAATCGATTACCAAATCAGTGTAATCGATTACACAAAGCTTTTATGTGAAAGGATGTGACTCTTCACATTTGAATTTAAATTTCAACGTTCAAAGGCACTGGTAATCGATTACCAAAACATTGTAATTGATTACAACTTTTTTTGAAATCAATTGGAACGTTGCAAATTCATTTGACTACTTTTTCAAATTCATTTTGCTATTGGTAATCGATTACAACAATCTGGTAATCGATTACTAAAGAGTAAAAACTCTTTGGTAAACATGTTTTGAGAAAAATCCATGTGCTACTCAGTTTTTGAAAAAAACCTTTTCATACTTATCTTGATTAAGTCTTTTCTTGATTCTTGAATCTTGATCTTGATTCTTGAAGCTTGATCCTTGAATCTTGATTCTTGATTCTTGAATTCAACTTTCCTCTTGAATCTTGAAGTGTTCTTCAACTTTTCCTCTTGAGTCTTGAAGTGTTCTTCAACTTTCCTCTTGAATCTTGAAGTGTTCTTGAATCTATCTTGAACATCTTGAACTCATTCTTTGATTGACCTTTGAGCTTTTTGTCATCACCTTTGTCATCATCTTTGTTATAATCAAAACATCTTTGAATCAATCTTGATTCATCATGAAGCTTTGCTTCTACATCTACATTCAATATAAATAATAATTTGATCAAACAATTGTATTGAGCTTATCATTTGAAGATCAATACTGGAAAATAAGCATTAATTGCATCACTAACCGTGACTTCAATCCACTTAGGAGTTGCTTGATTATTTGTACCATCCGCAATTGTGTTTGCTGTCTTCATTGCACTGTTTATAATAATAGCATGATCAACGTCTATATGACGATAAAAAATGGTTCACAAAAAATATTACCCTGCATGATATGAGGGACAATACAAAACTTTACTTGTTAATTGCAGTTTTGATATGAGTATCAGGCTTCTTACGTAACAAACAAAACCATGCAACAACATTGGTTGCAGGACACAGTACTACCAGTTGCCAATGGCCCCTACAAGAAACAATTATTAGGTACGCAGAACTTCAACATGATTTATAACCATTTGAATTAATATTACTTACCGATTTAAGTAAGCTCCTAGGTACACCTCTCATTGAGATTCCTTGAACCACGCTTGTAAGTAATGCTCACATTCAGCACGTCGGTCCTTTGCATTGTGTATCGATTGTGGCTCAAGGAATCCATACACGGAAGCATGACCCAAATTTGAGCTCCATTCATCCAAAAACCTGCTTTGATAAAAATATACATAAAAATTGATACTCATGCATACCATACAGAATACTACTTATCAATGAATCATATTAAATTTACTTACAACATCCATAACTGTAGTATAGATATGTTCAAACATTTGTATCCTGCTACTATTTCATTTACATAAGAGAATGTCAAGAAGAACGAAACATCAACATTTGGAAGCCCAAATTTGCTGCCATTCCACTTCAACTCAACGGGTGTGTCGTACATGTAATATAGGCTCTTAATCAGTTGACGCAACGGATCATGTTCAAAATCATTCGTCCCCCTTTCATCTGTTTCAGGAAATTTCTTTGGACTAGTATGGGACTCCTAAATGTGTAATGAAAACAAAAATTTACATAATGTCACAAACTAACATATATCCATGTAAACATGTGATGCAATAAATATAATAACACCAAATGTACCTTATGTGACACTTTTTTCACAAGATTTGTTGGCCATGCAATGAATGTTTGAAGAGCCTACCTGACATATTGAATCTCTGATGTCGGGAAGGGCACTTCGGTGTCACCTTCTATAACTTTGTCAACACTCACCCTTACAACATCATCAACATAAGTGACATTGTGAATGGAAGACCCCCCCCCCCCCCCCTCACATATTTTCCCCAAGGCCACCAACACCGTAGTATGTTGTTGTTGCACGTATAACCCCATAGTGGGTTTTAAACTCACATATTTGTCGCCTGATGGGTCAACATCAGCAGTTTCTACATTACTTCCTTTAGTGCTAAGACGTGCAGCCAATGCCTGTAAATCCACCTCAATAAGGGGAGAGTATTGTGATCCCATCTGACTCAACTGAATGAAGATCTGACTGGACAACTCCTTCTTAAATTCCTCCAGACTCCTCTTGTGTTGTTCTTGATATTCATTCCTTTCTTATTCCTTTATGTTTCCAATAATGTCAACCCACTATTGCTGCATTAGTGTTGATGAGGAACTACTTGAGGTACGTGCTGCCCTACCATAAAATTAAGTAAGGGTCATACCAGATCCCGCTGCACGAACTCGACCTGGATGTTCCGGTCGCCCAATGGTCGTATTCAAGATGTCATCTCGACCATGGGGAACAAAACTACCCTATGTCGTCTGCTCTTCTAACGAGTCCTATAAGAAGCATGACATATTGAAAGAGTTAATGAGGTAGTAATTATAAAGCAAACAAAAAATACTTTCAAATTGATTATAATCATGCTCCAACTCACAATTCTATCCGAAATTTCTTGTGCCGCCTTTGATGTCATCTGGCCATATCGTTTGGTTCGAGCCATTTTCCACTTCACGTGACTTTTAATGGGAGATGGCGGCTCCTCGAGATCAAATAGTGGATTCTTAGTCAAAAGTGCCTCCTGTTGTCTTTGCTTTGTTTTCTCATCTAACAATTTTTTCTTAAGCAAGTCATAACCCCCCCCCCCCCCCCGAGACAGTACGTGGGGGCAGTCATTGTTTTTTTGACTGTCCTGTGCCTTTTTCCGAATTTCCTGTCATTGACCATATATTATTTGCATGTATTTAATTGTTAAAAATGTACATTTCTAAACATATTTAAACTAAATTGAACAAACTTGTAACCTGCCAATCCGGGCTCTTGCGACTTGCAACAAATTCATCCCAAGTTTGTTTATCCATACCATATTTTAGTGAAGGATTTTCTTTCTGTCCACCTTGTGTGTCAGCATAGACAAATTTAGTGGTTAGTGAAGACTTAAATTGCCTCCATCTAGTGGGCACCGTGAACATTACCTTTTTCTTGGCCTTTTCGGCTTCTGGGATATCAAATTTAGCCTACATTAAATATTCATCAGGTCAATTTTAGTGCATGTAAACATTTTTTTGAAAATAAACATAATGTTTCAATACATCAAACTGTTAACTTGACTTACCAAAATGTCCCCCCATGCCATGTCCTTAAGAGTTTCTGGCACATTTTTCCAATTGTTGTGGACAATCAGGATCTTTTCTTGAGCTACGACCCCTAAAAAACTGTGGAACTTTTGCTTCTCTGAGTCTGATGCTCTTCCAGTTGCAGGATCCACAGTAACTGTTGGTCTAGGCTGATCTAAACTTCTTAAAGTCAGCCTTCTAAGATGTGTGCTTTGTCTTGTCTTCTTAGGTTGTGGCTCCATATTACCATCTGACTGCGGAGGGGACCTTGGCGGTGTCACCATCACGCTATCCAAATGAAACAAATTTTGATTAATTTGGTAGGATTAAAAATAGCATGTACGCAACACAAAATAAATATGAATGTTACATATAACTCAATAACAAATAAAATAATAGTGTAACATTACATTGATACAACGCGATTAAGGAGCAATGTTCTCCCATAAACCTTCAGCATGATCATGACGAATTGCATGTACGCCATCCACCTCTGCTTGTTCACATATTGAAGGCATTTTTGTGCAAAAACGAGGAGTCTCACAAATGTCAAGGGATGCATCATGAATTTGTTCCCTAACACCAATTGGCCTTCCTTGTAGAACCACTAATAATCTACAATCATTTGGATCTTGGATGTAAAACACTTGCCTAGTGTCGCAACCTACCCTTCGGAGGGAGGGCGACGCGAGGGCTCACGGGTGCGTCTTCCAAGGGAGGAAAACGCACGTAGTCGCCACCAACATTTATTCGAGGAAAATGTCGGAAAAACCGGAAAAGGTGTGGTCTACGATTTTTAAGTGTGAAAGGTTCGGGAGTTGTATTTACGCACGGGGAAGGTATTAGCACCCCACGCATCCGTCACAAGGGACGACAACCTTTAATCAAGTGTGCAAACATGACTTCAATTTGTTTTATTTTTCCTTTTACGTTTTTATGTCTTTTTATGCCTTTTTGTATTTTTGATCTTTTTGTGGTCGACAAGGGTGTTTCCCTTACTCCTACGTATTCCTCAATTGTGACAAGGAAATCAGACCTATGTAGTTCTTTGAGAACTAAACATTGGTTAAGTTGTTTTTATCCTTTTTTGCAAGATATATTTTTGATTGAATAAAAGGTCATTTAAGGCGTTGGACCATTAAATGATCTTTTGATTCTTTTGGAAGGAGAGAAAACACGAAGGCATTGGACCATTAATGATCTCTTGGTTTTTTTGAAAGAGGTGACAAAGCTACGTGTTGTTTTTAGGCTTTTAAAAATCCACATTTAACCAATAAAAGCGGAAAATACCATTTGAAGGCGTTGGACCTTAAAAATGGTTTTTTAGGTGATGACAAAAGCTTGATTTATGAATTGATTTTAGCCTTAGTTTCACTTTGGTTATTAGTCAATTCGACCAAGAAAGAAAATCCCAAAGAAAAACGTCCGATTGATTTTTTTATATTATTTTATTAAAAGATATTTTTTTATTATTATATTATTATTTTGCCTCTTTTTGGTTTTAAACGTGGATACGGCGTGAAAGATCGGTCGGATTTTATTCTAACAGAATTTAAAAGATGTTACAATTCAAATGATCGGTGGAAATTTATTTTATTTTTGATTAGGCAAGAAAATGACTTAAATAAATGACTAAAGCACATCAAAAGGGGGTACAGAAAGTAAATGAAATAAAAATAAAAGCACGCGAAACAAATGAGGACCACTAAGGGTACATAGAATGAATTGAATGGTTGGATTTCGGGAACTTACCAGTTGAAGACCGAAGAATGACGAAGAACGAACGAAGAACGATGAAGAACGCTGGAAAATCTTCGCGAAATTGCCCACGGACACGTCTCGGAAGCGTTACGGAAGCGCCTCGGCTTGGATTTTCTTCACGGAAACAATTTTTCTCACTAATTTTAAGTGATTCTCAGATACCAGCAGGGTTGAACATTTTTGTTCTGCACTCCTCCCCCTATTTATAGGGGGAAAAAGGGAGGTGGTTGCTGCCCAGCTCGCCCAGGCGAGCTGGGTTGCTTCTACCAAAAGGCACCGCCTTTTGTTGGAACATCCTGGAAGGCCCAAGTGGGCCTGATTGCTATTTGTACACCCCTGTGTACTAAATACACCCCCTATGCCCTTTTTTGCTGATTCTTTTTCCGTAACGTTACGGAACTTTACAAATTACGTAACGATACTTGTTTTCTTTCCATAATGTCACGAAACCTTACGGATTATGCAATCGTCCCCTCTTTGGCTTCCGGAATGTTACAGAACTTTACGGATTGCGCATTAACACTTCCTTTCAACTCCCGACATGTCGCAGAACTTCACGGATTACCTAACGATGGGTGTCAAGTACCTCGAAGTGGTCAAGCTAGGGTCGCATCCCAACAAACATATGGTCCCCGGATGAAATTAGGGTATGACAGTTGCCCCTCTTTACTTGTCTTTTATTGGAGATCAAAGGGAAGTAAAGATAAGACACTAATTTCGTTCGAGCAGAACACCATTCGGCCGGTCAATATCCCCGCCAGCGGCACCTGCAAAAATTTTGAAAATGATCAGCACCGAACGACCAACATCATCCTGATACTGCTGAATTCGTTCCTCTCGGTCGACGAAAGGCGCGGATGACCATAATTTGTCTCCGCATGTCATTAGGCTCACTGCCTCTAGATGACAAAAGGCGCAGAATGACCATAATTTGTCTCTGCGTGCCATCGAACAAGATCATCTCTGGATGGCGAAACGGTGCGCAGAATGACCATAATTTATCTTCGCATGTCATCGGGCTCACCGCCTCTGGATGACAAAAGGCGCAGAATGACCATAATTTGTCTCTGCGTGCCATCGGACACGATCATCTCTGGATGGAGAAAAGGTGTGCGGAATGACCATAATTTGTCTCCGCATGTCATCGGGCTCGCCGCCTCTGGATGACAAAAGGCGCAGAATGACCATAATTTGTCTCTGCGTGCCATCGGACACGATCATCTCCGGATGGTGAAAAGGTGCGGAATGACCATAATTTGTCTCTGCATGTCATCGGGCTCACCGCCTCTGGATGACAAAAGACGCAGAATGACCATAATTTTTCTTTGCGTGCCATCAGACACGATCGTCTTCGGATGGCGAAAAGGTGTGCGGAATGACCATAATTTGTCTCCGCATGTCATCGGGCTTGCCGCCTCTGGATGACAAAAGGCGCAGAATGACCATAATTTGTCTCTACGTGCCATCGGACACGATCGTGTTTGGATGGCGAAAAGGTGTGCAGAATGACCATAATTTGTCTCTGCATGTCATCGGGCTCGCCGCCTCTGGATGACAAAAGGCATAGAATGACCATAATTTGTCTCTGCGTGCCATCGGACACGATCGTGTTTGGATGGCGAAAAGGTGTGCGGAATGACCATAATTTGTCTCCGCATGTCATCGAGCTTGCCACCTTTGGATGACAAAACACATAGAATGACCATAATTTGTCTCTGCGTGCCATCGGACACGATCGTGTTTGGATGGTGAAAAGGTATGCGGAATGACCATAATTTGTCTCCGCATGTCACATGACCTCAGGGTCAGTATGACAGAGATTGTGGGGCGGCCGACAAAAGTGAGGCTCTTGCTCCTACGTATCCTCAATGAGGAACTCAGACCTACGTAGTTCTGGATAACTTGTGAGACTAAAATAGCCTTGGTGTTTTCTTCACTAAAATGTGAACATGCTTTAGTAAAGAGACAAAACTTCCAACTGATCAGAGCAACATATGTTTTTTGGATGAAAAACAATATGTCTATCGGGGAAGGAGAGTATGCTGATGAAATTTTCTCATAACCATAAATGTGATTTTGGACGTTAGCATTTCGCTTCTAAATGACCATTTAGAGGAAACACTGGGTTCAACAAAAATAGAAGAAAATCACTAAAAGTGTATCAACCTCACACAGGTAAGTGTTTTATTCTAATTCCGAACCATGGATATGTCATGACTTGATTTCGCAAATCATTTCCTATCAAATCAAAGATTACATGCGTGATCATGGATCAATAGGACTTTTTCTTGGGAATGGGTTCTTTTGGTGGGAATTTTGGCTTTGAGTGTTCCTGGCCTTTTTCTTTTCTGGTTTTGTTTAGTGTGAGGTGAACAAGCCACCGACACACAGGATTTTGGTTGGCAATCAAAGGGAGATGACCACTTTAGGTCGTGATTTCCTTTCTTTTTTGTTTACTTGGTGACAATTCTGTATTGTTCAGATATTGTCTGGTCCAAAGACCTTTCTGCATATTTCTTCTGTTTTCTTCCAATCTTTGATCGGTAATTTTCTTTCTTTTTTGCTTTCTTCCATTCTTTGATTGGGAATTTTCTCTTTTTGTTTTCTCCCGCTCTTTTGATTGGGAATTTCCTTTCTTTTTTTGCTTTCTTCTGAGGGCGAGGATTGACATTCTCACCCTGGGTCAAGGTTTATGGTAAGTTGGGATTTTGGCTCAAGGCTTGTAGAATGGCTAGACATGATATATGTCAGGGTGTTGGTTTAGCCAACAGTTCGGGGAAAAGGGGATGTCCCACATTATTTCCATGATACACATGCAATAATGATAATTTGGAAATTTTATGCAAAACTAGTCATGCATGCACCCATGTGGACACTCAAGTGTCAAGTTTTTATGGTCATGTGATGCTAGGGCTCATGATTCATTCCTCTATTTAAGTCAACCCAATGCTTCCAAAACATGTTTTTTTATCAATTTGTGCATTCATCCGAGTCTATTTTGGGTGTTCGGGAAAATTTTCACAGCATTCACTCTTCAGGTGTATTCACATTTTTTTCAAAAACTGGTTATGATCAGTGAATTTTTTCAAAGAAAAGCTGGAAGTTGTCTCTTTTCAAAAGCATGTTGGTTTTTTTTAGCTAGACAACTTATTATTATTTCTCTTTTTTCTTTCTTTTTCTTTTTCTTCTATTATCATTTGTTCATTTCCTCCCCCCTTTTTTTCTTTTTCTCTCTAAAAAGGTCGTGCGGACGGGGGTGCACACTACCTACTTTCGTCTAACCGCAAGGTAAACGAAAAAACACACGGAATGGTAAGTCGCTAAAAACGGTGACGAAATAACTGAGAGCCATAACGCCATATTCTAATAGAAACGAAAAATAATAACAACAATGTTAGTAACCATATAGACAATAACAGAAAACAGTAACGTCAATAGCAAACTAACAGAAAACAGTAATGTTAATAACAAAAGTGCGGTGACCTCGGTCACGTGGCTCTGCTTCCTCCCAAGAAACCGAGCAAGTCAATCATTTCTTCATCCATACGGGCCTCCTCTGCCTCATTGGGGGATCCTGCGGGCTCCTCCCCTTCCTGGGCCTCGGGCCAGTCTCCGGGCCATGCGACCTCAGTCCCAAACTGCTCTGGAGTAGGGCATGCAAAAGGAGCGAAACCCTGCCCCTGCTGACTGAGGCTGAACCGGTAGAGACACTCATGTATCTGCACCTACCCTCGGTGGTTGGCCGCCTGCTGGCGAACCAAGTGCTGTAGATAACGCTCCATGCCTAGTGACCCAGCAGGATCGGCCTGATGAGGTGGTGGCGGTGGGTCTGCGGCCTGATGTGCATCACTCTGCGCCTGCCTAGGCGTGCAGTACTTCTCGATGAAGGCCCGGGTGATCGGCGGTCGGATCACCTTACTGGGGGTAACGGGAACCCCGAATGACTAGCAGAGGCCCGTGATCAACGTTGGAAACCCCAGGGCCCTATTAGACTTATCCGAGTCCAAGGGGTGCCTGGTGGGTGGCATACCTGTAAACAAATAGATGGTGTCAGTAATCACCTGGGCCACGTGGACGCTCATCAGTGTCAGGATGGCATACACCAACTGGCAGTTAGGCAGAGGGAGATCAGAGTTATGATCGCTAGGCAAGACATTGCTGAGCAGCAGTGTCATCCACGTCTGGGTCAAAGTGGTCGTGCTGGTGCGCATGATCCACACCCGCCTCCCTGCAGTGGTCCGGGCGGAATCCTGCCCCGGTGTGCATAACAACTGGGCAATGGCCTCCTCGTCGAACCCGTCGGCCCTGTTCCTCCTCTGTTTGAACTCACACTGTTGGCCTTCCTCCAAAACTAGTGGGTCACCCAGGAACTGACTGAGGGCATCTGCATCAAAGGGAATCCACTGACCCTTCACCCATGAACGCATGTCTCGCACTCCCTCCTCTGTGGGCCAAGCATTAGCATAGAACTCCAGGACTATCTCTGGGTCAAGCTTAGCCATGGGAGTCACCAGCGACGTCCAATGTGTGCGAGCTATCTCCTCCTGAAAGTCCGTATACTCATCCTCCCTGAGCTGGATGCGCCTCTCTTTGTGGAACGACCATCCTTTGATGGCCTCGAAGCGCTGATGGTGCTCGACGCTCCAGAAACGGTGACTATCAAACTCGGGGGTGGCACTGGACCCTTCCGCTGCGGCGTCTCTTCTAGACCTCTTCGTGGAAAGCTTTTTCGGAGCCATTTCTTGTATGGAGTGACCAAAAACACTAAGAAGGGAAGCAGAAGCGCAAAAATGGTGGCCTAGGGGTGAAAATCTGCAAATCCCGTGGGTGTTTGCATTTTTTGAATGGGGGGGGGGGGAGTTTTGGGTGGAGAGAAACTCCCCTTTCCTCGTTTTTATGTTTCCAGGTGCAGGGGTGCTCGCCTAGGCGAGCTAACCATGTATTTTTTTTTGGGAAGGCACAAGTATGCGCTCTCTACGGGTCGGCGTTCGCTTACTCGAACCCCCTTAGGGTAGATTAGGCATCCGGCATTTACTTTAAAGACACAACAGTAACAATTACTAGGAATTTAAAGGATACTAGGCTGCCTCCCAGCTGTGCTTTCCACTTGTCCAGAGCTGGGCATGGGACGATGATCTATCGGTCGTGATCCTAGCCTCTACTTGCGTCCGTCCCTAAGTACCTGAAAGCAGGAAACGACATTGCGCAGCAAACTGTGGCCGCATTACCGTTTACCTTGATTGGTCTCTGCCTCTGGATCCGGCCCGACATTTGACCATTGCCTAAGACAATTCTGCTCCTGTCATAAGATAACAAAATATGCATGTGTATGCGTATGCATGAGCATTTTCAAATGCAATAATCCTTTTAGTGAAAGCTGGTCAGGTTCAGTTTTAATTAAGCGCTTGGGGCACCCCATGGACTGAGCGAAAAGGCTCAGGTTATCGAATACTACACATGGTTTAAAGCACAAAGTGAGGACTGAAACCTCAATCCCATGTTCTCTTCTTTTAAAAGACTGTGATGAGAAAGTTACAGCGGACAGAAATCCCTGGGGGAAACCAAGAAGGACACACAAAAATAAAAGAACATGCAGCGACTTCCTCAATTGCCCCAGATCCTAAGCGTAGTACCGCTTGACAACATCAGAGTTTACGGGTGAAGGTAGCTCCTCGCCATCCATGTTGGTGAGCACCAGGGCTCTTCCGGAGAAAGCCCTTTTTACAACGAAAGGCCCTTCGTAGTTCGGGGCCCACTTCCTTCTGTTGTCTTTCAGGGCTTGGGAGACTTTCTTCAACACCAAGTCCCCTTCACTAAACCGGTGCGTAAGTACCTTCTTGTCAAAAGCGTTCTTCACTCATTTCTGATGTAAACGCCCATGACTCATGGCAGCCAAACGCTTGCCTTCTATGAGATTAAGCTGATCGAAACGTGCTTGGGCCCATTCTGATTCCTTTAATCCGGATTCCGCCAAGATTCTTAATGACGGGACTTCCACCTCAAATGGTAGCACAACCTCCATTCCATACACCAACGAGAACGGTGTTGCCTCGATTGACGTGTGCACTGAGGTTTGATAACCATGTAACGCGAATGGGAGCATCTCGTGCCAATCCTTGTATGACACAGTCATCTTTTTGGATAATCTTCTTGATATTCTTATTGCCTCCACGGCTCCGTTCATCTTTGGTCGGTAGGGCGTGGAATTGTGATGTTGGATCTTAAACTCCTTGCACATTTCCCCCATTATCTTGTTATTCAAATTGGTGCCGTTGTCCGTGATAATCTTCCTCGGCAAACCATATCGGCAGATGATTTCCCTCTTAATGAACCTGACCACCACACTCCTGGTGACGTTAGTGTACGACGCAGCTTCGACCCACTTAGTGAAGTAATTGATCGCCACTAGGATGAAACAATGTCCATTTGCAGCTTTGGGCTCTATGGCCCCAATCACATCTATCCCCCACATGGAAAACGGCCATGGTGCAGCCAAGACATTCAGAGGCAAGGGCGGAGCGTTGACATTGTCTGCGAATGTCTGGCATTTGTGACACTTCCTCACATGGAGACAACAATCGCTTTCCATGGTGAGCCAATAGTAACCTGCCCTTAAGATCTTTCTAGCCATGGCGTGCCCATTAGCGTGCGTACCAAAAGAGCCCTCATGGACCTCCCCCAGTATTTTCTGCTTCCTTAGCGTTCACGTAGCATAGCAAGACCATGTCATGGTTTCTCTTGTATAGTATGCTTCCGCTCATGAAGAAGCCGGCCGCCAATCTCCTCAATGTCCTTTTGTCGTTGTCGGAGGCCTCTGGTGGGTACTCTTTGCTTTCAATGAATCGCTTGATATCGAAATACCAAGGCTTACCGTCCCATTCTTCTTCCACTTGACAACAATGTGCGGGTCTATCCCGACACCAGAATTCAATGTACGGTAGGTCCCCATGCGGTGTTAGCTGGAACATGGACGCTAAAGTGGCAAGCGCATCTGCCATTTGATTTTCCTCTCGGGGAACATGATGGAAGGAGATCTCATCAAAGGAACCAGCCAATTCCTTGATATAGACTTGGTAAGGTATCAGCTTGGGGTCTCTCGTTTCCCATTCTCCTCTTAGCTAGTGAATCACCAGTGCTGAGTCCCCGTACACCTTGAGTAGCTTGACATTGGAGTCAATTGCTGCCTGGACGACCAGGGCGCACGCTTCATACTCAGCCATATTGTTGGTGTAGTCGAACCCCAGCCTGGTTGTGAAAGGTATACATTGATTGTCCGGGGAGACCAATACTGCCCCAACGTCATGGTCTAGAACGTTTGACGCTCCATCAAACCACATGATCCACTTGCCCCGGTCCTCGTCTAGCTTTTCCTCAAACAAGGCCATGATGTCCTCATCCGGGAACTCGGGATGCATGGGTTGATAGTCGTTAACAGGCTACTGAGCCAAATAATCTGCCAAGGCGCTTCCTTTTATCGCCTTTTGGGTGACGTAGACTATATCGAACTCAGATAGCAAAACCTGCCACCGGGCGATCCGCCCTGTGAGAGCAGGCTTCTCAAAGATGTACTTAACCGGGTCCATCTTGGATATCAACCAGGTGGTATGACTCAGCATGTATTGTCTTAGACGGTGGGATGCCCAGACTAAAGCACAACATGTTCTTTCGAGCAGGGAGTAGTTCATTTCACAGGCCGTGAACTTCTTACTCAGGTAGTAGACAACACGCTCTCTCTTCCCGGAATCGTCATGTTGCCCCAGCATACATCCCATCGACTCGTCCAAAATTGTCATATACAAGATGAGAGACCTTTCGGGTACCGGTGGCATAAGCACGGGAGGGTTCATGAGACACTGTTTGATCCTTCCAAACGCCTCTTGACAATCCTCGTTCCAGCGGACAGATTGGTTTTGCGTAAGAGTTTGAACAATGGCTCACAGATAGCGGTGAGCTGTGATATGAATCTGGCAATGTAGTTCAAATGCCCAAGGAAACCTCAAACCTGTCTCTCGGTGCGCGGTTTTGGCATCTCAAGGATGGCTTTCACCTTTTCAGGGTCCACCTCTATCCCTTTTTGGCTTACGATGAAACCTAGCAATTTCCCTGACTTGACCCCGAAGGTACACTTAGCGGGGTTTAACCTCAATTGATATTTCCTAAGCCTTTCGAACAACTTCCGCAAGTTGACAAGGTGTTCCTCCTCGGTCTTAGACTTGGCAATTATGTCGTCCACATATACCTTGATTTCTCGGTGCATCATATCGTGGAACAAAGCTACCATAGCCCGTTGATAAGTTGCCCCGACATTCTTGAGTCCAAAGGACATCACCTTATAACAGAACGTCCCCCACAGGGTGACGAAAGGAGTCTTTTCCATATCCCCCAGCGCCATTTTTATCTGGTTGTAACCGGAGAACCCATCCATGAAGGAAAAAAAAGTGAAATTGGTCGTATTATCCACGAGGATATCGATGTGTGGCAGAGGAAAATTGTCTTTGGGATTGGCCCGATTCAGTTCCCGATAATCTACGCACATTCGTACCTTCCCATCCTTTTTAGGGACTGGTACAATGTTGGAAACCCATTCCGGGTACCGAGCGACAGCCAAAAAACTAGCGTCAAATTTTTTCTTTACCTCTTCTTTTATTTTCAAGGATGTCTCGGGCTTCATCCTCCTCAGCTTTTGTTTTACCAGGGAACACTCAGGATGTAGAGGTAATCTGTGTTGTACGATGTCAGAACTCAAACCGGGCATATATTGGTTTGACCAAGCAAAGATGCCTTGGTAGTTTTTTAGCAGGGCCATCAATTCTTCACGGATGGGTGCGGTCATACCCGTTCCTATCTTCACATCTTTTTTCCCACTGTCGGTTCCTAAGTCTACTAGTTCTGTCTCTTCTTGATGAGGCCCCATTTCTTGGTCCTCATGGGCGACTATCTTCTCCAACTCCGGGGGAAGTCCCACATCTTCGTCCTCTTCACTCTCCGTCTGACTCGTTTCTTGCTTGAAATCGATGGTCGGGTCCCAGGCATTAGTACCTTCGAGGGATTCATCATCGGATCTGGCGTTTTAAGCGTAAAGAAATAAACATGCAAATGAATGAGAATGGGTAGAGACGCAAGAACAGATGAAGAAAGATCTTTATATTATAAATTCAGGAACAAAAGACATAAAACCTTAACAAAAGGAAAATCTAAAGCCTAGGCCCAACCGTAGAGTTTAAAAGCCACAAAGGGTAACATTATGCTTGTCGCGTAAATGTCTGGGCGCTCCTCCACTCGCCAATTTCCTAGTTGGAAACCAGGAGGGCATGGTCGTACCAAATCCGACCCACTTGGAGAGTCATCCTTGCATATTGCAACGACTTGGCCTTCGTGTCCTAGACCCGCACTTATAAAGCTCCTACTGATGTGGCAGGGCGGGCCCCCTTCGAGTTTTCATCCCAATTGCGAACCTTGGCTTCCACTCTTCCTTCCCGCGACACTTTTCCTTATGTCCAATTGCGTGAGTTTATAGCCTAATCCAAACTTCCCACGGTTTCCTCTGGTGCTTATCAGGCTGATTCTGCCGCCATTGTTCCTGCCTAAACCCATTTTGGGCTCGTAACCATTCCCCAACATCACCCGGGCCACCATCATTGCCGTATCGAACAGGCAAGGTTGCCCAGAGAAGGAATCTACGGAGGCAATGCTTACTACCTCAAAAGATTGGAAGGCTGTTTCTAATGACTCCTCTGCGGCTTCCACATATGGCATAGAGGATGGGAAACTTACCAAGATGTCTTCCTCCCCCGACACAATGACCAAATGCCCCTCTACTACGAACTTCAGTTTTTGGTGGAGTGTAGAGGGAACGACTCCCAACGAGTGGATCCATGGGCGTCCCAAAAGACAGCTGTAATCCAGGTTAATATCCATTACTTGGAAGGTAACCTGACAGGTATGGGGGCCTATCTATACAGGGAGGTCGATCTCTCCCCTCACCTCTCGGCGACTGTCGTCGAAAGCATGGGCCACCATGGAACTTGGCCTTAAATGGAAAGCGTTAAACATCAATTTCTCCAACGTGCTTTTGGGCATTACGTTTAACCGTTATCGATGAGTACCTTGGCCACGACGTGGTCCATGCATTTGACTGACACATGCAAAGCTCTGTTATGCCCTCTCCCCTCGGCAAGGATTTCTTCTTCAGTGAAGGCGAGATAGTTGTTGGCGGTGATGTTATTGACAAGTCCTCCAAAGCCTTCTACAGAGATATCTTGGGCTACATGAGCTTCGTTCAAGACCTTTACTAGCAAAGACCGATGAGGTTCAGAGCTCATGAGTAGTTCCAAAAGAGAGACCATGGCCGGGGTTTTGTTGAGCTGCTTAATGACCTTGAACTCGCTTTGCTGAATAATGTGGAGGAACTCGCCTGCCTCCTCTAGCGATACTTCTTTCTTGCCACAACCATCCTTTTTCTCCGGAAGACCTTTTATTGGAATATTCTCGTTCGAAGTGGGGATCATTTTGTCATCCTGTCCTTCCGTTATTTTTGCCTTCCCTTTAACGTTTGCGGGTTGTGTCGACAGGTCAGGGGGTGCAAACACGCGACCGCTGCGGGTCACGCCGCTCAGCCCCATGATATTGGTTACCTTGGCTGACAAAGAGTTGATGTCAGTGGCCTCTTCCTTCCTTTCGCTTGGAGGTGCATACCTCCACGGAACTGCGTGGCTGTTTCGGTATAGAAACGGAACAGGTTTAACTATTGAGGGGTATTGGGGCGTTTGGGGAGCTGCGTCTCTGGTGAAATATACCACCAAAGGCTTAGGCCTTCCAAAACTTCTCTCATTTGCGAACTGCATACATATATGCTGCTCTTCACTCCCCTCATCATCGACTTCCAACCGGTCTCGATCTATCATCTGTTGCAACATGTCCTCCACTGCTAAACATGTTTCTATGTTATGTAGCTCGCCGGGATGCATCAAACAAGAATCCTCTTCATGCCCACCGTGGGGAATTACACCCCCCTTTTGTAGGGCCTCGTAGATAAATCTCCTGGGGGTCGTCACGTTCTTCAAAGGCTTGGACCTGCGCGGCCTACCCGACTCGACGACATTAACTACTCACCCTCCATGATTGGCGAGCGGGTTCGTTTTCACGTTGGGCTGGTCCTCTTGAAACGTCAGCCATCCGACGTCTATCAAATGTTGGACCTTGTATTTAAGGGCCAGACATTTTTTGGTGGAGTGGCCCGGGGTTTTCCCATGGTATGCACAAGTTGCGTCAGGGTTATACCACTTTGGGAAAGGAGGTTGGTAGATCTTCCCGGGAGATATCACAGCCATCTGGTTGGCGATGAGGGACGACAAGAGGTCTTCGTACGTTACTGGGATCGGGGTGAATTCTGGAGTTGGCCTTGGGGGAAAGTTCCTCATCGTGTTGGAACCGGCGCCAAAGTGGGCGTTGCCGGCCGGGCGAGTCGGGGTTGGAGCCGGAGCTTGGGGGGCCTCCCTCTGGATGGGCGCGGGCGCTCTAGGTTGTACGGGTGCTGAATTGGAAGAGTCCCCGACGCGAGCTGAGAAGCTCGGGTGATGTTGCGCGTACTGATGGGTACCATGAGAGGTCTGCGGTGGCTTGACCCATGCGGGCGCTGAAGTGACGGCATGGGTATCTCCTTCCTAGCATTGGTACTTGTGGAGGAGACGTAATCGAACTTCCCTCTCTTCAAACCTACTTCAATTCTCTCCCCGGCAAATACCAAGTTCGTGAAGCTGGAGGGCATGTAGCCTACCAACTTCTAATAGTAAAACACAGGTAAGGTGTCTACCATCATGGTAATCATCTCCCTTTCGACCATGAGAGGGGCCACTTGTGCTGCCAGGTCCCTCCACCACTAAGCGTACTCTTTAAAGGTCTCACTTTCCTTTTTAACCATGCTCTGCAGTTGAGTGCGATCGGGAGCCATATCAGAATTGTACTGATATTGCCTAAGGAAGGCAGTAATCAGATCCTTCCAAGTACGGATGCGGGAAGCTTCCAGATTAGTGTACCAAATGACCACGACTCCAGCCAAGCTATCTTGGAAAAAGTGCATTAACAACTTTTCATCCCTAGAATGCGCCCCCATCTTGCGACAATACATCTTGAGATGGTTCTTAGGACAAGTCGTCCCTTTGTACTTGTCGAAATCAGGTACCTTGAATTTTGGGGGGATGACGACATCCGGTACCAAGCAAAGATCCGCCATGTCTGCGAACGGATAGTCGCCAAAGCCTTCAACAGCTCTCAATCTCTCTTCGATGAGATCAAGTTTCCTTCTTTCTTCCGCTACCGGGGGTGGTCCTTCTATGGACAAGAATATTGGCTATGCTGGGAGGTTGGGCTGAGGCAGTATGTTGGGTGTCGGCCCCTCGATGGGGACCGGGGGGTAGAAATCGACGTCTCCTTGGGCATACTCTCTATGATCCCCATGAACCTCGTCCGACAGTCAAGGAGGCTCCCCTTCAAGGACGGGGGAAGGGACATGACCCGCGTCATCATGCATGGCTGGTGGCGTGTAATTAGGTGGTAATCCATAAGGGTAAGCTGATGGAAGCTTGCTTGTGGGGCTTCTATGGAGGCTGGATCTTTGAGCTTCAATGAGGACCTTTAATGGTGGTTTTCCACCATGGAGATGCAGCGGAAGACAAAGGAGAAAAGGTGAGAGGAGGCGCCATCCACTAGGGAATAAGCCATGGAAGAAGGAGCTTCACTACCAAGATGAGCCTTGGATAAGAAGCTTGGAGAGGATGCTTCAATGGAGGAAAAGAAAGAGGGAGAGAAAGAGAGAGGGGGGAGCACGAAATTGAAGGAAGAAAAAGGGAGAGAAGTTGAACTTTGAGTTATGTCTCACAAGACTCTCATTCATCAAAGTTACAACAAGTGTTACACATGCTTCTATTTATAGACTAGGTAGCTTCCTTGAGAAGCTTTCCTGAGAAAACTTCCTTGAGAAGCTTCTTTGAGAAAACTTCCTTGAGAAGCTAGAGCTTAGCTACACACACCCCTTTCATAACTAAGCTCACCTCCTTGAGAAGCTTCCTTAAGAAGATTCCTAAAGAAGCTAGAGCTTAGTTACACATACCTCTCTAATAGCTAAGCTCACCTCCTGGAGATGAGAAGCTAGAGCTTAGCTACACACCCGCTATAATAGCTAAGCTCACCCCCATGACAAAATACATGAAAATACAAAAAAAATCCCTACTACAATGCTACTCAAAATGCCTCGAAATACAAGGCTAAAACCCTATACTACTAGAATGGCCAAAATACAAGGCCCCAATGAAGGAAAAACCTATTCTAATATTTACAAAGATAAGCAGGCTCATACTTAGCCCATGGGCTTGAAATCTACCCTAAGGCTCATGAGAACCCTAGGGCCTTCCCTTGGATCTCTGGCCCAATCTACTTGGACTCTTCTATCCAATGCCCTTGCGGGGTAGGATTACATCATTCCCTCCACCATGGAAAGGATTTGACCTCAAATCTTGAGGTTCTTCATACTCTGGGCTCCTTCCCTGAACACCTGTAAAAAGAACAAAAACATATGTATTAGTGGTGTTTGGTATGTTGAAGGTAAGGTCTGAAAATCCATTTCCTGGGCATCTTCCCATGAAGGAACATGGTTCCTCACCAACTCAATGAGTGGTGCTACAAGTATAGAAAAATATGGGACAAACCTTTTGTAAAAGTTTGTTAGGTCATGGAAGCCCCAAATTTTTCTTATACTTGGTGGAATGGGCCACTCAGGAATGACCTTTATTCTCTTAGGGTTCATGGGAACCCCTTGATCACTATTTGAAAAATTAAGAAAAGTAACGCAATAAAACATAACTTTTTCTGTATTTCCATATTGATTATTCCTACCAAAAAGTATGACAAACCTAAGGTGTCCCATATGAGTACCTAAGTTTGTATTGAAACTAAAAATAAGAACAAACCTACCTAATGGGTCCCTATGTACACACACCATGAAGATGTTGGGTGCATGAGTGATTTTACAAAAGAGGGTTGCACCATTCAAAACATTCATCATACCACCTATTTTAGGGACTTGGTGCCTAATAATACCTATTTTGGGCCCCAACAAAGCACAAGGATTTAAGCTCTTGCAAACCAAACCCTCATCCAACAACTTTTTTACTTGAAGAATAAACTCAAGCCCAAGAGGTGTGGCAATGTTAGCAAGTGTCTTTTTACAAAAGAGAAAATGTGGAGTTTGTCTAAGAGGGAAAGTTTCTTTAATGTTTGTCTTTATTGCAAAATGAGTTTCCTTCTTAGCTAAACTCTTGGAGGAGACACTTACCTCCTTACACTTCTCTTTAACCACTAATGGTTGTCCTTTGCCTTGGGCTTACTTTCAACCTTCCTATGTATGTTGAACTCACTAGGATGGTTTACCAGAGTTTTATGAGTTCAATATTCACTTAGGATCAACATTTCAGACAGCAATTCAATCACCAAAACTTAAATTCACAATAGATACAATCATAAGGAAACCTAAAAGTTCAAGAAAAGGTTCACAATCAAAGACTCTCTAAGAATTTTGCATGAACATGTTAAGGACTAATTAACATGAAAGATTTGACTCAAATCAAATAATAGGCTAAAAGAATTTCATACACTCATGAACAAATGAGTTAGACAAAGAAACAAGAAAAATAAAATTCAGCACAACATAAGAAATCTTATGTGACAAGTTTCATGACTAGACATGACTTCTATGACAAAACTACAATAGGTGAACAAGTCACTCTAGATTTTTGAGTTTTTCTTCTACTTTTATATTTTTGTAAGAATTTTATGGCTTAGGTTTCAGCCACAAAAAATAACAAGACAAAACTCAAAGGAACCTAAACTCAACACAATTCATGGTTCAAGAACAAGAACAAGAAATTTGAACCATAGAAAATCAAATCTAGCTTCTATAGCAAGTTTAATTGGTGGAAACTCTAAAGAATCATGTTAACAACATTTAGCACAAAACATGTGAGGAGATACATGGAGAAAAATGAAGAAACAAAAAATGGAAGAGAAGGTAAAGAAAAAAATTAATGGAGGTTTAAGGAGCACCTACTTGAAGCTCTTGTGCTCTGATTACCACTTGATGGAAGCTTGCTTGTGGAACTTCTATGGAGGATGGATCTTTGAGCTTCAATGAGGTCCTTCAATTGTTATTTTCCACCATGGAGATGCAGCGGAAGGCAAAGGAGAAGAGGAGAGGGGAGGCACCATCCACAAGGGAATAAGCCATGAAAGAAGGAGCTTCACCACCAAGAATGTGCCTTGGATAAGAAGCTTGAAGAGAATTCTTTATGGAGGAAAAGAAAGAGAGATGGGGGGAACACGAAATTGAAGGAATAAAAGAGGGAGAGAAGTGGAACTTTGAAGTGTGTCTCATAAGACTTTCATTCATCAAAGTTACAACAAGTGTTACACATGCTTCTATTTATAGACTAGGTAGCTTCCTTGAGAAGCTTTCCTGAGAAAACTTCCTTGAGAAGCTTCTTTGAGAAAACTTCCTTGAGAAGCTAGAGCTTAGCTACACACACCCCTCTCATAACTAAGCTCACCTCCTTGAGAAGCTTCCTTAAGAAGATTCCTAAAGAAGCTAGAGCTTAGCTACACACCCGCTATAATAGCTAAGCTCACCCCCATGACAAAATACATGAAAATACAAAATAAATCCCTACTACAAAGACTACTCAAAATGCCCCGAAATACAAGGCTAAAACCCTATACTACTAGAATGGCCTAAATACAAGGCCCAAACGAAGGAAAACCCTATTCTAATATTTACAAAGATAAGCGGGCTCATACTTAGCCCATGGGCTCGAAATCTACCCTAAGGCTCATGAGAACCCTAGGGCCTTCCCTTGGATCTCTAGCCCAATCTACTTGGACTCTTCTATCCAATGCCCTTGCGGGGTAGGATTGCATCATAGGCCACCTGGTTGTATCCCAAATGGGGGTTGCTGATGTGTCCCAGTGTGCTCCTTTCTCGTCTTACCATGTTTGGGAGAGGATGGTGCGCGGTAGTTGGGAGAGTTGGGTCTGCTTCGGCAGCCAAACTAATAGCAGCAGTGGTGGCCACGTTATTCCCCATAAGTTGTCTCATTCCTAACATGGAAGCCATTTGCTCTTTCAAAGCCGACATGTCGGCTTTCATCTGTTCCTGTATCTCCTCTTGGTCACCCATCGTCCTAGATTTGGATATGGTGTGATAGGGATGCCTTGGGGCACGTTTAGTTATGGCGTTTTTCCTAAAAAACCAAACATGAGGGGTAGGTAAAGAAAAATGAATGCATGCTAGAGATAAAATGCGGGAGTGATTTGATTCGCACTTATCTTTGAAGTAAAAACGCGGGATAATCTCATTTTACTCAGAAAGTTATAACTAGTCAAGATCTGAGTGACAATACAAATTTCCTAGCGGTTTCTGATTATATGGGCCATTAAGTCTATCATATGCTGACAATAGCTGAGAAGTCCATGGATCTCCTCGGGGGCGGAGTAGGTGTCCGCCATTGCTTTGGCCTTGGCTAGCAATCGGGGAAGTTCTTGACTCCCATTCAAAGTAAGAGCAAATCGGTCCATCCACATTGTTGCCTCTCGGTGTAATGAGTCGATCACCCTTCCTCTAACCTCTTTTTCCGTGTATACTCGGGCATACTCGTCCGCCACTTTGTGCTCGTGGGCCGTGGCTAGATTTAAATCTTCTTGGTACTTGCTGACGATGGCTAACATGTTGGTCTCTGTCTCGCATAAATGCTGAGACAAGCTTCTCTTGGACCTTGAGCAAGCAGCTAACTCCTCTTTTAAGACCATGCTATGTGCTCGTGACTGGTCTTTCTCTCCCCTTCGAAGCTTGAGCTCATTGTTGCTGCCCCATAAAGCTCCACGGAATTTGTCTCAGCCATGCTCTTCCTTGCGAGCCCTCTTGGTTTCTCGTTCAAGGGCTCTTGCGGTAGCTGCATTTTCTTCTCGTAACCTGGTACACTCTTTCCGGACATCTGTAGCGATTAACTTGAATTTTTCTTTGGCAAGTCTTGCTTTCCCTAGTTTTGTTCTTAGAGCTCGGACTTCTTCATCCTCTTTCGGAGCTTCGAAGTTCTCCTTGTTGATAATTTTCAACTTGGAGAGCCAATCTAACCCTTGTGTACAAACTTTCAGCCATTCATGATAACCACCGATGATGCCATCACGGATGCCCCTAAGTTCTTTATCTTTCCTTAATGGACTTTCCCACGCCTTATGGACTCTTTGTATAACCTTGAAACTTTGCGCGCCGAAATCTCTCACAAGGAAAGGAGACAGGCTTTCTTCCGTTGGTGCTCCCCTCATGGGGTACCCTAACTGTCTTATAGCAAGTGCATGATTGTAGTTAATGCAACCCCTCATCCCTATCAACGGGATGTTTGGGTACTCCCCACATGAGAAGAGGACTCCCTCCTTTCCTTCCTTCCATTGAGGAAACCAGCTGATCGTTCTGCCTCCTATCCCAGCCAAATATTGGTCCCAATCTACTCTTCTCTTTTCGACACACGAGCGATGACTTCGGAGCAGACATGGGTGTCTTATGTCTAGTTTGAATAGGTGCAAAACCAACCATACACAGAGAGTGGGCAAGCAGCAAATGATCCATGCGCTACTCTTCTCGCACCTTCGGTCAAATGTATCAAATAAGTTCGCCAAGACACCGGGCTCTCTTCACTATGGTGATATGCAAGGAAAGCATCAATTGCGGCTAGGTCCACCAAACCGTCCACGTTTGGAAAGAGGACAAGCCCAAAGATTAGCAATGCTAATACATCCATAAACGGGACCCACTCCTCTTGATTCACCATATCCCTTGCCTTGCCTTCTAAGTACTTCCGTGGTAGGCCCACTATGCCGTTTCGAGTTTGCTTTACACGAACCAACTCTCTTGCCGAATCCCTGACCACAACTGCAATCTTGTTCAAGGAGGGAAGAAACCCAGAGAAAAGATACGGTTTTCTTCCCCCAAGAGGACATCCTAGAATCTCCACAAATTTTTCAACAGTCGGTACTAATTGGAAGTCTCCAAACGTGAAGCATCTCAAAGGCTGGTCATAGTATTGGGTGAGTGATACAACGGCTTCCGTGAATATCTCTGCTATGGTCAAATCTAAAATCTTTCCGTACGCCTTGCGAAAGGCTTGCATTTGGAGAGGTCCCATCAACCGCCCTAACTCCTTAAGGCTGGTGACATCTAGGCCCTTAATCTTGACTTGATAGAACCTTTTTCCAGTTTGATTTGTTCCCAAGTTTTACTAAAGTGAAACAAAACCCAGTGCGAATCAAAACTCTGACATCCATCATGGGCGGAATGGATGAATGCATGAAGAAATGCATATGACACAGATGCAATTTTATGAATACGGGAGCCCGGGAAATTGTCCCCTTCTTAAATACAACGTTTGGGTAGGAATGGCGCTTGACGTATGTATTTAAGAAGGCGACACGGACCCTCCGTTGGTTTGCCAAAGAGAGGGGATCAAGACGAAACTCGTGCATGATAATGCACAACACGGGAATGTACATAGTACGATAATATCCACAAACAAATATGATCAAAGGGGTATACGACATTTGACTACATGCATGGCATTGTGAAAAATGGCACGTAGCGTGTTTGCTTCGTGCCCCTATTTTAGGGACCTACATGGGAGGGAGCTAAAAGGGTTTTAGTGATAATTCCCAAGGTGGTCATATCTCTCTTGATGGTCTCTAGAGGTATCATCCCCTTCGAAGAACATATTGCGGCAATAGGGACTACTAGCAACAATATGTTATCAAAGAGAAAAACTCTAGATGAGGGTTCACTGTAATCAAGCAAGTCGGAGACCTAGCATGACCACAGATTCACCTCCACTCCTTATGTTCCCATGGACCCGGGTATAGGGCCCCTTTTCAACTCACCGTGTGTGCAAATAGTGTTGGTGTTTGTGTGCATCAAATGAATAAATATTTACCTCATGCATACATTTTAAAACACACTAAAAGCATCAAAAGAGTTTATATATACAAGAACGTAAGAAAAAGAAGACAAAGAAAAAGAACAAAAGGGAAGTCATAGTAAGGAAAGCACATTGATTGATTGGCCTAACTCTCTAACAATAGTCCCCAGTGGAGTCGCCAACTGTCGCAACCTACCCTTCAGAGGGAGGGCGACGCGAGGGCTCACATGTGCGTCTTCCAAGGGAGAAAAACGCGCGGAGTCGCCACCAACGTTTATTTGAGGAAAATGTCGGAAAAACCGGAAAAGGTGTGGTCTATGAACTTTAAGTGTGAAAGGTTCGGGAGTTGTATTTACGCACGGGGAAGGTATTAGCACCCCACGCGTCCGTCACAAGGGACGACAGCCTTTAATTAAGTATGCAAACATGACTTAAATTTGTTTTATTTTTCCTTTTACGTTTTTATGTCTTTTTATGCCTTTTTGTATTTTTATCTTTTTGTAATCAACAAGGGTGTTTCCCTTGCTCCTACGTATTCCTCAATTGTGATAAGGAAATCAGACCTACGTAGTTCTTTGAGAACTAAACATTGGTTAAGTTGTTTTTATCCTTTTTTGCAAGATATATTTTTGATTGAATAAAAGGTCATTTAAGGCGTTGGACCATTAAACGATCTTTTGATTCTTTTTGGAAGGAGAGAAAACACTAAGGCATTGGACCATTAATGATCTCTTTGTTTTTTTGAAAGAGGTGACAAAGCTACGTGTTGATTTTAGGCTTTTAAAAATCCACGTTTAAGCAATAAAAGCGGAAAAGACCATTTCAAGGCGTTGGACCTTAAAAATGGTGTTTTAGGTGATGACAAAAGCTTGATTTATGAATTGATTTTAGCCTTAGTTTCACTTTGGTTATTAGTCAATTCGACTAAGAAAGAAAATCCCAAAGAAAAACATCTGATTGATTTTTTTTATTATTTTATTAAAAGATATTATTTTATTATTATATTATTATTTTGCCTCTTTTTGGTTTTAAACGTGGTTACGACATGAAAGATCGGTCAGATTTTATTCTAACAGAAATTAAAAGATGTTACAATTCAAATGATCGGTGGAAATTTATTTTATTTTTGATTAGGCGAGAAAATGACTTAAATAAATGACTAAAGCACGTCAAAAGGGGGTACAGAAAGTAAATGAAATAAAAATAAAAGCATGCGAAACAAGTGGGGACCACTAAGGGTACATAGAATGAATTGAAAGGTTCTATTTTGGGAACTTACCGGTTGAAGACCGAAGAACGACGAAGAACGATGAAGAACGGTGGAAAATCTTTGCGAAATCGCCCACGGAAACGTCTCGGAAGCGTTACGGAAGTGCCTCGGCTCGGATTTTCTTCACGGAAATAATTTTTCTCACTAATTTTAAGTTATTCTCAGATACCAGGAGGGTTGAACATTTTTGTTCTGCCTTCCTCCCCCTATTTATAGGGGAAAAGAGGGAGGTGGTTGCCGCCCAGCTCGCCCAGGCGAGATAGGTTGCTTCCACCAGAAGGCATCGCCTTTTGTTGTAACATCCTGGAAGGCCCAAGTGGGTCTGATTTCTATTTGTACACCCCTGTTTACTAAATACACCCCATCTGCCCTTTTTTGTTGATTCTTTTGCCGTAATGTTACGGAACTTTACGAATTACGTAACGATACTTGTTTTCTTTTCGTAATGTCACGAAGCCTTACGAATTACGCAATCGTCCCCTCTTTGGCTTCTGGAATGTTACGGAACTTTATGGATTGCGCATTAACACTTTCTTTCAACTCCCGACATGTCGCGAAACTTCACGGATTGCCTAACGATGGGTGTCAAGTACCTCGAAGTGGTCAAGCGAGGGTCGCATCCCAACAAACAGATGGTCCCCTAACGAAATTAGGGTATGACACCTAGCTTGTTCTGCCATAATGAATGGTTCCTCCTTGTAACCTACCTTGTTAAGGTCTACTAAAGTGAATCCCATTTCATCTCTATGAACACCGGTATTTCCATTAACCCATTTACATTTAAATACTGGCACTCTGAATTGATTATAATCAAGCTCCCAAATTTCTTCAATAACTCTGAAGTAAGGCATTGAGGCTTCAATTGGGTTGTTATCATATGCTCTAGAAAAGTGCTCAGAATGAGCCTCCACAATCACCCCACTATTCTGCACACTACTTTTATAATCTTGTGACTTTGTATAGAACGAAAAATTGTTTATGTCATACCCCTTCCAAGTGGGGACATTTAGATTCAGACCAATAGCCAACAATCTTAATGTTTTGGAAGCATTGTCATCACTCATGATTGTTTCTTTAAACCAGTTTATGAAAGTTCTATTATGCTCTTGCAACAATTTCATCATCTTCAATTTTGGGTTAATAGATGTCAGATATTGTTTGTGAGTTTGTATGTATGGAACGACCTCCTATATGTTATTCAAGATATACAAATGCACTTGTGACACATCTTGTCGACTCATGGTAACAACATTGTAGCCTCGTGTCCCTTGACCTCCTCGTGTCCGGTCATGATGACTTTTCGGTACCCCCACAACTTCAACTGTTTCCATGTACTGCGAACAAAACTCAATAGCTTCTTCAGCAACATACCTTTCTACAATGGAAGCTTCTGGTCGGTATTGATTTTTGGTATATCCCTTCAACACTTTCATGTAGCATTCAACTGGATACATCCACCACAAAAAAACCGGACCACACAACCGAATTTCCCTCACAAGATGAACAATTAGGTGAACCATGATGTCAAAAAATGATGGTAGGAAATACATCTCCAACTGGAAAATGACAATGGCAGCCTCATTCTCTAAGTCATCCAATTGTTGAGGATTAATGAATTTGCTACATATGGCATTAAAAAGAAAGCACAAACTGGTTATGGCAACCCTAACTTTGTCAGGCAAGATGCCGCGAATCGCAACAGGCAATAATTGTTGCATTAAGACATGGCAATCATAAGACTTCAAGCCAACCAACTTAAGATCATTGAGGGCGACAAGGCTCTTGATATTTGAAGAGTATCCTTGTGGAACTTTGACATTCTACATACATTGACAAAAACTTTTCTTCTCTGCTGTTGACATTGTGTGGCAAGCTAGGGGCAAATATGTTCGCCGACCTTGGGATATGGGATGCAACTGCTCTCGTATTCCCATGTCAACCAAGTCTTGACGACATTTCAAACCATCCTTTGTCATCCCTTTAATGTTAAGAAGAGTACCAATTAAACTATCACACACATTTTTCTCCACATGCATAACATCTAGACAATGATGCACATGTAGATCAGACCAGTATGGAAGATCAAAGAATATTGAGCGTTTCTTCCACATGTTGTTGGGAGATGATGTCTTCTTCTATGACTTCCCAAACACGGTTACAATTGTCCTTTACCCGATCATGAACTTGGTTTCCAGTTAATGGTTCTGGGGGGCCTTCATTCTCCTGACTTCCATTAAAAGATTTTTTCAATCATCAATAAGGGTGAAAAGCTTTCAGAAATCTTTGGTGTCTCGTATATACTGTCTTCTTTCCATGCTTGAGTTGGATGAAGCTTGTGTTTTTCTCACAGATAGGACATGCATGATGCCTTTTCACACTATATCCACTTAAATTTCCATATGCTGGAAAATCATTAATAGTACAAAACACCATTGCGTGTAATGTGAATGTCTGCTGCACATTTGCATCCCACACATCTACTCCTTCTTCCCACAATTTTTTCAAGTCTTCGATTAATGGTGTAAGATACACATCAATATCATTCCCTGGCTGCCTTGGACCCGTGATCATCATACACAGGATAATGTATTTACACAAAATGCACAACTAGGGGGGAAGCTTGTAAATCATCAGTAAAACAGGCCACGAACTATGGTTGCTGCTTAAGTTACCATAAGGATTCATTCCATCAGAAGCAAGAGCAACCCTTAGGTTCCTTGGCTCGTCCCTAAACTCTGGATACAAACAATCAATTGTCTTCCATTATGGAGAATCGGTAGGATGTCGTAGTAAGCCATCACTTTTTCTGTCCACTGAATGCCATGAAAGGTTTTTTGAATCATGTCTATTAGCAAGCAATCGCTTAAACCTTGGTATGATTGGAAGATACCAGCAAACCTTTGCAGGACGACAATTTTTGGTTCTTGCATCATCAGTTAATTCGTCAGACTACACTTTGTATCGTGATACCCCACACGTGGGGCATTGCCGTAGTTTTGCATACTTATTTCTATACAATATGCAATCATTAGGGCATGCATGGATCTTCCTGTACTCCATTCCTACTGGACACAAAATCTTTTTTTTCCTCGTAGTGATTTTTCGGCAATGTGTTATGTTCAGGAAGCATGTTCTTCAATAACACCAGCAATTCAGTGAAGCTTTTATCACTCCACCCAAATCTTGCCTTCAAGTTTACCAAAGCTAAGACTGTTGACAACCGTGTGAAAGATGTGCACCCCAAATATAATGGCGTGTTGGAATCACGTTCTATTGTATCATACAGAGGTGCATGTGCTTGTTCAAAAGTCTTTTGTCCAAGATCACGAATCATGTCCTCTATACGCTCACCGTTGTCTTCGTGTACCGCCTGATACTGAGAAACAGTTGGAATGTCGGGCAATTCCCTATGCTATATCCATTTTGTGTAATTTAGAATGATGCCGTAACATATCAGATGTGATCGGATTTCATTAATTGACTGTCGTCTACCATTAAGACATTTAACAGATGGGCAGAAATAATTGCCCCTCAAACTTTCAACATTAAGTTGAGTAAATTGTAGAAATTGTTCCACCCCGTTCTCATACTCGTCACTGATGCGTTTTGCTTGCATCCAACTTTGATCAAGGTTTCATATTTGCTATTCATCACAATCAATAAGTTCTTTGTCATGCATGCTAAACTCACTTTTTTGCATTAAAGGTGTGGCCCTATCCCATTCAAGAAGACATTTTTTATAGTTGAATCAAACGTACAGGTAAAATCTCTTTTGAGTGATTTGAATAAATTTTGACAGCATTTTGCATTGGTCTTCAGGTATATAAGATGAAAGCGGTGAATGTGTGCACAATCACCGCAGTCAGATATGCACCCGAAGAACAATGTGAAATGCAATATACTGAAATTTCTTCAAATCATTCAAAAGATAATTTACCTCTACGTATGATTCAACTATAAAAATATGTCATCCCAAACTATCCAAACGGACAATTCAAGAATCAATACATCGATTAATCCAAACTATCCGTATTAATCAGTGTATCGAATCTCGAACGGGCAACTAAGGTTCACTCATAATGCAAGTAACTAGTAACATGAAACAATACTGATATTTGAACAATGACATGTTACAATCAAAACATTTTTAAAAATAGAGACATACCTTGAAAGATGTTGAGTATCAACGACAACGAGTGCGAGGATGCAGTTATATGGGACACATTAATACAAATGTCGTGATGACGAGATATAATCTGTACCATCAATGGGGGAAACTATCAGCTGGATCAATCATACTCAAATAACAATGCATCATGTTTAAGGTTTATAAAATAGTACAACTAGTAGAGATGCTTTTCTCATATTGGCTCACAGCAGCATGAGTTGCAAGGTTGGTGACTCATCAATAGAATTATATATGTACATTCAAATCCCATATCACCTCTTTAATGATATGGGAGCATTGGATGACAAATTGATCACATATGATGCAGTTAATAAGTGACTAAAGGAATTATCACTCAAGAAAATTCAAAAAATAATTGTTCCCCTCTATTTCTGATGACACGATATGCAATATGCTTAGTATAAATTTCCAGACTACTACTATAAGGAATGACAACATCAATTGCCATGTGGAGGACTAGGGACCATGCAGCCTGTAGGATTGTGCAACTATATAACATGACATCCCTATCTTTCATACAATAAAATGAGTATGAAATTTATATTCAAACCCATGTGCACAAGTGGGACACCTTCTAGAATGAATGTAACCATTGTTAGATGTTGTAGGGAAAAGGGTTTCAAAGCACATGAGGAATGAAGAGGAAATGAGTGCTCTTCAAAGTTGAGGGGAGTATCAGAAGGTAGTTGATCCTTTTTCCTATCTAACTATGATTTTCTTCTATTCCCACTTCTCATCAACATGTTTTTTGTCACTATCTTTGATGGTGCAGTTGATAGTGAAACATCTACAATTTAGCCCTTGTTTGTTTATGGTATTCAAACACAGTTTTTCAGTTTGTAAAGTTTGTTTCTCTTTTCTACTACATTTGAATGTGTCCCTTAAACATAATTTTTGTTGTCCGGCCTCACCGGTACATACCAGTCATACCGTTGGTTCTTGTCAATGGTAGTCAACGAATTGGGACAGGCTGCAGTTCTTACATTCCCAATTATAATCCAAGGGACATCATTGCCAATGTTAGGCGTTTGTTGAGTAGGGAGACAATGGTGCCAATGGATCCATGGTACAAAGGATTCAAAGGAACCATTGAGACAAGCCCCAAGGAAGGTGGATACGTAGTCAATGGCTCAGTGGAGGAAATAAATGAACACAATTTCAGAATCACTGAGCTGCCTATTCGCAAATGGACCCAAGATTACAAGCAGTTCCTTGACTCTATAACTGATGGGTCACCTAATGTCAAGGATCCTTTAAGTGATGTAATAACCTGACCTAAAAACATTTCATCACCATGCATACAGTAAATTAACCCGTGTCAAGTTTTCATAAGATAATTTTCTTTTTGCAGGATTTCAGGCAGAATGGTGATGATGCAACCGTAAACATAGAAGTCAGGATGAAGCTTGAAAAAATAGTGGGCATCATGCAAGAGGGTCTACTTAAGAAGTTTAAACTCACATCCTCTATTAGCACAAACAACATGCATCTATTTGACACAGAAGGGAAAATTAAGAAATATGAGAATCCAGAACAAAGTACAACCTTTATCATGTTAAGTTTTGAATAAGATCAATTAACAATAATGTTTCACACGCTCACTATTTTATGTGATTTCTTATGCAGTTCTTGAAGAGTTCTTCCTCCTCCGGCTGAAGTATTATGAGAGAAGGAAGGTGAGTTTTGTGTTTGGTAATAGGCAGGTCCAGGTCTTTAGATTCCAAACCCTCTATTAATGTGAATTGAAATGCAATTTGGGTATGCATAACCATATATTGAACAACCTTGAATGACTTTTGCTGATTTTGGACAACAAACCTAGTTTTATATTAGGGGTTGTGAATGGAGAAATGATTGTAAGCAACAAGAAGAAAGCTGATTTGATGATTGAGTTGCAGCAGAAAGGTTTCACTCCCATGCCTAGGAAAGGTAAATCTGCAGAACCCTAAGTTGTTGGGGAAAATGAAGATCAAGAAGATGACAACAACACTATAGAGCAGGAGAAGAAATTGTATAAGGAAGTTAAGGTATTAGCATTATTTTAAATTACTCAATTTTAGATTCTTTAAACTAAAATGAATCATAAAATTAGAAATGGTTGGAGCTATTCATAGTTTTGTATCCATCTTAATTATTTTTTGTATAAGGACAAAGACTTCTAAATTTGCTTACGATATAGTTTCCCTTTCATACCTTCATGTTTTTGGAGAGGAGACCATATAAATTGAAACTTCATTACTCAATAACATGTATTTTTTATGTCAAATATGTCCTGCATATTCAACATCATTTGCTATGATACATTACTTGTATTAATTAATAAATTGTAGATTATATCAGTTAGTTGCATTGATAAGTAACTTTAGATAATATCATACTTTGTCTTAATTTCAAATTGTGCTTATATGTTATTCTTTTTGCCCTGCTCTCTGGATGAAGAGAGGTTACGACCTATTTATGAGGAAAAGTTCAAGGGTATCAATAAGGAAGCTGCAAACATAATCAATATTTGCAGCAAAACTGTTGAAACTTTAATGAGAAGAATACATAAATTGAGGGATAATGAATTGCAGCCTCAACTTGCAGCATTGATTAACGGGTATCAAATTGCTTCACTTATTCACTATGCTGATATTTATCTGTCATTTGGGAAAGATTGCATTGTCAGTACAATCTTGTGTTTAATTTAAAGCTATTTTAGAAAAATCAGGCATTATCTCCATATGTTAACTTTTTAGTAGGACTATATGTGCACTTGCAGACACTGTGTTGGTCTTTATACACAGAAAAATGGTTTTAAAGAGTTAATATAATGTGAAAAAATCACCTGTTGCTAAGATGGAACTAAAGAAAATTCAGAGGTGGGTATATATGTATGTTTTCTTTTTCTTTCTCATGATCATATGATCACTCGGCTCCTCAATAGAAATTTTTTAGATTGTGTGCATGTTTATTTAGGTAGTGTATGACTTAACTTTGTTTAGGTTCTCTTCTCTTTGAAAAAAGAAGTTAGGCTAAAAGAATTGATAGTGTTTTTGTTGGGGGGTAAGAAGAGAAAGGTGAAAGAGAGAAGTGGCAGGAATCTAGGGGATGGGTACAATGAGGAGGAGCAGGGTTTGCCACCTAACCCACCAACAGGTATCGTGCATTAGGATGAAACTCTTTCGCATCAACCATTATCCCTTATTGCATCAGTTTCAACCCAGCCCAGCCCGACCCCTATCTGATGATGCCTTTGTGTGTGTGTATACCTATGTGATGAGGGTTGAAAAGCCAATCGAAGCCTGTTGTTGTTGTTGTCATTATGACCCCACCAGTCACCAAAGCTAGTCTTTTTTGTCCTTTTCCTTACCATATATATGTCCATCTACTTGCCACATTACCACTGCCTCCTCTCATTATAGGTACTGCCAACTTCCATCCAAATGGCTTGCACTACCCCCCTTATTATACATATATATAAATGTACATACAATTGGCTAATAAAAAAAATCAAATCTCTTAAAATAAAGCCAAACCACTTTTATATATTTACATGTATGTCTATTTATATGATTTGAGCAAGTGCAACCCGTCTAGTTAATTTGCTAGCTCTACTATTATGCCCAACATTTTACCATACTACATAGCCAACTATTAGTAATGCTTGTTCAAAGATTTGCTATGTTTAGTTTCAGCTTCTTTTTTTTTATTAAGGTGTTTTTGTTGTAGATACATTGTTGCCAAGCATGCTTCTATTGTGAGAGAGCTTAGATCGGGGGATTTTGATCCTAAGGGGAAGTTCTAGACGAGGTTTCTGCCAAAAAGATCTAAGTTTACACCCCAGCACCATTCAGTGGACTTTAGGTGGAAAGACTATTGTCCCATGGTGATTAGGTGTGTGAATAGTAACAATTTTCTTCTGTGTTGGTTTTCTTTTTTGCATTGATTGGTGTGTTTTTTTTTTCTTAGTAAGGAAAGATTGGTTATTGGTTGTGGATGGTATACTAATTGTGTCTGTGTCTTGGTGGTTACTTGTGTTGGTTGGGGTATTTAGACATCTAAGGGAATTATTTGCCATAGATCCTGCGGATTACATGCTTGCTATTTGTGGAAGTGACACACTTAGGGAGATGTCTTCTCCGGGCAAAAGTGGAAGCATCTTTTATCTCACTCAAGATGACCGCTTCATAATTAAGACTGTCAAGAAGTCTGAAGTCAAGGTTAGTTGGTTGGAATGCATTCATTAATTTGAAGACATTATAATCTAGTGAGGTGAAACTTTTCTTTCAGCTTTGGTTGGTTACTTTGTTCTTTTATGTGTGTTCAATTGTGATTCGTTGGTGTCTATGTCAAGTGCTCATAAGGATGCTTCCAAGTTACTACCAACATGTTTGTCAATACAAGAACTCCTTGGTGACGGCATTCCTGAGGGTGCATTGTGTCAAACCTGTTGGAGGTAAAAAGGTATGGTTTCAGATTTGAGTTTTGTTTTGAAGCTGTAATTATGGTGGTTTACCATCTAAATGCTTGTTAAAATTTAATGAAAAGTTGTGATGCTATTGATAAAACAGACCCAGTTTATTGTAATGGGCAATGTGTTTTGCTCGGAGTACCAGATCCACAAGAGGTTTGACCTCAAAGGCTCTTCTCATGGTCAATCTACAGATAAGCCAAGGGAACAAATTGATGAGACTACCACTCTCAAAGACCTTGATCTTAACTTTGTCTTTCGCCTTGAATAGTCTTGGTTTCAAGAGCTTATATGGTATAGATTTTGCCAAGTTGCACATTCTTTTACTCTTAGTTTTAATTTTGTATTTTCTTACTTAAGAGTTGGTTTTATGTAATGGATTATGCTTAGGCAACTTGGTAGAGATTGTGAGTTCCTGGAAGCAAAGGGAATCATGGATTACAGTCTTCTAATTGGCCTGCATTTCTGTGATGATAGCTCAGTTGATGAAATGAAAAGTTCACCTCGCAGTTCTCATTTAGGTATTTGTATAGTTTTTGTAGTTCTTTGATTCCTCTTCAAATGTTAAATCATCCTGGAGGGATATAAAATCTTCTGGGTTATTGATTTACCAGGCAAGAGAGACATGCTTGATAATGAGATGCTCACATGCTGGTAAGTTCTTTTCTCTTTATTCATATTTGAGCTTCCTTCTTGTTATAAATTGTTCTCAAACTCCTTTGATTTTTCATACATTATCTAATAGAAGACAATGGTTGGATATCTAGAGAAATCTTGATTCACTTTGTGTCAGTTTCTGGCTCGAACTATTAATGCAAATTCCAACTCAGCATGTCGTGTACAAATACAGTCAAACAGGAGAATCTAGATTGATTTAACTATACAACAATTCTCAGTTACTATTCTAGATGATTTATAGGGGGGATAGCATTTTTGTCTTTAACATCGTTCTTTTTTTTTTTTTTTGTACCCTTGGTGGCAATTACTTGTATCCATGTGTCATGTCCTTGATATGGTCCTAGGTCTAGAACATGCAGAAAGACTAAATGCTTTCTGTTTCAAAATTTCAATTTGGCCCATGCGCTTGCAAAATGCCAAGAGGATGTGGCCGCAAGTTGGCTAGAAACAAATCACTAGCTGATGAATGAGCAATATATTTGCCATTCCCTAGTCCTGTCCATCTATGATTTAGGGGTGACTTATTGATTTCTTTTTAAGAATATGATCGCAATGGCTGAGAATTAAGATGCCCCGAAAGTGACCTAAGTTGTACTACTAAATTTGGAGTTAGTTTTGTTGACATTTGAAACAAATGCTGGTGGGGTCTTTTTTGATTTTTTTAGGTAAGGGCATACCTTTCTTTGCAATATTGTGCCATTCTTTTGGATTTGGAGTAATATAGCAGATTGGGGAGCGTAATTGCACAAAAGGAATGAAGTTGATGACTTCAATCAACCATTTTAATTTAAATTTCACTAAAATTAGGCTTCTACACTAACTTCTGGAAGGGATTAAAGACCAACAAATTTATTATCATCATAACAATTACCATGTCAAGCTAAGATTCAGCTGTATATGAACAAAGTTGAACATATCAACAAAATATCAAATTAAAAAAACATAACCAATATATCAATATAAATATATTTTACTAATAAAACACCATACGAACATCAACCAAAGCTTCAATAAGAAATAGCCACTGACCCGTTTGCAGCCCAGTCAAAAACACATCAGCTTCTTCATCAGCAACTCATCGATGACATGCACGCGTCTTCCCTGCAACCACGATTAGCAAACATCACCATTAAAAGAAATTATATGGAACCCGCGACCTTTCTTCAACAGTACATGAACCACTTAACCTAAAACAAGCTCAAAATAAGCTTGACCTAACAAAGTTAGTAACTCACTAACCAATCTCTTTCTTCACGAAACTTCGAGCCAGGAAGTTGGAGCGATGAAGTTGACCTCGTCCATCTCAATGGAAGAAGGGGTAGGGCTTCAATGTCAAAGAGCTGAGGTCAATGTCAAAGAAAGGAGCAAGCAGAAAGGTGAACAAACATGCGCTAGGGTTCAAAGAAAGGAGCAAGTAGAAAGGTCAACAAACACGCGCTAGGGTTCAAAGAAAGGAGCAAGCTAGCAGAAAGGTGATTAAAAGAGCCGCGAGGTTAAAAGCAAGCAGTGCGCGGTTTTGCTTTTTTTATGTTTACAATTACGACAGTTTTTTACTAAAAACCGGCGTAAATTTTATAAAACATAACATTCTAAGGCGGTTTTCAATAACCGCCTTAGAATGTGCGTCGTAAAATGCGATTTGTTACACAATAATTACAAAAATGCAACCGCACCACTTTCTAAAGCGGTTCCTTGTACAACCGTCGTAAATCAGGTGTCGTAAAAAGCCTTTTTCTAGTAGTGACACTTAGATTTTTGTGTTTTTTTTAATCAATATTTTGGAAGAAAATTTAGATCTAAGGTTCAGCATAAGAATATTATGAATGAAAAATGATAGAACCTAAAATCAACACAAAAAACATGATTCAAGAGTAGATCTCCAAAATTTGAACCATAGAAATGCAAGAACAAGTGTAGATCTAAGATTTAATCTTTTTTTTTTAATCTACTCTAAAAAACACCAAACCACAAGACAATGGAGGATATACATGGAGAATAAGATGAAGAATAAGGAATTAAAGAGAATTCACCGAACAAAAAGATAGAGGAAGCAAAAGAACATCACCTAGATGAAGATGCTCTTGATACTACATGATGTAAGCTCCATTGGAGCTTGTAGGCCTAGGATCTTCTTCATCAATGGATTCCTTTGCTTCTTGGAAAATGAATGGCAGCGGAATGGAGAAGGAAGAGAGAGAGGAGATGCCACTTCATGGAGAAGAGGAGTCTAGAAGAAGCTCACCACCATAGGAGGCCATGAATAAGAGCTTGGAGGAAGAAGGAGATGAATGAAGGGAGAGGAAGAGAAGAGCACGAAATTTTGTGCTCTAAAAGAGCTCTGAAATCTGAAGTTTAATTCTCAAATGATCAAAGTTGAAAAAAATGCACACACATGGCCTCTATTTATAGCCTAAGTGTCACACAAAATTAGAGGAAAATTTGAATAGAAATTCAAATTTTACTTGAATTTTTGGAGCCAAAATTTCACTATTTATGATTAGTGAATTTTAGCTATGGTTCAGCTCACTAATCTAAGATCAAGTCCAAGATTCTCCACTAAGTGTGCTTAGGTGTCATGAGGCATGTAAAGCATGAAGGACATGCACAAAGTGTGACTATATGATGTGGCAATGGGGTGTAGCAAGCAAATGCTCACCTCCCCCTCTAAAATTTAATTGGATTGGGCTTCTACAAATTCAATTAAATTTATTTACCAACACACACATCAAATATTCACTCAATGCATGTGAAATTACAAAACTACCCCTAATACAAAAACTAGTCTAGGTGCCCTATTACAAGGGCTGAAAAATCCTACATTTCAAGGGTATCCTACCTACATTATGGAGCCCTAAATACAAGGCCTAAAAATAATGAAACCTTAATCTAATATGTATAAAGATAAGTGGGCTCATACTTAGCCCATGGGCCCAAAATCTACCCTAAGACTCATGAGAACCCTAGGGCCTTCTCTTGCATCTTTGGCCTAATCTACTTGGAGTCTTCTATCCAATGCCCTTGCAGAACCAAAATCTACAACTACTGCTGAACCACTTTTGCTAAATGTAGTTCACGAATACATGTTGAAAGCCCGGTTTGGCTCATGAGGAAAATAAGGAGGTACATGAAGGCAGGTTCATGCAGTTATTTCTATTTATGATTCATCGTTTACTTAATAATGTTCAGAATTTGGGAATTCCATTGTAGTTGTAGATGTCAAACTTAATTGTAGGTTTAGGACATCCTAGTTTGGTATTTTGTGTTGTAATTTTTGTGTATATTGTCTAGAAGTTGCTTTTCTGAACCACTTGTTCTTTTAGACAAAATGATAGACCAGAGTTTTATACTGGTTCACTTCTATCACTGAGACTACGTCCAGTTCTTGACAACCTATCAAGTTTCACTATCTTTCAAAAAGATATAAGTATTTTTCAGTGTCACTTCCGACTCTTACAAAAACTTATTGATCCCCAAGCTTCTACAACCCAAATATTGTTTCCTACCAAGCCATTTGTGGCTCTAAAACAAATCAACAGATTTTTATAAGGTTGGGTGCACACAAACAAGGCTATTATCTTATAAAAGACATTTACAAATTAAGCACTATTTTTTCCTCTCAAGGTTTATAAGGTGTTTTGAGAGCTTTACAACTTAAGAAATATTTGAATATAGAGAGCTTGAAGATAGAAAAGAATATGCAATTCAAAATTTGTCACTTTAGCACTTGAACTCTTTATGTATTTATAGGCTTTAACAACAAGTGATAATTGTTGTGCATACTTATTATTGCACCTAATTTCCACAACAATTATCTCACTTTTTCCTTATTTACTGCTTGTTTGGCCCCATTTAATTAGGATTTAATGCTCTTTTAGGTTTTAGTTTCATGTAGTCAATTGTTAGGAAATTTATTAGTTTTATCTTGTGTTTTTCATTGAGAATTGGTTCACCAAGAGAAAATGAGGAATTGAAGTTGAAGGTTGCTCACTCAACGAGTACATTCGTTGCTCAGCGAGTGAGAAGTTCAGAGGAAGGACACATGGCACAATTCAATTCATTGAAGAAAGCCATGTCAATGTTCAAGGCTAGTCCTTGCTAAGCGAGTAAACATCTCTACCCAGGAAAATTGGAATTTCGTTGGAATTTGTTTAGCGAGAATCTTGCTCTGCCAATAAGGAAATTAGAAATCAAGAAGAATTCGCTTAGGGAGCAGTACTTGCTAAGTGAGTTAGGACTTTATGCAAACATGGAAAAATGGAGATTCTTGCCTATTTAAGGCAATTTATTTCTTGGGATAGGAACCAGATTGACCTAGGGTTACGAGCTTTGATGGCTAAGCCTCACCTATCCCTTCATCTTCATCTTCTACCTTAGTTCACTCATTACCATTATGTTTTCTCTCTTTTTGGTTCTTCTCATGTCAATGGAGGCTTGTATACCCATTATTGGAGGCTTGGTGTACTAAATACTCTTTTATGTAATTGTTCCTACTACCACTAGACGATGAGGGCATACTTTCCCGACCGCCATTATACTACGTTCATAGTACCGGTCTTTGCTCAATGGATACAAAATACCCATGCTTTAGCACCAGGCACAATAGCCCCAGGAGTAAAATTCACGAAAAAAACCAATTGTATGGGAAATACTTCAAGAAGTTATGCAGGGACATCCCGTATAGTTGAATAGAGCGTCGACAATGCATAGATTAGGTATACAGGCCTTCCAACCCATTTTAGTAGAGGGGCATGCTATTTGTTTGCATCCATTAGTTTGTAAGGGATTCAATGCAGACTTTGATGGGGATCAAATGGTTGTTCATGTGCCTTTATCTTTAGAAGCTCAAGCAGAAGCTCGTGTACTTAGGTTTGCTCTTTATTTTCGAGGTATATATGATACGTGGGCTCCGGGGGGTGTAGATGTAAGAAAAATAACCAATTTGACCCTTAGTCCAAGTATTATATTTGGATATTTATTAAAATCACCTTTTGGGGGAGAAGGGTGGATTGTTAGTGTGGACAATTTGGAAGATATAATTGGGGGCCATGTATGGTTGGGTACCATTTGTATACTTGGTGGAATATTGCGGGTTTTTTCTACCAATTGGGGCCCTCCCTTCACCACCCCCATGCGGATGGTCTATAGGGTTCATAACTACTCCTCTTACTACAGGACAGTTTCGTCTTATAATACCTCAGGTGCTAATGAAACTATTTTAGTGAAATTTAACTGTCTCAATTCCTAGGCGATTGAACAAAAGATTCGAGTTCCATTTAGATTTAATGTTATTATTAGTGTTATTCCTTCATTTCTATTATTATTGTCTTGTTTATGGCTTGATCGCCCATATGCATATGCTATAGTCTGATTGCCATTGGAAAATGCTTTAATACCAAGAAATGAATCAAAGTTTATAATGAACTCATGTCTAGGAATGGAATGATGTTTGTTAGTTTTGTTTTTAGTTGTTGTCTTGGTCCAAATCACTTGGCTTAACTTACAAGGGATTAAGAGTTAAGTGATTTAGGTCGTTTCGCTTGAGGAATCTTGGTTAGGGTACAATTGTGGGTTAGAGTGACATTTAACTTAGTATTGAATGGTGTAAAATATCATTAATATTGCATCAAGAGTAAGTTTAGTTAAGCAAAGTACCCAACATCTATCAAAAATTTATAGTAAAATACTTTTGCACACAAACTGTCCCTAAATTGCTTCTTAGAAATTTACTCTATTTTTAGTCATTTACTTTATAATTTTCTTTTATATTTTTGCACTCTTGTATCAAAATCAAATTATTCTTTGCCTAGAAATTGGTTCACCCTGTGGAGATGATCTTTGAATATTTATCGAAAATACTACATCGATTGGTGCGCTTGCCAAACGATGTAACAAGTAACCATTGTCTCTAAATGGATTTTAAACTGCATTTGGAGCAAGTGTCCATTGGAGCATTAAATGCAAGTCTACTCAAAGTTGATGATAATTCAATCTACTTATCTTCCTTGAGCAACACTTCTTATGTTGGCTTCAATAGTCAAATAAACTTTTACTCAGAGGTATCTATACAATAGTGGCATGCCATTTTTAGGTGAAGAGGGAGTTTAAACTTGATTGTTCTCTTACTTTATTTACTTTGAAATATCCTAGGAAGGATGTTTGAAAATTCTCTGCACAAGGGATCAATATATTGGAGCATTAACTTAATCATTATGCTTCATAGAACCAGTGTTTGCCTTCCACCATTTCTTCCATTAGACACAAATACATAGTTTCCTTCTATTAGCATACCAGACATAGCTTTTGAAACTTAGTCTTTATGAATAACATGATTGAGCATGCTGAACATTTATTTCTAAATTACTATTGTTATGAATGAATAAGACTGTTAGAGTGTGAACTCCAACATTATTTATCTATGGCGTGTGAATTTTATTTTGGTCTAGAACCCTAGGATGGCCACTTGATATGAGTAAGACTGTGAATTCCGGAAAATTATATTTTTGGCGTGTGAGATCTATATTCTGATATATATATGTGTGTGTGTGTGTGTGTGTGTGTGTGTGTGTGTGTGTGTGTGTGTGTGTGTGTGTGTGTGTGTATGTATATATTTGTGTGTGTGTATATATATATATATATAGATTATCTTTTCTATCTGCGCTCTAGGTTGGGTCCAGGAGTGTTCAACCCTCGACAAATTTTTTGTTATAATTTCTGGATGATTATATTTTGGCCATTATGTTGTTTGCAAATAGACATGTTCCTTTATTACTTGAGAGATTGAGATTGGTTTCTTGAGAGTAGTGTTAGGTCTGGACGACCAAGTGTCTCATCCACCTTAGATTTTGATGCATAACAACAAATATAAATTATTGATATTCTAATGAGTTTTGCCAAGTGGATAGGATCATTATGTTAAAGGAATTTACAACACTCAGTGTCATCCACAACTACAGAAAGTATCCTTGGTTTTAATCTAGCATCCATCCCGCTATATCCAATGAGCACCCACTCTTATGTAAATTAGTATAACACATTATCTTAAGGTAAACTCGCGTGTCCAGTTCAAAAGACTGAGTATGAAGAAAAAAGGAAGTGCACATGTACTGTTTTATTCAAATCATATTTGCCTTTCTTATTTTTGAATAACTAACGTTTGTATTTAAGAAAATGACAATATAGAAGAGAATAGAAGATTTCCATGGAATACTCCCTTAAAGGCCACCTTCACTGCGGACAAAAACAACATGCTGTTGTCTGTGCTATGGATAAATCCTTGCAATTCATAGCTTGACATGTTGCCTCATTCTTTAGTGTGAGACAATGGTCCTTTCAACACATCAATGTTGATCCAATAACAGATACCTCATTGAAGTCTATAAAAGGTTGTCCTCCTCAACCAAGCAAGTGATGAGAAAGATAGAACAAAAGCGCAAGAAAATACGTGAAGCAAAATTTTGCTAAAATCACTAGACGATTATATAGTTTTCATTTGTTTATCCTTTGTGAAGAAAAGTTGTTATGTATTTATGCTTAATTGTATATTCACTCTTTGAGTGTTAAGAATACTTGTATTCATTCAAACATTTGTTTGTGAAAGGTAGGAGTGGCTTAGTGTTAAACAATACTTGGGTTCTTAGTGTTAAATAATACTTGTTGGTATTAGAGCTTGGCCTTAAGGGTTGAGTATTTGACAATACTAAGGAAAAGATCCTATACATCAAAGATATGGAAGAATGATTTACCACCAACAAACCACCTCTGTTCAGAGGGATAAAGTATGACTACTGGAAGGAGCATCAGATAGTCTATTTCAAATCGATTCTTATAGATTTATGGGACGTGGTGGAAAATAGAGATTACATTCCATATGATGATCAACTGAAAGAGATTCCTAGAAGCCAGTGAACGGAGCAACAAAAGCTCATATTTTTGCCAAACTCCAAGGCTCAACTTTAGAAGAAGAGTACACCAAGGTACACAACTCCAAAAGTGCCAACAAATGCGGGACACTCTGGCTATAACATATGAAGGCATGTCACAAATAGAGAGGAACAAACTCAGTCTCCTCACCCATAAGTATGAACTCATCCCTATGGAAGAAAATGAAGACATACTGTCATACCCTAATTTTGTCCGGGGACCATTGTTTGGTGGCATGCAACCTTCGCTTGACCACCTCGAGGTACTTAACACTCATCGTTAGGTAATCCATGAAGTTTCGCGACGTTATAGAACTCGAAAGGAAGCATTGTTGCACAATCCGTAAAGTTCCGCAACATTCCAGAAGTCAAGAAGAGCCTTGTCGCATAATCCGTAAAGTTTCGCAACATTTCGGAAAGGAAATGGGTGTCGTTGCGTAATCTGTAAAGTTTCGTAACGTTTCGGGAAGAAACCGGTAAAAAAACATGAAAACGGGAGTGTATTTAGAAAAGTGGGGTGTGTGTAAATAAACAGGAGTGCATTTAGCAAAGGGGGGGTGAACTTATCAAGATCCTCCACGTTTTGTTGGAAAATGGTTTCTGGAGCTTCCGAGGCTTTCGTAATGCTTCCGTAAAATTCCTAAAACTTTGAGTAAGCCTATTTCACTTAATATTGGTGAAAGAGAAGAGGAAAAAGAGGGAAATCAAGTCCTATATGCTTCCGTAATGCTTCCACAAAATTCCTAAAACCCTGAATAAGCATATTTCACCTAATCTGGTTGATAAGGAAGAAAAAAAAAAGAATAAATTCAAGTCCTATATGCTTCTGAAGCTTTTCCGTAAATTACGAAAGATGGGAGTGAACTTATGAATATGGGGGTACAAATAGAAATTTTCAAATTTTCAAATTTGGGCCTTTTCAGAACATTTTGGAAGCTGGGCTTCTTAAGGAGGAAGCAGCCCAGCTCGGGCAAGCTGGGCGGCAACCTCCTCCCCCCTTTTCCTATAAATAAGCGAAGGGAGGCTGTTCCAAATATCTCTAACCCCCTTGGCTACGCATTTCAGCTGTTTTGGGTGAAAAAATTTGTTTCCATGAATGGTAAAAGGAAAGAGTGAAAACATCACACAAAAGCCTATGTTGAGAGCATCAAACACGAGTGAACTACCATCAAAGAGAGAAACACGAGAGTAGAGTGTGGTGAGGTCCTGAATCTTTTTTTTTAAATTACTGCAAAATTCTTTGTTCCTTAATCATGGCAGGAGCTGGTGACAATGGTGGTGTATATCATCAACTGGATGGATCTCAGCTCTTATTACTAGACGCGATGACTACACAAATGCAACATTTGTTGAACCGTAACAAAGAAGAGCTCTACAGCGAATAGTCAAATCTTCCTTGTTTACTCTTAAACCTCTATCCTCTAGAGAAGTGTGTGATGACCAAATCAGAATGAGAGAAAAGAGAGAACAAGAGAAACAAAATAGTGAGGCACCATAGAGAAATAGGAAAAAGAAGAGTGATACCTTGAGAAGCTTTCTTAAGAAAACTTCCTTAAGAAGCTTCTTTGAGAAAACTTCCTTGAGAAGCTAGAGCTTAGCTACACACACCCCTCTCATAACTAAGCTCACCTCCTTGAGAAGCTTCCTTAAGAAGATTCCTAAAGAAGCTAGAGCTTAGCTACACACCCCCTATAATAGCTAAGCTCACCCCTATGCTAAAAAACATGAAAATACAAAAAAAGTCCTTAGTACAAAGACTACTCAAAATGCCTCGAAATACAAGGCTAAAACCCTATACTACTAGAATGGCCAAAATACAAGGCCCAAACGAAGGAAAAACCTATTCTAATATTTGCAAAGATAAGTGGGCTCATACTTAGCCCATGGGCTCAAAATCTACCCTAAGGCTCATGAGAACCCTAGGGCCTTCCCTTGGATCTCTGGCCCAATCTACTTGGAGTCTTTTATCCAATACCCTTGCGGGGTAGGATTTCATCATTCCCTCCACCTTGGAAAGGATTTGACCTCAAATCCTGAGGTTCTTCATACTCTGGGCTCCTTCCCTGAACACCTGTAAAAAGAACAAAAACATATGTATTAGTGGTGTTTGGTATGTTGAAGTAAGGTAAGGTCTGAAAATCCATTTCCTGGGCATCTTCCTATGATGGAACATGGTTCCTCACCAACTCAATGAGTGGTGCTACAAGTATAGAAAAATATGGGACAAATCTTTTGTAAAAGTTTGTTAAGTCATGGAAGCCCCAAATTTTTCTTATACTTGGTGGAGTGGGCCACTCAGGAATGACCTTTATTCTCTTAGGGTTCATGGGAACCCCTTGATCACTATTTGAAAAATTAAGAAAAGTAACACAATAAAACATACCTTTTTCTGTATTTTCATATTGATTATCCCTACCAAAAAGTATGACAAACCTAAGGAGTCCTATATGAGTACCTAAGTTTGTATTGAAACTAAAAATAAGAACAAACCTACCTAATGGGTCCCTGTGTACACACACCATGAAGATGTTAGGTGCACGAGTGATTTTACAAAAGAGGGTTGCACCACTCAAAAAATTCATCATACCACCTATTTTAGGGACTTGGTGCCTAATAATACCTATTTTGGGCACCAACAAAGCACAAGGATTTAAGCTCTTGCGAACCCAACCCTCATCCAACAACTTCTTTACTTGAGGAATAAACTCAAGCCCAAGAGGCGTGGCAATGCTAGCAAGTGTCTTTTTACAAAAGAGAAAATGTGGAGGTTGTCTAAGAGGGAAAGTTTCTTTAATGTTTGTCTTTATTGTAAAATTAGTTTCGTTCTTAGCTAACCTCTTGGAGGAAACACTTACCTCCTTACACTTCTCTTTAACCACTAATGGTTGTCCTTCTTCTTGGGGGTAGATTTCTTCACTAGATTCTTCCGATTTTGCTTCTTCACTTTCACTAGAGGAAGGTGAAGTAGTAGCCTTATCTTGGCTACTATAAATGTCTTGGCCCCCATAATCATGGTTTTTGTGGTGGGGCATTGAGAAGTAATGTGTCCTCTTCCAAGACATTTAAAGCACTTTATAGAGTTAGTTTTCTCTTGCATACTAGCCTTAGGGGCTTGCTTTTCTATTGTCTTCCCCTTATCATCTTTGGGCTTAGAAGGTGTCACCCCTAAGATGCCTTGACCTTGGTCTTTCTTTGGATAAGAGTGAGAGCCATAAGATTTTAACGTAGACTTCTTTTTAAGTTGTTGCTCTACCCTTATTTCCCAATCTAAGTTAGCCTCTACATTGTCCTTCCTATGGAAGTATGGGAGGTTAATGTTAGCCTCTTGAGGCTTTCTTTCCTTTTCTCTGCTATGGTAGTGAGGTCTAAGATGTGACCTATGCCTTCCTTCGTAATAGTCACGAAGTTCTTCACTTAGGCTCTTGCAAGAGTTATGACTACTATAGGAGGCATATTTTTCTCTTTTCATTTTCTTTCATTATTTTTCTTCTTTCTTCCTCTCTTATTTTCTTTCTTTCATCTTGACTTATTTCTTCCACTCTTTTTTTCCTTTTTCTTTTCTCTCTTGTTTTTCTTTCCATAACTTGAGGGAACTCAACTCATCTAAGATTCTAGATAAAGGGTCTTTATGAATAGTACCCTTGCCATTAACACTAGATGAATGATGACTCCTATGGTTCCTAAGTGGTGGTTCTTTCTTGTTGGAGGTTTGAAAACAAAAAGGTAAAATAAACTATGGTTGAAACTAGCCAAAATAAACACTAAAAGAGGTGTGAAAGATAAGGTAAAAAACTAATTGGTAAATGGAAAGCTATCTAGGCGGTTTGACAATGGAAGGTAAAGGAAATAAGCTATGAAAGTAAGCAAGAAATGTAAACTAGGTGAATCCTAAGAGTGTTTGGATGATCACATTCAAGGTTCCCAATAAAACACTCACTATCCTAAGGAAAAATTGCCTAAAATTATTACACACAAATGGAAGTTTGGTAACCTATTGGAGGCTCCCAACACACTTCCAATGAAAGGCCTTTTTGTTACAAAACTTGAAAGCAATAAAGGTAAGTAAATTGCAAATTACAAAATTACAAAATGGTCCTTAATTTTGGTGGTTGTTCTCTCTTTGGTGATTCACTCAATTTGGAATGCTTCTTAGTCCAATAGCTCTTAAGGTGGTCGGCCCCTTGAAATTCTTGACTCAAATTCTTCAAGGGATGGCACCAATCCTCCTTCCAATTCCCTATATGGCAACCCACAAACAAGGAAACAAAGAGACAAGCAATAACCAAAGACCAAAAAAAATGAAATGAAATCTAAACCAATGGATTTTTAACAAGACAAATTTTCAAGGATTATTCAACAATTAAAGCAATGAAAAGGACATAGAAGCAAGCTAGGACTCAAAGAAAAACTTAGAATGGCTCTAGAGTAGAGTAAAACAAACTATAAAAAAAAAGACTCAACAAACCTCTAGTTTTAGCACTTGTTTTTACAGTAATTTTCAATTGAAATTTAGGAACTAAGATTGGTATAAGATAGGAACCAATTATAGAATAAATTTTGAGCCAAAACAACAAGCACACTTCCCTTTCACTTTTTTTTTTGGATACTGATTTTTCTGCCAACTTCTATGATTTTTCTTATTTTTTTCCTTTTATCCAAACAACCTGGTTCTTTTTTTATAACTTTTTTCAGATATCTAGAAAATTCAGTAAAAATTTAAGCTCATAATTCAAAGTAATCAATTCTTAGTAATTTTTACAAGTTTCTATGTCCAAGCTGCCAGCACCCGTGATTTTTTTTAAGCATGGTATATTGATTGCCTTGGCCCTACTTTCAACCTTCCTATGTATGTTGAACTCACTAGGATTGTTTACCACAGTTTTAGGAGTTCAATATTCACTTAGGATCAACATTTCAGCCAGCAATTTAATCACCAAAACTCAAATTCACAATAGACACAATCAAAAGGAAACCTAAAAGTTCAAGAAAAGGTTCACAATCAAAGACTCTCTAAGAATTTTGCATGAACATGTTAAGGACTAATTAACATGAAAGATTTGACTCAAATCAAATAATAGGCTAAAAGAATTTCATACACTCATGAAATAATGAGTTAGACAAAGAAACAAGAAAATAAAATTCAGCACAACATAAGAAATCTTATGTGACAAGTTTCATGACTAGACATGACTTCTATGACAAAACTACAATAGGTGAACAAGTCACTCTAGATTTTTTAGGTTTTCTTCTACTTTAATATTTTTGTAAGAATTTTATGGTTTAGGTTTCAGCCACAAAAAATAACAAGACAAAACCCAAAGGAAACTAAACTCAACACAATTCATGGTTCAAGAACAAGAACAAGAAATTTGAACCATAGAAAATCAAATCTAGCTTATATAGCAAGTTTAATCGGTGGAAACTCTATAGAATCATGTTAAAAACATTTAACACAAGACATGTGAGGAGATACATGGAGAAAAAATGAAGAAACAACAATGGAAGAAAAGGTAAAGCAATAAAAAATTAATGGAGGTTTAAGGAGCACCTACTTGAAGCTCTTGTGCTTTGATTACCACTTGATGGAAGCTTGCTTGTGGGGCTTCTATGGAGGCTGGATCTTTGAGCTTCAATGAGGTCCTCTAATTGTGATTTTCCACCATGGAGATGCAGCAGAAGACAAAGGAGAAGAGGTGAGAAGAGGCGCCATCCATTAAGGAATAAGTCATGGAAGAAGGAGCTTCACCACCAAGATGAGCCTTGGATAAGAAGCTTGGAGATGATGCTTCAATGGAGGAAAAGAAAGAGAGAAGGGGGGAGCACGAAATTGAAGGAATAAAAGAGGGAGAGAAGTGGAACTTTGAAGTGTGTCTCATAAGACTTTCATTCATCAATGTTACAACAAGTGTTACACATGCTTCTATTTATAGACTAGGTAGCTTCCTTGAGAAGCTTTCTTAAGAAAACTTCCTTAAGAAGCTTCTTTGAGAAAACTTCCTTGAGAAGCTAGAGCTTAGCTACACACACCCCTCTCATAACTAAGCTCACCTCCTTGAGAAGCTTCCTTAAGAAGATTCCTAAAGAAGCTAGAGCTTAGCTACACATACCTCTCTAATAGCTAAGCTCACCTCCTTGAGATGAGAAGCTAGAGCTTAGCTACACACCCCCTATAATAGCTATGCTCACCCCTATGCCAAAAAACATGAAAATACAAAAAAAGTCCTTACTACAAAGACTACTCAAAATGCCTCGAAATACAAGGCTAAAACCCTATACTACTAGAATGGCCAAAATACAAAGCCCAAACGAAGGAAAAACCTATTCTAATATTTGCAAAGATAAGTGGGCTCATACTTAGCCCATGGGCTCGAAATCTACCCTAAGGCTCATGAGAACCCTAGGGCCTTCCCTTGGATCTCTGGCCCAATCTACTTGGAGTCTTTTATCCAATGCCCTTGCGGGGTAGGATTGCATCAGGATGCACATGCCAAAGTTGAGTATGTGAAAAGATTGTATGACCAAGCGAAGGTGCAAATTGCAAAGAAGAATGAAAGCTATGCCAAGCAAGCCAACAAGAAAAGGAAGGAAGTGGTACTTGAACCCGGTGATGATCCTGGACATTTGAGGGCAAATGTTTTCCAAGAAGGAGGGAATGATGAGAATCCTGAAAATGGCCAAATACAGACTAAAGGCCCAAGTGGAGAAGGGCGAAGGCCCAAGTGGAGAAGGACAAAGCCCCCGAGTGGAGAATGATGAAGGCCCTGAGGCAGAGACACTATCAAGACTATTAATTGTTGCTGAAAGCCTAGATTAATTTGAAGGCCTAAGTTAAATATGTTTTTTAGTTATAACTCTTTGATGCTTTTAGTGTGTTTTTTTGAAATGTATGCATGAGATAGATATTTATTCATTTGATGCACACAAACACAACCACTATTTGTACACACGGTGAGTTGAAAAAGGGTCCAATACCCGGGTGTCGCAACCTACCCTTCGGCGGGAGGGCGACGCGGGGATCGCGGGTGCGTCTTCCAAGAAAGCAAAATGCACGAAGTCGCCACCAACGTTTATTCGAGGAAAACGTCAGAAAAACTTGAAAAGGTGTGGTCTACGAACTTTAAGTGTGAAAGGTTTGGGAGTTGTATTTACGCATAGGGAAGGTATTAGCACCCCACGCGTCTGTCACAAAGGACGAAAACCTTTAATCAAGTGTGCAAATATGACTTCAAAATGTTTTATTTTCCCTTTCTTATGTTTTTATGTCTTTTTAGGCTTTTTGTATTTTTTATCTTTTTGTGGTCGACAAGGGTGTTTCCCTTCCTCCTACGTATTCCTCAATTGTGATAAGGAAATCAGACCTACGTAGTTCTTTGAGAACTGAACATTGGTTAAGTTGTTTTTATCTTTTTTTGCAAGATATATTTTGACTGAACAAAAGGTCATTTAAGGTGTTAGACCATTAAACGATCTTTTGATTCTTTTGAAAGGAGAGAAAGGTTAAGGTGTTGGACAATTAACGATCTCTTGGTTGTGAAAGGAGAGAAACGTTAAGACGTTGGACCATTAACGATCTCTTGGTTTTTGAAAGGAGAGAAACGTTAAGGCATTGGACCATTAATGATCTCTTGGGGTGGTCGAAAAAAGCGGGGCTTTTGCTCTTACGTATTGTCGCAACCTACCCTTCGACGGGAGGGCGACGCGTGACTCGCGGGATGCGTGTTCCACGAAAGGAATACGCGCGGAGTCGCCACCAACGTTTATTTGAGGAAAACGTCGGAAAAACCGGAAAAGACGCGATCTACGAACTTTTAAGTGAAAGGTTCGGGAGTTGTGTTTACGCACGGGGAAGGTATTAGCACCCCACACGTCCGTCCCAAGGGACGGCAGGCTTTAATCGAATGTGCAAACATGACCTTGATTTTTTATGTTCCCTTTTAAGTCCTTATATCCTTTACACCCTTTTTATATTTTTCTCTTTTTGTAGTCGACAAGGGTGTTTCCCTTTGCTCCTACGTATTCCTCAATTGCGATGAGGAAATAAGACCTACGTAGTTCTTTCTTATCAAGTGATTCTTTTTTACTTTAAGAGGTGATCATTTTAAGGCATTGGACCTTGAAAATGATCCATTTTACTTAGTGAGAAATTGAAATGACAAACTTCAAAAACCTATTTTTGTGGACAAGCTTGACTAGGCGAGTTGATTTTAGCCTTAGTTTCACCTTAGTTATTAGTCAATTCGGTTAAGAATGAGAAATCCCAAAGAGAAAATGTCCGGTTGATTTTCCGCTTTATTTTACTAAAAGGTATATTTTTGTTATTATATTATTTTTTACCTCTTTTTTTGATTTCCAACATGGTTACGGCACGACCGAACGGTCGGAATTTATTTTAACCGAAGTTAACGGATAATACAATTCAAACGATCGGTGGAAATTTATTTTATTTTTAAGTTAAGCGAGAAATGACTTAAGTAAAATGGCTTAAGCACGTCAAAAGGGGGTATAAAAAGTAAATGAAATGAGAATAAAAATACACGAAACACAATGTGGACCACCATGGGTGCATAGAATGAATCGAAAAGCTTGGTTCGAGGTACTTACCCGTTGAAGATCGAAGAACGATGAAGAACGTCGAAGAACGGTTGAAACCTTTGCGAAATTCTTCACGGAAAACGTTACGGAAACGTTTCGGAAGCGCCTCGGCTTAGATTTTCTTCACGGAAACAATTTTTCCAAGCAAATTCGAAAGAGAGAGAAGTGCCTAAGGGGCTGAACCCTTCTCTTCTTCACTTCCTCCCCTATTTATAGCAAAATAGGGGAGATGGTTGCCGCCCAGCTCGCCCAGGCGAGCCAGGTTGCTTCCTCCAGAAGCAACAGCCTTCTGGAGGAATCTTCTGGAGGGCCCAAGTGGGCCTAGGTGCTATTTGCACCCCCTTTTTTACTAAGTACACCCCCTCTGTTTTTTTTTTGGTGATTCTTTTTTCGTAAAGTTACGAAACTTACGAATTTCGTAACGATACTTGTTTTCTTTCCGTAATGTTACGGAACCTTGCGGATTACATAATCATCCCCTTTTTGACTTACGGAATGTTACGGAACCTCACTTAATTATGCAACGATGCTTCCATTTGATTTCCGGTGTGTCACGGAAACTTACGGATTGTGCATCAATATTTTTTTTGGTTTTCCGGCATGTCCTGGAATTTCACAAATTGCCTAATGATGGGTGCCAAGAACCTCACAAGGACCAAAGAAAAGTCGTATGTCATCAAGCAAAGGTCCCCGGACGAAATTAGGGTATGACTGTTGCCCCTCTTTACTTGTCCTTTATTAGAGATAAAAGGAAAGTAAAGATAAGACACTAATTTCGTTCCTCTCGATTTGACGAGAGTCGCGGGTGACCATAAAATTTCCGCATGCAAATGACTTGTTGTTCCCGAGGGAACAAAAGGTGCAGAAGACGATGTCAGTCTCTGCATGCTATCAAGCGTTCTGTCTTACATATAGCAAAAGAATGTTTATACGGATAACCACTCGGGTATTTCCGCCCGTCAGCGTGACTCAAAAGTCAGTATGACAGATCTTGTGAGTGCGGAAGATGATGTAAATCTCCGCGTGTCAACGAGCTTGTCGGCCGCGATTGACGAAGGGTGCAGAATGACCAAATTTTGTCTCTGCGCGCCATCGGACACGACTGTGTCTGAATGGTAAAGGGGTGCGGAATGACCAAATTTTGTCTCCGCATGTCATCGGGCCCGCCACCTCTGGATGACAAAGGGTGCAGAATGACCAAATTTTGTCTCTGCGTACCATCGGACATGACTGGGTCTGAATGGCAAAGGGGTGCGGAATGACCAAATTTTGTCTCCGCATGTCATCGGGCCCGCCGCCTCTGGATGACAAAGGGTGCAGAATGACCAATTTTTGTCTCTGCGTACCATCGGACACGACTGTGTCTGAATGGCGAAGGGGTGCGGAATGACCAAATTTTGTCTCCGCATGTCATCGGGCACGCCGCCTCTGGATGACAAAGGGTGCATGTCACATGACCTCAGGGTCAGTATGACAAAGATTATGGGGCGGCCGACAAAAGCAAGGCTCTTGCTCCTACGTATCCTCCAATGAGGAACTCAGACCTACGTAGTTCTAGATAACTTGTGAGACTTGAAAAAGTCTCCACCGGAAGATGCTGACATCTCCGGAAATGGCGCAGATGACCATACTGGCCTTTGCTCATCAATCACACTTGGGGGTCACTGAATGACGAGGGGCGGATAACCGTAAGGTGTCTCCGCAAGCTACCAGCTTTTGAGTCATGGTAACAAAAAGCGGTGTGGTCGACAAAAGCGAGGCTCTTGCTCCTACGTATCCTCCAATGAGGAACTCAGACCTACGTAGTTCTGGGTAACTTGTGAGACTTGAAAAAGTCTCGGTGTTTTCTCCACTAAAATGCAAACATGCTTTAGCAAAGAGACAAATATTCCAATTGATTTAGAGCAGCATATGCTTTTTGAGTGAAAAACAATGCGTCTACCGGGGAATGAGAGTATGCTGATGAAATCCCCCATAACCATAAATGAGATTTTGGATGTTAGCATTTCGTTTCTAAATGACCATTTAGAGGAAACACTGGGTTCGACAAAAATAGAAGAAATCCACTCAAAGTGTATCAATCTCGCACAGGTAAGTGTTTTATCCTAATTCCAAACCATAGATATGTCATGACTTGATTTTGCAAATTATTTCCTATCAAATCAAAAATTATATGCGTGATCATGGATCAATAGGACTTCCCTTGGGAATGGGTTCTTTTGATGGGTTTTTCGGCTTTTGTGTGTTTTTGGTGTCATACCCTAATTTCGTCCGGGGACCTTTGCTTGATGACATGCGACCTTTCTTTGGTCCTTGTGAGGTGCTTGGCATCCATCATTAGGCAATTTGTGAAATTCCAGGACATGCCGAAAAACCAAAAAAAATATTGATGCACAATCCGTAAGTTTCCGTGACACACCGGAAATCAAATGGAAGCATCGTTGCATAATTAAGTGAGGTTCCGTAACATTCCGTAAGTCAAAAGGGGGATGATTATGTAATCCGCAAGGTTTCGTAACATTACGGAAAGAAAACAAGTATCGTTACGAAATTCGTAAGTTTCCGTAACTTTACGAAAAAAGAATCACCAAAAAACAGCAGAGGGGGGTGTACTTAGTAAAAATGGGGGTGCAAATAGCACCCAGGCCCACTTGGGCCCTCTAGAATATTCCTCCAGAAGGCTGTTGCTTCTGGAGGAAGCAACCTGGCTCGCCTGGGCGAGCTGAGCTCGCCTGGGCGAGCTGGGCGGCAACCACCTCCCCTATTTTGCTATAAATAGGGGAGGAAGTGAAGAAGAAAAGGGTTCAGCCCCTTTGGCACTTCTCTCTCTTTCAAATTTGCTTGGAAAAATTGTTTTCGTGAAGAAAATCTAAGCTGAGGCGCTTCCGAAACGTTTCCGTAACGTTTTCCGTGAGGAATTTCGCAAAGGTTTCAACCGTTCTTCGACGTTCTTCATTCGTTCTTCATCGTTCTTCGATCTTCAATGGGTAAGTACCTCGAACCAAGCCTTTCGATTCATTCTATGCACCCATGGTGGTCCACATTGTGTTTCGTGCATTTTTATTCTCGTTTTGTTTACTTTTTATACCCCCTGTTGACGTGCTTAAGCCATTTTACTTAAGTCATTTCTCGCTTAACTTAAAAATGAAATCAATTTCCACCGAACGTTTGAATTGTATTATCCGTTAACTTCGGTTAAAATGAATTCCGACCGTTCGGTCGTGCCGTAACCACGTTGGAAATCAAAAAGAGGTAAGAAATAATATAATAATAAAAAAAAACATCTTTTAGTAAAATAAAGCGAAAAATCAATCGGACGTTTTTCATCTTTGGGATTTCTCATTCTTAATCGAATTGATTAATAACTAAAGTGAAACTAAGGCTAAAATCAACTCGCCTAGTCAAGCTCGTCCACAAAAATAGGCTTTTGAAGTTTGTCATTTCAATTTCTCACTAAGTAAAATGGATCATTTTTAAGGTCCAACGCCTTAAAAATGACCACCACTTAAGTAAAAAAGAAACACTTTGTTCCGAAAGAACTACGTAGGTCTGAGTTCCTCATTGAGGATACGTAGGAGCAAAAGTCCCGCTTTTGTCGACCACCCCAAGAGATCGTTAATGGTCCAATGCCTTAACGTTTCTCTCCTTTCAAAAACAAGAGATCGTTAATGGTCCAACGCCTTAACGTTTCTCCCCTTTCAAAATCAAAAGATCGTTTAATGGTTCAACACCTTAAATGACCTTTTGTTCAATAAAAACATATTTTGCAAAAAAGACAAAAACAACTTAACCAAACACTTTGTTCCGAAAGAACTACGTAGGTCTGATTTCCTCATCACAAATTGAGGAATACGTAGGAGCAAAGGGAAACACCCTTGTCGACCACAAAAAAGAAAAAAATATAAAGGGTATAAAGGATATAAGGACATAAAAGGGAACGTAAAAATCAAAGTCATGTTTGCACATTCGATTAAAGGCTGCCGTCCCTTGGGACGGACGTATGGGGTGCTAATACCTTCCCCGTGCGTAAATACAACTCCCGAACTGTTAGTGCTTAGCTTTACTGAGTTTTAAAAGATTGGCTAAAATTTTGTTAAAACATAAGCACTTAGACAATGAAGGAAAGCTGGAGTTGCTGCACATGATGGCTAACATTATGTCAAGGAATCAGATCGGGCTGCACAATGCACAAGGCAAGATAAAATGTCAAATGAAGAATTGAAGCTGCAGGATCCACGATGTCGGATACAATGTCCAGGACATCCTGCCCGAAAATACTGGACACATAAATCTGTTATACCTTTAACAGATTAATGTGCAGTCAGCAACAGATTAGGCGATCTATCTTTAGGAACGAATTAAAAGATAATTAAAGTTCGAATTACAAACTTGAATAGTTCGTTCAGGGATTAAAGATTAAAGATAAAAACTAAAAGATCAAACTTTATCTTTTAGATCTTTAAGTGCAGATTTTTCAGGAGAATGATAGATCTTATCCAGCGCAAGTTGTTGCAGTCCAGATACGTACACTGCTATATAAACATGAAGGCTGCACGGGTTTTTCACCAAGTCCGAGATTGAAGAGTTATTTTGTGAGTTTTGGGACTTGAGTGTTTGGTGAGCCACCTTGATGTTACCCTAACATCAAGTGTTGGACCTGAGTGTGTAGAGTTGATCTCTATTGTTCAGAAAGCAATCTCTGGTGTGTCTTTGATTTATTTGTAAACACGGGAGAGTGATTGAGAGGGAGTGAGAGGGGTTCTCATATCTAAGAGTGGCTCTTAGGTAGAGGTTGCATGGGTAGTGGTTAGGTGAGAAGGTTGTAAACAGTGGCTGTTAGATCTTCGAACTAACACTATTTTAGTGGATTTCCTCCCTGGCTTGGTAGCCCCCAGATGTAGGTGACGTTGCACCGAACTGGGTTAACAATTCTCTTGTGTTATTTACTTGTTTAAACTGTTCATACTGTCAAATATAATCTGCATGTTCTGAAGCGTGATGTCGTGACATCCGGTACGACATCTGTCATCGGTGTCAGAATTTCACGAACCTTTCACTTAAAAAAGTTCGTAGATCGTGTCTTTTCCGGTTTTTCCGACGTTTTCCTCAAATAAACGTTGGTGGCGACTCCGCGCGTATTCCTTTCGTGGAACACGCATCCCGCGAGTCTCGCGTCGCCCTCCCGCCGGAGGGTAGGTTGCGACAGTTGGCGACTCCACTGGGGACTGTTTAGAGAGTTAGGCCATTTAATCTTGTGCAATGTTTTATCATGACTTTCTCCTTTGTTGGTTTCCCTTTATTTGTCTTATGTTCTTGTGTATATAAACTATTTGTTGCTTTTAGTGTGTTTTAGAATGTATGCATAAGGTAAATATTTATTCATTTGATGCACACAAACACTAACACTATTTGCACACACTGTGAGTGAAAAAGGGCCCTATACCCGGGTTCATGGGAACATAAGGAGTGGAGGTGAATCTGTGATCATGCTAGGTCTTCGACTTGCTTGGTTACAGTGAACCCTCATCTAGAGCTTTTCTCTTTGAAAACTTATTGTTGCTAGTAGTCCCTACTGCTGCAATATGTTCTTCGAAGGGGATGATACCTCTAGAAACCATCAAGAGAGATATGACTACCTTGGGGGTTATTACTAAAAGCCTAGTTAGCTTTTTCCCTTATAGGTCCCTTAAATAGGGGCACGGAGCAAACACGTTGCGTGCCATTTTTCACACTGCCATGCATGAGTATCATATACCCTTTTGCTTATGTTCGGTAAATATTGTCATACTGTGTACATTCCCGCATTGTGTAGTTTGCATAGGCATTGCATATGGGTTCTGTCTTGATCCCTACTGTAAACAAACCAACGGAGGGTCCGTGTTGCCTTCTTAAAAACGTGCGTTGGGGCATTTTTCTACCCCTAGACGTCGTATCTAAGAAGGGGACAAATTCCCCGGACCCCCGCATTCCTAGATTGCATCTGTGTCATATGCATTCCATCATGCATTCATCCATCCCACCCATGAGACATCGGAGTTTTGATTTGCACCAGCTTTTTTCTCACTTTAGTAAGCATGGGAAGAAATCAAACCGGCAAGAGGTTCTACCAAGTCAAGGTCAAAAGCCTAGATACCACCAGCATCAAGGAATTAGGGCGGTTGATGGAACCCCTCCAAATGCAAGCCTTCCGCAAGACTTACGGAAAGGTCTTAGAGTTAACCATAGCAGAGGTGTCCATATAAGCCATTGTATCACTTACCCAATACTACGACCAGCCTTTGAGGTGCTTCACATTCGGAGACTTCCAATTAGTACCAACCATTGAAGAATTTGAGGAAATTCTAGGATGTCCTCTCGGGGGAAGAAAACCATATCTTTCCTCCGGGTGTCTCCCCTCTTTAAGCAGAATTGCAACTGTGGTCAAGGATTCAGCAAGAGGTTTGGACCGCATAAAACAGACTCGGAACGGCATAGCGGGCCTACCACAGAGGTACCTAGAAGACAAGGCGAGGGGTATGGCCAATCAAGGAGACTGGGTCCCGTTTATGGATGTGTTAGCTTTGCTAACTTTTGGGGTCGTCCTCTTTCCAAACGTGGATGGTTTGGTAGACCTAGCAGCAATCGACGCTTTCCTTGCCTACCACCATAGCAAGGAAAGTCCGGTGGTAGCTGTCTTGGCAGATCTATTGGACACATTTGACCGAAGGTGCGAAAAGAGTAGCGCACGGATCATCTGTTGCTTACCCGCCCTCTGTGTTTGGTTGGTTTCGCACTTGTTCCAACAAGACACAAGACATCCATGTCCGCTCCTGAGCCATCGCTCGTGTACTGAAAAGAGGAGAATAGATTGGGACCAGCTCTTGGCCGGAATAGGAGGTAGAACAATCAGTTGGTTCCCCCGATGGAAGGAAGGAAAAGAAGGAGTCCTTTTCTCATGTGGAAAATACCCAAACATTCCGCTGGTAGGAACGAGGGGTTGTATTAACTACAATCCCGCGCTCGCTATAAGACAACTAGGGTACCCCATGAGGGGAGCACCGACGGAAGAAAGCATGTCTCCTTTCCTTGTGAGGGATCTCGGCGCACAAAATTCCAAGACTATACAAAGAATCCATAAGGCATGGGAAACCCTGTTAAGGAAAGATCAAGAGCTTAGAGGCATTCGTAATGGCATCATTGGTGGGTACCACGAATGGCTGAAAGTTCATATACGAGGTTTAGATTGGCTCGCCAAGTTAAAAGTCATCAGCGAAGAGAATTTTGAAGCACCGGAAGAGGACGAAGAAGTCCAAGCTCTCAAAAGCGAGTTAGGAAAGGCAAAACTTGCCAAGGAGAAGTTCAAGTTGGCCGCTACACACATTCGGAAGGAGTGTGCCGGGTTACGGGAAGAGAATGCAATTACCGCAAGAGCCCTTGAACAAGAGACCAAGAGGGCTCGCAAGGAAGAGTATGGCCGGAACAAATTTCGCGGAGCTCTATGGGGTAGCAATAGTGAACTCAAGTTGCGAAGGGAAGAAAGGGACCAGTCGCGAGCACATAGCATGGTTTTGAAAGAGGAGTTAGTTGCCTGTTCAAGATCCAAAAGAAGCTTGTCTCAGCGTTTGTGCGAGACGGAGACCAACATGCTAGCTATCATCGCCAAGTACCAAGAAGAGTTAGGTCTAGCAGCGGCCCACGAGCATAGGATTGCGGACGAATATGCCCAAGTATACGCGGAAAAAGAGGCTAGAGGAAGGGTGATCGACTCTTTACACCAAGAGGCAACCATGTGGATGGATCGGTTTGCTCTTACCTTGAACGGGAGTCAAGAACTTCCCCGTTTGTTAGCCAAGGCCAAAGCGATGGCAGACACCTACTCCGCCCCCGAAGAGATTCACGGGCTTCTCGGCTATTGTCAGCATATGATAGACTTAATGGCCCACATAATTAGAAATCGTTAGGAAACTTGTATGGTCTCTCAGACCTTGACTAGATATGACTTCCTTTTTGAAATAAAATGAGTTGGTCCCATGTTTCTACTCCAAAAACTTGTGCAAATCAAATCACTCCTACGTTTCATCTCTAGCATGCATTTTCTTTCTTTTACCCACTCCTCACGTTTGGTTTTTTAGGGAAAAACACCATAACTAAACGCGCCGCAAGGGATCCCTATCGCACCAGATCCAAATCTAGAACGATGGGTGATCAAGAGGAGACGCAGGAACAGATGAAAGCCGACATGTCGGCTCTGAAAGAACAAATGGCCTCCATGATGGAGGCCATGTTAAGTATGAAGCAGCTCATAGAGAAGAACGCGGCCACCGCCGCCGCTGTCAGTTCGGCTGCCGAAGCAGACCCGACTCTCTTGGCAACTACGCACCATCCTCCCTCAAACATAGTAGGACGGGGAAGGGACACACTGGGGCACGATGGCAGCCCTCACCTGGGATACAACCGAGCGGCTTACCCTTATGGATTGCCGCCCAACTATTCACCACCCGTCTTGCAAGAAGATGCGGGCCACATTGCCTCTCCCGTCCATGAAAGAGAGCCTCCTCAGCAGCCCGACGAAGTCCATAAAGACCCTCAAGATTATGCTCGAAGGGATGTCGAGTTCTATCCCCCGATCCCCGAAGGGCCGGCACCAGGCACGTTGCCTCAACCCAACATCGCAGCTTCGCCAATAGTTTTGTCCATGGAAGGGCCGCCCCCGGCAACTGAAGAAAGGAGGAAGCTCGATCTCCTTGAGGAAAGATTGAGGGCTGTGGAAGGATTTGGGGACTATCCGTTTGCAGACATGACGGATCTTTGCTTAGTACCCGATGTTGTTATTCCCCCGAAGTTCAAAGTGCCGGACTTCGACAAGTATAAAGGGACGACTTGTCCCAAAAACCATCTCAAGATGTACTGCCGTAAGATGGGCGCTCATTCTAAAGATGAAAAGCTGTTGATACACTTCTTTCAGGATAGCTTGGCCGGAGCTGCGGTAGTGTGGTACACTAATTTGGAAGCTTCCCGTATCCGTACTTGGAAGGATTTGATTACCGCCTTCCTAAGGCAGTATCAGTACAATTCTGATATGGCTCCTGACCGTACTCAACTGCAGAATATGTTCAAGAAAGAGGGTGAAACCTTTAAAGAATATGCGCAGCGATGGAGGGATTTGGCGGCACAAGTAGCTCCTCCCATGGTTGAGAGAGAGATGATCACCATGATGGTAGACACTCTGCCAGTGTTCTACTATGAGAAGCTAGTGGGTTACATGTCGTCCAGCTTTGCGGATCTGGTGTTTGCTGGGGAAAGAATCGAGGTTGGATTGAAAAGGGGAAAGTTTGATTACGTTTCCTCCACAAACGCGAATGCCAAAAGAATCGGGGCAACAGGGGCAAAAAGGAAGGAAGGAGATGCCCATGCCGTCTCTTCAACACCCGCGTGGGTCAAACCCCAGCAAACACCTCATGGTACCCATCAGTACGCGCAACATCACCCAAGCTTCTCGGCTCATGCTGGGAACGCCTCTAGTTCAACACCCGTGCAGCCTAAGGCACCCACCCAGAGGGAAGCTCCCCAAGTTCCAACTCCGAACACGACTCGACCGGCCGGTAATTCCAACACGACAAGGAACTTCCCTCCGAGGCCATTGCCGGAATTCACCCCGCTCCCAATGACGTACGAAGATCTTCTACCATCCCTCATCGCCAATCATTTGGCCGTGGTAACTCCCGGAAGGGTCCTCGAACCCCCTTTCCCGAAGTGGTATGACCCTAACGCAACTTGCAAGTACCATGGGGGTGTCCCGGGGCATTCCGTCGAGAAATGCTTGGCCCTTAAATACAAGGTCCAACATTTAATGGATGCCGGATGGCTGACTTTCCAAGAGGATCGGCCCAATGTGAGAACCAACCCGCTCGCCAATCATGGAGGGGGAGCGGTTCATGCAGTTGAGTCCGATAGGCTGCACAGGTCTAAACCTTTAAGGGATGTGGCAACCCCTAGGAGGTTTATCTTTGAGGCCCTACAAAAACGAGGTGTGATTCCCCATAGTGGGTGTAAGAAGGATTCCTGTCTGCTACACTCCGGCGAGATGCATGACATGGAGACGTGTTTGGAAGTAGAGGAATTGTTACAGCGGATGATAGATCAAGGTCGACTGGAAGTCGGCATTGAAGGAAAAGAAGAGCAGCATATATGCATGCAATCTACGGAGGGGAGCGGTGTTGCGAAGCCCAAACCCTTGGTGATATATTTCACTAAAAGCGCAGCTTCGCAAAAGCCCGGACACCCCTTAATAGCCAAACCTGTTCCTTTCCCGTACCAAGATAGTCACGCGGTCCCGTGGAGATACACCTCCGGGGAAGAGGGAAGAAGAAGTCACTGACGTCAGCTCGCTGTCAGCTAAAGTAACAAATATCACAGGACTGAGTGGTGTGACCCGTACTGGTCGTGTGTTCGCACCTCCGGACCTACCAGTCCAACCCGCCGACGTCAAGGGAAAAGGAAAAGTGGTGGAAGAACAAGATGGCGAAGCACCCCACGCTTTGAATAAAGATATTCCAGCAAAGGGGCCCCCGGAGAAAAAGGATGGTAGAAAGGAGGTGTCGCTAGAGGAAGCCAGCGAGTTCCTTCGGATAATTCAGCAGAGCGAATTCAAGGTTATCGAACAGCTCAACAAAACCCCGGCTAGGGTCTCGCTGTTGGAGTTACTTATGAGCTCCGAGCCTCATCGGGCTCTGCTAGTAAAAGTGCTGAACGAGGCTCACGTGGCCCAAGATATCTCGGTAGAAGGTTTCGGAGGGCTGGTCAACAATATCACTGCCAACAACTATCTTGCCTTCGCCGAAGAAGAAATCCCCGCCGAGGGGAGAGGGCATAATAAGGCTTTACACGTATCAGTCAAGTGTATGGACCATATCGTAGCCAAGGTGCTCATCGATAATGGTTCCAGTTTAAACGTGATGCCTAAGAGCACTTTGGAGAAGTTACCATTCAATGCTTCCCACTTAAAACCAAGTTCAATGGTGGTTCGGGCCTTCGACGGCACTCGCTGAGAGGTTAGGGGAGAGATCGATCTCCCAGTACAAATAGGCCCTCACACCTGTCAAGTCACCTTCCAAATAATGGATATTAACCCCCCCTACAGCTGCCTGTTGGGGCGCCCGTGGATCCACTCAGTGGGAGTTGTGCCTTCTACACTCCACCAAAAGCTGAAATTCGTAGTGGAGGGGCACTTGGTCATCGTGTCAGGCGAGGAAGATATCTTGGTAAGCTGCCCATCCTCCATGCCTTATGTGGAAGCCGCAGAAGAATCGTTAGAAACCGCTTTCCAGTCTTTTGAGGTGGTCAGCATTTCCTCCGTGGACTCCCTCTTTGGGCAGCCTTGTCTGTCTGATGCAGCGGTAATGATGGCCCGAGTTATGTTGGGGAACGGTTATGAACCCGGGATGGGTTTAGGCAAAAACAACGGCGGCATAACTAGCCTGATAAATACCCAAGGAAATCGTGGGAAGTATGGTTTAGGCTATAAGCCCACTCAGGCGGACATGAAAAGAAGCATTGCGGGAAGGAAGAACAGTGGTCAAAGCTCGCGTTGGAGACAAGAAAGTGAAGGAAGCCCGCCCTGCCACATAAGTAGAAGCTTTATAAGCGCGGGTCTGGGAGACAAAGGTCAAGCGTTCGCGATATGCGAGGATGATAATCCGAGTACTTTGGATTTGGTACGACCATGCCCTCCTGATTTCCAGCTGGGAAATTGGCGAGTGGAGGAACGCCCCGGCATTTACGCAACGAGCATAATGTAAACCTTTACGGTTTTAAAAGCTCTATAGTTGGGCCTAGGCTTTAGAGTTTTTCCTTTTGTTAAGGCTTTGTGTCTTTTGTTTTTAAATTTATAATACAAGGATCTTTCTTCATCTGTTCCTGGTCTCTACCCATTCTCATTCATTTGCATGTTTACTTCTTTTTCTGAAACGGCAGATCCGATGACGAGTCCCCCGAAGGTACTAATACCTGGGACCCGCCTATCAACTTCGAGCGAGAAATGAATCAAACGGAAGATGAAGGAGATGAGGATGTGGGACTTCCCCCAGAACTAGAAAGAATGGTCGCCCATGAGGACCAAGAAACGGGGCCTCATCAAGAAGAAACAGAGCTAGTAGACTTAGGAATTGGCAGTGGAAAGAGGGAAGTAAAGATAGGTACAGGTATTACCGCACCTATCCATGAAGAATTAATAATCCTGCTAAAAGACTACCAAGACATCTTTGCTTGGTCATACCAAGATATGCCCGGTTTGAGTTCTGACATTGTACAGCACCGATTACCTCTAAATCCCGAGTGTTCCCCGGTAAAACAGAAACTGAGAAGGATGAAGCCCGAAACATCCTTGAAGATAAAAGAAGAAGTGAAGAAGCAATTTGACGCTGGATTTCTGGCCGTCGCTCGGTATCCGGAATGGGTTGCCAACATCGTACCAGTTCCTAAGAAAGATGGAAAAGTACGAATGTGTGTGGATTATCGGGACCTGAATCGGGCCAGTCCCAAGGACAATTTTCCTTTACCACACATCGATATCCTCGTGGATAACACGGCCAATTTCGCTTTATTTTCCTTCATGGACGGTTTCTCTGGTTACAATCAGATAAAGATGGCGCCCGAGGATATGGAAAAGACTACTTTCGTCACCCTGTGGGGAACGTTCTGTTACAAGGTGATGTCCTTTGGACTCAAGAATGCCGGGGCAACTTATCAACGGGCCATGGTAGCTTTGTTCCATGATATGATGCATCAAGAGATCGAGGTCTACGTGGACGACATAATTGCTAAATCTAAATCCGAGGAAGAACACCTTGTCAACCTGCGGAAATTGTTCGAAAGGCTTAAGAAATATCAATTAAGGTTGAACCCCGCTAAGTGTACCTTCGGGGTCAAATCAGGGAAATTGCTTGGTTTCATTGTAAGCCAGAAAGGGATAGAGGTAGACCCCGAAAAAGTGAAGGCTATCCTTGAGATGCCAGAACCCCGTACAGAGAGGCAAGTCCGAGGTTTCCTGGGGCGCTTGAATTATATTGCCAGATTCATATCGCAGCTCACCGCCATTTGTGAGCCGTTGTTTAAACTCTTGCGCAAAAACCAAACTGATCGGTGGAATGAGGATTGCCAAGAGGCTTTTGGGAGGATCAAAAAGTGCCTAATGAATCCTCCCGTGCTTATGCCACCAGTACCGGGAAGGCCTCTCATTTTGTACATGACAATCTTGGACGAGTCAATGGGGTGTATGCTGGGGCAACATGACGAATCCGGGAAGAAAGAGCGCGCTGTTTACTACCTAAGTAAGAAGTTCACGACCTGTGAGATGAATTACTCCTTGCTCGAAAGAACGTGTTGTGCTTTAGTATGGGCATCCCATCGCCTAAGGCAGTACATGCTGAGCCATACTACCTGGTTGATATCCAAAATGGACCCCGTTAAGTACATCTTTGAAAAGCCAGCTCTCACAGGACGAATCGCCCGGTGGCAAGTCTTGCTATCTGAGTTTGATATAGTCTATGTCACCCAAAAGGCGATAAAAGGAAGCGCTTTGGCAGATTATTTGGCTCAACAGCCTCTTAACGACTACCAGCCCATGCATCCGGAGTTCCCGGATGAGGACATCATGGCCTTGTTCGAGGAAAAGTTGGACGAAGATCGGGACAAATGGACTGTATGGTTTGACGGAGCTTCAAACATTCTAGGTCATGGCGTTGGGGCAGTGTTGGTCTCTCCGGACAATCAATGTGTACCTTTCACAGCCAGGCTAGGATTCGACTGCACCAACAACATGGCCGAATATGAAGCATGTGCCCTAGCTGTCCAGGCAGCAATTGACTCCAATGTCAAACTACTCAAGGTGTACGGCGACTCAGCGTTGGTAATCCATCAGCTGAGAGGGGAATGGGAAACTAGAGATCCCAAGCTGATACCCTACAAAGCCTATATCAAGGAATTGGCTAAGACTTTCGATGAGATCTCCTTCCATCATGTTCCTCGCGAGGAAAATCAAATGGCGGATGCACTTGCTACGTTGGCGTCTATGTTCCAGCTAACACCGCACGGGGATCTACCCTACATTGAATTTTGGTGCCGTGGCAAACCCGCACATTGTTGCCAAGTGGAAGAGGAACGGGACGGAAAGCCTTGGTATTTCGACATCAAGTGATATGTCGTAAGCAAAGAATACCCGCCAGAGATTGCCGACAACGATAAAAGGACATTGAGGAGGTTGGCAGCCGGTTTCTTCGTGAGCGGAAGCATACTGTATAAAAGAAATCACGACATGACACTCCTGCGGTGTGTGGATGCCAAAGAGGCAAATCACATGATCGAAGAAGTCCATGAGGGCTCGTTTGGAACGCACGCCAACGGACATGCTATGGCCAGGAAGATCCTAAGAGCAGGTTATTACTGGCTTACCATGGAAAGTGATTGTTGTGTCCATGTGAGGAAATGCCACAAATGTCAAGCATTCTCAGATAATGTCAATGCCCCACCACACCCTCTGAATGTCATGTCCGCCCCTTGGCCTTTCTCCATGTGGGGAATAGATGTCATCGGGGCCATCGAGCCCAAGGCCTCGAATGGTCATCGCTTCATCCTCGTAGCGATAGATTATTTCACCAAGTGGGTCGAGGCGGCTTCATATACCAATGTCACGAGGAATGTGGTGGTCAGGTTCATTAAGAAATAGATCATCTGCCGATATGGTTTGCCAAGGAAGATTATCACGGACAACGGCACCAACCTGAATAATAAGATGATGGCGGAAATGTGCGAGGAGTTTAAAATCCAGCATCACAATTCCACGCCCTACCGGCCGAAGATGAATGGAGCCGTGGAAGCGGCCAATAAGAATATCAAAAAGATTATCCAAAAGATGACCGTGTCATACAAGGATTGGCACGAGATGCTCCCATTCGCGTTACACGGTTACCGGACTTCAGTGCGAACGTCAACTGGGGCAACGCCGTTCTCATTGATATATGGGATGGAGGCTGTGTTACCGTTTGAGGTAGAAGTCCCGTCATTAAGGATCTTGGCAGAATCCGGATTAAAGGAATCAGAGTGGGCTCAAACACGCTACGATCAGCTCAACCTCATTGAGGGTAAGCGCTTAACGGCCATGAGTCATGGGCGCTTATACCAGCAAAGAATGAAGAGTGCATTCGACAAGAAAGTACGCTTACGCAAGTTCCATGAGGGAGACCTTGTGCTAAAGAAAATGTCCCATGCTGTCAAGGACCATCGAGGGAAATGGGCCCCGAACTACGAAGGGCCTTTTGTTGTGAAGAGGGCTTTTTCCGGAGGAGCCCTGGTGCTTACCAACATGGATGGCGAAGAGCTACCTTCACCCGTGAACTCTGATGTCGTCAAACAATATTATGCTTAGAAGCTGGGGCAATTAAGGATGTCGCTGCATGTTCTTTATCTTTATGCGTTTTCTGGATTTCCCCCAGGGATTTCCTGTCTGTTGTATCTATCGTTACAATCTTTCAAAGAAATGAACGTGGATTCGAGGCTTTTAGTCCTCACGTTAGTTTCACACCTTGCGTTAATCTGTGATCACCTGAGCCCTTCCGCTCAGTTCATGGGATCCCCCAAGCGCTTAATTAGAATTGAACCTGAACCAACTTTCCCTAAATTTGCTGCGTTTGAAAACATTCATACATACGCATACGCATACGCATACGCATGCATATTGTTGTGGTAAAAAAAAAAAAAAAACAGGGGCAGGATCATCTTGGGCTACCTTCTGGGGGTAGAGACAAAACATGAACGGCAGAAACCAATCAAGGTAAGATAATGACGCTGTCAAGATTGGCCATACCTGGTTGTTTATTACTTGCAGGTACTTAAGGACGGATGCAAGTAGGGATGGGGTCACGACCGACCGATCGTTGCCCCTTCTCTGCGCGAGATAAGCAGAGAATGTCGCTGCGAGGCAGCCCCGTATCCTTTGTATTTTGCAGCTTTCTTTTACTATTTGTAAGAATAAGTAATCAACGCCTAATTCTAACCTAAGTAAGTTCAAGTTAGGCAAGATGCTAATCCATGAGAAGGGAGGGGACATGGTTAATGTTCCCCTCAAAAAAAAAAAAAAAAAAAATGCAGGTTAGCTCGCCTGGGCGAGCTGGGCTCGCCTGGGCGAGCTGGGCTCGCCTGGGCGAGCTGGGCTCGCCTGGGCGAGCTGGGCTCGCCTGGGCGAGCCACCCCTGCACCAAATTATAAGAATGACGAAAGGGGGGGTGTTTTTACATTCAAAAACTTCTTTTCCCCCCTTTCAAAAGCCATACCCACGGGATTGACGAGTTTGCAGCCCTAGGGTCATCCTTTTTCGCATTTTTTGATTCCGTTTTGCGCTTTTGTTCATCACCACCAAGAAATGGCCCCGAGGAAGCTTGCCTCAAAGAGGTCCAGGAAGGACAAGGCAACAGAAGGAACTAGTTCCGCTCCGGAGTATGACAGTCACCGCTTTAGGAGCGCTGTACACCAGCAGCGCTTCGAGGCCATCAAGGGATAGTCGTTTCTCCGGGAGCGACGCGTCCAGCTCAGGGACGACGAGTATACTGATTTCCAGGAGGAAATAGGGCGCCGGCGGTGGGCATCACTGGTTACTCCCATGGCCAAGTTTGATCCAGAAATAGTCCTTGAGTTTTATGCCAATGCTTGGCCAACAGAGGAGGGCGTGCGTGACATGAGATCCTGGGTAAGGGGTCAGTGGATCCCGTTTGATGCCGACGCTATCGGCCAACTCCTAGGATATCCGTTGGTGTTGGAAGAGGGCCAGGAATGTGAGTATGGCCAGAGGAGGAACCGGTCTGATGGGTTCGATGAGGAGGCCATCGCCCAGCTGCTATGTATACCGGGGCAGGATTTTGCCCGGACTGCTGCAGGGAGGCGGGTGCGAATCATGCGCACCAACATGACCACCCTGACCCAGATATGGATGACGTTGCTCCTCAGCAACATCCTGCCCACCGATCATAATTCCGACCTTCCCATGCCGAAGTGTCAGCTGGTGTACGCCATCCTGACACGGATGAGCATCCATGTGGCTCAGTTGATCGCTGATGCCATCTATATTTTTGCAGGTATGGCGCCCACTAGGCACCCTTTGGACCCAGATAAGTCCAACAGGGCCCTGGGATTCCCCGCACTGATCACAGGACTCTGCCAGTCGTTCGGGGTCCCCGTTGCACCTACCAAGGTGATTCGGCTGCCCAGGCCGCAGGCGCGCCCCAGGCTCAGGGTGATGCTCCACAGGCCGCAGGTGCGCCACCACCACCTCATCAGGCTGGCCAGGCTGGGGCATTTGACATGGAGCAGTATTTACGGCATTTGGTTCGCCAGCAGGCGGCCAACCACCGAGCACATGTACGGACCCATGATTGTCTGTACCAGATGAGCCTTAGCATGCAGAGCCAGGGCTTCGCTTCTTTTTCATGCCCTACTCCAGACCAGTTCAGGGCAGAGGTTGCATGGCCCGGAGATTGGCCCAAGGCCCAAGCAGGAGAGGCACCCCCAGAAGCTCCCGGCGACGGAGAAGAGGCCCGCGAGGATGAGGAGATGGCCGATTTGCTTGACTTCTTAGGAGGGAGTGGAGATACGTGACTGGGAGATCCCCAGATTCATGTTTTCTTTCATATTTCTTTTGTCATTTTTATTCTATGTTATTGTTTTGACTTGAGAGACTAATGTTTGTTTTTGTTGTTTCGATTGTCATTTGTACAGCGCATACGTTTTTGTTTAGATTGTTGTGTTAGTGTTTATATATCATTACTATTGATGATGTTTGGAATTCTGGAGCCGTGTAGAGTTCTTCGTTTAGGAACATCGTCCAAAGAATATATGTGTAAAACAAACAAAAAAAAAATCATGATAAAAATAAAAATAGAAAAGAAAAAATGAAATGAATGAAATGGAAAAGAGAACAAAAAGGAAAAGAAGAAAGCAAGTAAGGAAAAAGGTGGAAAAAGAGAAAATAAGTTGTCTAGCTAAAAAACCGACATGCTTTTGAAAAGAGACGATTTCCAACTTTTCTTTGAAAAAAAAAATTCATTCATTGATCATAACCGATTTTTGAAGAAAAAAAAACGTGTCTACACCTGAAGGGTGAATGCTGTGAAAATTTCCCCGGACGCCCAAAATGACTTGGAGGAATGCACAAATTGATAAAAGAACATATTTTGGAAACATTGGGTTGACTAAAATAGAGGAAATGAATCCTGAGCCCTAGCATCACATGACCATAAAAATTTGACACTTGAGTGTCCGCATAGGTGCATGCATGACCAGTTTTGCATAAAGTTTCTAAATCATCATTTTTGCATTTGTGTCATGGAAATAATGTGGGGCATCCCTTTTATCCTTGAACCAAACCAAACCCCGACATGTATCATGTCTAGCCATTCTACAAATCTTGAGCCAAAATCCTGACTCACCATAAACCTTGACCTAGGGTGAGAATGTCAATCCTTACCCTCGGAAGCAAAAAAGAAAAGAAGGAAAATTTCCAATCAAAGAGAAAGCAAAAAAAGAAAAGAAAGGAAATTCCCAATCAAAGAGTGAGAGAAAGCAAAAAGAAAAGAAAGAAAATTCCCAATCCAAGGATGGGAGAAAGTAAAAAAAAAAAGAAGAAGAAGAAGAAGAAGGAAAGAAAGCCCCTGATCGGGAATCGAAGGAAAAAACAGAAGAAATATGCAGAGAGGTCTTTGGACCGGACAATATCTGAACAATACAGAATTGTCACCAAATGAACGAAAAAAGAAGGAAAGGGAACCACGACCTAAAATAGTCTTCTCCCTTTGATTACCAACCAAAATCCCGTGCGCTAGCAACTTTTTTTTCCTCGCCCCGCACTAAACAAAAAAACAGAAAAAGAAAAAGCCAGAAAAATCAAAAGCCAAAAACACACAAAAGCCGAAAGAAGAAACCACCAAAAGAACCCATTCCCAAGGGAAGTCCTATTTGATCCATGATCACGCATGTAATTTTTGATTTGATAGGAAATAATTTGCAAAGTCAAGTCATGACATATCTATGGTTCGGAATTAGGATGAAACACTTACCTGTGCGAGATTGATACACTTCGAGTGGATTTCTTCTATTTTTGTCGAACCCAGTGTTTCCTCTAAATGGTCATTTAGAAACGAAATGCTAACATCCAAAATCTCATTTATGGTTATGGGAGATTTCATCAGCAGACTCTCCTTCCCCGGTAGACGCATTGTTTTTCACTCAAAAAAGCATATGCTGCTCTAAATCAGTTGGAATATTTGTCTCTTTGCTAAAGCATGTTTGCATTTTAGTGGAGAAAACACCGAGACTTTTTCCAGTCTCACAAGTTATCCAGAACTACGTAGGTCTGAGTTCCTCATTGGAGGATACGTAGGAGCAAGAGCCTCGCTTTTGTCGACCACACCGCCTTTTGTTGCCATGACCCAAGAGCTGGTAGCCCGCGGAGACACCTTACGGTTATCCGCACCTCGTCATTCAGTGACCCCAAGTGTGATTGACGAGCAGAGGCCAATGTGGTCATCTGCGCCCTTTCCGGAGATGTCAGCATTTTCCGATGGAGACTTTTCAAGTCTCACAAGTTATCCAGAACTACGTAGGTCTGATTTCCTCATTGGAGGATACGTAGGAGCAAGAGCCTTGCTTTTGTCGGCCGCCCCATAATCTTTGTCATACTGACCCTGAGGTCATGTGACGTGCACCCTTTTGTCATCCAGAGGCGGCGGGCCCGATGGCAAGCAGAGACCAAGTTTGGTCATTCTGCACCCTTGTATCATCCAGAGGCGGCGGGCCCGATGATACGCGGAGATACCTTACGGTTATCCGCACCCTTTTGTCATCCAGAGGCGGCGGGCCCGATGGCAAGCAGAGACCAAGTTTTGGTCATTCTGCACCCTTGTATCATCCAGAGGCGGCGGGCCCGATGATACGCGGAGATACCTTACGGTTATCCGCACCCTTTTGTCATCCAGAGGCGGCGGGCCCGATGACAAGCAGAGACCAAGTTTGGTCATTCTGCACCCTTGTATCATCCAGAGGCGGCGGGCCCGATGATACGCGGAGATACCTTACGGTTATCCGCACCCTTTTGTCATCCAGAGGCGGCGGGCCCGATGACAAGCAGAGACCAAGTTTGGTCATTCTGCACCCTTGTATCATCCAGAGGCGGCGGACCCGATGATACGCGGAGATACCTTACGGTTCTCCGCACCCTTTTGTCATCCAGAGGCGGCGGGCCCGATGACAAGCAGAGACCAAGTTTGGTCATTCTGCACCCTTGTATCATCCAGAGGCGGCGGGCCCGATGATACGCGGAGATACCTTACGGTTATCCGCACCCTTTTGTCATCCAGAGGCGGCGGGCCCGATGACAAGCAGAGACCAAGTTTGGTCATTCTGCACCCTTGTATCATCCAGAGGCGGCGGGCCCAATGATACGCGGAGATACCTTACGGTTATCCGCACCCTTTTGTCATCCAGAGGCGGCGGGCCCAATGACAAGCAGAGACCAAGTTTGGTCATTCTGCACCCTTGTATCATCCAGAGGCGGCGGGCCCGATGATACGCGGAGATACCTTACGGTTATCCACACCCTTTTGTCATCCAGAGGCGGCGGGCCCGATGACAAGCAGAGACCAAGTTTGGTCATTCTGCACCCTTGTATCATCCAGAGGCGACGGGCCCGATGATACGCGGAAATACCCGAGTGGTTATCCGTATAAATATTATTTTGCTATCTGTAAGACAGAACGCTTGATAGCATGCAGAGGCTGACATAGTCTTCTGCACCTTTTGTTCCTCCGGGAATAACAAGTCATTTACATGCGGAAATTTCATGGTCACCCGCGACTCTCGTCAACCGAGAGGAGCGAAATTAGTGTCATACACTGATTTTCGTCCGGGGACCTTTGCTTGATGACATGCGACCATTCTTTGGTCCTTGTGAGGTGCTTGGCATCCATCATTAGGCAATTTGTGAAATTCTAGGAACGACAAGTCATGGTCACCCGCGACTCTCGTCAACCGAGAGGAGCGAAATTAGTGTCATACACTGATTTTCGTCCGGGGACCTTTGCTTGATGACATGCGACCATTCTTTGGTCCTTGTGAGGTGCTTGGAATCCATCATTAGGCAATTTGTGAAATTCTAGGAACAACAAGTCATTTGCATGTGGAGATTTTATGGTCACCCGCGACTCTCGTCAAATCAAGAGGAACGAAATTAGTGTCTTATCTTTACTTTCCTTTTATCTCCAATAAAAGACAAGTAAAGAGGGGCAACTGTCATACCCTAATTTCGTCCAGGGACCTTTGCTTGATGACATGCGACCTTTCTTTGGTCCTTGTGAGGTGCTTGGCATCCATCATTAGGCAATTTGTGAAATTCCAGGACATGCCGAAAAACCAAAAAAAATATTGATGCACAATCCGTAAGTTTCCGTGACACACCGGAAATCAAATGGAAGCATCGTTGCATAATTAAGTGAGGTTCCGTAACATTCCGTAAGTCAAAAGGGGGATGATTATGTAATCCGCAAGGTTCCGTAACATTACGGAAAGAAAACAAGTATCGTTACGAAATTCGTAAGTTTCCGTAACTTTACGAAAAAAGAATCACCAAAAAACAGCAGAGGGGGGTGTACTTAGTAAAAATGGGGGTGCAAATAGCACCCAGGCCCACTTGGGCCCTCTAGAATATTCCTCCAGAAGGCTGTTGCTTCTGGAGGAAGCAACCTGGCTCGCCTGGGCGAGCTGAGCTCGCCTGGGCGAGCTGGGCGGCAACCACCTCCCCTATTTTGCTATAAATAGGGGAGGAAGTGAAGAAGAAAAGGGTTCAGCCCCTTTGGCACTTCTCTATCTTTCAAATTTGCTTGGAAAAATTGTTTTCGTGAAGAAAATCTAAGCTGAGGCGCTTCCGAAACGTTTCCGTAACGTTTTCCGTGAGGAATTTCGCAAAGGTTTCAACCGTTCTTCGACGTTCTTCATTCGTTCTTCATCGTTCTTCGATCTTCAATGGGTAAGTACCTCGAACCAAGCCTTTCGATTCATTCTATGCACCCATGGTGGTCCACATTGTGTTTCGTGCATTTTTATTCTCGTTTTGTTTACTTTTTATACCCCCTGTTGACGTGCTTAAGCCATTTTACTTAAGTCATTTCTCGCTTAACTTAAAAATGAAATCAATTTCCACCGAACGTTTGAATTGTATTATCCGTTAACTTCGGTTAAAATGAATTCCGACCGTTCGGTCGTGCCGTAACCACGTTGGAAATCAAAAAGAGGTAAAAAATAATATAATAATAAAAAAAAAACATCTTTTAGTAAAATAAAGCGAAAAATCAATCGGACGTTTTTTCTCTTTGGGATTTCTCATTCTTAATCGAATTGATTAATAACTAAAGTGAAACTAAGGCTAAAATCAACTCGCCTAGTCAAGCTCGTCCACAAAAATAGGCTTTTGAAGTTTGTCATTTCAATTTCTCACTAAGTAAAATGGATCATTTTTAAGGTCCAACGCCTTAAAAATGACCACCACTTAAGTAAAAAAGAAACACTTTGTTCCGAAAGAACTACGTAGGTCTGAGTTCCTCATTGAGGATACGTAGGAGCAAAAGTCCCGCTTTTGTCGACCACCCCAAGAGATCGTTAATGGTCCAATGCCTTAACGTTTCTCTCCTTTCAAAAACAAGAGATCGTTAATGGTCCAACGCCTTAACGTTTCTCCCCTTTCAAAATCAAAAGATCGTTTAATGGTTCAACACCTTAAATGACCTTTTGTTCAATAAAAACATATTTTGCAAAAAAGACAAAAACAACTTAACCAAACACTTTGTTCCGAAAGAACTACGTAGGTCTGATTTCCTCATCACAAATTGAGGAATACGTAGGAGCAAAGGGAAACACCCTTGTCGACCACAAAAAAGAAAAAAATATAAAGGGTATAAAGGATCTAAGGACATAAAAGGGAACATAAAAATCAAAGTCATGTTTGCACATTCGATTAAAGGCTGCCGTCCCTTGGGACGGACGTATGGGGTGCTAATACCTTCCCCGTGCGTAAATACAACTCCCGAACCTTTCACTTAAAAAAGTTTGTAGATCGTGTCTTTTCCGGTTTTTCCGACGTTTTCCTCAAATAAACGTTGGTGGCGACTCCGTGCGTATTCCTTTCGTGGAACACGCATCCCGCGAGTCTCGCGTCGCCCTCCCGCCGGAGGGTAGGTTGCGACATTTGGCTTTTGATTTTTTTTTTTTGTTGGCTTTTTCCTTTTCTGTTTTTGCTTGACGCAAGGCGAGCAAGTCACCGACGCACAGGATTTTGGTTGGCCATCAAAGGGGGAAGACCATTTTAGGTCGTGGTTTCCTTTCCTTCTTTTTGTTCATTTGGTAACAATTCTGTATTGTTCAGATATTGTCCGGTCCAAAGACCTCTCTGCACATTTCTTCTGGTTTCTTTGACCAGGAGCTTGCTTCTTTTTTAGTTTCTCCCATTCTTTTTTCTTTGACTTGGAATTTTCTTTCCTTTCTTTTCGCTTTCTCCCACTCTTTGATTGGGAATTTTCCTTCTTTTCTTTTTTTGCTTTCTCTTTGATTGGAAATTTTCCTTCTTTCCTTTTTTTTTTTGCTTTCTCTTTGATTGGAAATCTTCCTTCTTTCCTTTTTTTTGCTTCCGAGGGTAAGGATTGACATTCTCACCCTGGGTCAAGGTTTATGGTGAGTCAGGATTTCGGCTCAAGACTTGTAGAATGGCTAGACATGATACATGTCAGGGTTTGGTTTGGTTCAAGGATAAAAGGGATGCCCCACATTATTTCCATGACACAAATGCAAAAATGATGATTTGGAAACTTTATGCAAAACTAGTCATGCATGCACCTATGCGGACACTCAAGCGTCAAATTTTTATGGTCATGTGATGCTAGGGCTCAGGATTCATTTCCTCTATTTTAAATCAACCCAATGTTTCCAAAATATGTTCTTTTATCAATTTGTGCATTCATCCGAGTCCATTTCGGGCGTTCGGGGAAATTTCACAGCATTCACCCTTCAGGTGTACACAGCATTCACAACTTATTTTTCTTTTCCTTTTTCCTCTCTTTTTTCTTACTTGCTCTCTTTTCCCTTACTTGCCCTCTTCTTTTCTTATTTGCTCTCTTTTTCCTTTTTTTCTTTTTTTTTTTGATTTTTTATTTTCATGAGGTATTTTGCTACCTAAACATGTGTATATTTTTGTGAGGTATTTTTGCTATATACACGCATATCCAAAGTATCTTGCTACCTAAACATACATATATATATATATATATTGTGAGGTATCTTTTTGCTACATACATGCATATCTAAGGTATCTTGCTACCTAAACATACATATATATATTTTGTGAAGTGTGTTTTTGTTTACATACATGCATATCTAAGGTATCTTTCTACCTAAACATACATATATATATTTTGTGAGGTATGACTACCTTCCGAGCTTGTGCTCGTTTTATTTAAATTCTTAGGATCATGAGCAACTAGGTGTGTCCCAATATGACTTGAGAAACAAAAGGTGATCAAATAGCAAGCATAAATTTAAAAGTTACTAGGTTGCCTCCTAGTAGCGCTTCTTTAACGTCTTGAGATGGACGCCTTATGACTTGTCGGTCACGGACCTAATACTTTGCTTACCTTTGGCTTTGGACTTGGTCGCCTATGGGTCGGCCATGTGTCGTAGGCAACGCTCTAACCTTTTTATGGATGAGCTGAGGTGAACTCTAGAGGTGGTGGCGGTGTGTCTATTGCCCGCTATCGGCCATCCCAATGCTGATGTGGTGTTTCGCCCTGCGCCTGCCTGGGGGCGCAGTACTTCTTGATGAAAGCTCGATTGGTAGGGGGGCCTGATGACCTTGTTGGGGGCGACAGGCACTCCCTAGAACTGATAGAGACCCGTATTTAGAGCTGGCAACTCCAAGACCCTGTTGGCCTTCTTCGGGTCCACTAGGTGTCTTGCGGGCACGATCCCTGCAAACAATAGATGACATCAGAAATCAGTTGGGGGAGGTGCATACTTACCTATGCCACGACGACATGAACTTGTTGGGGGAACGGGCGCTCGGTAGGGCCGACAGAGGCCCGTAACCAGAGCTGGAAACCCTAGGGCCCTGTTGGACTTCTTCAGGTCCACTAGGTGTCTTTGTGGGTGCAATCCCTGCAAACAATAGATGGTATCAGAAATCAGTTGAACCATATGCATACTTACCCATGTCGGGACGACACAGACCAACTGATACTTTTGCAGGGGGAGATTGGCATTGCGGTCGCTGGGCAGAATGTTGCTAAGTAGCAATGTCATCTATATCTGTGTAAGAGTGGTCATGTTGGTGCGCATGATCCGCACTCGTCTCTTTGCAGCGGCACGGGTGTAATCTTGCCCCGGTATGCATAGTAGTTGCGTGATAGCCTCCCTCTCTGGTTGTGCTTGCACAGTTGGTCGCCCTCCAATATCAGGGGGGTGGCCCAGAAACTGATAAAAGGAAACTACTGGCCCCTTAACCGGGAGCGCGAGTCTCGGTTAAGCTTTTAAGGGCAGAGGACCTTAAATTATCTTAAGGTGTAGATATGGGGCCCCCTGAGAGCGAGGACGCGTAGTCCTCTAAAGGCGAGGGCGTGTAGCCCTCTGAAGTTCAGGACGTGTCGCCTTTTGAAGGCGAGGGAGTGTAGTCCTATGATTGCAAGGACGTGCAATCCTCTAAAGGTGAGGGCATGTCCCCCTTTGAAAATGGGGAACATGTAGTCCTCTGATGGCGAGGACGTGTAGTCCTCTAAAGGTGAGGACGTGTAGTCCTCTGAAGGTGAGGGTGTGTAGCCCTACAAAGACGAAGGCACATGACCCTTTGACGGCGAGGACGTGTAGTCCTCTGAAGTTGAAGGTACATGACCCTTTGAAGGCGAGGACGTGTAGTCCTCTAAAGGTGAAGGTAACTAGTACCCAAGGTGAGGGCGTGTAGCCCTCTCAAGGCGAGGACGTATAGTCCTCTGGAGGTAAGGGCGTGCAGCCCTCTGGTGGTGAGGACGTGTAGTCCTCTCAAGGCGAGGACGTGTAGTCCTCTGACAGTGAGGGTAACTAGTACCCAAGGTGAGGGCGTGTAGCCCTCTCAAGGCGAGGACATGTAGTCCTCTGGAGGTGAGGGCGTGCAGCCCTCTGATGGTGAGGACTTGTAGTCCTCTCAAGGCGAGGACGTGTAGTCCTCTAACGGTGAGGGTAACTAGTACCCAAGGGTCCACCCGTATGAGAAAGCAAGAGATTGACTCATCAAGAGGGCCGGTCATCCCAAATCCATAAGATTTGGACATTAGATGTAGGAAATCTATGCAGTTAACATGATTTTTAGGGATGCAGATGCATGCAACCTTTGTCGTGAAATTTGGTAAATGCGGGCTTTGTGTGCAATGTTATGGAAAATTGTACAATGTTCATGACATTCTTTCCCTATTTTGTGATTTTGATTTTGATTTGATCTTTTTTTTTTTTTTGGAAAACACAAATTGACTGTCCTTTTGAAAGAGGTGATAGTCCATGCAACCTTATCCTATCTTTTTGCAAATCTCTCCGGGAACTCCCTCAGAGTGTGTGTTTTGTTTGATTTAGTCATTTGACAATTTTGGAGTGACGGCAATGGAGTCGTTTGATGTTTAATCAATCCATTGAAATCCTAGGGTTTATCCCCCCTTTTTTTTTGTTGAAAACATCAATGGGTGAGAACTTTTGATCGGACCCTATGTTCACTTGAGGCTCATGCACAGTGCCCCTCATTGCCCCAGTGTAAGGCTTTGAGGTACCAATCGTTGTCTTTCGTGATGACCTTGTAGCTGGGAACCTACTGGGTGAGAACTTTTGATCTGCCCTTAGGTTCGCTTGAGGTTTATGCATGGTGCCTTTCATTGCCCCAGTGTAGGGCTATGAGGTAACCATCGTTGTCTTGTTTTCACAACCTCGTAGTGAGGAAGAATGAAAGAAGCAGTTGATTCTTGCAAAAAGAATTTTCCAAGGACGAGAAATAGTTGAAGGATTTTTCAATTGATGGATTAAGTCAAATGACTCCTATGTAGAAGCAAGATGTTTTGATGTCTTGATGATGCTAAAGGATCAAGTGCTTCTAAGTTTTATTCAAGACAAGAATCCAAGAAAATCAAGATATATGATCAAGTTTGATCTCTTAGAATCTTTAGGAAGAAGTTTCCAAATTGAAACAAACAAAAGGTTTGACCAAAGAATTCTATCATTTGAAATTGAGATTTGCTCTCTGGTAATCGATTACCAGCAGTTGAAAATGTTTTAATTCAAATTTTTAAAACCTGTAATTGATTACATAAGTCTTGTAATTGATTACCAGAGGGGATTTTCAGAAAATAATTTCCAAGAGACATATCTATTCAAATGTTTTATGAACGGCCATTCAAATGTTTTAAAGAGAGTTTTCATTGCCCAAACAATTTTATCCTCTCGAAAGATCAAGAGTTTTTCTGAACTGAAATGTCTTATCCTCTCAAAAAGATTCCTTGGTCAACCACTTGCATATTCAATAAGGAATTTTTGATTGATCTTCATTTCACAATCTACCTCTTTTAAGAGAGATCTCTTCTTCTCTTCTTCTTATTTCTGAAAAGGGATTAAGAGACCGTGGGTCTCTTGTTGTAGAGGATTCATGAACACAAGGGAAGGGCTGTCCCTGTGTGGTTCAGACTTTGTAAAAGGAGTTTTACAAAGAGAGTGGAAAATCTCAAGTGGGCTGCTTGAGGACTGGACGTAGGCGCGGGAAGTGGCCGAACCAGTATAAATCAAGTTTGCATTCCTCTCTTCCTTTAAACTTCTTTTATTTATTGCTATTTATCTTTTGCTTTAAAGAAGTTTATTTTGAATTGTCTTTAGAGTAATTCATGTTAAGGGTGCATTGTTAATCCAAAAAGAAAGAGTGATAGTTCAATTGGGGAATAGTCTTTGCATCTTAATTCAACCCCCCCTTTCTTAAGATAACTGAGGCCATTTGTCCAACATCCTATTCTTGATAACTCACTTCTCTCTAAAAGACAAAATGAGGTCACATGAACGTCTATATTTTTACTTGAAAACACAGTCAATCAAATGCCTTTTTATTTTTTATTTTGAAACTTATTTTTTATTTTGAAACTTATTTGTTTTGAACTTTGCTCGTTGTTTTACGGCACCCCCACCAACGTGCAAGATGAGTAATCTCTGATTGAATGGTCTTGGAAGTCAACACTCAGGAGCGCAGGTTGCTTGAGCAAACAGACCAATGGCTTACACTCACATTCCGGTGGAAGTTGAATAAGCAAAGATGTGTTCGTGAGAGGATGTCCATTTTATCCATATCATTTAGCATTGTAACTGTGGTTTATGGCATAAACTTGAAAATCCTGATGAGTCATAACAACAGCTTCCAGAATTGCCCCATGTATGGTGTTGCTTGTCAATGTTAGGATTCAACAAGCGATTCTCCTCAAATTTCAGCCAGCCCGTATCAATTAGACTTCACACTTTATGCTTCGGGGTCATACAATGCTCAATGGAATGCCCCGGGGCTCCTCCATGATAAGCACACGTTGCGCTCGAGTCGTATCCTCAGAAAAATGGAGGTTGAGGAACCTTGGTTGGGGTTATGGCTACCATTGAATTATTGAGTGGATATGGGATCAAGTTTAGCATATGACAACGGAATTTGGGGTGAACCCTACAAGCTTTTTGCTGCAAAATTCCTTTTTGTTGGTGTTTTTTGGTTTGTGCTAAAGGTGGTCTTCGTCATTGGAAGTGCGGTAGATAGACTTTGTGGTTGATTTAGGGATGGCCTTTGTGGATAACTGGGCGATGGGTAAGGAGGAGGTTTGTTATTGGCTGAGTAATGACATTGTTGGGTTGGTGGGAAACTTGGCCGTATAGGAATGGCAGTCACAGCATGGGTTTCTCCCTCTTTCTCACCCTCTTCATTTGGCCCAGTTTTCTCAGTCGTCCAAGTGGGATGATTAAATTTGCCTCTTTTCAGACCCGCTTTGATCCTTCTGCTGGCGAAGTCCAAATCCGCAAAGCTTGAAGGTGTGTAACCCACCATTTTCCATAGTAGAACACTGGTAACATGTCTACTATCATTGTGATAATCTCTTTCTCTATTTATTGGGGGTGCTACTTGAGTCGCCAGATCCCTCCACCTTTTGGGCGTGTTCTTTGAAAGATCCATCCCCCTTTTTGCACATGTTCTGTAGTTGCATCCTATCCGGAACCATATCAAAATTGTACTGATACTGCCTAACAAAGGCAACCATTAGGTCCTTCCAAGTATGGACTCGGGAAGGTTCCAAGTTAGTGTACCAGGTAACAACTACCCCAATAAGACTTTCTTGGAAGAAATGTATTAGCAGTTCCTCATCTTTGCGTATGCCCTTATCTTCCGACAATACATCTTTGGATGGTTCTTGGGGCAAGTAGTCCCCTTGTACTTGTCAAAGTCCAGCACCTTGAACTTGGGAGGGGTGATGATATTGGGTACTAGGAACAACTCTTCTAGGTTAGCAAAGGCATAATCTTTACCTCCTTCAATGGCCCTGAGCCTTTCCTCTTTCCCATTTCTGCCATAGCATGAGGGTTTTAAACCGCTGTGGAATGTGAGGGTTGTGGTTGTGGGTGACACTGAGGGCCCTCCAAAGTGTTTTGCAGGGGTATACCACCAACTGCTTGCCCTTCAGTGGCATATCCGAGGCAAGGCTCGAAGTCGGCTAGATTGTGGTGGGGAATTTCATGTGTCTCCTCCATGGGTCGAGAGACATGTGCATGATCAGATTGAGGTTGTTGGCTCTTAATGAGTATGGGAGTGGAGTTATTGACATCCCCATTGGGAATGTACGCCACATTGGGTGGTGTATAGTTTGGGAGGCAAGCCATATGGCGGGAAGGCGTGCTTGTTTTGAATTTGCACATCATGGGGTCATCCGTACTTCCCAAATCTTTGCCTACCATATTTGAGGTTGGATGATTCATTTGCTTGAGGCCAGATGGGAGCATCGGGTTCACCTTAGCGACAGCGCTAGTAGCGGCAACTATAACCGCATTGGCTTCCATTATCTTCTTCATGCTCATCATGGCCTCCATCATTGTGGCCATTTGCTCTTTCATGGCCTCCATTTCGGTCTTCATCTTCTCTTGCACCTCCTATGCTTGACCCATTACTCTAGCTCTAGCACGAGTTCGGTAAGGGCGTCGTAAAGCGTGTCCTTTTCTTTTTGATAACAATGATTAAGTTCATTTTATTTTATTTTATTTTATTTTTCAAGGAAAGAATGCAATGAGCAATGCTACCAATGAAAAGCATGGATGCATGCGAATGATGCACAGTTGAAGTATTGCAAATTTTTACGCAGGATATGGGGTTGAATCAATTTAGATTTTCAACATGGTCCATGACATCTTTGTCAAAGTGAAACTGGAAGTAACAAGGACATCAACAATCCTAAATATGTTTGGCAGTAGATGAAGTAGTGATGTGACTCGATTCATCTTTTGCCCCAATTTTGCAAGATGGTTACTTCCATATTTCAACTTGACTTGATGAACCTTTTTGTAAAAGCATGAGCTTGGTTCAACCCTATAATCCTAGGAATGGCAATTCTGATCGCCAATACTTCAACAACATCTCATAGGGATGAATGACTCGGGCATACTTTAAGCTTATGCACGGAAAATGTAATTATGAAATTGAGATGCCCGAAGAAACACCATTTCCTAGTTAACCATGCATTAGGTACCATGTTCAATTATTTTGTTTTGTTGTTGTGTGTTTTTTTTTTTATTTTTAGAAATGGGTTTATGATCCCAACATGGTTGGCTCATGGTGCCTAACACATGCAACTAAGAATGTAGTGTGAAGTTTCACGCTTCCCCTTTTTTTGTTTTTGTTTTGTAGAGGAAAACGCAAGGATGAGCAAACATGAAAACAAATGGTATGCAATTTTGCAGATCAAAAAGTTTGTTGAACGCATATGCATGATGATGCCATGACTCATGCAAAATGTGAGGCTGTAATATGATAACAGACAAATGCAGGAACGATATGTTCATTATGATGCCATGAAGAGATGTTTATGCGATGCATGATATGAATGCATTTACGGACACGAGAGCCTGAAAAATTATCTCTTCTTACTTGCGCATTTGGGGGCGCAGTGCCCCACATGTACAATTAAGAAGGTGATATGGACCTTCCGGCTTCCCGTGACAAAGGACGAGACCAACATACAATGCATGCTAGAGATAAAATGCGGGAGTGACTTGATTCGCACTGATTTTTGGAGTAAAAACGTGGGATAAACTTATTTTATTCAAAAAGTTATAACTAGTCAAGATCTGAGCGACAATACAAACTTCCTAGCGGTTTCTAATCATATGGTCCATTAAGTCTATCATATGTTGACAATAGCTGAGAAGTCCGTGGATCTCCTTGGGGGCGGAGTAGGTGTCCGCCATTGCTTTGGCCTTGGCTAGCAATCGGGGAAGTTCTTGACTCCTGTTCAAAGTAAGAGCAAATCGGTCCATCCTCATTGTTGCCTCTTGGTGCAACGAATCAATTACCCTTTCCCTTGCTTTCCTTTCTGTTGATATCTTGGCGTACTCATCCTCTAGCCTTTGCTCGTGAGTCGCCGCTAGATTTAGCTTCTCTTTGCACTCATCGATGATGGCCCACATATTCCCTTCAGTCTCGCTTAACTGTTGGGACAAATTTCTTTTCGACCTGAGGCAAGCTTTTAGCTCGTCCTTCAAGATCATGCCTTTGACCCATGATGATTCCTTTCACATCTTCGGAGCTTGAGCTCACTATTGCTGCCCTATAAAACCCCTCAAAACTTTGCTTTGGTCTTGTTCTTCTTTTCGGGCCTTCTTGGTTTCTCGTTCCAAGGCTTCAGCGGTGGCCATATTGACGTCCCTTAGTTCATCATACTCTCTTCAGACTTTGATGGCTATGGACTTGAACTTCTCTTTGACTACCCGGGCTCTTTCAAGCTTCGCCTTTAGGGCTTGTACCTCATCACATTCTTCCGAAGCTTTAACCTCATTGTCTCTCACAGTCTTTAGATTTGGGAGCCAATCCAATCCTTGTGTCCGGACTCTCAGCCACTTATGATAGCCGCCGATGATCCCATTACTGCTTCCCCTAAGCTCTTTGTCCTTTCTTCACGCCGCATCCCATGCCTTGCGAACTCCTTGGAGTACCCTCGCATTGTGGTCACTGAAACCCCGTGCGATGAAAGGCATGATGCTTTCGTCTGATGGCACTCCTCTCATGGGGTAGCCAAGCTATCTTATGGCGAGGACGGGATTTATATTTAATACAACCCCTTGTTCCCATCAAGGGAACATTTGGACATCCTTCGCATGAAGATAGAATCCTGATTCTTCCTTCCTTCTAGCGAGGGAACCAATTAACAGACGCCCCTCCATGCTAGCCAAGAGTTGGTCCCAATTCGCCTTTCTTTTTTCGATGCACGAGCAGTGACCTTGTAGCGGATAGACGGGCCTACCTTCTTGGAGAAAAAGGTGTGAAACCAGCCACACATAGAGAGCCAATGCACAACAAACAATTCTTGCGCTGCTCTTTTCACATCCCCGGTCGAACGTGTCATACATGGCCAAAATGGCGACGACCGGGCTTTCCTTGCCATGATGAAAGGCGAGGAAAGCGTCAATCGCTGCTAGGTCCACTAACCCTTCCATATTCGGAAAGAGGACAACTCCAAAGATCAAAAGCGCCAAGATGTCAATAAAAGAAAGCCCATTCGCCTTGATTTGCCAAGGCCTTTGCCCTTTCCTCCAAACACTTCCTTGATACTCCGACTACCCCATTCCTATTTTGCTTTACCTGGTTCAACTCTTGTGCTGAGATTTTCACTACCTTGGCAACTCTTGTCGTGGAGGGATAGAACCCAGAGAAAAGATATGGCTTCCTTCCTCCCAGTGGGCATCCCAGGATTTCTTCAAACTCTTTCACAGTCGGCACTAGCTGGAAGTCCTCAAATGTGAAGCACCTTAGGGGCTGGTCATAATACTGGGAAAGGGATGCAATCGGTTCCATGGAGACTTCTACCCTAGCTAGGTCCCAAATCTTACCATAGGCTTTGCGGAAGGCTTGCCGTTGAAGTTGACCCATTAATTGCCCCAACTCTCGTAAACTAGTGACCTCTAAGCTCTTGATTTTGACTTGATAGAACCTCTTTTTAAGCGAAGGCTTTTGACTTGATCCCATGTTTTACTAAAGTGAAATAAAATCTAGTGCGAATCAAAACTCCGACATCTATCATGGGTGGAATGGATGAATGCATGAAGAAATGCATATGACACAGATGCAATTTATGAATACGGGAGCCCGAGAAATTGTCCCCTTCTTGGATACAATGTTTGGGTGGCATGGCACCCAACGTATGTTTTTAAGAAGGCGACACGGACCCTCCGTCGGTTTGCTAAAGTGAGGGGATCAAGATAGAACCCATGTGCGATGCATATGCGCAAGGCGCAACACAGGGATGTACATAGTACGACAAATATTCACAAACAAATATAAGCAAAAGGGTACATGATACTTATGCATGGCAGTGTGAAAAATGGCACGCAACGTGTTTGCTCCATGCCCCTATTTAAGGGACCTATAAGGGAGAGAGCTAACTAGGCTTTTAGTGATAATCCCCAAGGTAGTCATATCTCTCTTGATGGTTTCTAGAGGTATCATCCTCTTCGAAGAACATAATGCAGCAGTAGGGACTACTAGCAACAATATGTCTTCAAAGAGAAAAACTCTAGATGAGGGTTCACTGCAATCAAGCAAGTCGGAGACCTAGCATGATCACAGATTCACCTCCACTCCTTATGTTCCCACGAACCCGGGTATAGGGCCCTTTTTCAACTCACCGTGTGTGCAAATAGTGTTAGTGTTTGTGTGCATCAAATGAATAAATATTTACCTCAAGCATACAAAAATGCACTAAAAGCATCAAAGAGTTATATATACAAGAACATAATGAAGGAAATCCAACAAAGGAGTAAGTCATGGTAAAACATTGCACAAGATTAAATGGCCTAACTCTCTAAAAATTGTCCCCAGTGGAGTCGCCAACTGTCGCAACCTACTCTTCGGCGGGAGGGCGACGCGTGACTCGCGGGATGCGTGTTCCACGAAAGGAATACGCACGGAGTCGCCACCAACGTTTATTTGAGGAAAACGTCGGAAAAACCGGAAAAGACGCGATCTACGAACTTTTAAGTGAAAGGTTCGGGAGTTGTGTTTACACACGGGGAAGGTATTAGCACCCCACACGTCCGTCCCAAGGGACGGCAGGCTTTAATCGAATGTGCAAACATGACCTTGATTTTTTATGTTCCCTTTTAAGTCCTTATATCCTTTACACCCTTTTTATATTTTTCTCTTTTTGTGGTCGACAAGGGTGTTTCCCTTTGCTCCTACGTATTCCTCAATTGCGATGAGGAAATCAGACCTATGTAGTTCTTTCTTATCAAGTGATTCTTTTTTACTTTAAGAGGTAATCATTTTAAGGCGTTGGACCTTGAAAATGATCCATTTTACTTAGTGAGAAATTGAAATGACAAACTTCAAAAACCTATTTTTGTGGACAAGCTTGACTAGGCGAGTTGATTTTAGCCTCAGTTTCACCTTAGTTATTAGTCAATTCGGTTAAGAATGAGAAATCCCAAAGAGAAAATGTCTGGTTGATTTTCCGCTTTATTTTACTAAAAGGTATATTTTTGTTATTATATTATTTTTTACCTCTTTTTTTGATTTCCAACGTGGTTACGGCACGACCGAACGGTCGGAATTTATTTTAACCGAAGTTAACGGATAATACAATTCAAACGATCGGTGGAAATTTATTTTATTTTTAAGTTAAGCGAGAAATGACTTAAGTAAAATGGCTTAAGCACGTCAAAAGGGGGTATAAAAAGTAAATGAAATGAGAATAAAAATACACGAAACACAATATGGACCACCATGGGTGCATAGAATGAATCGAAAAGCTTGGTTCGAGGTACTTACGCGTTGAAGATCGAAGAACGATGAAGAACGAATGAAGAACGTCGAAGAACGGTTGAAACCTTTGCGAAATTCTTCACGGAAAACGTTACGGAAACGTTTCGGAAGCGCCTCGGCTTACATTTTCTTCACGGAAACAATTTTTCCAAGCAAACTCGAAAGAGAGAGAAGTGCCTAAGGGGCTGAACCCTTCTCTTCTTCACTTCCTCCCCTATTTATAGCAAAATAGGGGAGATGGTTGCCGCCCAGCTCGCCCAGGCGAGCCAGGTTGCTTTCTCCAGAAGCAACAGCCTTCTGGAGGGCCCAAGTGGGCCTGGGTGCTATTTGCACCCCCTTTTTTACTAAGTACTCCCCCCTCTGTTTTTTTTTTGGTGATTCTTTTTTCGTAAAGTTACGGAAACTTACGAATTTCGTAACGATACTTGTTTTCTTTCCGTAATGTTACGGAACCTTGCGGATTACATAATCATCCCCTTTTTGACTTACGGAATGTTACGGAACCTCACTTAATTATGCAACGATGCTTCCATTTGATTTCCGGTGTGTCACGGAAACTTACGGATTGCGCATCAATATTTTTTTTGGTTTTCTGGCATGTCCTGGAATTTCACAAATTGCCTAATGATGGGTGCCAAGCACCTCACAAGGACCAAAGAAAGGTCGTATGTCATCAAGCAAAGGTCCCCGGACGAAATTAGGGTATGACACGTATCCTCAATTGCGATGAGGAAATCAGACCTACGTAGTTCTTGCAAAAGCGGTAAAGTAACATGTTGATTTCATGCTTTTGAACGGTTCATGTTAACCGATAAAAGCAAAGAGGACCCTTTAAGGCGTTGGACCTTAAAACGATTTTCCGTGATTTTTGTGGACAAAGCTTGATTTGTGAGTTGATTTTAGCCTTTGTTTCACTTTGGTTATTAGTCAATTGATCCAAGGAAACTTCAAAAGAAAAACGTCCGATTGATTTTTTTGATTATTTTATTCAAAGATATTTTGATTATTTTATTATTTTTTTCAAGATATTTTGATTATTTTATTATTATTTTTGCTTTTTTTGGTTTAACCGAGGTTACAGCGTGAATGATCTGTTAGATTTTGTTTTAACAGTGATTAAACGAGATTACAACACAAATTATCGGCTGAAATTCATTTTATCATTTATTAGGCGAGATAACGACATAAACGATCGGTTAAAGCTCGTTAAAAACGGAAGAAAAGAAACTGAAAGTGAACGAAATAAAGATGAAAGCCAAAAAAACAAGAAATGAATTGAAAGTCTCGAATTCGAAAACTTACCCATTGAAGAACGAAGAACGAACAAAGAACGAATGAAGAATGGTGAAGAACGACAGAAAACCTTCACGGATTTGCTCACGGAAACGTCTCAGAAGCGTTACAGAAGCACCTCGGCTTGGATTTTCTTCACAGAAACAATTTTTTTGACCAAAAACAGCTGAAATGCATAGCCAAAGGGGTTAGGGATATTTGGAACAGCCTCCCTTCGCTTATTTATAAGAAAAGAGGGGAGGAGGTTGCCGCCCAGCTCGCCCAGGCGAGCTGGGTTGCTTCCTCCAGAAGCAACCCTACTTCGAAAATATTTTGGAAGGCCCAGATTCGAAATTTTGAAAATTTCTATTTGCACCCCTCTTTTGATAAGTTCACCCCCCTTCTTTCGTAATTTATGGAAAAGTTACGGAAGCATATAGGACTTGACTTTCTTCTTTTTTTCTATTCCTTCTCACCCATATTAGGTGAAATATTCTTATTTAGGGTTTTAGGAATTTTACGGAAGCATTATGGAAGCCTTACGAAAGCATATAGGACTTGATTTCCCTCTTTTTCCTCTTCTCTTTCACCAATATTAAGTGAAATAGGCTTACTCAAAGTTTTAGGAATTTTACGGAAGCATTACGAAAGTGTCGGAAGCTCCGGAAACCATTTTCCAACAAAACGTGGAGGATCTTGATAAGTTCACCCCCACTTTGCTAAATGCACTTCTGTTTATTTACACTCCCCTTTTTACTAAATACACCCCCTTTTCCCTTTTTTGCTGATTCTTTTTCCGTAATGTTACGGAACTTTACGGATTACGTAACGATACTTGTTTTCTTTCCGTAATGTCGCGAAACTTTATGGATTACACAACAATCCCCTCTTTGACTTTTGGAATGTTGCGGATTACCTAACGATGGATGTGAAGTACCTTGAGGCGGTCAAGCGAAGGTTGCATGCCATCAAACAATTGTCCCCGACCGAAATTAGGGTATGACAATTGCCCCTCTTATCTTATCTTTTATTGGAGATAAAAGCGAAGTAGAGATAAGACACTAATTTGGTTCGAGCGGAACATCATTCGGCCGGTCAATGTCCCCACCAACAGAACCTGTCATTTAGAAAGAAAAGAAGAGGCATCAGAAACGTCAACAAAGTTCAGTGTCTCGGAAGCGACAAAGTTGGACAACCACGACACTTCCCTATGCCATTGCACTCGATCGTCCCTGCCCAGCAGAGAAGAATCTCGCCCGTCGTTAGGCTTTAATGTTTTCGGACAACGAGAGTAAAACCTGCAAAAATTTGAAAATAATCATAACCGAACAACCAACATCATCCTGATACCGTCGAATTCGTTCCCCTCGGTTGACGAAAGGTGCGGATGACCACGAGGTATCTCCGCTTGCTACCTGACTCACTGTCCCTAGATGGCAAAAGGTGCAGAAGACGATGTTAGCCTCTGCGCGTCAATGGGCTCGTTCGCCCCTGGTTGACGAAAGGTGCGGGTAACCATAAGGTAACCCCGCATATCACCTGACTTCACGGGTCAGGCCGACAAAAAGTGCAGAAGACGATGTTAGTCTCTGCCCGTCAACGGGCTTGTTTGCCCCTGGTTGACGAAAGGTGCAGATAACCATAAGGTAACCCCACATGTCACCTGACTTCATGGGTCAGGCCGACAAAAGGTGCAAAAGACGATGTTAATCTCTGCGCGTCAACGGGCTCGTTTGCCTTTGGTTGACGAAAGGTGCGGGTAACCATAAGGTAACCCCGCATGTCACCTGACTTCATGGGCCAGGCCGACAAAAGGTGCAGAAGACGATGTTAGTCTCTGGGCGTCAACAGGCTCATTTGCCCCTGGTCAACGAAAGGTGCGGGTAATCTTAAGGTAACCCCGCATGTCACCTGACTTCACGGGTCAGGACGACAAAAGGTGCAGGAGACGATGTTAGTCTCTGCATGCTATCGTGCTCTGGGTCTGATGCATAGCAAAAGGATGTTTATATGGAAAACCACTTGGGTATTTCCGCCTGCCCCCTAACTTTACGGGTTAGTATGACAGAGATTGATGGTCCTCGTTAGACGATGTAAGTCTCCGTGTCTCAACGGGCTCGGACCGCGATTGACAAAGGGTGCAGAAGACGACGTTAGTCTCTGCGTGCTATCATGCTCTGGTTCTGATGGATAGCAAAAGGATGTTTATACGGATAACCACTTGGGTATTTCCGCCTGGCCCCTAACTTTACGGGTTAGTATTGACAGAGATTGATGGTGCGCGGTAGACGATGTAAGTCTCTGCGTGTCAACGGGCTCGAACCGCGATTGACAACGGGTGCAGAAGACGACGTTAGTCTCTGCGTGCTATCATGCTCTGCGTCTGATGGATAGCAAAAGGATGTTTATATAGATAACCACTTGGGTATTTCCGCCTGCCACCTAACTTTATGAGTTAGTATTGACAGAGATTGATGGTGCACGGTAGACGATGTAAGTCTCCGTGTGTCAACGGGTTCAGACCGCGATTGACAAAGGGTGCAGAAGACGACGTTAGTCTATGCGTGCTATCGTACTCTGGGTCTGATGGATAGCAAAAGGATTTTTATACGGATAACCACTTGGGTATTTCTACCTGCCCCCTAACTTTACGGGTTAGTATTGACAGAGATTGATGGTGCGCAGTAGACGACGTAAGTCTCCGCGTCTCAACGGGCTTGGACCGCGATTGACAAAGGGTGCAGAAGACGACGTTAGTCTCTGCGTGCTATCATGCTCTGGCTCTGATGGATAGCAAAGGGATGTTTATACGGATAACCACTTGGGTATTTCCGCCTGCCCCCTAACTTTACGGGTTAGTATTGATAGAGATTGATGGTGCACGGTAGACAACGTAAGTCTCCGCGTGTCAACGGGTTCGGACCGCGATTGACAAAGGGTGCAGAAGACGACGTTAGTCTATGCGTGCTATCGTGCTCTGGGTCTGATGGATAGCAAAATGATTTTTATACGGATAACCACTTGGGTATTTCTGCCTGCCCCCTAACTTTACGGGTTAGTATTGACAGAGATTGATGGTGCGCAGTAGACGACGTAAGTCTCCACGTGTCAACGGGCTCGGACCGCGATTGACAAAGGGTGAAGAAAACGACGTTAGTCTCTGCGTGCTATCATGCTCTGGCTCTGATGGATAGCAAAAGGATGTTTATACGGATAACCACTTGGGTATTTCTGCCTGCCCCCTAACTTTACGGGTTAGGATGACAGAGATTGATGGTGCGCGGTAGACGACATAAGTCTCCGCGTGTCAACGAGCTCGGACCGCGATTGACAAAGGGTGCAGAAGATGTTGTTAGTCTCTGCGTGCTATCGTGCTCTGGGTCTGATGGATAGCAAAAGGATGTAGAAGACGACGTTAGTCTCTGCACGTCACCTGACTTCAGAGTCAGTGTGACAGAAATCGTGGGGTGGCCGACAATAGCGAGGCTCTTACTCCTACGTATCCTCAATTTGTGATGAGGAACTCAGACCTACGTAGTTCTTGAATAGCGGTGTGAGACTAAAATAGTCTCTACCGGAAGATGCTGACATCTCCGGGAAGGGTGCAGATGATTACATTGGTCTCTGCGTGTCAATCGGGCTTGGGGTCCTCGAATGACAGGGTATGGATAACCGGAAGGTGTCTCCGCATGCTACCAAACTCTTGGGTCGTGATAGCGAAAGGTGTGTGCGGGTTACCGTCGGGTGTCTCCGCATGCCACCGGAATCTTGGGTCACGGTAGCAAAAGGTGGGGTGGTCGACAAAAGCAGGGCTTTTGCGCCTACGTATCCTCAATTTGTGATGAGGAACTCAGACCTACGTAGTTCTTGATAACTGTGAGACTAAAATAGTCTCGGTGTTTTTTCACTTAAATGCAAACATGCTTTAGTAAAGAAACAAAACCTCCAACTGATCAGAGCAACATATGTTTTTTTGATGAAAAACAATGCATCTATCGGGGAAGGAGAGTATGCTGATGAAATTTTCTCATAACCATAAATGAGATTTTGGATGTTAGCATTTCGTTTCTAAACGACCATTTAGAGGAAACACTGTGTCCAACAAAAATAGAAGAAAATCACTCAAAGTGTATCAATCTCACACGGGTAAGTGTTTTATCCTAATTCCGAACCATAGATATGTCATGACTTGGTTTTGCAAATCATTTCCTATCAAATCAAAGATTACATGCGTGATCATGGATCAATAGGACTTTTTCTTGGGAATGGTTTTTTTTTTGTAGGAAATTTGGCTTTTGAGTGTTTTTGGCCTTTTCCTTTTCTGTTTTTGTTTAGTGTGAGGTGAACAAGTCACCGACGCACAAGATTTTGGTTGGCAATCAAAGGGAGAGGACCACTTCAGGTCGTGGTTTCCCTTCTTTTCTTGTTTACTTGGTGACAATTCTGTGTTGTTCAGATATTGTCTGGTCCAAAGACCTTTCTGCATATTTCTTCTGTTTTCTTCCAATCTTTGATCGGGAATTTTCTTTCTTTTTTTTCCTTCTCCCAATCTTTGATTGGGAATTTTCTTCTTTTGCTTTCTTCCAATCTTTGATCGGGAACTTTCTTTTTTGCTTTCTTTTGAGGGCAAGGATGGGCATTCTCACCCTGGGTCAAGGTTTATGGTGAGTTGGGATTTTGGCTCAAGGCTTGTAGAATGACTGGACATGATATATGTCATGGTGTTGGTTTGGCCAGCGGTTCAGGGATAAAGGAGATGTCCCACATTATTTCCATGATACACATGCAACAATGATGATTAGGAAATTTTATGCAAAACTTGTCATGCATGCACCTATGTGGACACTCAAGCATCAAGTTTTTATGGTCATGTGACACAAAGGCTCAAGATTCATTTTCCCTATTTAAATCAACCCAATGTTTCCAAAATATGCTCCTTTATCAATTCATGCATTCATCTGAGTCCATTTTGGGCATTCGGGAAAATTTTCACAGCATTCACCCTTCAGGTGTATACACATTTTTTCAACGAAACCCTTTGTTTTGATTGGTGAATCTTTTTCAAAGAAAAGCTGGAAGTTAATTCTTTTCAAAAGCATGTTGGCTTTTCAGCCAAAAGATATATTTTTGTTCTTGTTTGTTTTTGTTTTTTTTTCATGAGGTATTTTGCTACCTAAACATGTGTATATTTTTGTGAGGTATTTTTGCTATATACATGCATATCCAAGGTATCTTGCTACCTAAACATACATACATACATACATACATACATACATATATATATATATATATATATATATATATATATATATATATTTTGTGAGGTATTTTTGCTATATACATCCATATCCAAGGTATCTTTCTACCTAAACATACATACATATATTTGGTGAGGTATGACTACCTATCGAGCTTTTGCTTGTTTTATTTAAATTCCTAGGATCATGAGCAACTAGGTGTGTCCTACTATGACTTGAGAAACAAAGGTGATCAAATAACAAGTAGAAATTTAAAAGGTACTAGGTTGCCTCCTAGTAGCGCTTCTTTAACGTCTTGAGCTGGACGCGTGATGACTTGTCGGTCACGGACCTAGTACTTTGCTTACCTTTAGCTTTGGACTTAGTCGCCTGCTGGCCGACCATGGGTCATAGGCAACGCTCTAACCTTTTTGTGGATGAGCTGAGATGAACTCTAGAGGTGGTGGCGGTGCGCCTGTTGCCCACTACTGTGATGCCTCGCCCTGCGCCTTCCTGGGGGCGCAGTACTTCTTGATGAAAGCTCGATTAGTAGGAAGCCTGATGACCTTGCTGGGGCGACGGGCACTCCGTAAAACTGACAGAGGCCCGTAATCGGAGCTGGAAACCCCAGGGCCCTGTTGGGCTCCTCCGGGTCCACTGGGTGTCTTGCCGGCGCGATCCCTGCAAACAATAGATGACATCAGAAATCAGTTGAGAGAAATGCATACTTACCTATGTCATAATGGCATGACCTTGCTGGGGGGGACGAGCACCCTGAAGGACTGATAGAGGCCCGTAACCAGAGCTGGAAACCCCAGGGCCCTGTTGGATTTCTCCGAGCCCACTGGGTGTCTTGCGGGCACGATCCCTACAAATAGTAGATGGCATCAGAAATCAGTTGAACCATATGCATACTTACCTATGTTGGGACGGCACAAACCAACTGATACTTCCGCAGGGGGAGATCGGCGTCACGGTCGCTGGTTAGAATGTTGCTAAGTTGCAACGTCATCCATATCTGTGTAAGAGTGGTCATGTTGGTGCGCATGATCCGCACTCGTCTCTTTGCAGTGGCACGAATGAAATCTTGCCCTGATATGCATAGTAGTTGCGTGATAGCCTCCTTCTCTGGTTGTGCTCGCATAGTTGGTGACCCTCCAATATCTGGGGGTGGCCCAAGAACTTATAAAAGGAAACTACTGGTCCCTTAATTGGGAGAGCAAGTCTCGGTTAAGCATTAATGGCAAAGGACCTTAAATTTTCTTAAGGTGCGGATGTGGAGCCCACTGAAAGTGAGGATGCGTAGCCCTCTAAAGGCGAAGGCGTGCAGCCCTCTGAAGTCGAGGACGTGTCTCCCTTTGAAGGCGAGGGCGTGCAACCCTCTAAAGGCGAGGGCGTGTAGCCCATTGGAGGTGAGGACATATAGTCCTCCGAATGGGAGGACGTATAGTCCTCTAAAGGCGAGGGCGTGATGATGGAAGCTTGCTTGTGGGGCTTCTATGGAGGCTGGATCTTTGAGCTTCAATGGGGTCCTTTAATGGTGATTTTCCACCATGGAGATGCAGCGGAAGACAAAGGAAAGGAGGTGAGAGGAGGTGCCATCCATTAAGGAATAAGCCATGGAAGAAGGAGCTTCACCACCAAGATGAGCCTTGGATAAGAAGCTTGGAGAGGATGCTTCAATGGAGGAAAAGAAAGAGGGAGAGAAAGAGGGTGGGGGAGCACGAAATTGAAGGAAGAAAAAGGGAGAGAAGTTGAACTTTGAGTTGTGTCTCACAAGACTCTCATTCATCAAAGTTACAACAAGTGTTACACATGCTTATATTTATAGACTAGGTAGCTTCCTTGAGAAGCTTTCTTGAGAAAACTTCCTTGAGAAGCTTCTTTGAGAAAACTTCCTTGAGAAGCTAGAGCTTAGCTACACATACCCCTCTCATAACTAAGCTCACCTCCTTGAGAAGCTTCCTTAAGAAGATTCTTTAAGAAGCTAGAGCTTAGCTACATATACCTCTCTAATAGCTAAGCTCACCTCCTTGAAATGAGAAGCTAGAGCTTAGCTACACACCCCCTATAATAGCTAAGCTCACCCCCATGTCAAAAAACATGAAAATAACAAAAAAAAAAAAAGTCCTTATTACAAAGACAACTCAAAATGCCCCGAAATACAAGGCTAAAACCCTATACTACTAGAATGGCCAAAATACAAGGCCTAGACGAAGGAATAACCTATTCTAATATTTACAAAGATAAGCGGGCTCATACTTAGCCCATGGGCTCGAAATCTACCCTAAGGCTCATGAGAACCCTAGGGCCTTTCCTTGGATCTCTAGCCCAATCTACTTGGAGTCTTCTAGCTAATGCCCTTGCGGGGTAGGATTGCATCATTCCCTCCACCTTGGAAAGGATTTGACCTCAAATCCCGAGTTTCATCATACTCTGGGCTCCTTCCCTCAACACCTGTAAAAAGAACAAAAACACATGTATTAGTGGTGTTTGGTATGTTGAAGTAAGGTAAGGTCTGAAAACCCATTTCCTGGGCATCTTCCCATGAAGGAACATGGTTTCTCACCAACTCAATGAGTGGTGCTACAAGTATAGAAAAATATGGGACAAACCTTTTGTAAAAGTTTGTTAAGTCATGGAAGCCCCAAATTTTTCTTATACTTGGTGGAGTGAGCCACTCAGGAATGACCTTTATTCTCTTAGGGTTCATGGGAACCCGTTGATCACTATTTGAAAAATTAAGAAAAGTAACGCAATAAAACATACCTTTTTCTGTATTTTCATATTGATTATTCCTACCAAAAAGTATGACAAACCTAAGGTGTCCCATATGAGTACCTAAGTTTGTATTGAAACTAAAAATAAGAACAAACCTACCTAATGGGTCCCTATGTACACACACCATGAAGATGTTAGGTGTACGAGTGATTTTACAAAAGAGGGTTGCACCACTCAAAACATTCATCATACCACCTATTTTAGGGACTTGGTGCCTAATAATACCTATTTTGGGCACCAAAAAAGCACAAGGATTTAAGCTCTTGCGAACCAAACCCTCATCCAACAACTTCTTTACTTGAGGAATAAACTCAAGCCCAAGAGGTGTGGCAATGCTAGCAAGTGTCTTTTTACAAAAGAGAAAATGTGGAGGTTGTCTAAGAGGGAAAGTTTCTTTAATGTTTGTCTTTATTGTAAAATGAGTTTCCTTCTTAGCTAACCTCTTGGAGGAGACACTTACCTCCTTACACTTCTCTTTAACCACTAATGGTTGTCAATCTTCTTGGGGGTAGATTTCTTCACTAGATTCTTCCCCTTTTGCTTCTTCACTTTCACTAGAGGAAGGTGAAGTAGTAGCCTCATCTTGGCTACTATAAATGTCTTGGCCCCTCATAATCATGGTTTTTGTGGTGGGGCATTGAGAAGTAATGTGTCCTCTTCCAAGACATTTAAAGCACTTTATAGAGCTAGTTTTCTCTTGCATACTAGCCTTAGGGGATTGCTTTTCTATTGCCTTCCCCTTATCATCTTTGGGCTTAGAAGGTGTCACCCCTAAGATGCCTTGACCTTGGTCTTTCTTTGGATAAGAGTGAGAGCCCTAAGATTTTGAAGTAGACTTCTTTTTAAGTTGTTGCTCTACCCTTATTTCCCAATCTAAGTTAGCCTCTACATTGTCCTTCCCATGGAAGTATGAGAGGTTAATGTTAGCCTCTTGAGGCTTTCTTTCCTTTTCTCTTCTATGGGAGTGAGGTCTAAGATGTGACCTATGCCTTCTTTCGTAATAGTCACGAAGTTCTTCACTTAGGCTCTTGCAAGAGTTATGACTACTATTGGAGGCATGTTTTTCTCTTTTCATTTCTTTCATTATTTTTCTTCTTTCTTCCTCTCTTATTTTCTTTCTTTCATCTTGACTTATTTCTTCCACTCTTTTTTTTCCTTTTTCTTTTCTCTCTTGTTTTTCTTTCCATAACTTGAGGGAACTCAACTCATCTAAGATTCTAGATAAAGGGTCTTTATGACTAGTACCCTCGCCATTAACACTAGATGAATGATGACTCATGTTGGTTCCTAAGTTGTGGTTCTTTCTTGTTGGAGGTTTAAAAACAAAAGGTAAAAGAAACTATGGTTGAAACTAGCCAAATAAACACTAAAAGAGGTGTGAAAGATAAGGTAAAAAAAAAAACTAATTGGTAAAATGCAAGCTATCTAGGCGGTTTGACAATGGAAGGTAAAAGAAATAAGCTATGAAAGTAAGCAAGAAATGTAAACTAGGTGAATCCTAAGAGTGTTTGGATGACCACATTCAAGGTTTCCAACAAAACACTCACTATCCTAAGTAAAAATTGCCTAAAATTATTACACACAAATGGAAGTTTGGTAACCTATTGGAGGCTCCCAACACACTTCCAATGAAAGGCCTTTTTGTTACAAAAACTTGAAAGCAATGAAGGTAATTAAATTGCAAATTACAAAATTACAAAACGGTCCTCAATTTTGGTGGTTGTTCTCTCTTTGGTGATTCACTCAATTTGGAGTGCTTCTTAGTCCAATAGCTCTTAAGGTGGTTGGCCCCTTGCTTCTGGACTCAAATTCTTCAAGGGATGGCACCAATCCTCCTTCCAATTCCCTATATGGCAACCCACAAACAAGGAAACAAAGAGACAAGCAATAACCAAAGACCAAAAAAAATGAAATGAAAGCTAAACCAATGGAGTTTTAACAAGACAATTTTTCAAGGATTATTCAACAATTAAAGCAATGAAAAGGACATAGAAGCAAGCTAGGACTCAAAGAGAAACTTAGAATGGCTCTAGAGTAGAGTAAAAAAAACTGAAAAAAAAAGACTCAACAAAACTCTAGCTTTGGCACTTGTCTTCACACTAATTTTGAATTGAAATTTCCAATTATAGAATAAATTTTGAGCCAAAACAACAAGCACCCTTCCCTTTCACCTTTTTTTTCTGGATACTGATTTTCCTGCCAACTTGTGCGATTTTTCGTATTTTTTTCCTTTTATCCAAATCCCTTGTTTCTTTTTTTATAACTTTTTTCCAGATGTCTAGAAAATTCAGTAAAAATTTCAACTCAAAATTCGAAGTAACCAATTCTCAGTAATTTTTACAAGTTTGTATGTCCAAGCTGCCAGCACCAGCGATTTGTTTCTTTAAGCATGGTATATTGATTGCCTTGGGCTTACTTTCAACCTTTCTATGTATGTTGAACTCACTAGGATTGATTACCACAGTTTTCAGAGTTCAATATTCACTTAGGATCAACATTTCAGCCAGCAATTCAATCACCAAAACTCAAATTCACAATAGACACAATCATAAAGAAACCTAAAAGTTCAAGAAAAGGTTCACAATCAAAGACTCTCTAAGAATTTTGCATGAACATGTTAAGGACTAATTAACATGAAAGATTTGACTCAAATCAAATAATAGGCTAAAAGAATTTCATACACTCATGAACAAATGAGTTAGACAAAGAAACAAGAAAATAAAATTCAGCACAACATAAGAAATCTTATGTGACAAGTTTCATGACTAGACATGACTTCTATGACAAAACTACAATAGGTGAACAAGTCACTCTAGATTTTTGAGGTTTTCTTCTACTTTAATATTTTTGTAAGAATTTTATGGTTTAGGTTTCAGCCACAAAAAATAACAAGACAAAACTCAAAGGAACCTAAACTCAACACAATTCATGGTTCAAGAACAAGAACAAGAAATTTGAACCATAGAAAATCAAATCTAACTTCTATAGCAAGTTTAATCGGTGGAAACTCTAAAGAATCATGTTAACAACATTTAGAACAAGACATGTGAGGAGATACATGGAGAAAAATGAAGAAACAAAAATGGAAGAGAAGGTAAAGAAAAAAAATTAATGGAGGTTTAAGGAGCACCTACTTGAAGCTCTTGTGCTCTGATACCACTTGATGGAAGCTTGCTTGTGGGGCTTCTATGGAGGCTGGATCTTTGAGCTTCAATGGGGTCCTTTAATGGTGATTTTCCACCATGGAGATGCAGCGGAAGACAAAGGAAAGGAGGTGAGAGGAGGCGCCATCCATTAAGGAATAAGCCATGGAAGAAGGAGCTTCACCACCAAGATGAGCCTTGGATAAGAAGCTTGGAGAGGATGCTTCAATGGAGGAAAAGAAAGAGGGAGAGAAAGAGGGTGGGGGAGCACGAAATTGAAGGAAGAAAAAGGGAGAGAAGTTGAACTTTGAGTTGTGTCTCACAAGACTCTCATTCATCAAAGTTACAACAAGTGTTACACATGCTTATATTTATAGACTAGGTAGCTTCCTTGAGAAGCTTTCTTGAGAAAACTTCCTTGAGAAGCTTCTTTGAGAAAACTTCCTTGAGAAGCTAGAGCTTAGCTACACATACCCCTCTCATAACTAAGCTCACCTCCTTGAGAAGCTTCCTTAAGAAGATTCCTTAAGAAGCTAGAGCTTAGCTACACATACCTCTCTAATAGCTAAGCTCACCTCCTTGAGATGAGAAGCTAGAGCTTAGCTACACACCCCCTATAATGGCTAAGCTCACCCCCATGACAAAAAACATGAAAATAACAAAAAAAAAAGTCCTTATTACAAAGACAACTCAAAATGCCCCGAAATACAAGGCTAAAACCCTATACTACTAGAATGGCCAAAATACAAGGCCTAGATGAAGGAATAACCTATTCTAATATTTACAAAGATAAGCGGGCTCATACTTAGCCCATGGGCTCGAAATCTACCCTAAGGCTCATGAGAACCCTAGGGCCTTTCCTTGGATCTCTAGCCCAATCTACTTGGAGTCTTCTAGCCAATGCCCTTGCGGGGTAGGATTGCATCACGTGAAGCCCTCTGAAGGTGAGGACGTGTAGTCCTCTAAAGGCGAGGGCGTACAACCCTCTCATGGCGAGGACGTGTAGCCCTCTGAAGGCGAGGACGTGTAGTCCTCTCAAGGTGAGGACGTCTAGCCCTCTGAAGGTGAGGACATGCAATCCACTGAAGGTGAGGACGTGTAGTCCTCTGAAGGTGAGGATGTGCAGTCCTCAGATGGCGAGGACATTTAGTCCTCTGAAGGTGAGGACGTGTAGTCCTCTAAAGGCGAGGACGTGCAGTCCTCGGATGGCGAGGACATTTAGTCCTCTGATGGTGAGGACGTGCAGTCCTCTGATGGTGAGGACGTGCAGTCCTCGGATGGCGAGGACATTTAGTCCTCTGAAGGTGAGGGCGTATAGCCCTCTGAAGGTGAGGGCGTACAACTCTTTGATGGCGAGGACGTGTAGTCCTCTATAGGTGAGGACGTCTAGTCCTCTGATGGCAAGGACGTGTAGTCCTCTGAAGGTGAGGGCGTGCAGTCCTCTGATGGCGAGGACGTGTAGTCCTCTGAAGGTGAGGGCGTGTAGCCCTCTGATGGCGAAGACGTGTAGTGCTCTGAAGGTGGGGGCTTACAGCGCTCTGATGGCGAGGACGTGTAGTCCTCTTAAGGTGAGGGCGTGTAGCCCTCTAAAGGTGAGGACATGCAGTCCTCTGAAGGCGAGGACCTGTAGGCCTCTGAAGGCGAGGACCTGTAGGCCTCTGAAGGTTAGGGTGTGTAGCCCTCTAAAAGTGAGGACGTGTAGTCCTCTGAAGGCGAAGACGTGTAGTCCTCTGATGGTGAGGGCATGTAGCCCTCTAAAGGCTATAGGTACTAGTACCCAAGGGTCCACCCTTATGAGAAAGCAAGAGATCGACTCATCGAGAGGCCTAGTCATCCCAAATTCACAAGATTGGACATTAGATGTAGGAAATCAATGCAGTTAACATGATTTTTAGGGATGCAGATGTAGTCAACCTTTGTCTTGAAATGCGGTAAATGCGGACTTCATATGAAACAATGCAATGTAATTGAAAGTTGTACAATGTTCATGACATTCTTTCCCTATTTTGTGATTTTGATTTTGATTTAATTTTTTTGGAAAACACAAATTGATTGTCCTTTTGAAAGAGGTGATAATTCATGCAACCTTATCCTATCTTTTGCAAATCTCTCCGGGAACTCCCTCAGAGTGTATGTTCTGTTTGATTTAGTCACTTGATCATTTTGGAGTGACAACACTGAAGCCATTTGATGTTTAATCGATCCATTGAAATTCCAGGGTTTGTCCCCCCCCCCTTTTTTTGTTTAAAAAACATAGATGGGTGAGAACTTTTGATCTGCCCCTAGGTTCGCTTGAGGCTCATGCACGGTGCCCCTCATTGCCCCAGTGTAAGGATTTGAGTTACCAATCGTTGTCTTTCATCATGACGTTGTAGCAGGGAACCTATTGGGTGAGAACTTCTAATCTGCCCCTAGGTCTGTTTGAGGTTTATGCATGGTGCCCCTCATTGCCCCAGTGTAGGGCTTTGAGGTATCAATCGTTGTCTTGTTTTCACAACCTTGTAGCAAGGAAGAATGAAAGAAGCGACTGATTCTCAAAAAGGACTTTTTTCAAGGACGAGAAATGGTTGAAGGATTTTTCAATTGACGGATTAAGTCAAATGACTCCTATTCTTGATAACTCACTTCTCTCTCAAAAAGACAAACTTTCAGGAATGATAAAATGAGCTCACATGAATGTCTATATTTTTACTTGAAAACACAGTCAATCAAATGTTTTTTTTCTTTTTCTTTTTGAACTTTTTTTTTGCTTTACTCGTCGTTTATGACACCCTCACTGAATGTGTAGCACGAGTAATTTCTGATAGAACGATCTTGGAAGTCCAAACTCAGAAGCGCAGGTCGCTTGAGCAAACAAACCAACGGCTTGCACCCACATTCCAGTGGAAGCAAAGATGTAATTACGAAAGGATGAGGGACATAGATGTCAAATTTATCCATTTTATTTAGCATTGTAACTATGGTTTACAACAATGGCATAAACTTGAAAATCCTGATGAGTCATTAGAGACATCTAACAAAAGCTTTCAAAATTTCCCTATGTGTGGTGTCGTTTGTCAATGTTAGGATTCACAAGCGATTCTCCTCAAATTTCAGCCAGCCTGCATCAATTATACTTTTCACCTTACGCTTTAGGGCCCTACAATGCTCAATGGAACGCCCCGAGGCTCCTCCATCATATGCACATGTTGCGTTCGAGTCATATCCTCAGAAAAAAGGAGGTTGAGGAACCTTGGTTGGGGTTATGGCTACCATTGAATTATCGAGTGGATATGGGAGCAAGTCATCATAGGACACTGGAATTAGGATGAATTCTATAGGCTTTTTCGCTTCAAAATTCCTTCCTTCGTTGGTGTTTTGGTTCGTGCTAAAGGTGGTGATCGTGATTGGAAGTGTGGTAGATAGGCTTTGTGGTTGATTTAGGAATGGTCTTTGTGGATGACTGGGTGGTGGGTAATGAGAAGGGCTGATATTGGCTGAGTAATGATGTTGTTGAGCTGGTGGGGGAGTTTCCATGTAGGAACGGCAGTCGCAGCATGGGTTTCTCCTTCATTCTCACCCTTTTCATTTGCCCCAGTTTTCTCATTCGTCCAAGCAATATGATTAAATTTGCCTCTTTTCAGACCCACTTCGATCCTTTCATTGGCAAAAACTAAATCAGCAAAGCTTGAAGGTGTGTAGCCCACCATCTTTTCATAGTAGAATACTGGTAATGTGTCTACCATCATGATTATCATTTCTTTCTCTGTCATTGAGGGAACCACTTGGGTTGCCAGATCCCTACACCTTTGGACATATTCTTTGAAAGATTCGTGCCCCCTCTTGCATATGCTCTGTAGTTGCATCCTATCCGGAGCCATATTAGAATTGTACTGATACTGCCTAACGAAGGCAACCATTAGGTCCTTCCAAGAATGGACTCGGGAAGGTTCCAAGTTAGTGTACCAGGTAGCAGCTACCCCAGTAAGACTTTCTTGGAATAAATGTATCAGCAGTTCCTCATCTTTTGCGTATGCCCCCATCTTCTGACAATACATCTTTAATGGTTCTTTGGGAAAGTAGTCCCCTTGTACTTGTCAAAGTTCGGCACCTTGAACTTGGGAAGGGTGATGATATTGGGTACTAGGAACAACTCTTCTAGGTTAGCAAAGGCATAATCTTCGCCTCCTTTAATGTCCCTGAGCCTTTCCTCTAGATGATCAAACTTTCCCATTTCTGCCATAGCATGAGGGTTTTTACCCACTGTGGAATGCAAGGGGTGTGCTTGCCCTTCAGTGGCATATCCGAGGCAAGGCTCGAAGTCGGCTAGATTGTGGTGGGGAATTTCATGTGTCTCTCCCACGGTTTAAGAGACATAAGCATGATCAGTTTGGGGTTGTCGGCTCTCAATGGGTATGGGGGTGGAGTTATTGACATCCTCACTGGGAGTGTATGCCACATTGGGTGGTGTATAGTTGGGAGGCAAGCCATATGGTGGGAAGGCGTGCTTGTTTTTAATTTGCACATAATAGGGGCCGCTCGTACTTCCCAAATCTTTGCCTACCATAGCTGAGGTTGGATGATTCATTTGGTTGAGGCCAGATGGGGGCATCGGGTTCACCTTAGCAACAACGCTGGTAGCAGCAACTGCAACCGCATTGGCTTCCATTATCTTCTTCATGCTCATCATGGCCTCCATCATTATGGCCATTTGCTCTTTCATGGCCTCCATGTCAGCCTTCATCTACTTTTGCACCTCCTCTACTTCACTCATTACTTTAGCTCTAGCACGAGTTCGGTAAAGGCGCCGTAAAGTGTGTTCTTTTCTTTTTGATAACAATGATTAAGTTCGTTTTTGTTTTCAAGGAAAGAATGCAATGAACAATGCAACCAATGAGAAACATGGATGTATGCGAATGATGCACAGTTGAAGTATTGCGAATTTTTACGCAGGATATGGGGTTCAATCCATTTAGATTTTCAACATGGTCCATGACATCTTTGTCAAGGTGAAACTGGAAGTAAAAAGGACATCAACAGTCCTAAATGTGTTTGGCAGTAGACAAAGCAACGATGTAAATCGATCCCTCTTTTGCCCCAATTTTTGCAAGATGGTTACCTCCATGCTTTAACTTGACTTGACGAATCTTTTCGTAAAAGCATGAGCTTGGTTCAACCCTATAACCCAAGGAATGGAAATTTTGATCGCCAATACTTCGACAATATTTCATAGGGATGAAAGACTCGGGAATACGTATGCTATGCATGGAAAATATAATTATGAGATTGAGATGCCCGAAGAGACATCATTTCCTAGTTAACCATTCATTAGGTACCATGTTCAATCATTTTGTTTTTAAGTGAAACGGGTTTATGACCCCAACATGGTTGGCTCATGGTACCGAACATATGCAACTAAGAATGTAGTGTGAATTTTCACGCTTCCCTTTTTTTGTTTTTGTTCTGTAGAGGAAAATGCAAGGATCATGCATGAGAAAACATGAAAATAAAAGGTATGCAAAAAGCATGTTAGATGCAGATGCATGGTGATGAAATGACTTATGCAAAATGCAATGCATGAAATGATAAGTGACAAATGTAGGAATGATACGTCCATTACGATGCCATGAAGAGATGCTTATGCGATGCATGATATGAATGCATTTACGGACACGAGAGCTCAAAAAATCATCTCTTCTTACTTGCGCATTCGGGGGCGCAGTGCCCCATGTGTGCAGTTAAGAAGGTGATATGGACCTTCCGACTTCCCGTGAAAAAAGACGAGACCAACATAAAACGCGTGCATAACGACATGATGCAAACGCATAAAAGCGCAACAGGGGGATGTACACAACATGGCAATATCCACAAATCATCATACAGCAAAGGCGTACAAGACATTTAGGTTATATGCATGGCAGTGTTTAAAAGGCACGCAGCGTGTTCGCTTCGTGCCCCTATTTTAGGAACCTAAACGGGAGGAACTAAAAGGCTTTTAGTGATAATTCCCAAGGTGGTCATATCTCTCTTGATGGTTTCTAGAGGTATCTTCCCCTTCAAAAAACATATTGCGGCAGTAGGGACTACCAACAACAATATGTTATCAAAGAGAAAAACTCTAGATGAGGGTTCACTATTATCAAGCAAGTCCGAGACCCAGCATGACCACAGATTCACCTCCACTGCTTATGTTCCCATGGACCCGGGCATAGGGCCCCTTTTCAGCTCACCGTGTGTACAAATAGTGTTGGTGTTTGTGTGCATCAAATGAATAAATATCTGTCTCATGCATACATTTCAAAAACACACTAAAAGCATCAAAGAGTTATATACAAGAACGTAAGAGAAATAAAAAGGAAACCGACAAAAGAGGAAGTCATGATATTGCACGAGATTAGAAGGCCTAACTCTCTAAAAACAGTCCCCAGTGGAGTCGCCAACTGTTGCAACCTACCCTTCGGCGGGAGGGCGACGCGGGGCTCGCGGGTGCGTCTTCCAAGAATGAAAAATGCACGGAGTCGCCACCAACGTTTATTCGAGAAAAACGTCGGAAAAACCGGAAAAGGTGTGCTCTACGAACTTTAAGTGTGAAATGTTCGGGAGTTGTATTTACGCACGGGGAAGGTATTATCACCCCACGCGTCCGTCACAAAGGACGACAGCCTTTAATCAAGTGTGCAAATATGACTTCAAAATGTTTTATTTTCCCTTTCTTATGTTTTTATGTCTTTTTATGCTTGTTGTATTTTTTATCTTTTTGTGGTTGACAAGGGTGTTTCCTTTGCTCCTATGTATTCCTCAATTGTGATAAGGAAATCAGACCTACGTAGTTCTTTGAGAATTGAACATTGGTTAAGTTGTTTTTATCTTTTTTTACAAGATATATTTTGACTGAACAAAAGGTCATTTAAGGTGTTGGACCATTAAACGATCTTTAGATTCTTTTGAAAGGAGAGAAACGTTAAGGTCTTGGACCATTAACGATCTCTTGGTTGTGAAAGGAGAGAAACGTTAAGACGTTGGACCATTAACGATCTCTTGGAGTGGTCGACAAAAGCGGGGCTTTTTCTGCTACATATCCTCAATTGCGATGAGAAAATCAGACCTACGTAGTTCTTGCAAAAGCGGTAAAGTTACATGTTGATTTCATGCTTTTGAACGGTCCATGATAACCGATAAAAGCAAAGAGGACCATTTAAGGCGTTGGACCTTAAAACGGTTTTTAGTGATTTTTGTGGACAAAGCTTGATTTGTGAGTTGATTTTAGCCTTAGTTTCACTTTGGTTATTAGTCAATTCATCCAAGGAAACTTTCAGAGAAAAACGTCCGATTGATTTTTTTGATTATTTTATTAAAAGATATTTTGATTATTTTATTATTATTTTTTTCAAGATATTTTGATTTTTTTATTATTATTTTTCCCTTTTTTTGTTTAACCGTGATTATAGTGTGAACGATCGGTTAGATTTTGTTTTAACAGTGATTAGACGAGATTACAATGCAAATGATCGGTTGAAATTCATTTTATCATTTATTAGGCGAGATAACGACTTAAACGATCGGTTAAAGCTCGTTAAAAACGGAAGAAAAGAAAACCGAAAATGAACGAAATGAATATGAAAGCTAAAAAAAACAAGAAATGAATTGAAAGTCTCAGATTCGAAAACTTACCCGTTGAAGAACGAAGAACGGATGAAGAACGGTGAAGAACGACGGAAAACCTTCACGGATTTGCTCACAGAAACATCTTGGAAGCGTTACGAAAGCACCTCGGCTTGGATTTTCTTCACGGAAACAATTTTTTTCACCCAAAATAGCTGAAATGCATAACCAAGGGGGGGGGGGGTTAGGGATATTTGGAACAGCCTCCCTTCGCCTATTTATAGGAAAATGGGGGAGGAGGTTACCGCCCAGCTCGCCCAGGCGACCTGGGTTGCTTTCAAAGGAAGCAACCCTGCTACGAAAAAATTCTGGAAGGGACAGATTCAAATTTGAAAATTTCTATTTGCACCCCTCTTTTGATAAGTTCACCCCCATTCTTTCGTAATTTACAGAAAAGTTATGGAAGCCTTATGGAAGCATATAGGACTTGACTTTCTTCTTTTTTTCTATTCCTTCTCACCCATATTAGGTGAAATATTCTTATTTAGGGTTTTAGGAATTTTACGGAAGCATTATGGAAGCCTTATGGAAGCATATAGGACTTGATTTCCCTCTTTTTCCTCTTCTCTTTCACCAATATTAAGTGAAATAGGCTTACTCAAAGTTTTAGGAATTTTAAGGAAGCATTACGAAAGCGTCGGAAGCTCCGGAAACCATTTTCCAACAAAACGTAGACGATCGTGCTAAGTTCACCCCCCCCCCCTTTGCTAAATGCACTCATGTTTATTTACACACCTTTTTTTACTAAATACACCCCCTTTTCCCTTTTTTGCTGATTCTTTTTCCGTAACGTTACGAAACTTTACAGATTACGTAACGATACTTGTTTTGTTTCCGTAATGTCGCGAAACTTTATGGCTTACGCAACAATCCCCTCTTTGACTCCTGGAATGTTGCGGAACTTTACGGATTACACAACAATGCTTCTTTTCGACTTCCGAAATGTCGCGAAACTTTGCGGATTACCTAATGATGGATTTTAAGTACCTCGAGGTGGTCAAGCGAAGGTTGCGTGCCATCAAACAATAGTCCCCGGACGAAATTAGGGTATGACACCGGGTCCATGGGAACATAAGGAGTAGAGGTAAATCTGTGGTCATGCTAGGTCTCCGACTTGCTTGATAACAGTGAACCCTCATCAAGAGTTTTTCTCTTTGATAGCATGTTGTTGTTGGTAGTCCCTACTGCCGCAATATGTTTTTTCGAAGGGGATGATACCTTTAGAAACCATCAAGAGAGATATGACCACCTTGGGAATTATCACTAAAAGCCTTTTAGTTCCTCCCGTTTAGGTCCCTAAAATAGGGGCACGAAGTGAACACGTTGCGTGCCTTTTAAACACTGCCATGCATATAACCTAAATGTCATGTACGCCTTTGCTGTATGATTATTTGAGGATATTGCCATGCTGTGTACATCCCCCTGTTGCGCTTTTGCGCATCTGCATGATGTTGTCTCGCATGCATTGTATGTTGGTCTCGTCTTTTGTCACGGGAAGTCGGAAAGTCCATATCACCTTCTTAATTGCACACATGGGGCATTGCGTCCCCGAATGCGCAAGTAAGAAGAGATAATTTTCCGGGCTCTCGTGTCCGTAAATGCATTCATATCATGCATCGCATAAGCATCTCTTCATGGCATCATAATGAACATATCGTTCCTGCATTTGTCCGTTATCATATTCCAGCATCACATTTTGCATGAGTCATTGCATCATCATGCATATGCGTTCAACATACTTTTTGTTCTACAAACTGCATACTTTTTTTTTCATGTTTGCTCATGCATGATCCTTGCATTAACCTATGCAAAACAAAAACCAAAAAAGGGAAGCGTGAAAATTCACACTGCATTCTTAGTTGCATATGTTAGGTACCATGAGCCAACCATGTTGGGATCATAAGCCCATTTCTCAAAAAAAAAAAAAACAAACAACAAAACAAAATGATTGAGCATGGTACCTAATGCGTGGTTAACTAGGAAATGATGTTTCTTTGGGCATCTCAATCTCATAATTACGTTTTTCATGCATAGCTTAAGTATGCTCGAGTCATTCATCTCTATGAAATGTCGTCGAAGTATTGGCGATCGAAATTACCATTCCTTGGATTATAGGGTTGAACAAAGCTCATGCTTTCTAGAAAAGGTTCATCAAGTCAAGGTCAAGTATAGAAGTAACCAACTTGTAAATTGGGTCAAAAGATGAATCGAGTTACATCGCTACTTTGTTTATTGCCAAACACATTTAGGACCATTGATGTCCCTGTTACTTCCAGTTTCACTTTGACCAAGATGTCATGGACCATGTTGAAAATCTAAATTGATTCAACCTGATGTCCTGCGTAAAAATTTCCAATACTTCAACTGTGTATCATTCGCATACATCCATGCTTTTCATTGGTTGCATTGCTCATTGCATTCTTTCCTTGAAAAAATAAACTTAATCATTGTTATCAAAAAGAAAAGAACATGCCTTACAACGCCCTTACCGAACTCGTGCTAGAGCTAGAGTAATGGGTAAAGTAAAGGAGATGCAAGAGTAGATGAAGGCCGACATGGAGGCCATGAAAGAGCAAATGGCCACAATGATGGAGGCCATGATGAGCATGAAGAAGATAATGGAAGCCAATGCGGTTGCAGTTTCCGCTACCAGCGCTGTTGCTAAGGTGAACCCGATGCCCCCATCTGGCCTCAACCAAATAAATCATCCAATCCCAAATATGGTAGGTCTAGAAGGCAAAGAGTTGGGAGGTACGGGCGGCCCTCATTTAGTGCGAAAAACAAGCATGCCTTCCCGCCATATGCCTTGCCTCCTAATTATACACCACCGTCTGATACTCATTGAGAGCCAACAACCTCAATCTAATCATGCACATGTCTCTCAACCCATGGGGGAGACACATGAAATGCCCCACCACAATTTAGCCGACTTCGAGCCTTGCCTCGGATATGCCACTGAAGGGCAAGCAGTTGGTGGTATACCCCTGCAAAACACTTTGGAGGGCCCTCAGTATCACCCACAACCAAACCCTTTACATTCCACATGGCAGAAATGGGAAAGTTGGATCATATAGAGGAAAGGCTAAAGGTCGTTGAAGGAAGCGGAGGTTATGCCTTTGATAACCTAGAAGAGTTGTTCGTGGTACCCAATATCATCACCCCTCCCATGTTCAAGGTGTTGGACTTTGACAAGTGCAAGGGGACTACTTGCCCTAAGAACCATCTAAAGATGTATTGTCGGAAGATGGGGGCTTACGCAAAAGATGAGGAACTGCTGATACATTTCTTCCAAAAAAGTCTTACTGGGGTAGTTGTTACCTGGTACATTAACTTGGAACCTTCCCAAGTCCATTCTTGGAAAAACCTAATGGTTGCCTTCATTAGGCAGTGTTAGTATAATTCTGATATGGCTTCGGATAGGATGCAACTACAGAACATGTGCAAAAAAGGGCATGAATCTTTCAAAGAATACACCCAAAGGTGGAGAGACTTGGCAGCCCAGGTGGCACCCCCAATGACGAAAAGGGAGATGATAACCGTGATAGTAGACACATTACCAATGTTTAACTATGAAAAGATGGTGGGCTACACACCTTCAAGCTTTGCTAATTTAGTTTTCGCTGATAAAAAGATCGAAGTGGGTATGAAAAGAGATAAATTTAATCATCCTGCTTGGACGAATGAGAAAACTGGGGCAAATGAAGAGGGTGAGAATGAAGGAGAAACCCATGTTGCGACTGTCATTCCTACATGGCCAAACATCCCACCAGCCCAACGATGTCATTACTCAGCCAATATCAGCTCCTCTCATTACCCACCACCCAGTCATCCACAAAGGCCATCCCTAAATCAACCACAAAGCCTGTCTACCGCACTTCCAATGACGAACACCACCTTTAGCACAAACCAAAACACCAACCAAGAAATGAATTTTGCAACGAAAAAGCCTGTAGAATTCACCCCAATTTCGGTGTCCTATGCTGACTTGCCCATATCTACTTGATAATTCAATGGTAGCCATAACCCCAACCAAGGTTCATCAACCTTCATTTCTCTGAGGATACGACTCGAGCACAACGTGTGCTTATCATGGAGGAGCCTCGGGGCATTCCATTGAGCATTGTAGGGCCCTGAAGCATAAGGTGCAAGGTCTAATTGATGCGGGCTGGCTGAAATTTGAGGAGAATCACTTGTTGAATCCTAACATTGACAAGCGACACCACACATGGGGCAATTTTGAAAGTTGTTGTTAGATGTCTCTAATGACTCATCAGGATTTTCAAGTTTATGCCATTATTGTAAACCACAGTTACAATGCTAAATAAAATGGATAAATTTGACATCTTTGTCCCTCATCCTCTCGTAATTACATCTTTGCTTCCACTGGAATGTGGGTGCAAGCCATTGGTTTGTTTGCTCAAGCGACCTACGCTCCTGAGTTTGGACTTCCAAGACCGTTCAATCAGAAATTACTCGTGCTACATGTCGCAACCTACCCTTCGGCGGGAGGGCGACGCGAGACTCGCGGGAAGCGTGTTCCACGAAAGGAATACGCGCGGAGTCGCCACCAACGTTTATTTGAGGAAAACGTCGGAAAAACCGGAAAAGACGAGATCTACGAACTTTTTAGTGAAAGGTTCGGGAGTTGTATTTACGCACGGGGAAGGTATTAGCACCCCACACGCCCGTCCCAAGGGACGGCAGCCTTTAATCGAATGTGCAAACATGACTTTGATTTTTATGTTCCCTTTTATGTTCTTATATCCTTTATACCCTTTTTATATTTTTTTTCTTTTTTGTGGTCGACAAGGGTGTTTCCCTTTGCTCCTACGTATTCCTCAATTTGGGATGAGAAAATCAGACCTACGTAGTTCTTTTTTATCAAGTGATTCTTTTTTACTTAAGTGGTGATCATTTTAAGGCATTGGACCTTAAAAATGATCCATTTTACTTAGTGAGGAAATGAAAGGACGAACTTCAAAAGCCTATTTTTTATGGACGAGCTTGACTAGGCGAATTGATTTTAGCCTTTAGTTTCACTTTAGTTATTAATCAATTCGATTAAGAATGAGAAATCCCAAAGAGAAAACGTCCGATTGATTTTCCGCTTTATTTTACTAAAAGATGTCTTTTTGATTATTATATTATTTTTTACCTCTTTTTGATTTCCAACGTGGTTACGGCACGACCGAACGGTCGGAATTTATTTTAACCGAAGTTAATGGATAATACAATTCAAACGTTCGGTGGAAATTTATTTTATTTTTAAGTTAAGCGAGAAATGACTTAAGTAAAACGGCTTAAGCACGTCAAGAGGGGGGTATAAAAAGTAAACTAAACGAGAGTAAAAATGCACGAAACACAATGTGGACCACTACGGGTACATAGAATGAATCGAAAAGCTTGGTTCGAGGTACTTACCCGTTGAAGATCGAAGAACGATGAAGAACGAATGAAGAACGTCGAAGAACGGTTGAAACCTTTGCGAGATTCCTCACGGAAAACGTTACGGAAACGTTTCGGAAGCGCCTCGGCTTAGATTTTCTTCACGGAAACAATTTTTCCAAGCAAATTCGAAAGAGAGAGAAGTGCCTAAGGGGCTGGACCCCTTCCTTCTTCATTTCCTCCCCTATTTATAGCAAAATAGGGGAGGTGGTTGCCGCCCAGCTCGCCCAGGCGAGCAGGGTTGCTTCCTCCAGAAGCAACCGCCTTCTGGAGGAATCTTCTGGAGGGCCCAAATGGGCCTGGGTGCTATTTGCACCCCCATTTTTACTAAGTACACCCCCTCTGCTGTTTTTTTGGTGATTCTTTTTTCGTAAAGTTACGGAAACTTACGAATTTCGTAACGATACTTGTTTTCTTCCCGTAATGTTACGGAACCTTGCGGATTACATAATCATCCCCTTTTTGACTTACGGAATGTTACGGAACCTCACTTAATTATGCAACGATGCTTCCTTTTGATTTCCGGTGTGTCACGGAAACTTACGGATTGCGCATCAATATTTTTTTGGTTTTTCGGCATGTCCTGGAATTTCATAAATTGCCTAATGATGGGTGCCAAGTACCTCACAAGGACCAAAGAATGGTCGCATGTCATCAAGCAAAGGTCCCCGGACGAAATTAGGGTATGACAGTTGCCCCTCTTTACTTGTCTTTTATTGGAGATAAAAGAAAAGTAAAGATAAGACACTAATTTCGTCCCTCTCGATTTGACGAGAGTCGCGGTGACCATAAAATCTCCACATGCAAATGACTTGTTGTTCCCAGAATTTCACAAATTGCCTAATGATGGGTGCCAAGCACCTCACAAGGACCAAAGAATGGTCGCATGTCATCAAGCAAAGGTCCCCGAAAATCAGTGTATGACACTAATTTCGCTCCTCTCGGTTGACGAGAGTCGCGGGTGACCGTGACTTGTCGTTCCTAGGATTTCACAAATTGCCTAATGATGGGTGCCAAGCACCTCACAAGGACCAAAGAATGTTCACATGTCATCAAGCAAAGGTCCCCGAAAATCAGTGTATGACACTAATTTCGCTCCTCTCGGTTGACGAGAGTCGCGGGCGACCATGAAATTTCCGCATGTAAATGACTTTATTGTTCCCGGAGGAACAAAAGGTGCAGAAGACTGTGTCAGCCCCTGCATGCTATCAAGCGTTCTGTCTTACAGATAGCAAAAGAATGGGTGCGAATAACCATAAGGTATCTCCGCGTATCATGGGTGCAGAATGACCAAACTTGGTCTCTGCTTGTCATCGGGCCCGCCGCCTCTGGATGACAAAAGGGTGCGAATAACCATAAGGTATCTCCGCGTATCATGGGTGCAGAATGACCAAACTTGGTCTCTGCTTGCCATCGGGCCCGCCGCCTCTGGATGACAAAAGGGTGCGAATAACCATAAGGTATCTCCGCGTATCATGGGTGCAGAATGACCAAACTTGGTCTCTGCTTGTCATCGGGCCCGCCGCCTCTGGATGACAAAAGGGTGCGAATAACCATAAGGTATCTCCGCGTATCATGGGTGCAGAATGACCAAACTTGGTCTCTGCTTGTCATCGGGCCCGCCGCCTCTGGATGACAAAAGGGTGCGAATAACCATAAGGTATCTCCGCATATCATGGGTGCAGAATGACCAAACTTGGTCTCTGCTTGTCATCGGGCCCGCCGCCTCTGGATGACAAAAGGGTGCGAATAACCATAAGGTATCTCCGCGTATCATGGGTGCAGAATGACCAAACTTGGTCTCTGCTTGTCATCGGGCCCGCCGCCTCTGGATGACAAAAGGGTGCGGATAACCGTAAGGTATCTCCGCGTATCATGGGTGCAGAATGACCAAACTTGGTCTCTGCTTGTCATCGGGCCCGCCGCCTCTGGATGACAAAAGGGTGCGGATAACCGTAAGGTATCTCCGCGTATCATGGGTGCAGAATGACCAAACTTGGTCTCTGCTTGTCATCGGGCCCGCCGCCTCTGGATGACTAAAGGGTGCGAATAACCGTAAGGTATCTCCGCGTATCATGGGTGCAGAATGACCAAACTTGGTCTCTGCTTGTCATCGGGCCCGCCGCCTCTGGATGACAAAAGGGTGCGAATAACCATAAGGTATCTCCGCGTATCATGGGTGCAGAATGACCAAACTTGGTCTCTGCTTGTCATCGGGCCCGCCGCCTCTGGATGACAAAAGGGTGCGAATAACCATAAGGTATCTCCGCGTATCATGGGTGCAGAATGACCAAACTTGGTCTCTGCTTGTCATCGGGCCCGCCGCCTCTGGATGACAAAAGGGTGCGAATAACCATAAGGTATCTCCGCGTATCATGGGTGCAGAATGACCAAACTTGGTCTCTGCTTGTCATCGGGCCCGCCGCCTCTGGATGACAAAAGGGTGCGAATAACCATAAGGTATCTCCGCGGGCTACCAGCTCTTGAGTCATGGCTACAAAAAGCGGTGCGGTCGACAAAAGCGAGGCTCTTGCTCCTACGTATCCCCCAATGAGGAACTCAGACCTACGTAGTTCTGGATAACTTGTGAGACTTGAAAAAGTCTCGGTGTTTTCTCCACTAAAATGCAAACATGCTTTAGCAAAGAGACAAATATTCCAACTGATTTAGAGCAGCATATGCTTTTTTGAGTGAAAAACAATGCGTCTACCGGGGAAGGAGAGTCTGTTGATGAAATCTCCCATAACCATAAATGAGATTTTGGATGTTAGCATTTTATTTCTAAATGACCATTTAGAGGAAACACTGGGTTCGACAAAAATAGAAGAAATCCACTCAAAGTGTATCAATCTCGCACAGGTAAGTGTTTCATCCTAATTCCGAACCATAGATATGTCATGACTTGACTTTGCAAATTATTTCCTATCAAATCAAAAATTACATGTGTGATCATGGATCAAATAGGACTTCCCTTGGGAATGGGTTCTTTTGGTGGTTTTTTTTTTTTTTTTTCCGGCTTTTGTGTGTTTTTGGCTTTTGATTTTTCTGGCTTTTTCTTTTTCTGTTTTTTTTTTTTGTTTAGTGCGGGGCGAAAAAAAGGTCGCTAGCGCACGGGATTTTGGTTGGTAATCAAAGGGAGAAGACCATTTTAGGTCGTGGTTTCCTTTCCTTCTTTTTTGTTCATTTGGCGACAATTCTGTATTGTTCAGATATTGTCTGGTCAAAAGACCTTTCTGCACATTTCTTCTGGTTTCTTTGACCAGGAGCTTCCTTCTTTTTTACTTTCTCCCATTCTTTGGTTGGGAATTTTCTTTCTTTTCTTTTTTCTTTCTCCCACTCTTTGATTGGGAATTTCCTTTCTTTTTCTTTTTGCTTTCTCCCACTCTTTGATTGGGAATTTCCTTTCTTTTCTTTTTGCTTTCACTTTGATTGGGAATTTCCTTTCCTTCCTTTTTTGCTTCCGAGGGTAAGGTTTATGGTGAGTCAGGATTTTGGCTCAAGGCTTGTAGAATGGCTAGACATGATACATGTCAGGGTTTGGTTTGGTTCAAGGATAAAAAGGGATGCCCCACATTATTTCCATAACACAAATGCAAAAATGATGATTTGGAAATTTTATGCAAAACTGGTCATGCATGCACCTATGCGGACACTCAAGTGTCAAATTTTTATGGTCATGTGATGCTAGGGCTCAGGATTCATTTCCTCTATTTTAAATCAACCCAATGTTTCCAAAATATGTTCTTTTATCAATTTGTGCATTCATCCGAGTCCATTTTGGGCGTCTGGGAAAATCTTACAGCATTCACCCTTCAGGTGTATACCCATTTTTTCAAAAACTAGTTATGATCAGTGAATTTTTTTTCAAAGAAAAGTTGGAAATCATCTCTTTTCAAAAGCATGTCGGTTTTTAGCTAGACAACTTATTTTTCTTTTTTCTCCTTCTTTTTTTTTTTTTTTTTATCATTATCATTTGTTTATTTCTTTTTCTTGTTTGTTTTTTTTTTCCCCCCCTTTTTTTTTTTTCATGAGGTATTTTTCTATATACATGCATATCCAAGGTATCTTGCTACCTAAACATACATATATATGTTTTGTAAGGTATTTTTGCTATATGCATGCATATCCAAGGTATCTTTCTACCTAAACATACATATATATTTTGTGAAGTATTTTTTGTTTACATACATGCATATCTAAGGTATCTTTCTACCTAAACATACATATATATATTTTGTGAAGTGTTTTTTGTTTACATACATGCATATCTAAGGTATTTTTCTACCTAAACATACATATATATATTTTGTGAAGTGTTTTTTTGTTTACATACATGCATATCTAAGGTATTTTCACTACCTAAACATACATATATATGTTTTGTAAGGTATGACTACCTTCCGAGCTTGCTTGTTTTATTTAAATTCCCAGGATCATGAGCAACTAGGTGCGTCCTACTATGAAAAGTGATCAAATAACAAGCATAGATTCAAAAGGTACTAGGTTGCCTCCTAGTAGCGCTTCTTTAACGTCTTTAGCTGGACGCGTTATGACTTGTCAGTCACTGACCTAGTACTTTGCTTACCTTTGGCTTTGGACTTGGTTGCCTATTGGTCGGCCATGTGTCGTAGGCAACGCTCTAACCTTTTTATGGATGAGCTGAGGTGAACTTTAGAGGTGGTGGCGGTGTGTCTATTGCCTGCTACCGGCCATCCCAATGCTGCTGTGGTGTTTCGCCCTGCGCCTGCCTAGGGACGCAGTACTTCTTGATGAAAGCTTGATCAGTAGGGGGCCTGATGCCCTTGCTGGAGGTTACAGGTACTCTGTAGAACTATGATGACATAACCTTGCCGGGGGGTACGGGCATCCTGTAGGACTGATAGAGGCCCGTAACCAGAGCTGGAAACCCCAGGGCCCTGTTGGACTTTTCCGGGTCCACTGGGTGTCTTGTGGGTGCGATCCCTGCAAACAATAGATGGTATCAGAAATCAGTTGAACTATATGCATACTTACCCATGTCGGGACGACACAGACCAACTGATACTTTTGCAGGGGGAGATTGGTGTTGCGGTCGCTGGGCAGAATGTTGCTAAGTAGCAATGTCATCTATATCTGTGTAAGAGTGGTCATGTTGGTGCGCATGATCCGCACTCGTTTCTTTGCAGCGGCACGGGTGAAATCTTGCCCCAGTATGCATAGTAGCAGTGTGATAGCCTCCCTCTCTAGTTGTGCTCGCACAGTTGGCCCTCCTCCAATATCAGGGGGTGGCCCAGGAACCGTTAAAAGGAAACTACTGGTCCCTTAACCGGGAGTGCAAGTCTCGGTTAAGCATTTAAGGACAGAGGACCTTAAATTATCTTAAGGTGTGGATATGGAGCCCACTGAAAGTGAGGACGCGTAGTCCTCTAAAGGCGAGGGCGTGTAGCCCTCTGAAGTTCAGGACGTGTCGCCTTTCGAAGGCGAGGGAGTGTAGTCCTATGATGGCAAGGACGTACAATCCTCTGAAGGTGAGGGCATGCCCCCCCTTTGAAAATGGGGAACATGTAGTCCTCTGATGGCGAGGACGTGTAGTCCTCTAAAGGTGAGGACGTGTAGTCCTCTGAAGGTGAGGGCATGTAGCCCTACAAAGGTGAAGGCACATGACCCTTTGACGGCGAGGACGTGTAGTCCTCTGAAGTTGAAGGTACATGACCCTTTGAAGGCGAGGACGTGTAGTCCTCTGAAGGTGAAGGTAACTAGTACCCAAGGTGAGGGCGTGTAGCCCTCTCAAGGCGAGGACTTATAGTCCTCTGGAGGTGAGGGCGTGCAGCCCTCTGGTGGTGAGGACGTGTAGTCCTCTCAAGGCGAGGACGTGTAGTCCTCTGACGGTGAGGGTAACTAGTACCCAAGGTGAGGGCGTGTAGCCCTCTCAAGGCGAGGACATGTAGTCCTCTGGAGGTAAGGGCGTGCAGCCCTCTGATGGTGAGGACGTGTAGTCCTCTCAAGGCGAGGGCGTGTAGTCCTCTCAACGGTGAGGGTAACTAGTACCCAAGGTGAGGGCGTGTAGCCCTCTCAAGGCGAGGACTTATAGTCCTCTGGAGGTGAGGGCGTGCAGCCCTCTGGTGGTGAGGACGTGTAGTCCTCTCAAGGCGAGGACGTGTAGTCCTCTGACGGTGAGGGTAACTAGTACCCAAGGTGAGGGCGTGTAGCCCTCTCAAGGCGAGGACATGTAGTCCTCTGGAGGTAAGGGCGTGCAGCCCTCTGATGGTGAGGACGTGTAGTCCTCTCAAGGCGAGGGCGTGTAGTCCTCTCAACGGTGAGGGTAACTAGTACCCAAGGTGAGGGCGTGTAGCCCTCTCAAGGCGAGGACATGTAGTCCTCTGGAGGTGAGGGCATGCAGCCCTCTGATGGTGAGGACGTGTAGTCCTCTCAAAGCGAGGACGTGTAGTCCTCTCAACGGTGAGGGTAACTAGTACCCAAGGTGAGGGCGTGTAGCCCTCTCAAGGCGAGGACATGTAGTCCTCTGGAGGTGAGGGCGTGCAGCCCTCTGATGGTGAGGACGTGTAGTCCTCTCAAGGCGAGGACGTGTAATCCTCTCAACGGTGAGGGTAACTAGTACCCAAGGTGAGGGCGTGTAGCCCTCTCAAGGCGAGGACATGTAGTCCTCTGGAGGTAAGGGCGTGCAGCCCTCTCAAGGCGAGGACATGTAGTCCTCTGGAGGTGAGGGCGTGCAGCCCTCTGATGGTGAGGACGTGTAGTCCTCTCAAGGCGAGGACGTTTAGTCCTCTCAAGGTGAGGGCGTGCAGCCCTCTGTTGGCGAGGACGTGTAGTCCTCTAAAAGTGATAGGTACAAGTACCCAAGGGTCCACCCTTATGAGAAAGCAAGAGATCGACTCATCGAGAGGGCCGGTCATCCCAAATCCACAAGATTTGGACATTAGAGGTAGGAAATCCATGCAGTTAACATGATTTTTAGGGATGCAAATGCATGCAACCTTTGTTGTGAAATTTGGGTAAATGCGGACTTTATATGAAACAATGCAATGTAATGGAAAGTTGTACAATGTTCATGGCATTCTTTCCCTATTTTGTGATTTTGATGTTGATTTGATTTTTTTTGGAAAACATAGATTGACTGTCCTTTTGAAAGAGGTGATAATTCATGCGACCTCATCCTATCTTTTTTGCAAATCTCTCCGGGAACTCCCTCAGAGTGTGTGTTTTGTTTGATTTAGTCACTTGACCATTTTGGAGTGACGGCAATGGAGTCGTTTGATGTTCGATCAATCCATTGAAATCCTAGGGTTTGTCCCCCTTTTGATCGGCCCCTATGTTCACTTGAGGCTCATGCACGGTGCCCCTCATTGCCCCAGTGTAAGGCTTTGAGGTATCAATCGTTGCCTTTCGTCATGACCTTGTAGGAGGCAACCTATTGGGTGAGAGCTTCTAATCTGCCCCTAGGTTCGCTTGAGGTTTTTGCATGGTGCCTTTCGTTGCCCCAGTGTAGGGCTTAGAGGTACCAAGTGTTGTCTTGTTTTCACGACCTCGTAGTGAGGAAGAATGAAAGAAGCAGTTGATTCTTGCAAAAAGAATTTTCCAAGGACGAGAAATAGTTGAAGGATCTTTCAGTTGATGGATTAAGTCAAATGACTCCTATGTAGAAGCAAGATGTTTTGATGTCTTGATGATGCTAAAGGATCAAATGCTTCTAAGTTTTATTCAAGACAAGAATCCAAGATATATGATCAATTTGATCTCTAGAATCATAGGAAGAAGTTTCCAAATTGAAAAACAAAAGGTTTGACCAAAGAATTCTATCATTTCAATTTGAGATTTGTTCTCTGGTACTCGATTACCAGCAGTTGAAAATGTTTTAATTCAAATTTTTAAAACCTGTAATCGTTTACATAAGTCTTGTAATTGATTACCAGAGGGGATTTTCAGAAAATAATTTCCAAGAGACATATCTATTCAAATGTTTTATGAATGGCCATTCAAATGTTTTAAAGAGAGTTTTCATTGCCCAAACAGTTTTATCCTCTCGAAAGATCAAGAGTTTTTCTGAACTGAAATGTCTTATCCTCTCAAAAAGATTCCTTGGTCATCCACTTGCTTATTCAATAAGGAATTTTTGATTGATCTTCATTTTACAATCTACCTCTTTTACGAGAGACCTCTTCTTCTCTTCTTCTTATTTCTGAAAAGGGATTAAGAGACCGTGGGTCTCTTGTTGTAGGGGATTCTTGAACACAAGGGAAGGGTTGTCCCTATGTGCATTGTTAATCCGAAAAGAGAGAGTGAAAGTTTAATTGGGGAATAATATTCGTATCTTAATTCAATCCCCTCTTCTTCTCAAGGTAACTGAGGCCATTTGTCCAACATCCTATTCTTGATAATTCACTTCTCTCTAAAAAGACAAACTTTCCAGGATGATAAAATGAGGTCACATGAACGTCTTGAAAGCACAGTCAATCAAATGTTTTTTTTTTTGAACACTTTTATTTTATTTTATTTTGAAACTTGTTTGTTTTGAACTTTACTCGTTTTTTTTTTTTTTTACGGCACCCCCACCAACGTGCAAGACGAGTAATCTCTGATTGAACAGTCTTGGAAGTCAACACTCAGGAGCGCAGGTCGCTTGAGCAAACAGACCAATGGCTTGCACCCACATTCCGATGAAAGTTGAATAAGCAAACATGCGTTTGTGAGAGGATGAGGGACAAAGATATCAACTTTATCCATTTCATTTAACATTGTAGCTGTGGTTTACAATAATGGCATAAACTTGGAAACCCTGATGAGTCATAACAACAGCTTTCAAAATTGCCCCATGTGTGGCATCTCTTGTCAATGTCAGGATTTACACGCAATTCTCCTCAAATTTCAGCCAGCCCGCATCAATTAGACCTTGCACCTTACGCTTCAGAGCCCTACAATGCTCAATGGAACGCCTCAGGGCTTCTCCGTGACAAGCACACGTTGCGTTCGAGTCGTATTCTCAGAGAAATGGAGGTTGATGAACCTTGGCTAGGGTTATGGCTACCATTGAATTATCAAGTAGATATGGGAGCAAGTCAGCATAGGACACTGGAATTGGGGTGAATTCTACAAGCTTTCTCGCTGCAAAATTCACTTCTTGGTTGGTGTTTTTGGTTTGTGCTAAAGGTGGTGTTCGTCCTTGGAAGTGCGGTAGACAGACTTTGTGGTAGATTTAGGGATGGCCTTTGTGGATAACTGGGTGGTGGGTAAGGAGAAAGTTTGTTATTGGCTGAGTAAAGATATTGGTGGGAAATTTGGCCGTACAGGAATGGCAGTCACAGCATGGGTTTCTCCCTCATCCTCACCCTCTTTATTTGCCCCAGTTTTCTCAGTCGTCCTAGTAGGATGATCAAATTTGCCTCTTTTCGGATCCACTTCGATCTTTTTGCTGGCGAAGACCAAATCTGTAAAACTTGAAGGTGTGTAACCCACCATCTTTCCATAGTAGAGTATCGATAATGTGTCTACCATCACGATTATCGTCTCCCTTTCCATCATTGGGGGTACCACTTGGGCCGCCAGATCCCTCCACCTTTTGGGCGTGTTCTTTGAAAGATCCGTCCCCCTTTTTGCACATGTTCTGTAGTTGCATCCTATTCAGAACCATATCAAAATTGTACTGATACTGCCTAACACAGGCAACCATTAGGTCCTTCCAAGAATGGACTCGGGAAGGTTCCAAGTTAGTGTACCAGGTAACAGCTACCCCAGTAAGACTTTCTTGGAAGGAATGTATCAGCAATTCCCCATCTTTTGCGTATTCCCCCATCTTCTGACAATACATCTTTAGATGGTTCTTGAGACAAGTAGTCCCCTTGTACTTGTCAAA